>NC_136860.1:3376756-4074256 GCF_951799975.1 Gobius niger
CTGAAAACATCTGGGTCTTTCATATTTTGAGATGTTTGATGGCTAAAGCTAATGCTAATGCTAATGCTTACTGCTGTAGCAAAAACACATTAAGGCCAAACAAACTCTGGCTTAAGGCGAGACACTGCAGGGAAAATAATAATTTAGTGAGATCAATTTCAAACCGTCGGTGTGGATTACTGAAGAGTAATCTATCTTTTAATGTAAAAATAAGACACTTTATTATTTGTTATTTGTATTATTTTGTTTTTTGTTGTTTCTCGCCTTAATGGAAACTACATCGAGCTCACGAACTCTGGAAAGTTTCCCAGTCCAGCAGGTTTGGCTCATGTTCTAAGTTTACTAACTTCACTCAGATCTATTTTTATGACTTTAAACGTTCCACGGTTGTGACTAAAGACAAACATTGTCCTGAAACAAACCATTTCAAAACTGCACACAGAAGATTAGCTCATATCAAACCCCTTGTGCACCGTTTGACCTTGAGGGCCACGGTTTTCCTCTGTGGGATTTTCTTCTTGCTCTGATTGGTTAGTCTGAGTCATGTGACCGAGCCCAGTTTTCCCACAACAGGAAGTGCATAAAACTTGATGATAAGAAAAACAAAAGTCAGCAGAAACAGCAGCTTTCAGTTGGACACAAAGAGCTGACGACAGATTTGTTTTTTCTTTCAAACTAAAGGGTTTTGGAGCTTTTGTGTTGGAATAAATGGAGTGTTGTATGTTGGAGTCAAAATTTTAAAAGTCTCTTTACAGCATGACCTCAAATGTGCAGTTCCATGTTGAGTTACCTGAGCACAGGCAGATCCACAGCACCGCGGAAGAATCAGCAGCATCTGCACAAAACACCAGAAAACTGTCACTTTGGTCTGACTTTGTGAGAAAAACTACAGAAATACAGTTAATGGTCTTACATAGAAACAATGTTCAAATCTGATGTTGATTTTCGAGCAGCACATATTTATACAAACAGTTTAAACATAACAAGTTACAGGGCCATACCCCGGGCGGGATCTCTAAAGAAAAACAAAAGAGAGCAGGTACCACAGTGAAGTGTCATGGCCGTCTTCTCCTCTGTCAGGTGAGGGTCTCAGAACATGTATTGTAAACTATGTTAAAGAGGGGGTATTCTGCTTTTTTTCAATCACATAGCACCAGTCTATATCACACTACAATGATGACCAAACCTTCTGTTGGTCTGTAAATGCAGTACATTAAAATAACTGCCTTGTATAAAATGTCTCTCTCAAAATGGCTGTAGTGAATGTCTTGAAATAGGCCTCTGTCTCTTTAAGAACCTCTGACCCTTTCAGACACGCCCCCTCCACACGCTGTCTGTGGCATCAGTGGGGAGGGGGTTCTGCTGAGGAGCAGTGGTTGGTTACTCGGCTGGTGAAGGACTGGAGGACTATCCCTAAAATGGCCGCCATCAGAGTTTTTACAGATTACTCAAAAACATGTGAATGTGCCAAGGCAACACTTCAGGCATGTTTTTAATGAGGGAATGACATAATATCATGATGTAAAACTCGAAAAAGTCGATTTTGCATAATACCCCCCCCCCCCCCCCCCCCCCTTTAACATAACAGAGCTCCACATGAGAAGACATCACAAATGGACCAATATCATGTGGGAGCATGGGGGAGCCAGACATTTTCACAGGGGTACCCCTTGGGGCAGTACTCTAGGGGTGGCAACTTGAGGCGGGGGGAGGGGGGTAGTCAATCGATATATCATTGTTCTTGGCTAGGGGTAGGCAACGTCAGGCCCGAGGGCCAAATCCGGCCCTCCAGCACAGAACCTCTGGCCCCCAAGATGATTACGTGAAATATTACTGTGCAAATAAGAGATCAAATATCTGTTAAAGTAGTGTCAGAAATAGTGTCAGAACATCCCACTTGGCCATAATGTTAAACAGTGATTCTCTACTGGTGGGTCGGGACCCAAAAGTGGGTCACGGAACCATTTTCAGTGGGTTGTGAGTCTATAGGGAACTTTTGTTCAATATTTTCCATCTGAAACTGCGTAGAAACACTAACTGTAGTAGTACTAGTAGTAGTTTATTCGGTCAGTTCATTCCTTTAAACGTAAATACATTTCCAATTCTTTGTGGACAACATGACCGAAAGGGTTTAGGCTGAAGTGAAAACTTATAACGCCTAACCCAGTTTACAGACTTCCATGAGAGAAAAACAAAAACAAAACACAAACATTAATAATGAACAATATCAAGTGTTAAACAGAAGAGAAAAGCATGTATCTGAAGTTAGTAACATAAATTTCAATATTCCAACAAATATGTATACATACATTTGTTTTAAGTTAATTTAGTTGAAACTGTGCCTGTTAAAATGATGTTATTGGGTTGTTTTGATCATAATTTCAGTCTTAGTGGGATATCTGCTGCTTGTTCAACACAAACTTGCGAGGAAAACACAATATTTTATACGATATATGACAAATGACAGTTTTATTCTGGTCCTCAGCTCGTCCTCCGAGGGTGATGGTGGGTCCCAAAGCCACTTGGGTAAAACATTGGCATTTGCAGAAAATAGTTCTTTACTTTAGGCGACAATGTTGAGATTCGGCCCTTGGGTGTTTTGGCAATGATGAAAATCGGCCCCCAACGACGCAAACTTGCCTACCCCTGGTTCATGGGGCCGTCACACCAGTTCAACCCCAAACTAAATATTATGCTGCTACTGTCACTGTGTAACACGGGCAAACACGGACTGGATCTATCAAGACAAACACACAAATGATATGAACAAACAGCCCTTTAAACACTCACTGTGTCCTCCATCTTCTGGCATCAGTCGCACTAAACCTCTTTATCCAATGATTATCACTCGTCTTGGTCATTCGCGTCCATTTGGTGAAACTTATTTTGCCTAATCCACAGCGACAGGCCTGTGTTAGACCTGCCCCGCGCCCATCGCCGCTTCATTTACATCTGCAGTCGTAGATAAACCATGAGCACTTCTCTGTAAGAGCGCGGTTTGTGAAGCACGTGACAATGAAAACATTGAGGAAGTGCTAAGAGCGAGGCACAGTGGGAGATGCATTCAGGGACAGTAAGAAGTGTAGGAAAGGCACATGTTTTCACCAAAAATACGCGGAAAATCGTGATAAATACTATATCATTCAGGTTCTCCGGCGGGGTGGCAACGGGGGAGGGGGGGGGGGGGGGGGGGGGGGCAAGGACTTTGCTAAATGCCAAGGAAACTGATAATTAACAGTAAAATAAAGCTTGAAAAGGGAATTGTGCTTTAAATCATTGTACAATTGCACTAAAAACAAAATGACATTGATCAGATGTCATTTTCAAATCACTTGGAATGACTTTTTGTCAGGAATATGTACAGGGCTGCAGAGAACGTTCATGTTTTTAAAGGGGGGGTATTATGCAAAATGGACTTTTTCAAGCTTTACATCATGTTATTGTGTCACTCCCTCATTAAAAACATGCCTGAAGTGTTGCCTTGGCACATTCACGTATTTCTGAGTAATCTGTAAAAACTCTGATGGCGGCCATTTTAGGGATAGGTTTGCCTGAGTCCTCCTAGGAACGCCCCCACCTCCTGGAGACGCCCCCGAGCTTTCGTCACCAGCCGAGTAACCAACCACTGCTCCTCAGCAGAACCCCCTCCCCACTGATGCCACAGACAGCGTGTGGAGGGGGCGTGTCGTAAAGGGTCAGAGGTTCTTAAAGAGACAGAGGCCTATTTCAAGACATTCACTACAGCCATTTTGAGAGAGCACAATTTTATACAAGGCAGTTATTCTAATTTACTGCATTTACAGACCAACAGAAGGTTTGGTCATCATTGTAGTGTGATATAGACTGGTGCTATGTGAGTGAAAAAAGCAGAATACCCCCACTTTAAACTTTCTACAGATACTGTATATAAATGTATTGCTCTTGTGATAACACTGGGTTTGGTACAATTAAAGAAACCAGGCGGGTTTTCATAAGGAACATTTTAGAGTTCTTGTTTATTAATGAGGGCCTGACTTTGATTGACAGGCCGTTAGCATCAGAGCTAAAGGCGCGGTTACAACCGAACTACACGCCCTTCTGACCTGTTTAGGAACATGCTCGGTCAGAGCAGGGTCGGAGTCTGTAAATCCAGTCCAATCTTTAGGAAGAGCACTCTCCCACATGTTGTAACATATATAAAGGGACAACAAGTGGAGTGTGTGGAGTCCTACAAGTATCTTGGAACAATTATTGATTGCAAACTGAATTTTAATGAAAACTGTGCTGCTGTTTGTAAAAAGTTCCACCAACGACTGTATTGTCTTCGGAAACTGTCCTTCTTTCATGTAGATAAAACTGTGATGACACTGTTTTATCGGGCATTCATCGAAGCGACCTGAGCTTTCTGCCTGGTCGCCTGGTACGGGAGCTCCTCTGTTAGAAACAGAAACGCCTTGAATCAGCTCGTCAAGTGCTCAAGTAAAGTCATTGGCCAGCCTCAGACCAGTTTGGACTTTCTGCATGATAGACAGTTAGAGAGGACGGCACGAAGCATCGTAAAGACTCAGAGCATCCTTTGCACTCAGAGTTTCGATTGCTTCCGTCTGGGCGTCGGTTTTTGATGCCAATGAGCCACACAAACCGTTTTAAGAAAAGCTTTGTTCCCGCTGCCCTTTCCTTTATGAACAAGTCGGGATCAAATTGCCCCTGACACGGGTTTTTTATCTTTGTTACTGTCAAGTGGCTTAAATCTCAGTTGTTTTTGTACCAAAGGCACATCCTGTTAGTATGTGGAGCACTTATAAGTTTTGTATTTTATATGTGTGATGTTTTATCTTTGTAAAATGTGTTTTAATGTGTCGACTAGTTCTCAGAATTGCAAAACGAATTTACCCACGGGTATAAATAAATTAACCTAACCTAACCTAACCTAATCCATTATGGACTCCCCCTGGATACACATTAGCATTAACATAAACGGGGAGGAGAGAGCTGAAGGAGTCTCTTGTTTATTATATCTACAGATGTAAATACAGGTTAAAGGAACAGGCCACGGTTTTTCCATACTGAGATATGTTCTCACCTGAGCTTAGACAACATGATATGTACCTGTCTGGTCTTTTTGGCCTCTCCCAGTGTATTCCTATAGCTCCAAACAGGGGTGAAGTTGGAAGCGACCACGCTCATCCACAGGTACAAAGACCGGACAGGTACGGATCAACTCGTCTAAACTCAGGTAAGAACATATCTCACATTTCTCAGATGGAAAAACCATGGCCTGTTCCTTTAACTGACTGTGGCGACAGTAGCGTGCGACGTCTCATGATCGTTAGGTCGGGGGTTCGAATCCCGTTGTGTCCTTGGGCAAGACACTTCACCCGCCTTGCCTCCAGTGTCTGCGTACATTGGTGTATGAAGTGTGAATGGATGAGCGCTCCCTTGACGTGAAGTGGAACTGGACACCAAGGACTGGACGTTCTGTGATCTTGGCCCGTCTGCTGAGGGACTCCCATCGGCCCTGGGTCTCCTGTCCGTCCATGGGAGTGGATCTCTCCATCTGCGGTTCTCCCCAAGGTTTCTCGTTTTTCCCCCTGGGTTTTTGAGTTTTTCCTCACCGTGCTGGAGCGTCTAAGGACTCGCCGCTCGTCATTTCAAAACCATTGATTGATTGATTGAAGTGCTTTGGGTAAACTCTCATTGGAGGACACTCCCAATGCAGCTTTTTCTGTTGGTTTTATTGAGTTAATATTTTAGTTATACAAATGTTTAAGGTTAGGGACCGGGTTGTGGTTCGGAAAAAGGATTCTGTTGGAGTTAGAACAATGTAGGGGGCGGGATTAAGGCGTCGCTGGGTTAGGGTCAGGTAGAAACCCTCACTATGAGCTTCAAATGAATTCAAGTGAACAGAACATGAACGAAAACAAAACACATTTGATGTAATGTATTTAGTTTGGCATTTTTCAGCAGTCAGGCTGCCCCCCCCCCCCTCTGATCATGGATTATGACACAGTTATTGCTCGTTGCACAACATGAGTTTACACAAGCCTCTCCGCCCTCCATCGCTTCTTCTTCCCTTTGTATCGAAATCCTCAAACTTTTGACGCATCTGAAAAACGTGGCACATCCCTCTGAAACTGCGAAACATCTGCTTCCTGGACATTCCTCCAAATTAATGAATTTATCTCCGGGGTGGGGGGGGGCGGAGGGCCGAGGGGGGGGGGGGGTTCACACCAGCTGTTCTCCCGAAGAGTGTCAGAGGCAAACCCACGCTTTCGAACTGCTCGGTCTCTGCCGTGTTTCACCACTTGTCGGACGCACAAATCGCACACAAATGGTTTGCAAACTGCACAGGTTCTTGTTGACTGAAAACAGGTGTGAATATTTACAATCCGAGCCGCATACCTTGCTGTCCGGGTGGTTCCAAAGGCGTCCTTGTAAATCCGTCAGCCTCTCTCCGCTCTCCCCGGGCTCTGATGCTGCTGCTCCGCTTCGCTCTGCAGTCACTTGTTGGTCGTCGGGAAGCTCAGTTGCACAACAGGGATGAGCGGCTGCTTCCTTTCCCAGGCAGCGCCGCGGTTCTCAGGGTTAGAAAAAAAAAACATACAAATAAACGCGGAGAGAGAGAGAGAGGGGGGGGGGGGCCTCCAGGGATCGGTGAACCAGAGGCCGAAGAGCCTCTGTTCCTATAATGCCACTGATGTTTCCTCTGGAGCGAATCGAGTTACAGAGGAGATGGTTTTCTGAGCTCACTTCAGGAGGATCAAACACAAACAGGAAGTGATGAACCCATCCTTTATTAGCTACGAAGAATATTGTGCTCACATCACGTGCCGTGTTTGAAACTGTATTTTGTTACATAATAACTATACAGTTTTGAGTCCTTCATTACTGACCATCGTTAGCATTAATACGTGACTAAACAGATCATTAGGTCCGAGCGCCATCAGGACCAAGTGGCTCTGAGAATCGTATCACAGCGTCAGAGCGAACACACACTAATGCACAACATAAAAGTGCTCCTGTTTGCACACACACACTCCCATTTTATCAGTTTTTTGCTACGAGTTGTCTTCCATACTGAGATCTGTTCTTACCTGAGCTTAGACGAGTTCATGTGTACCTGTCTGGTCCTCACGCGTGCCCTCAGTCACGTAAACACAGCGCAGACGGTGTTAGCATTTAGCCTCTCCTCCTCTATAGCTCCAAACCAGGTGAAGAGAGAAGCTACCAAGCTCTTCCATGTTGTCACCGTTTAAATATAGTTACGTGAAGTGTTACACGATAAAGTATAATTACCTGTGGATTTTCTAAGCGGTTAAAAAAGGGAACTACATTATAAGGCGTAGTAATACCAGGAGTAGTTCGACCTCCGCACAGTAAAGTGAGGATATTACTGCGTGAACATATCAGTGAGTAAAAACAGTGGCCTATTCCTTTAAAGGCCCAAAGCACTTTCAATGGGAAAATACTACTGCATCATTTGTATATGGTAATGTATATATTACCAATAAAGATAGTAAAAGATAGATAGATAGATAGATAGATAGATGTATAGATGTATAGATAGATAGATAGATAGATAGATAGATAGATAGGTAGATAGATAGATAGATAGATAGATAGATAGATAGATAGATAGATAGATAGATAGATAGATAGATAGATAGATAGATAGATAGATAGATGTATAGATAGATATATAGATGATAGATAGATAGATGATAGATGATAGGTAGATAGATGATAGATAGATAGATAGATAGATAGATGATAGATAGATGATAGATAGATAGATGATAGATAGATAGATAGATAGATAGACAGACAGACAGACAGATAGATAGATGATAGATAGATAGATAGATGATAGATAGATAGATGATAGATAGATAGATGATAGATAGATGATAGATAGATGATAGACAGACAGATAGATAGATGATAGATAGATAGATAGATAGATGATAGATAGATAGATGATAGATAGATAGATAGATAGATAGATAGATAGATAGATAGATAGATAGATAGATAGATAGATGATTGATAGATAGATAGATGATTGATAGATAGATAGATAGATAGATAGATAGATAGATAGATAGATAGATAGATAGATAGATAGATAGATAGATAGATAGATAGATAGATAGATAGATAGATAGATAGATAGAGTAAAAATGTTGTCACAATTGTCACAAAATTTCATTTTTCATCGTTCTGATCTAAAAAGTCAATCACACCTATACCATATTTGTCACAGTGTTGCCGTGGCGATGACCAGAACGTCCCATTTTATTCTATTAAATGTTCAAATGGCATAATTCAGCGATTTGCTTCAGCTTTTTCTGTCTCCTCCAGGACATTTACCTGAATTAAACCCCACAGAAAATGATCTAGAATCAAAAGTTTTCCAAATGTTGACATAATGTTTGTTTGTTTTTTTGTTTTTCATGTATAAGGTTTACTAAAACTGAGCCTGAAGCACTCAGCATTGTCCAAAACCACCCGTGTGCTTTGTCGGGCACCAAGAGGGATGTTTTAACACTGTAACTATTGTGACCACTACTTAAAGGCACACTGCGTAACATTTTGGACTATACTGTTGCCGTCAGTACAAAACATGTTTCTAACGACCAGCTCGACACAGAAAATGCTGTTACTGCAGTGGATAATCAAAGAATGGATTTGGATGAGGACCATATCTGTTTGAATCTGAAACTCTGTTGACTTTAGTCACATCTCCATGGAGACGAGCTGGAGACGTCCCCCCTCCCGCTAAAGTTACAGTCACGTCTTAGGAGAGCTGAGGCCGCTCACAGCAGAATCACATGTTTGTTTGAGATGTTTTTTAATGCTGAAAATATCTGTCATAAATTAAAAGCTTGTATTTCAATTTTACTTTTTGGGTAAAATTCTACGCGGTGTGGCTTTAAAGAGACTAGATGCAAGTTGGTCATTTTATACTCACTACTGCCACCCCAGGTCTTACGTGTAACTGCAGCTTCTATATTAAGCTCGTGCATGACGGAGCTTCAGACCCGAATTAACACCAGGATTTAAGAGGCAGTTGTGGCGAACAGGTCATGGCTGGAACATGTAGGGGGAGGAAAATACTTCATTTGAACATTTTTAAACTCTGTCTAGTCCCTTTACTAACCCATAAATAATCAAAACATATTGTGTGTATTATTTGTGACATATTTACAATGCTTTAACAGTAGCAGTCATCATAAAGTGTTACATACATTCGATCAAACAATATAATAAACTATTGCAAAATGAGAAAATAAAGAATAAGCATGTGGTTTTATTACACAAAAAGTGAAAATGTTATAACCAGGGCACATTGTTGAACTCTCTCCTGCAGGTGAAAGGCATCGAGCCGCCAAGACATGGAGATAGTTTTATCCCGACAGCCGTTTCAAAGCACAATGGTCATGTGAACTCATGACCATTCAACATTATTTATTACAGTTCTTAGTTTTATTGTTTATTGTCTTGTATGTTCTTAAACGCACCAGAAGTTCACACCCGGACAAAGTTTGCTGCCTGTTGTTTCCTCTGGAGCCTGAAGGGAGGAGATGAAGACGTGTCTGAGCCGGAGCACAGAACAGACCGGAGGCACCAAATGAACATTGATAATTAGCTTTGGCTAATATGTGGTAGTAACATGAGCTAATGCAAGACAAGAGTCACCAACCCCATTTTTTCTAATAATAAAACAATCTGAGTCTCCAAAACAGTTTTTTGGCTTAAAGGGATACTTCAGGATTTTTGACAAAGGGCCTCATTTCCTAGTTATCCAGAGTGTTGCTGATTTCTGGAGATTTTTTTTTTTGTAATTCATGCAATTCTTATATTTGAAGAGTTCCGTGGCGCTAGGCTAATGCAAGGCTAGTGCATTTCTATGGTATCAGCTAGCCTGCATTAAAAACAGTGTGACCCGCTCCACAGAGCACCTGAGGCAAATCACTTATAACACCAGACTAACCATATAAATGTCTGTGTCCATAGAATAATGTTTGGAATATAACTGACCTGCATCACATGAATGATCACATTTTGAGGGACTATTTTCTAGCAGATCACTCCGCCAACGCGTAGCTTATACAACCACGAAGCTGATGCTGCTCAAATATAAGTTCTTTTAACCTCTTAATTCCCGTCTGAACCGAGAGGATCTTTTTCCTCACGTTATCAGATTTTTTTTCCATAATATTTGTGTTGGGTATTCAACTCATTTTTGTAACTTTTTTGTCATTTCTTCTCATATTTTTCTAATTTTTTGTCACTTTTGACATTTTTTTTGGTCATTTTTTTGTTATTTTTTTGGTCAAATTTTAATCACATTTTTGGATTTTTTTTTGCCACATTTTGTCACATTTTGGTCATTTTTTGTCACATTTTTGTCAATTTCTTGTGACATTTTTGTGACATTTTTGCCACTTTTTTTATCCATTTTTCGTCACTTTTTTGTCAATGTTTTCTCACTTTTTTGTCACATTTCCATCATTGTTTTCGTCTCAGTTTTGTCCCTATTTTCACAGCTTTTTTCCAGAAGCTTTTGGACTGGGGTAAAGCCAAACTGGAGAAAATGTGCTCGGTTCAGGTGGGAGTTAAGAGGTTAAATGCAAAATGGTTAAAATGACTCTATGGACACAGACATTTATATGGTTAGTCTGGTGTTATAAGTGATTTGCCTCAGGTGCTCTGTGGAGCGGGTCATATTGTTTTTAATGCAGGCTAGCTGATACCATAGAAATGCACTAGCCTAGCGCCACGAAACTCTCTAAACAGAAGAACTGCATAAATTACAACAAAAAAAAATCTCAAAAAATCAGCAACACTCTGAATAACTAGGAAATGAGGCCCTATGTCAAAAATCCTGAAATATCCCTTTAAAGCTTCAATCTGTGACATGATATTGTTATTATCCTGTTATTGCTCAGTGTCACTGTGTCTACAAAGACTGATGACCCCTGACCTAATCAAATTAACATATATATTATCGACTGATTGACCCAAACGATGACCTCTCTTTGCCCTAACACAAGTATTCCTGCCCTGAAACCGTGACCCGGATCCTCCCGGTAATATTTACACCAACACAAAACCCATTTGGATCTGTTCACACAATATTGAACAGATCGTTGCCAAAAGCTCGGAGATAAAAGCCGAGTCGCTCTGAGAGCTGCACCCCACGGACCCGATCAAACCGTCGCAATTACAAACGGAAATTAACCTCTGGACGCCCCGCGAACCTCAACATACTTTCAGAATCACCAGATCAGACGATTGTGTTTACGTGTAATTACTGCCTTTAGTTCTTATCTCCGCCTGATCCAAACGACCACCAAAGACTTTTCGCTACGAGCCAGGAATATCATCTTCCCAGTTCGTGTCAGCGCAACAAGCTTCTTGTAGAAATGATTTGCCCGGAGGTTTTCTCTCAGAGAAAGGAATCGTCGGTTTGCGATCGCGGTGAGAGATATCGGGACAATGTTGTGATCTATAAAGAAAAGGAAATTGCCGTTAAAAATGCAGTGATTGTATCTGGAAAACATGACCTGGAGGAGGAAACGGTGAAGTTTAGATGAAGGAATATTTCCAGCTCTTGTGGTTGACTGTGGAGCTGCTCCCCCCGAGGCGCTGATGCAGGGAGTTCATGTTTTATTGCCTCGGTTCAGGAGGACCACGCCTGGGACAACCTCGTCCTCACCTGACCACGCCCTGTTCGTGTCAGCCAAAGAACAGCACTGTTGGTCTGAACTCTCGACCCCTCCCGCCCCGCACGTCTTCAGCGCTGGGCCTGAAGAGCTGTCCACACACCGGAGGAAGAGCCCCCACCCACTGTCTCAACCCAATCGTCAACTACTCACTGTTCACCTCTTAACTCCCGCCTGAACTGAGAGCATTTTCTCCAGTTCAGCTTTACCCAAATCCTGTAGGCCAGTGTAACGCCTCATTTGAAAGCTAAGATCTACAAAACTCATCTAAATGGATCTTTTTCCTCACGTCATCAGATTTTTTTTCCATCATTTTTTTTGGGGGTATTCAAGTCATTTTTGTAACTTTTTTGTAATTTTTTTTCTTCATTTTTTTTCACTTTTTGTCAATTTTTTGTCCTTTTTTTTGTCAATTTTTAATACAATTTTTGACATTTTTTTGTCACATTTTTGTAATTTTTTTGTCACTTTTTTGCCAAAGTTTTCTCACTTTTTTGTCACATTTCCGTCATTGTTTTCGTCTCAATTCTGTCGCCTTTTTTCACAGCTTTTTTCCAGAAGCTTTTGGATTGGGGTAAAGCCAAACTGGAGAAAATGTGCTCGGTTCAGGTGGGAGTTAAGGGGTTAATAGATTCTTTTAAATCACACCATGTGTCGTGAAATCCTTCTGACCTGCAAGAGCCTGAGGTCACAGTGTCAATAACATTAGCACTGATGTTTCATTTCCCTCCTTCCTTACTTCCTTTCTTGTTTTTTTGGATGATTTTTGGGTTTAATTTCTTTAGACCTGCTAAAACATACAAGGTAAATAATAGTATACTGTTTTTTACTGTAAAATGTACAGATTTATTTTTTCTAAAATATAGATGTTTATGTATTTTAAAACTTTTTACCGTAAATTGCACAAGAAATGTGTGTTAAATTGACAGTAATAAACCGTGAAAAAACAGCTGTAATTATTTTCAACTGTAATTTTAATGACAATTGTCCTGTATTTTTTACGGTAAAAAAGTGGCAGCTGTGGTCGCCAGTTTTTTACTGCAAAATTTACAGATTTATTTTTCTAAAATACAGATTTTTATGTATTTTAAAACATTTTACCGTAAATTACAAACTTGCTTTTAATACTTGAACACTGAATTGTGTCTAGGTTGCAATTATTTGATGTTTTTAAATGTGTTTTATCTTTCTGTGAAGCACTTTGGTCCTCCTGGTGTTGCTGTAAAGTGCTATATAAATAAACTTTGATTGATTGATTGATTACACAGAACATGGGTTTTAAATTGACAGTAATAAAACAGCTGTGAAAAAACAGCTCAAATTATTTTTCAACTGTAATTTTAATTACAATTGTCCTGTATTTTCAAAAACATTTAAAAAAATGATAAATTTACAGATTCATTTTTTCTACAATGCAGATTTTCATGCATTTTAAAAGTTTTTACCGTAAATTGCACAAGAAATGGGTGTTAAATTGACAGCAGTAAACTGTAATAAAAACAAATGAGACAGTGCTTAACTGTAAATTGAATAACAAGGATCCTGTTTTTTTTACAGTAAAAAAAATGGCAACCACAGCTGCCAGTTTTTTACCGTAAAATGTACAGATTTTTTTTCACAGTGTAAACAACTAGAAATGCAATGGCTGCGCCATTGCGATTGACTGCGGAATTGCGGGAAGCGAATGCAGAAATTGCATAAACTGTTCAAATTGCATAAATTGCTTAATTTGCATAATCTTATTTGCATAAACTGGTAAAATGCATAAAATGTCATGTTGCATAAACTGTATAAACTGCATAAAGTGGTAAAATGCATAAAGTGGTAAAATGCATGAATGGGTTAATTTGCATAAATTATGTAAATGGCATAAACTCTTTAAAATTCATAAATCCTAAATGGCATAAACTCTTAAGTTTCATAAACGCTTTAAAATGCATTAACTGGTTAAATCCCATAAAGTGGTTAATTTGCATAAATTATAAATGTTGCATAAACTTTTATATTCCATAAACTGGTCAAACTGTTGAAATGGCCTCAGTGCTTGATTGGCAGAAGCTGCACAAATGGCTGAAAGTCCTGGAGTCTCCCCATTGGCTGGATTCCCCACATACACACCAATGCAAAAATTTCAAACTCACGTATAAAAAAAATGGAAATCTGCAGAAGGCCAATTTTTTCTCAAAACCCACAAGTTGCAGAAGCTGAACATGCACAAAGTGCAGAAATTGCATAAAATGCAGAAAAAAGTGCAGAAAAGCATGGATTTGCGGCAGCCCCATTATAAGTCAATGGGAAAAATCTCCGACATTTTGACCGATTGCGGAAAAAACGTAAATTGCAGAAGTCCCAAAAGTAATAGCACCTTCTCCTCAACATGCGGAACATTTTGATGCATAACTTGCATAAATTGCACAAAGCATGAAGGTGCTGAAAGCTCTAGAAAATCGGGAAAAAGATGGAAGAGGAATAATAATAAAGAACATGAAAACCAATAATTGACTGCGGAAGAATTCCGCAGTCAATCAATGAGACAACAGTGGAAGGATTACAGCAACTTTCACACAATACTAAGAAAACGTGTACAACTTAAAAACAAGAGCAGTCACATGGAGGAAACTCCTTTACACGGGATTTAAACTGATAAAAGGTGACGAGATGATCCACACTGAAGGTTTTCTGTGCCTCGGTCCAGACATTTGGTGCGAAGTAACAAAAGTCCTTCTTCATTAGGTCGGGACAGTGCATGTTAATGAAGCCACACCGGATTGTAGCTTTGGGTTCATTTCCATCCGTCGTCCCCCATGATGCGCACTCTCAAACGCACTCTCATTCATCCTGGCCTATTGTACATGTTTTTAGTGGTAGGGTAAACCGGAGGACACGGGGAGAACATGCCAACACCACACAGAAAGGCCCCGTCCAGGTGGGAATCGAACCCGGGAACTTTTAGCTGTGAAGCATGAGCACCAACCGCCTGAGACCAGCTCTTCCTGATTTCACTTTGCTTTTGACTTTGGGGTTTTTAAGGTCAAGGTTAAAGGTTTATTATGTGGAAGAAAAAGTTGATTTGATATTTCTGTATCTGACCTTGCATTGACCCAGCGACTGGATGAGTGGTCAGCACGGTGCCTTCACTTTCCATCACACTGGTCTCCAGGATCAGTGGTTTGGAAGGCTTTCTCTAACTCTCATCTAAAAAATCTACAAAACAGTGATCCTGTAGAGACCACCGTAATGGTGCCAATCGTACTGACCTGTAGGAGCAGAGGGCAGCTGTTGTACATGTTTTAGTGCTGGGGGAAACCGGAGCATCACCATCATTCGGTGGATTACTTCACTTATTCCACAGCACAGGGTGGAAGGGGGTTCAACCTTTTGTTTCTAAAAAAACCCCGAATCAAACCAAAGACTATTATTGTTTTGTTCTTTTAGTAAGACAGAAGGTTTAGTTTACCTGCTTTACTAGTTTCGACCACTTCTTGTGATCTTTGTTTTTTGTTTGTTTCTTTGTATACTTTATTGTCTCCGTAGGGAAATGTGTCCTCTGCATTTAACCCATGCTTTGATGCCGCTGGGACGACCCGTAAGGAGCAGTGGTCGACGGCCGTGCCACGCCCGGCGACCCATGATTTGAGATTTTCCAAACCAAATACAGAAGAAGAACGAAGAAGAAGCAAATGAATAATACATATAACACTAGAAATGCAATGGCTGCGCCATTGCGATTGACTGCGGAATTGCGGGAAGCGAATGCAGAAATTGCATAAACTGTTCAAATTGCATAAATTGCTTCATTTGCATAATCAAATTTGCATAAACTGTATAAACTGCATAAAGTGGTAAAATGCATGAATGGGTTAATTTGCATAAATTATGTAAATTGCATAAACTCTTTAAAATTCATAAATCCTAAATGGCATAAACTCTTAAGTTGAATAAACGCTTTAAAATGCATTAACTGGTTAAATCCCATAAAGTGGTTAATTTGCATAAATTGTTAATATTGCATAAACTTTTATATTCCATAAACTGGTCAAACTGTTGAAATGGCCTCAGTGCTTGATTGGCAGAAGCACAAACGTCTGAAAGTCCTGGAGTCTCCCCATTGGCTGGATTCCCTCATACACACTAATGCGACAGGTCCACATACACACCAATGCAAAAAATTCAAACTCTCGTATAAAAAAACTGGAAAACTGCAGAAGGCCAATTTTTTCTCAAAACCCACAAGTTGCAGAAGCTGAACATGCACAAAGTGCAGAAATTGCAGAAAATGCAGAAAAAAGTGCAGAAAAGCATGGATTTGCGGCAGCCCCATTATAAGTCAATGGGAAAAATCTCCGACATTTTGGCCGATTGCGGAAAAACCGTAAGTTGCAGAAGTCCCAAAAGTAACAGCACCTTCTCCTCAACATGCGGAACGTTTTGATGCATAACTTGCATAAATTGCACAAAGCATGCAGGTGCTGAAAGCTCTAGAAAATCGGGAAAAAGATGGAAGAGGAATAATAATAAAGAACATGAAAACCAATAATTGATTGACTGCGGAAGAATTCCGCAGTCAATCAATTAGAACCTTACCTTTTGTGTCCCTGTTGGGTCCTAGCACTGATATCAATATGGGATCGCTCCGGCTTGAGTCATTCGGGGAGAGGACACGCTGTTGGATCATCACATACCAAATACATTCATTATTTAGTTTTGAAAAATGTTGTTTGTTTGTAAAGTAGCAGCACCTCGTTAACTCACCGTAGGTTCGGACTCAAACAGATCGACTGAAGCAGCAGATGGAGGGTTTGGTTACGCCCATGTACTGCTCACTGCATTCTTCCTTACACTGGATGGAAAGCTCTACATTGATGTTTTAGTGAATGCAAACGGCTCCACGTTTTCCTCTCTGCTCTGAAGGCTGCCGTCGCCCGGTTCGCCGTTTCGTTCTTCTCCGACAAAAGTACAGATCAAGTCTATTTTCTGCTCTGGGTCCACAGTTCAGATCAAAACCACAGAGGAAAGAGCAACACTGTCCGGCTTTTCAAAGTAAATCACTTCTGCACTGACTTTATCCGTACACGCCTCAATATTTCCATCTTGATATCACTTTAGGCCACAAAAACAATTACACCACCCTAGTGTTCACAGAATATTTCTCTGATTTTGAGCATTGGATAAGCCATCGAAACCTGAAATCCCATTAACCTCTTACCACCCGCCAAAACCAAATGCATTCTCTCCTCTTTGCCATTGTCGTCACTTATTATTTCCCTTATGTGTCTTTGTCACTTTTTATTGCACTTTATATTGACTTATTTTGTTACTTTATTGATGCATTTTTGTCTCTTTTTGCTGGATTTTTGTCATTTTCTTTGCGGGATATTTGTCTTTTCTTGCTGGATTTGTGTCCTTTTTTGCTGGATTTTTTGTCTTTTTTTCTGTCTTTTTGTCTTTTTTTTGCTGGATTTTTGTCTTTTTTTTGCTGGATTTTTGTCTTTTTTGCTGGATTTTTTGTCTTTTTTTCTGTATTTTTGTCTTCTTTTTGCTGTATTTTTGTTACTTTTGTCTGTATTCTTGTCATTTTTTGCTGGATTTTTGTCTTTTTTTTGCTGGATTTTTGTCATTTTTTGCTGGATTTTTGTCTTTTTTTGCTGGATTTTTGTATTTTTTGCTGGATTTTTCTCTTTTTTTGCTGGATTTTTGTATTTTTTGCTGGATTTTTGTATTTTTTTGCTGGATTTTTGTCATTTTTTGCTGGATTATTGTCTTTTTTGCTGGATTTTTGTCTTTTTGCTGGATTTTTGTCATTTTTTTGCTGGATTATTGTCTTTTTTGCTGGATTTTTGTCTTTTTGCTGGATTTTTGTCCTTTTTGCTGTTTTTTTGACTTTTTTGCTAGATTTTTGTCTTTTTTTCTGTATTTTGTCTTCTTTTTGCTGTATTTTTGTTACTTTTGTCTGTATTCTTGTCTTTTTTTGCTGGATTTCTGTCTTTTTTTGCTGGATTTTTGTCTTTTTTTGGTGGATTTTTGTCACTTTTTTCTGTATTTTTTTCTTTTTTTGTTGTTTTTTTTGTCTTTTTTTTGCTGGATTTTTGTCTTTTTTTTCTGTATTCTTGTCTTTTTTTGCTGGATTTTTGACATTTTTTTGCTGTATTTTTGTCTTTTTTTGCTGTATTTTTGTCTTTTTTTGCTGTACTTTTGTCTTTTTTTGCTGGATTTTTGTTACTTTTTTCTGTATTCTTGTCTTTTTTTGCTGGATTTTTGACATTTTTGAGCTGTATTTTTGTCATTTTTTTCTGTATTTTTGTCTTCTTTTTGCTGTATTTTTGTTGCTTTTGTCTGTATTCTTGTCTTTTTTAGCTGGATTTTTGTCTATTTTTTGCTGGATTTTTGTCATTTTTTTGCTGGATTTTTGTCATTTTTTTGCAGGATTTTTGTCATTTTTTTGCTGGATTTCTGTAACTTTTTGTTGCTCTTTTATCACCTTTTTGTTGAGCTTTTGTCATTTTTGTCACTTTTTTTGGTCACTTTTTAACGCTTTTTTTGTTGCGTTTTCATCCTCATTTTCTTCTCGTTTTTTGCCTCTGTTTTGAAGAAGCTTTTAGATTTGGAGAATTTGGAGAAAACATGTTCAGGTGGGAGTTAAGAGGTTAAAAACTAGTCACCAGTTTCTTTTTCATTCGAAATGTATCTCTGGAAAAGCCTCACGCACCACCTGCGGGCACCTGCTGAGCTCCGAATCCCTCCTGGTTTGAATCTCTGAGGCTGTAGCCGTCAGAGAGGATGGATTTAGGGGACTGGAAACCTGAGAAATGTAGCTCCAAGAAGCTCCGTTTGCAGTATCAGGCCTCTCCTGCTCAGGCCAATGAAAACACCTCCTTCACCTCTCGTCTTTAAAGTGAGAAAAGAATGGTTTTCACAGACTGCATGCGCTCACTGTCCGTCTCTGAGCAACCTCTGAACAAACGCAGTCTCACCTTTGGATCGGGTGTGAGGAAAAACACATGAAAACTCCTTAATGTGAACCATCAGGAGACCATGGAGACAGCGTAAACAGGCCGAGCCAAGCAAATCAGAAAGTAGATCCCGTGCATAGGTGATCACAAAGGTCATGTTATTTTCCACTAAAGATCAGATTTTGGCTTCACGATGACAAGAACAACCCAAGTCCAGCTTCCAGAAGTGATTAGTTCATCTGACCAAACCTTCTGGATGAGAACACTGGAGTGACCCCTTAGTGATGTCATTCATGACCAAATCAGCTTTTTTTTTTAACAGTTCTTTAAAGTTGAAAAAAGACAGATCTTTTGGCATCATTTTACACAAACTTACCCTGAACGAACTCGAGAACACACTGTAATAAGTATTTCCTTGATTAAAAGCAACACGCTTGAGTTCAGTGGTTGCATTTGCCTTTTTGCTTTCACACAACTTATTATTCAACCTCTTCAGGGGCCAGTTTCGGTCCGGGCACTTGGACGCACTTGGACACAAGGGGGCGCCCTTCCAACCTTCTCAGTGTAAATGTGAATTGACTTTCTTCAGAGTTAGACTTTAGGAATAGGGGGTTAAATAAGTAACTTCTCACTCCTTTTTGGACATGTGCATTTGTATTTGGCTTTTGTCTTTTTGATTTGTAGCAGCCTTTATGTTTAAAATGTTGTAAAGGTGTGTTGTGTTGCTCACATGTTCAAAATAAAGAATAATGAGTGACAGTAACATGACGTTTAATACAGTGAGCTCTTTGATTTCAGTAAAAAGGCTGAGGCAGGGGTCATGGAGCTTCTGCTTTGAGCGGGAAATCAGGCCTCAACCTTTTCAGGCAAGGCAAGTTTATTTGTAGAGCACAATTCATGGACAAGGCAATTCAAAGTGCGTCACAGTTGCATAAAATTACTGGAAACAAATAGCTCACTGTATTTAATAATAATAATAATGCATCGGTTTTATATAGCGCTTTTCTGGACACTCAAAGACGCTTTACATTGCATTATTCATTCACTCCATACCCGGTGGTGGTAAGCTACTATTGTAGCCACAGCTGCCCTGGGGTAGACTGACGGAAGCGAGGCAACCAGTCTGCACCATCGGCCCCTCCGACCACCACCAACCACTCACTCACTCACTACATTCGCTAGGCTTCCTGGTGTTACTAAACGGTCTCCCATCCAAGTACCGACCAGGCCCTTCCTGCTTAGCTTCCAAGGTCTGACGGGATTGGGCAGAGCAAAGGTGGTATGACCACATTTTATTTAGCGTCATGTTACTGTCACTCATGGAGTCTGAAGAAACTCTGAAGAAAGTCCATGCACATTTACACTGAGGAGGTTGGAAGGGCGCCCCCTTGTGTCCAAGTGCGTCCAAATTCCCGAACCAAAACTGGCCCCTGAAGAGGTTAAAAAGTAAGTTGTGTGAAAGCAAAAAGGCAAATGTAACCACTTAAATCAAGTGTATTACTTTTAATCAAGGAAATACTTATTACAGGAATACACAAGAGGCGGAGCTAAACCCGGCAAAACCCGGAGGAACCAGCAACACTTTTGGATTGTGGAGGAAACAGGTACTTCACTAGTGTCCAGCAGATAATGAAGAGCCCGGAGCCGATAACAGTCTTTGTTTACACTTTGGTGCTGGTACTAACCCACCAGCAGGACTGGTCACTAATGCGCCTCACGGTCTTCATTACTTCATTACTAGAAGGACAAACTGGTCAGACAGACGGTGAATACAAGTTCTTCCTGTTCTTGTGGATAGAACAAGCGCAGAAATGGATTTTCCTTTCTAATATTCCGATACAGTAGAAATGACTCTTGGGGTTAGAAAAGGAGTAACCCAGGGGTCATATACGGGTTTGTTTACATGGTCATACTCAACCAGGTCATTGATAATATTACTTGACTGCATGTAAACATTTATTTCACCTATACATCTTTCAAAGGGCCAATAATAACAATGTAATCAATAAGTGAGCCGGTCAGTGCTCAGGTCCTGGAGAACAGGAGTTTCTGGCTGGATTCATAAAAAGTCAATGTACTCTTCAGTCTCTTGGACATGAACAGATCCCGGACACTCTGCTTCCTGTAAAGAACCCGAAATTCCAGCGAATGATTTGGAAACCTGTCTCTGCGTCACAATGAGGTTAAGCCGAGCCAGTCGCTGTCCCTTTTTTGTTTACCCACAAACCTGGACTTTCACTCCGCCGTCTCTTATCTCGGGGCCATTTCCTCTTGGTCTAAAAACCCACCATGCTCCTCCGACTGTGCTGCCTGCTGCTGATCCTCGGCCCCTCTCCCGCTCGGCCTCTGGGGGACCTGGTGTTCCGCTGCCCCGGCTGCACAGCCCAGCTGCTGGCCCAGTGCCCCGAGGTGCCCGGCCTGTGCGGGGAGATCGTGAGGGAGCCGGGCTGCGGGTGCTGCCCCGTGTGCGCCCGGACGGAGGGGCAGTTCTGTGGGGTCTACACGCCGCGCTGCTCCACGGGGCTCCGCTGTTACCCCACCCCCGGGGCCGCCTTCCCCCTGCAGGAGCTGCTCCTGGGGCTGGGGCGCTGCGGGCCCAGGGTGGAGGTCAGCGGTAACCCGGAGGCCACTAACGGTGAGTGACCGCGACCTCAGGGCTGTTTTTGTTTGTTTGAGTGAATGGACATTATTCTGATGGACAGTGTCCAGGGGCATTAGCTTTGTTTTCATCTTCATATATTTACAAAAAGTGTAGGTAATAAATACTCAGTGCTGGTCAAAGGTGTAGAAACACTTTTTATGTTTTGGCTTTTCTTTTTTTTTCCAACATTATTTACAATGTGTGATTCTCATTGAAGACATTACACTATGAATGAACACATGGGATTGGAAATGTAAAAAGGTGAAATAACTCTAAAACCGTTCCAAAGTTTGGGGTCATCCAGGCCAGTTCTAACTTATAGTTTCTCTAATCAACACAACAGTTTTCAGCATCATTTCAGGAGGTTTTCTCTAATCATCAATTCCTCTGACACAATGTGCCATTAGAACATGGAGCCTCTGCACAGCTATGTGTGTCTGGACTGTATTTCTGATTAATTTAATGTTCTCCTCGATTATTATAATTTTTTTTTGCCTTTTCTCTCTCTTCATCTGGTGATGACATCGTGAAGCTAAATATGAACATGTAAAAAGTGCACAGCATTAATCAAAGCAAGAGACTGCTATTTGGAAGAATGTATTTCAACTTTCACGTGTTCATCGCCATCATTGAGAATCTATAGTCTTGGAAAAAAAGTTAAAAAACAATACATACACATTTTTTCCCTAATACTTTTGACTGGTGCTGTACATATAGTTTATATTGATCTTGTTAAAGGAATAGGCCACCGTTTTTACATACTGAGATATGTTCTTACCTAACCTTAGTCGAGTTAATATATCCCCGTCTGGTCTTTGTCCGTGCGCTCTGCCAGGCAAACGGAGCACATACGCAGCCTCTCCCACATGTCACATAGCTCCAAAAAAGCTCACGATAGAAGCTACGAAGCTCTTCCACGTGTTCCCTATTTAAATAAAGTTACGTGAAGTGTTTTCAAGCGAAGTATATTTACACAGAAATGTAGCATGTCGATTTTATAAGCAAATAAAAAGGGGGACTATATTGTGAGGCGTAATGATACGAGGAGCAAAACGTCTGCGCAGTAACTCCTAAAGACTTCCCCGCTCACTTCCGTCAATAACCTTTAGGAGCTTCTATCGTGAGCTTTTTTGGAGCTATGTAACATGTGGGAGAGGCTGCGTATGTGCTCCGTTTGCCTGGCAGAGCGCACGGACAAAGACCAGACGGGGATATATTAACTCGGCTAAAGTGAGGTAAGAGCATATCTCAGTATGTAAAAACGGTGGCCTATTCCTTTAAATGGGAATCCCCTGAAGCCAAGTACCCAAATCAACATACAAAATGTCCCGAATGCCCATTTACATTCAGTTCTAACTGCACTGCACCTGATCACTTTTTATTATCCGGCTCTTCACGATGCAAGTAGAAGCTCCATTGACTTGAATGGAATTTTCCAACGTTCTACCGGTCATTATTTTCTGATAGAGGAGCTCTGAAAAAAAGAATGACCGCTGCCATTAGCAACGGAGTTGGTGCTTGTAACACAGGTCTTTCATTTCACTCTGCACGAAGTATGAGAGGACACTGTCTCTGTCCCCGTCCCTGCAGGACGAGTCGGAGGAATCGCTTGTGAAGTTAACCGGAGTCCGACTTACCCAGAGATCCACCACCATTCCTCCACCTTCAACTAAGTAGCTAGCCTTGCTGCTACTAGCCTAGCCACACTGCCTAGAATCAAACGTTGCCAAACAATGCGCAAACGTTTGGGAACTATTTGCCGTGGAAATCCTTAAATAAACCTTTGGGCCTTCAGAAAAAGCGTATGAAGCTTATGTTGTGTGTTCAGTTGGCAAACGGCCGTATAATAAGTGGGATAATGTATAGAACGCTGGTCATTATCGGGAAAAGAAATACCTTCAGGGCGATACGAGACCGCTCTGCTTCGCGTCCGGTTCACCCTGTCGGTGCTTATTTTCCCGATAATGACATGGATTTTCCTTTGGAATATTCCGATACAGTAGAAATGACTCTTGGGGTTAGAAAAGGAGTAACCCAGGGGTCATATACGGGTTTGTTTACATGGCCGTGCTCAACTGGGTCATTGATAATAGTACAGGTATGAAAGCGTTATTGACCTCATGTAAACATTTATTTCACCTATACATCTTTCAAAGGGCCAATAAAAAAATAATAATAAGTGAATAACCAATAAGTGAGCCTGTCAGTGATCCGGTCCTGGAGAACAGGAGTTTTCTGGCTGGATTCATAAAAAGTCAATGTACTCTTCAGTCTCTTTGACATGAACAGATCCCGGACACTCTTGTTGAGATTCACCACCATTCACCACTTATTTTCCCGATAATGACCAACGTTCTATACATTACCCCTGACTTAATGGCGGAAAATATACATATTGACTTTTTCGAGCGTCTGACCAAGTTTCCATGTTGTTCTCTCATCAAACACAGGCCTGGAGCTGTGTTTGAAACCACTCTTGGCTGTTCTTCGCTCTACGTGTCCAGGAAATGCTTTCCTCGCCTCTCGATCTCTGGCTAAGCTTTTTCCGTTCATCATGAAGTGAACCCCGTGTACATGTACAGTACATGTTTCACGGTCTTTAGGTGTCACATGACGTCGGGGTTGTAAAATGAGCCTGCACGCGTCTCCACTGTGCGACGGTTCAAAAACATCATAGCTTTATTGAACTCTTATCGGTTACTGATTGTTTGAAAACCGCCGCAGTTGCACCTTGAAAACGACATTACCTCCTGAACAGGACATTCATGACCGGAGGCAGTTTCTATGGCGATCGCGGCTCACGTGAGGAGCTGAAACATCAAACCTGTGTGTTCGCTCCAGGGTTAGAGCCAGAGCTGGAGTAACTCATTTACAGAGAACAGGCTGCAGGCGTAAGGTCTGGTCGAGCACAGAGAGGAAACAGCTTCACTGGGCGGGATCAACTACAGCAGTGGTTCCTAAACCGGGGTTCGGGGCCCGGCTGTGGGTCCTCAGAAGCACTTGCAGATGAGGCCTCCAGAGCGTTAGTGTACGGTCAGCCAAAAAGCACCGTTTACAGCCGTGATTGAAACATTGTTAGTCTTAGGGCCCGTCTCACTCTTCTGATTGGCTGTTCCAGATTGTAGACGCATAAAACTGAAACGCAGCATCGCTCTGTTTAGTCCTGACTCTGGGATCCTGACCTTCTCAGAGACTGAGATGGTTCATAAAGCTCTAACATGTCGAGGTGTCCCCGGGACCCTTCAGTGCAGCCCCAGGGACCCATCTCCAGATGTGGAGCCAGGCTAATCACATGGCTGGAGCAAGCACCCATTGCACATGTTTTAAGTGGTAGGGGAAACCGGAGTGCTCAGCGGAAACCTACACAGACATGGGGAGAACATGCAAACTCCACACAGAAAGGCAGGAGCTTCTCAGGTGCTAACTGCAGCGCCACCGTCTTGAACGCAAGTAAAGCTATTTTAAAATGTATCGTGTGAGTGACAGGAAGTCAATGCAGGGACCTGAGCACTGGACTAATATGGTTGTACTTTCTAAACCGCATGGATGTAAGAATGACTGCCTGTGCCGAATAATGACTTATAGGTCCTATATCAGCTTTAACCATGTTGTTTTGCTATTTCCTTATCAAAAACACCCCCAGAGTGTTTTTTTTTTTTGTATGTGCGGAGAGAGGGGGCGGAGTTAACTGAATCAAAGCGTTGTGTCTTCCGGGTTTGACAAATACCTCCAGAAAACAAAAATGAGTGCTCCATGTGGTAGAGGTACAATATATCATATAAATACCTATAGTTTACTTTGGAGTGGCTACAATAGCATGATACAGATCCTTTAAAAAGGAACTCGGAACTTCCGTTTCCCACCAGGTTCCGCCCCCACTTTACATCAGGCTTCAAGCGGCAAATAGCAATGTCCATGGAAGCCATAGTGATCATTTTAAAAAAAACACTGTCCGTCCACTTCAGGAACAACCGAGAGGGTTTAAATGCAGCCGATGGAGAGTCACATGATCAAAGGAGCTCTGGTTCTCCACAGGAAATGACATCACCTCCACTTTTTTTCCTCATTACAAGTATTTAATTTAACCTCAATAAAACGCCTTTAGTAAACTCTGCTGTCGTTAAGGTTAGGATTCGGGTTAGTTTGGATTAGTTTAAGCCTTGTCCTGTCGAGGTGACGTCACTTCCTGTGGAAAAGTGGAGCTCCACTGATCAGCTCCTCCATCGGCCGCATCAGACCCTTCTCCAAACAACTGGAAATACCTTTTTTTGGGTCCTATGCTGCTACATCTCTGGTAGAGTAGGGGAAAGCTGCAGACCCGGAGCCAGAAAGCCAGAAATACCGTGAAGCGAATCCACCGTGATAGTGCGCCCTCTCCTGGTAAAGACGGATATACGACGGTATTAGGTCTTGGGAAGATTGATTTGATCAACTCAACGGACGTGAGACTTTAACCGTGTTATAATTTTTGGATTTCTTGTGAACCATTTTTGAAATCGTAGATGCTTCTGTTGTTTGATAAAGATAAGATGACACATTTATTTTCTGCTTAAGATAGCGTTTATGCTAGTTGGAAATGAGTAAAAACAATAAATAATCCCAATTACATGCTACCCAAAAAAGGCAATTGCAGGCTGTAAAGTAAATATATAATTTATTCATAATTATGTATTACGGGGACTTTTTTGTGGCAAATTATTGCATATTTTAATTTTAAAGAATTTTGGCCTGGACACTCTTGAGATTTTTAATCTCAACGAGTTTTATCCTGGATAAATAAAGGACACATATAATTTTTAAAAAAAAGTTATGGCACCATTAGTAATGGTACATTGTTGTATTTTTGACATCAGTGTTGATCTTTTGTTTTAGTGAAGTTGACAGAAAGATGCTGCTGAATTTAGGAAACAGGGAAGACCCTGACGGTACAAATGTTATTTTTTACTTTGTTATTGCATCTGCAAGCTAACATTATGAACCCAATGATTTCTCTACTTTTCTTTACTGATTACAGCAATGGCCGTTACCACAGAAAAAATGTGATTTTGTTCCAAAATATTGTCTCTTTCCCTTGTTGAACAAATGACCAAATTAAGGCACTGTCCTACAAAATACAATGAAAGGAGTAAAACATACTTTAATTTAATTTCATAAATTATCCCAAATAATAGTACATGTAGCCTAAACTAAGCTACATGCCAACACATTGTAAAACATGAAATAAATACCGTCGTATATCCGTCTTTACCAGCAGAGGGCGCAGTATCACGGTGGATTCGCTTTTCACGGTAGATCTGTCACGGCTCCGGGTCTGCAGCTTTCCATTATTGTTCCGGTAGACAACAGGAGTGTATTAAAGGGGCAAGATGCAAGTTTGCCATTTTATACTCACTACTGCCACCTCAGGTCATATGTGTAACTGCAGCTTCTATATTAAAAGTTACAGACCATACTGAGACGTGTTCTTACCTGAGCATAGACAAGTTGATGTGTACAGGTCTTGTGTTATTTTAAGTTGATTTGTTATACAATTGCTCATATTACTTTTTAAAGGACCGACGCTCCATATGTTGTCCATCTCCGGCCCAAACGCAGCCTGAATAAGATTTTACAGCCTCAAACTGTATTATCGTGTCAGATACAGTAAGAGGAATCCTGACACAGCAACATTCTTGCGCCGCTAAATCCCTCTCTCCCCCTGGTCTCTAATTAAGTCTTTATTCACACTTTTCCTGTCCGCTCCCCCGGCTGCGCTGCCAGAACACGTGTAATTTACCTGAAAAACCACATGACACTGGGAGTTTTATGTCTCACTCTCAGAAACAGATGCGTTACCGGCCCGGATGATGACTCGCGGTATCCACTTCATTGTAATCACACTATTGTAGAGAGCGAGCCGCGGACAGGAAGCCCCCGGGACACGGCCGGCGCACTTCAGTCAGGGGATTAGAGAGGGCTGTAAAAAAAGACCGGTTTCCTTTCATTCCGTCTTGTCATTAAACAGACATTATTCTGTAGGTGCAGAAAAACAGAATGCAAAGTTTGTGTCAGGAGGAATGTGCCCGTGTACAGAAACTCTCCAGGACCTTTGGACTGAGCTTCAAATGTTAAATTGTATTGTTTTTTTACAATACAATCCAACTCTCAAGTTCGTGTAAGATCTCAGCCAAACTGGACTCAACCAGCGTAAACCAAAAGTTCTTAAAGGGACAGGTCACCGTCTTTTCCACACTGAGATATGTTCTTACCTGAGCTTAGACGAGTTGATACGTACCTGTCTGGTCTTTGTGCCCGTGGAAGAGCGTGGTAGCTTCCAACTTCACCCCCGTTTGGAGCTATAGGAATACATTGGAATAGGCCAAATGCTAACAATATCTTTGGTCTTTTTGCAAGACTGAAGGCACACACAAAGACCAGACAGGTACGCCCCAACTCGTCTAAGCTCAGGTAAGAACATATCTTAGTATGGAAAAAACGGTGGCCTGTTCCTTTAAGCCGTCGTCTGTATGGTTTTAGCGTTGTGGACAGAAGGTTCGTTTATCTGCTGTTCTTCTTCTTTAAGGTTATTGGCAGACTGCAGGCAAACAAATGTGCATGCCGCCACCTACTGTATTGCATATGCAACAACATAATGTCCAAATAAAGACATTTATGGAGATAAAGAAAATCCAGATGATCCTTCACATTTCCCTTTAGTGTTATTTTATCTAAACAGCTGTTTCATAAAGCTACAGTAGCAAATGATCCATGTGGCTACTAAATTAACGCGAAAGCACAAACTGCCTTAATTTAATCCGTTTCCTGAGGCAGCGCTTCAACACTGACATGTGACTGAGCTGTGGTGACGACATGTATTTTGTCACCTTCATAAAGTTTGGCTTGTGCAGAATCTTCCATATTTTTTTTAATCAAATGTGCGCCTGTCAATCAACAGTGGTTGTGCATGAATCACTCGAGGGTGAGGGCGACGGGGGTGGATGAATTTGCGGCGCAGTGGCTTATGGGATGGCACATGGCTCCTAATCACCGGTGAGTTAGCATCAGAGGTCCATATGCTAAAGTGGCTATGATAGATAGCATTGAGGCTGCTTTTCCTAACTACTTCCTCACTGACAGACCAATTCGGAGGCTTCTTATCATGGCGGACGCTGACGCACATCCGGTTTGGCGTCAGACCGTTTACCAGTCTGCTCGTTTTGGAAGGGGCCTTTGTCAGAAGTGTCACGTAATGGTGGTCATAGGCAGCTTACATAGATGTGCCAGTGCCCCCTACTGTCTGACTGAACCACACAGTGGACTGGACAAATGCCACGGTTATCTGTACTGAATGGAACAACTGGATCAGTGAAGCCATTGAGATCAAACCTGGGACTGTCCTGGAGAAGGCATCAGTCAGTAAGGGGCTAAAGGCGTCCCTGCTGACTGAAGTCCATGTTGGCAGCCTAGACACATCACTTAATGCTTCTGACAAAGGCCACAGGAAGAAGCTGAAACTCATTAACCTTCTTCAGATCCTGACCATTGCTCCTTACGGTTGTCCCAGCAGCATAAAGGAGCAAAGGTCAAATGCAGAGGACAAATATTCCTAAAAGGTCGACCTTAACTGTTACTTGCCGTCCCTCCTGATCAGGGGTCCAGGTTTAGGGTCAGGAGTTAGGGTTAGGATCTGCAAATATGATGCATGTTGTGTTTCACTCACACAGATCTCACACATATATAACTTGAAGGTCTTGGCTTTCAAATGAGGTATCGCACTGACATATAGGCTCTCCTGTCAATACCCTTTGAGTATTATGCATAATGGCTAACTCTAAACCTAAACTGGTAGGTAAGAGATTAAGGGCCATATACCTGATTTTTTTTCTTTTTACAAAAATGAAAGATGACTAAATGCTACCACTAAATTACCATGTAGCTGTGGCTTGACAGAGACGGGTTTATAGGCACTTTTCAGGGTCACTGTCACAGAAATGCTTGAAAACGGACCTGTGAGTTCTGGATATTGATACAAATGCTTTATAACTAGATGCACAAACATGTCTGACTTTGCAGTATACTAAGGATGACAAAACAATTGTTCCAATACCTGAATGAAGTAGGTATAGTGCCTTTAACCTTAAAAGTCAGAACAAAGACAATATGACTTCTCAAGCCTAGTCAGTCAGAATGAGACGATTTCTTGTTTTCAAAATTGAAAAGTTCATCACTAGACTCTTGCTTCGATCTGTAGTGAATAGAAAACACATAAAATGCACTCATCTCTTGTGGAATTGAACCTATGACTTGGTTAGGAAGGTGTAAAACAGTCAGTCGGTCATAATAGTTTGAATTTCAACTTGAAAAAGCTTTTGATTGTGTTCCAGAGGTGCAGAATTTGAAAAATGTAAAAGGAAATAATTTGTAACTTGTCCCAGTTCTTCTGAGTCATGGTGGACCATGACAGATGTGGACAGGACTGTGGTAGATCTACTTTACTTTGGAGATAATACTACTTTGTAAGTGAATAGAAAACACATAATATACACTCATCTCTTGTGGAATTGAACCTATGACTTGGTTAGGAAGGTGGAAAACAGTCAGTCGGTCATGATAGTTTGAATTCCTTTTGAAAAAGCTTTTGAATGTGTTCCAGAGGTGCACAGCACGGAGACCCCGGTGAACAGGCGACCGGTGCTGGAGACTCGGACCTGGCAGGAGTCGGCTCTGAAGCAGCACCTGAAGGAAACCAAGACCAAGATGAAGAACAACAACGTGGACGAGTACCGCACCAACAGAGGCCCACAGGTGCACACGCCACTCTGATCTGAGCACATTCAGCTCCGTGTTTGCATGTTTGTAACACGTATGTCGGCCATGTGGTCCGGCCGTTAGCACACAGCGCAAAGTTCACTGTGATAAAAGGCTGGGAACGGGGTCGAGAGTTCAGCCAAAGCTAATTCTTCACAACCAGACTCTGACTGCCGGCCATATTTAGACCATGCACAGATTTATTTATCCACAGTATTCTATATTTGTACATATATGCACCGTAGCGTGACCTCATATGTTAAGTTTGGGCCGCTCCGTTAGATCTTGTCCCAGTTTGAACTCATGTGCACATACCAAGGACCAGAGAGGCCCCGCTGAGCTGTTATGTTTCCCAGCCGCCCGTACAGATGAAAAATGGCCCCATTTACCACGACGCGATCCATGGACCTCTTCTAACAAGCGTCCACGGTCCAGGAACAGGTCAGGAGTTCAGTCTGAAGGAGCTTTCTTTCCATCGACTTTGATCAACTTATGAACAGAACAAACCCCCACATGACCCATTCTCATAGCACTAGACTGCATTTAATTTCACCTTTAATCCAACGTGGATGTTTTTTGTGGTGAAAATGAAAGTAAAATTAAAGCCCATTTGTATTTTTAAATGTACATTAATAAGAGAAAACATTCCCCGATTCATTAAATTGAGGAAATTAATTTGTTGTTTCTCAAAGCGTGACAAAGTCATTATTCATTCACGCCATACTCAGTAGTAGTAAGCTAATATTGTAGCCACAGCTGCCCTGGGGTAGACTGATGGAAGCGAGGCGACCAGTCTGTGTCATGGGCTCCTCCAACCATTCACTCTCTCACTACATTCACCCAGGCTTCCTGGTGTTTCCCAAACAGTGTCCTATCCAAGCACCGACCAGACCCTTCCAGGTCTGATGGGATCAGGCCGAGCAAAGGCGGTTTGGCCTTCTGAGCCATGGTGGACCATGACAGATGTGGACAGGACTGTGGTAGATCTTCTTTTACTTTGAAAAATATAGTTACTATAGCAACTGTTGAAGAAATGACCCTCATGCTTCTTCTGTAACATCTGTCCACATCAGTCCTGCTGCACCACGACTCAGAGGAACTGGGACAAACATGACTGTAATAAAGCAATTTGAGTTGTAATTTACACAGATCCGAATTTCCGAGGTCAAGAGCTCCTAAACCAAGCTTTTGTGAAAATTGAAAACTTTTCTGTATTACTCATAGTCACAAAGAGTAATTACTACAACGCATTTTAGCAGATATGAAACACAAGGTTTCCCATACAGAGCCGGCGCTGTGACGGATGCTTAGGGACCGTCAACAAATTGCAACACTATGTGTGAGAACGAAAGTTACGCATGTAACTACAGCTCTATGAATCCCGGATGAAAGCCAGCACTTCAAGCATTTGGCGGCACAGCGGAGAGTGGCAGGGTGGTACAGTGGTTAGTGTTCGTGCTTCACAGCAAGAAGGTCCTGGTTTCGATTCCCCCCTGCATGACAGCCAGAGGCGGTGCTTCAGGCATTGGGCGGCCCAGAGGTGCAGTGGTGAGCGGCACAGTGGCACAATGGTTAGAGCTCGTGCTTCTGAGCAAGAGCATCTCTCTCACTGTGGCTTTCCGTGTCAAATGTGGAATAAATGAATGAAGCTGCACGATTGTGCACAAGAGTGATCATTCAGTGCTTGAAGTGCAGATCTTGGTGGTCAGAAGAAATTAAAAATCCAATCCACTTTATTTGTATAGCACATTTAACCAACAAAAATGTTTCCAAAGTGCTGCACATGAGATCCTAAAAACAGATACAATACTTATTGAAGAACTCCACAACTGACACTTCGATTGAAATGTATGCACAAATATGACAATTTAAGGATGATCTTCAATACATTCTACATATTTTACTGTGGTGGCACCAAATTCACACTCATTACCAATTATCATACCGGCAACTTACTAGCTTTATTTTTTGTATCTGGGCATTTGTTGGATATTACTCTTTAATAGCTTCTATTTTTTTTACTGTAGTGCCACTGTATTGGCACCAGTTATTATTAGATCTTATTACAACCTTTATTATTATATATTATTACTTTACCATGAGGGTCATTTTTCTAACCAGATTCATCTCACTTGTGAAATTCGATCTCTAGGAATAATGACTTTGACTTAACTTCGATCACTCACATTTAAAGCATCGCCTCACATTTTATTAACCAGGTATTCAGTTTTGCCCGTTCACGCGTCATACGGCCCGTTTGTGCCGTGGAAAACGACATGCCCTCCCCTCGTATGTTAAGTTCACGTACGCCTCATTAGTTTTTATCCTGGACTGAACTCGCCCGTGGCCCCACAGAGGTGCTTATGACCCCCCCGCGGTTCCAATGTCCTTCCATACAGTAATCCAAAGGAATGCGGCGTTCCAGTCGTAACGTATAGAAACGACGCCACCTCCTGCCCCCGCCTTTGTGCCGGCAGAAGGTGAAAACAGCGCTAATGAGCAGCGAGGGATCCCCGTGAGTGTTTACGCTCTGCAGTCGGGGGTTTAATCAAAGCTCAGGTCAGTGCGTACTGTTGTTGCGTCCCTGCTCCTCTCGGTTTTGGCGCGGGACACGCTCGCAGCTGCCGCCCGTCGCTCCTCTCTGCAGCTGCGGCCGAGAGGGACACGGTGGGTGGTCATCCGAGGTCAAATACCAAAGAAAATATGCTTCTGTCCTGACCCATGTACAGCCGAGACAAACAGGATCATTAATGTGAAAGCGAAGGGAGTCTGAGGAGGAGGGGCCTCGCACGGCACCGCTCCTGACGGGGCACCCACTTCTTCATTCATTGCTTTACACGCTCTGATATTTGGTTGTAGCGAGGGTTGCAAAGGGGTGGATACATTTCTGGAAGCCTGGGAATTTTGAGAATTTCTGACAATAATTTTTTTTTTAAAAATTTTAGATAAAAAACATGATATTCTTGCATTTTTTGTTGAATAACCTCTTCAGCCATACGGTCCCACCTGTGGGACCAAACTAAATAAAAAATTGGTCCGGGCAGCTGGACGCATTGGACACAAGGACTTTCTTCAGAGACTTTAGGTTAGACACTGACACTAAATACCGTAAGCTCTTTGTTTCTAGTAAAAAGGCCTCATTGCTCTTCAGTCACAGACTGAGAAGTGAAGAAGGAAGTCATGGAGCTTCTGCTTTAGACAGAGCTTCAGACTTGTATCATATTCTGAAACTCAAATATGCAGTAAATCAACTAATATAGGAGAAATTATTACAATTACAAAAAACATGTGATATAAAAAAATATCCAAATATATTTTCTGCTGTAGGTCATGTGTGTCCCAGTTCCTCTGAGTCGTGGTGGGTCATGTGGGTCACAGTCCTGTCCACATCTGTCATGGTCCACCCCTGACAGATGTGGACAGGACTGTGGTAGATCTACTTTTACTTTGGAGAAAAGAGTTACTATTCACCTTATTCCGGAGGCTCGTGTGGGCGCCGCCATGAATTGTGCCCGCCCCTTTTCTCCTATCAGTTAACATGGGGCTGGAGAAGTCCACATAAAATCAGTCACTACACGAAAAAATAGCAGTTTTTCGGCCGCACTGAGACACGGTGCAGAGTTGACTTGTTGGTGCAAATGAACGTTGGGCATTTTACCCAAATCAATCGACTAAACATCAGATTTGAGCGGAGATTATTTTCCCTCGTTCTCCGTTTAAATGAACGGGCTTCGCGCTCGACAGGAAGTGTCTGTACAACGGAAGTGCAGAGACAAAGCAAAAAGAGGCAAATGTGGGCGGGGCGGAATAAGGTGAATAGTAACTGTTGAAGAAATGAACCTCATGAGCTTCTTCTGTAACATCTGTCCAACGCAGAATCTCCATGACTTCCTTCTTCACTTCTCAGTCTGTGATGGAAGAGCAATGAGGCCGCAGCCTTTTTACTGGAAACAGAGAGTTCACCATTTAGCATCATGTTGCTGTGATTCACGGTGTCTGACCTACAGTGTAACTCTGAAGCCAATCAGATCACAGAGACTCAGAGTGGGCGGGGCTCAAATGTGACAAACACCAAGATCCCAGATCTGAGACTAAAATGATAAAAACCCAGGGCTTAAGAGGATAAACAATTGGTGAACTATTGGTCATCCATTAATTCGGTTTTGGATCCATGAAACATACATTTGAGTGATGTCTATCCCCGGACCTTTACAGAAGTGTGAGGACCATATCGTCTAAACGTATCACAACTTTCCTAAACCTACATTCTGATTAACACGCTTTCTAAACAGCAACAATTTATGTCATAATTCTACAACTGGTTGAAATATGACAAACGGTGAAGGTGGGTTTGTGTCATTATTTATTTTGGTCGTTTTGCTTCGTTTGTTTCATTTGCAATTTCCATCAGCGAACAATAACCATCGGATTCATTTATTAAGTTAATAATTACGTCGCATTGTTGTTTAAAAACGTTTTATTTATTTATTTACTCAGTATACAAGCTTACCTGCACCACATGGTTGGAACAAAGGGAAGGCGTGGTCTTTGTCGGCCATTTTAAAATCTCAGGCTGAACCATGTGGCAGGGGGGAAACTAATTTAAACTTTGCTTTGAGTTTCCTCTTTTGTATGATTTTTGGTTTGTATGTCGTCTTTATTTATTTGATTTGAACACTTATCATTTTGGACTCCCAAGTTATTCATTTTATGTAAAATCTGGCTAAACTTATATTTGGAACATACCCATCACGCTAATGGTACTTTCCGGTGGGAGGTCCTTTCCCAGGAGGAGAGGTGTAAAAGCTGACTGTTGTGGTCACAGGAAAAAAACATTTGGCTTGGTAAGAGTTATATGTTTGTCAAGTCTGCCTGCCCATTTCGACCACCTGTGGCCAGCTTCCCCACATGGCCTGTGTCTGACACAGAACAGACCGAAATTAAAGGCTAATAATAGATATCATTGTAATATTGCAGAGGCTTGATGAATAACAGATGGAAACAAACAGAACGAGTCTGTTCCAAAAGCTCTTCTTTGTATCGGCCACAACCTAAAACACTGTCCTCTTCAAACCCTGGTGTCAGTCAGATTATTTCTGTGAGACTTTTCATCTCTGCTGTGATAGATATAAAATCAAATGTCAGGTTGACTACTGGAACAAAATCATCAGGGTAGGATCGACAGCTGGAGGGCGAAGGCAGCAATTAAACCCAGGCAGTAAGGTTTTGAGTGATAGGTACCATTGGTTCATAATACCAACCGAAACCCAAAACTATTTACAGTGACGGAACAAAACAGAAAACTAAATAAATTCAAATGTCCAAGATATTCTGCAACGGTCCGGAGTGTCCAAGTAGCGCAATCCAATTCGCACCATGAAATGTTCTGATAATGTATTGCAAGTTCGGTGTGAATAAAGCGCAGAATGTGTAGAGTCATGAGAATGTCTGGCACGGTGGAATCGGAGTAGCTCGTGTGGGAGAGAGCAGGCTGTACCAGCCTCCTACCGGACGGTTCCAAGAAAGGTCTAACAAGAACTAGGGAATCTGTCGGCTCCTGGTTCTGTCAGCTCCTGGTTCTGTCGGCTCCTGGTTCTGTCGGCTCCTGGTTCTGTCGGCTCCTGGTTCTGTCGGCTCCTGGTTCTGTCGGCTCCTGGTTCTGTAGGCTCCTGGTTCTGTCGGCTCCTGGTTCTGTCGGCTCCTGGTTCTGTCGGCTCCTGGTTCTGTAGGCTCCTGGTTCTGTAGGCTCCTGGTTCTGTCGGCTCCTGGTTCTGTCAGCTCCTGGTTCTGTCAGCTCCTGGTTCTGTCGGCTCCTGGTTCTGTCGGCTCCTGGTTCTGTCGGCTCCTGGTTCTGTCGGCTCCTGGTTCTGTAGGCTCCTGGTTCTGTAGGCTCCTGGTTCTGTCGGCTCCTGGTTCTGTAGGCTCCTGGTTCTGTAGGCTCCTGGTTCTGTAGGCTCCTGGTTCTGTAGTGGTTCTTAGCTCGCCATCAACAAGGGTCCATAAGAACTTGTAGCCAAACCATAAGGCCAGATTAGACACATTATATAATGCCGGTACATAGAATTCAAAATATAGTAAAATCACAATATTCTTAATATCAAATCAATAACCATGGTTACATTTCATAAAGCATAATCAACATCAACCAATTCAAAATCGAATCAAGAACAACCCAAAAAATGCTAATGCTAAAGCTAATATTACCATTTCAAACACAGGAATGGGCACAAACCAGTGGCCCTTAGTTGAGGCCTAAACTATATGGGTAGCATATTAGAATGTTAGCATATTAGCACTAGCAGCTAATGCTAAACCACACGGCACACCCAAACACACTGAACAATCTAACTCACCAATTCCATGCATTCCCAAAGTCACCCAGATGACATGTCAGATTCCCCAAATCCACAGGACCACAGGTGGACTGACTCTGAAAGTTCTTATCCAGATGTTCAAAGTCTGTTTAGTTTGATACAATTGATTGTTTAGATGAGAACCAACCTGTTACAGCTGCTGTCCCAGCTTCTCTCCCACAAAACTGACTAGGAGGAAGTGGAGGAAACAGTTTATTTCCCCTAGCACCTGGGATTGGCTGGGAGTGACAGGTGACTAGTCATGTGACTTGGTGGATTCAAGGACTAGGAGAAAAGGTGGCAAATTTGAACTTTTAATCAAAGATTTTAAATTAAACTGGTTCCACCCCTGGGTTACACAATGCATCATTTAGGTCAATGAAGGTTTTGTTGAGACCCTTTTTAGGCCCAGTTCAGTCTGGATTTGCTCGTGGCCTGGAGGGACTTGGACGGTCATCTATATTATGAGGTGGTACTTGAGGTGGAATGTTTGACCACCACCGCACCACAACACACATACAAAGGCAAAGGCAATACCATCTGACATCTGACCTTCTCTTTCTGTGTGACGTTGTCCAGAGCGCGTGTCAGATGGAGCTGGATAAAGTCCTCGAGGAGATCTCCAAAATCACCACCGAGGACCACAGGGGACCGCTGGAGAACCTGTCCGAGCTCAAGTTCCCCAACTGCGACCCCTTGGGCCTGTACAACATCAAACAGGTGAGACGTCGCCCTCCTCACGAGAATAGAAAACAAAGACAAACGTCCAAGTGGAGTCATTGTGTGGATGTATTAGCGTCATGTGGAGGCCCAGAGGGTGCAGTGCCTTGCCCATGGACACCACTGCAGTAGCGGGAATCACTCGACTTTCACCTCACATGATCCGAACTCCTGACTGAGGTTTTCTTCTGGGACTAAATCTAAATTTAAAAAGCGCCAAATGCAACACCAAACATGGAAGTGCGTGAGCGTCATTAATAACCTGTTCCATCTCTGGCTGTCACTGCGTTAAATCAGAGCTGCTCAGCGCCGGTCAACCGGGGAAACAGCAACATCGGGGATTGTTCATTTGAGAAATATTCACCAACGTCATAGATTTCAGGAGAGGCAATTACTGTCAACTTCTTTGAAATGGACAGCTAAAGAAAATAAGCCGGGGCTATAATTGGCTGCAAGTTTTAGGCGAGACGCTGCTGCAGGTGAAAGGGGGAAAAAAAAGCTTTTGCTGGAGATGACTGAAAAATACAAAAAAATGAGGGGGAAAGACTATAGCAATGTTTCCTTGCAGTACAGTTTTCAGTTTTCGGGACAGTTTGGAGTCTGCAGGAGCTTCTAAAGTGGAGACGTTGTTGCAAGAATGTAAAGGCCCTTCTCACCGGCCTGGAGACTAGTTGGAGACTCGAGTTTCCGCTGCTCACGGAAATGACTCCGATACCTGGAGATAAGGCGAGTCTCCAGGTTGTCTTGGTGAAAACAAACAGGTTTGATTTCAGCGGAGACTGCACAGAGACTTTTTGCAAGTCTCCATAGAGTCCCGGAGACTCTGCAGGGACGATTATTGTGTAATTGTGTAATTGTCTATCTATCTATCTATCTATCTATCTATCTATCTATCTATCTATCTATCTATCTATCTATCTATCTATCTATCTATCTATCTATCTATCTATCTATCTATCTATCTATCTATCTATCTATCTATCTATCTACCTACCCACCCACCCACCCATCCATCCATCCATCCATCCATCCATCCATCCATCTCACTATAGATTCTAGTGTTACTCGAGCGCTGCCATCTATAGCAGGCGGGAGTAAAAGTGCAGGACCAAAGAGAGACGCTGCAATGAATATTTCCCCCAAAATAGATGCTTAAATATTGATACGAGAATCGTGCGACGTAAAATCGCGATATATCGGCGGATCGATATTTCTCCACACCCCTATCGGAGACCATGTGGAGTCTTCAGTCTCTGATCCTCTGAAACGGTTTGTCCCTGTTTCCCTGTGGTGTCCTGCACTGGTCAGCTCCTTCTCCTTCCTCGTCTCTTGTGACGCCTCCACTGTGCTACAGCTGTGGGGGGGAAAAAGCTCGACTTTTTCAAGCTTTACATCATGTTATTATGTCATTCCCTCATTAAAAACATGCCTGAAGTGTTGCCTTGGCACATTCACGTATTTTTGAGTAATCTGTAAAAACTCTGATGGCGGCCATTTTAGGGATAGCTTTGCCTGAGTCCTCCTAGGAACGCCCCCACCTCCTGGAGACGCCTCCGAGCTTTCGTCACCAGCCGAGTAACCAACCACTGCTCCTCAGCAGAGCCCCCTCCCCACTGATGCCACAGACAGCGTGTGGAGGGGGCGTGTCGGAAAGGGTCAGAGGTTCTTAAAGAGACAGAGGCCTATTTCAAGACATTCGCTACAGCCATTTTGAGAGAGCAATTTTATACAAGGCAGTTATTCTAATTTACTGCATTTACAGACCAACAGAAGGTTTGGTCATCATTGTAGTGTGATATAGACTGGTGCTATGTGATTGAAAAAAGCATAATACCCCCTCTTTAACAATTTAAAAGTAGATCATAGAGTAAAGAAGCAGAAAGGCTGAACCTGAAACCCGGTATAGTCGACGACGTGGCAGCCTTCTTCTCTGATGTAGCTCTTGTAGCCAGTTCTCTGCTCGGCCTCGCAGTGACCTCTCCAATCTGTCTGCAAGCGCCGCTGATCCACATGGACTGTTTTAATACAGCCAGATATCAGAGCGTCCTTATGTACTGGTTTTTATGGACATCTGTGGTATTTTTACAACGGCTACGACGCTACGTGGCATTTCACGATATCAGATTGTGTCAAATCAGTCCAGTCCATCCACACGGGAACATCCACTGCAGCCCCGCAGTGCCATGACCACTGAGTTCCACTTATAATAGAGTAAACAACATGCTCTATGTTTGTGAGATAAGCATAGTGTGTGGATGATCGCTTTTCATCCATCGTACCTTTTCAGGACACACTGATTTGACTAAAAGTCTCAGACACACATGAGAGGTCTAGAACAGCGTGTTACGACCCGGTTTCTCATTCTGCCAGAAAGTCCGGGGAACACTCGATTGTTTCTGACGTAAATCCCTCAGAGGTTGGACTCCTCTCTCCCCTCCGCTCCTAAACGCCACACGAAACTTCAAATTACTGTCAAAACACATTCACGGATTAGCCTCAGCGCTAATGGCAGCCTGTGCGAGCGGGTCACGGAGAATTGACTACAGCGTTTTGGCGCAGGCGGGGAGGACATGATGTGATTCGGTTAATAGTCCGCTTCATGAGTCATTCATTTGGCTGTCGCTGTTCATCCCCCTGGCCACCGGGGGATGCTGTGGCGCTGCAGCCTCTGCCAGGAGGGCGGTGCTAGCTTTGATGGAGAGCTACGTAGCATCGTTGGCGGACGCGAAGAGACAATATGGAGAACCCTGGTACATCAGTGTTCTCTCGACTCGTATTTATCTCGGTCCATTTTTGAATTATCCTGCTAACGTAAATGATTTCTTTGTCTGCTGAAACAATCAAAACATGCCCTGAATTTTGCGTAATGGATGCAAATCTGGAAGTGTGTCACTGTACACACTCCAAACGACATCAACGTGAGAAGGGCCATTGACTGAAACTGAGGGTGGAAGAGGGGCTATAACTAAACGACAATATGCAAACCAACACTGGGTCTATTGATTTATTGATTTATTTGGTCGGGACAGTGCACGTTAACCCCTAACCCCCAACTTAACCAAGCACATTTTCTCCAGTTCAGCTTTAAATGGTAAATAAACTCAACCTATACTGCACTTTTCTACCTTTATCAGGCCCAAAGCGCTTTACAGTAAGGAACCAGTCACCCACTCACTCTCTCATTCACACACCATACTCAGACACTGGAGGCCGGTAGGGTGAAGTGTCTTGCCCAAGGACACAAACACCCAAAAGCTTCTCGATTGGAGCCTATAGGTCTGTGCAACGCCTCATTTAAAAGCTAAGACCCACAAAACTGATCGAACATTTTCCATGCGTTGTCGTCATTTCTTCGTTTTCATCCTTTTTTATGTCTTGTTTTTGTCGCCATTTTTAAGAAGCTTTTAGATTTGGGTAAGGTTGACCTGGAGGAAAAGTGCTGGGTTAAGGTAAAGAGGTTAAAGAAGACGCCTTGTACACGCATTGTAGCCTTGTGCTAATTTCCACCCGTTGTCCTCACTCACACTCCCAAACACACTCTCTTTCATCCTGGCCTGTTGTACATGAAACATCCATCAATCCCTCCATCTTCTTCAGCTTTATCTCGGTTCTTGGATTGACAACAAGTTTCTTTGAAGGAAACTGAACTCTTTTACTGTAAATAAGAGGATTCTCTGCTGATTCTTTTACTGCTGTTTCATAGTCTTTAGTTAAACAAAGACCTACCGTCTCTATGGAAGGAGCCGGCCCTAAAGAAGAAGGCATTCATCTTGGGTCGGCCTCCAGGTCCGCTCATGCCTTCGAGACGTCATTTTTATGAACTTTTTCAGAAAACTAGTTGTTTCTCTGTCACTGAACTGGTGGGTGTGTTTATTGGGTAACATAGACCTTTTGAGATGTTCTCTATTTTGATTGTTATGGACCATTGTTGACTGTCTGTGATGTGCTTGTGAAATGTCCTGAGGTTTGCGACAAATGAGTTGCCCATTGGATCTGAAGGCATCTCGGAGGCAGAAGTCTGGGCAGAGATGCACAGACCTCCTCCAGCTGTTCTGAACCCGAGGTGACACCAGGTCTCAGAGACACAGTCCCTCCAGCGTGTCCTGGGTCTGGGCCTCCTGCCCAGAGGACATGCCTGGAACACCTCCCGAGTGAGGTGACCACGTAGAAGCAGCGGCTCTACTCCAAGCTCCTCCCAGTGTTAGTTATGAATCTCTAATGTGTGGAGCTGCAGCCAGGAGTGGTTGAACAAGGTCATGTTTACACTTGAAGGGATATTTCAGGATTTTTGACATAGGGCCTCACTTCCTCGTTATCCAGAGATATTTTTTTTGTAATTCAAACAGTTCTTATGTTTGAAGAGTTACGTGGCACTAGGCTAGTGCAAGGCTAGCTCATTTCTATGGTATCAGCTAGCCTGCATTAAAAACAGTCTGACCCGCTCCACAGAGCACCTGAGGCAAATCACTTATAACACCAGACTAAGCATATAAATGTCTGTGTCCATAGAATCATTTTAACCATTTTGCATTTAAAATGCCTTATATTTGAGCAGCATCAGCTTCGTGGTTGTATAAGCTACACGGCGGCGGAGGGATCTGCTCGAAAATAGTCCCTTAAAATGCGATTATTCATGTGATGCAGGTCAGTTATATTCCAAGAAGTATTCTATGGACACAGACATTTATATGGTTAGCCTGGTGTTATAAGTGATTTGCCTCAGGTGCACTGTGGAGCGGGTCAGACTGCTTTTATTGCAGGCTAGCTGATAACAGAGAAATGTGCTAGCCTTGCACAAGCCTAGCACCACGAAACTCTTCAAATACAAGAACTGCATGAACTACAAACAAAAAACTTCTCCAGAAAACAGCAACACTCTGAATAACTAGGGAATGAGGCCCTATGACAAAAATCCTGAAATATCCCTTGAACTCTCTTTCGGCCATACTGTATCTGAGCACAGTCACTGGCTCCAAACCCGCTGAGCGTTTTCCACAGTTTGATCATTTACATCATTTGTAATGTCACCCTGCACTCTGGCCCTTCCCTGTGACAGATTCGAATCGTTTTCGGGCCCTTGGGAGCCGTCCGGCATCATCCCGTCTGCCCCTGTAGACTCACCGTGACTTACACGGATTCACAAAAACATAAGTAATACAGAAAACCCCGGGACGCGAGCGCGGGAGGCAGGAGGAAGCACATGTCGACAGGTTTATGCCTCCGGGACCACAGGAGTGAGGTAGTGCTGGAAAAGTCCTGTCAATGGTCAAGAGGCTGTTTTTGCATTTTCGGTTCTTCTTTTCCAAACACGTCCTCGTCAGTGTCTTACGTTTTGTTTGGACAGAAAACATCACTTTGGCCTAAAAAGTCTTGCTCCTCAGAACTTGAATTTGACCTGGGAGATTGAAAGATAACTGAAAACACCCGAGGTATTAAACTCTCTTTTCTGTGCAGGCAAAACATGTTTGTCGCCAGCAGAGGGCGACGGAACAAGAACAACACAGGGCTGTACAATTAATATTCATCATAATCACATATAACTGGGCAACTATTGGAGACATGAATGAAGTCAGAACCTTTTTTCATGTAAATCTAACACATAGTGATTCAGGTATGAACATTTATTATGAAAAGGGAGAAAACGTTTGAGTTAGTACAAGAAAACAGAAGTGTCCGTGTGAGGTAAGGAGTGGACAGGAGAAATGACAGGTGGGGCTGAAAAAGAAAGGCATTAATGATAATAAATAAGAAATATTTTAGGTGACAGTGGCTCAGATGGTAGTCGTCACATGACCAGAGGGTTGGCAGTTTTAATCCCTAATCATTTCATGCCTATGGTCTTTAGTTCTGTGGCCTTTCCTGTCTTTGAACAGCGACCTGCCCTGGGACGACAGAAAAATATTAACTCTGCATATTTACATGTGGACCTTGAGGACTCATGTTAATTAATATGCACTGCCCCATCTTAAATAAATAAATAGAATACATCAATAAAAAAAAATTGTAATGGACTTTCCTTAAAACCTTTTCGCCTCTTTAAAGGCCCTGTACATCATTGTTAGCTTTTCTAACATATTTGTCGTATCCCGATTCTTCACTGGTTTGAATTTATAGCAGAGGTCGACTGATATAGGTGGGGCAGAGGGTGATCTATTCAGGATTTTTTTTTTAATAGGTTCTTCAGAGGAAGCTCGTCCAAAACTCGACCTCTTATGGTTCTGAAATTATAAGCAAAAGTCTGCAACATAAAATACAATCTGAGCTGTACAAGCTCTGTAAAAAGCTCTGACTGAGCTTTTTCCAGTTCCTTATTATTATTATTATTATTATTAGCACTAGTGGTAAAATACCCAAGTATCAGTCCGATATATCGGTTTATTGGCACTTTTCAGGGTCACTGTCACAAAAATGCTAAAAACCCGTCTGAAACGTCATTGAAATGGATACAGATAAACGGTAAATAGACTCAACTTATGTTTCTACCTTTATCAGGCCCAAAGCGCTTTACAGTGAGGAACCAGCCACCCGAAGTGTCTTGCCCAAGGAGACAACGACAGTGTGCATTTGCGGGAGCTGGGATTCAAACCCATGACCTTCCCATCACGAGACGACCTGCTCGACCGTCACAGTTGTTGTGATTAGATGGACAGTGTTTTTTTCCCCCAAATTTCTGAGTTTACAATATTCTAAAGGACAAAAAAAAGTTGTTCTACTTCCTCAAACTTTTTCTGTGATGGGGGCCGGGCTGGGTTGGCTTTAACATAGAATTGTATGAGCCAGAGCAAAAGGCCTCATTGTGAAGTAGAGATTAGTCGCCAGCACAGTCGTCCACACGACTACATCCACAAGAGCAACACTTGATCCAGGCAAAGGCTGCGTCCAAAACCATCAAATCATATCCTCTAAGCACTAACACTAGAAACTAATCCTTAACCTTTCATGGGGTCGACTGTTAGATCTGTGCAGTCAGTGAAGCTTCAGAGCTCTTTTGCACAATCCATCTGTCCTACCCAGGGGAAGGGGAAGTGACATCACCAACAGCTGTTTTTCTTCTTCTTTAAAGTCATTGGTGGAGTGCAGGCCAAACAAAAGTGCATGTCGCCCCCTAGTGTACAGTGTCCAAAAACAACATAGTGTCCAAACAAAGACATTTAAGGAGAAAAATAAATCCAAATGATCCAAACAATTCCCTTTAGTGTTATTTTATTTCAACAGCTGTTTCTTAAAGCTACAGCAGCAAATGATCCATGTGGCTTAAGTTTCTACTAAATGAAAACAAAAGCATTTAATCCGTTTCCTGAGGCGGCTCTTTAACACTGACATGTGACTGAGCTGTGGGGACGACAACATGGATTTTGTCACTTTTATAAAGTTTGGCTTGTGCAGAATCTTTTTTTATTTTTTTTTAAATTATTTTTATTATTAAATGTGCTCCTGTCAATCAACAGTGGTTGCGCATGAATCACTGAGGGTGAGGCCGAGGGGGGTGGGGGGGATTGGCGCAGTGGCTTATGGGATGGCACATAGCTCCTATAATCACAGTTGAGTTAGCATCAGAGGTCCCTATGCTAAAGTGGCTATGATAGTTAGCATCGAGGCTCCTTTTCCTAACTCCTTCCTCACTGACAGCCCAATTCGGAGGACCTCTTACTGATCTGCTCATTTCGCACGCAGCAATAGATTTGTTTTGCTGTAGTGGTTTGCAAAAGTAGTAATCAAGTCGTCACACTTTGTTTTTATTTGAAACACCACAGGTTTTCCATTTATTTTTATTTTCAAATAAAACATCATTGCGTAATGCGACCTTCAGTAAATAACACTTGTTTTGTGCTTTACAAGCCTGTGGTCATTTATTCAATCGCTCCACACTCTGTGGGGATCAGCTTCATTTACCACGTGGCTATAATCTGTTGTTTAAGTCCTGATCCCTTATGTCAGTGCCCTCTGCTGGACACCTGTGGAATTCTTTTTTATCTATTTAAGTTGCCCCCTAGTGGCTGGAATGAGTATACTGGTTATTAACTCCGCACAGGAATGGGCTAGAGACTCTCTTGTGCTCTACAAGTCAGGGCCCGGATTTAATTGTCTGGCGGGCCGTATTTGGCCTGCGGGCCGTAGTTTGAGGACCCCTGTTCAAGACAAAGGAGCTGTCTCCAAAAACCCGGCTAAATTGCTAGCACGAACAAGTGTAAAACCTCATTTTTCCCAGTATTTGTGTAACTCGGTGCAGACTGTGGCCCAGATTATTTTTGTGGCATGTGAGACGAGACCGTGTCATCAAACGGGAGCGAACGACTTCCAGGATGAGCAGGAACGTCCCAAACGGTGAAAGTCCCCGCGCTGGAGTGAGATCTCCAAAGGGGGCGCCATCATGACATCAAAACACAACCTCCAGTCACGCCTCTGACGACGGGACGGCCCGATGGCGGCGTGTGGGATGTGGGAAAGCTGAACCCTTCACATGTGAGTCTCACGTCGGTGCCCGCTGCCTCCGAAAAGCCCCCCCCTCGCTCTCTGGTTTCCCCCAAACAAAGCGTGGGGAGAGATGTTGTCATCGTGAGTGATGCAACAGCTTCTTCCTCAAGGTTACAAGGCAATAACAACACAATTTGGCCGACATTGTGGGAAAACTTTTGTCTGCGGGCCCCCGAGGAACAAACCGTGCTTCCGTTTCGGGGGGCTCTCCAATTTCAATTTTCTTTCTTCCCCCCCCCACCCCTCCTCCCTCCTCCTCCCCTCCTCCCTCCCTCCCTCTTTACAAACGAGACGTGGCGAGGAACAAACAAGTTGAGCAAGAAAAGACGATTTGGATAATTTGAAAAACACGCCACAGTTTCTTTCTTTCTCTCGGGCCAGATTTCATTACCGCTTCCCCCGAAAACGAGCCGCATTGTCTGGCCGGGCCCCTGCTCGGTTTCCCAGGGGCCGGGACTGGAGCCTCCCCGAAACACTCTGCTGTTCTGGACTGGTCCCGTTCTCTGTTTGTCCCGCGGTAATTACTGTAACTGTCACTTTTTTGTTCTTTCTCATCCGAGGAAAAGGGGGGGGGGGGGGGTTCTTTGCGTAGACCGTGTCCCCTCGCATTAGCAGAATGGGCGCGCCGCGGGGGTTGCGAGCGAGGAAGGGGGGGGGGGGGGCGGACTTGGCATGCCTTTCTGTTTTGTCTGTGACGTGATGCTAAAAGTGGTGATTTTGGGGGTATGACCCGGGAAGGCGACGCGATTGGCCGGTTTCGGGGCCCCACCCAGAGCATGGCCCTCCTTTTGGGCCAATGGGGCGAAGGCGCAGGGGGGGTAAACACTCGCGGGGAGGACAAAAGCAGCGCGTGTTTTCTGGGGCGTGTCTCTGAGGCAGCGTGGACTGTTGTTATCGATAGGGACATTAGCGTGTCCTCATTGCCACGGAGAAAACGCGTGCCTTCAGCTCACAGCTCAGGGGGAACTACTGCGCCAAAACCTGTGACACGTCAGGTTCTGGGTCAATCTGGGCTTTCACCTAAAAAACAACAACAACAACAAAAAACAAATCTTCACAATAACATGTTTAATTATTCACCGAGTCACTGATTCCCCATAGATTTATTTGGAATGTGAATGATGAATGAATGAATGATGATGAATGAAATGTTTTATTTGGGTTGCTCACATTCAAAGCATCAGTCTCCACATACAATCCAAATCACTACAACAAAAAAGGGTTGAGCAGAAGCAAAGCACCCACAACATGAAAACAAACTGTTTACATCAAATTCACATTCTATTCTATTCTATTAAGATAAGATAGCTTTTATTGATCTCACAATGGAGAACTGTAACAATGTACTTGTTACATTCAGCTCAGGGTGTGCAAATAGGCAGGAAATGTGAAAAAAAAAACACACAAAAAAACAATGAAATACTAAATAGTGGTATCTTATATACAATCATCGTGCAAGTGGTTGATAAAGTGAGATAAGTGATGTAAATACAGGGATTATTGCATGTATTCTGCAAAGGGGTTATTGCACATGTTGCTTTACAGCAGTGGGGATGAAGGACCTGAGGGTGTCTCAGTCTTCCACTGAAAGAGCTGCTCAGCTCCTCTACAGTCCCGTGCAGGGGGTGGGAGGTGTTGTCCATGATGGAGGTGAGCTTGGCTAATTGCTGGGTTGCAGGTGACATCACAGCGTTCTAAAGGCCTGTACTATTATATATATTTTGTTTTTGAGGACATTTTTGGTCTTGTACAGAGAGACTATTGACCCAGTGACTGATATTAATGATATATATATTTTTATTTCATCCATTTTCTTTTTAGCTACGACTTGTGAAAGTGTAATGCTGTTAATAGGATGAACCGGCTCCTGCCCCCCGCTGGGTCCGGTGACATCATCATATTCTAGAACCTGCAACCCAGCACCCTCCTGTCCCTCACTTCCTCCACAGAGTCTAAAGCTGACCCTCCTGACCAGGTCTTGTCCCGCTCTATGCGGCCCAGGGCCCAGCACACGGCAGCGTATAACTGTTATGCTATTCTCAATTTCACAATTTCAGTGCATATTCAGAAAATAGCAAAATGAACCTAATTACACATGATCACGTATTTAATATGACTTGAATGTTGACATGTACATGTTTTGGATGTAATGCCATTTTCTCAAAATGTATTTTTCATCACATTGTGACAATATCTCCACTTTTTGCTCCTGCTGACGTCTTTTATGTCCAATTCCAATCTAACTATTACTTTACTATTTCAAACGATAAAACGTAAATATCAATGCTCAGTCGGGCTGGTACCCTTAAACCAAACCAGTTTGGTATCGGGAAAAAGTTTAGGTGCAAAAAAAAATGAAAGCAGGTACTGAAAAAACACTGTACATCTTTGACTTGGTTGTTTCAGCTCAAATAAAATATTTTTAGCCCATATTTCTAACTTTTTTGCCCAATGCTTGTCCCAGTCCTCCAATTTTTTCTTGTTCTCTCAATTTTTCCTCTTATTTTTGCCAATTTTTTACTAATATTTTCCCTAATTTTGCCCCATATTTTTTTTACACAATTTTGCCAAATTTTTGCCATAATTTATCCCATTTTTACCCCATTTTTTTTCCAAATCATTCTCCATTTTTCACACATTTCTTGACCGACACTGAGATTGTAAATGTGCAGATCTTTCTTATTCTAGTATAGGTATCTTTCAGGTATCGGTGACCAATAGTTCTGGTATAAATAAAAGCCCCTTAAAGGCTGTTTCAGACTTGACTAACACACCTCCTCCTCCTCCTCCTCCGCAGTGCAACATGTCCCTGCACGGTCAGCGAGGCGAGTGCTGGTGCGTGAACCCACTGACCGGAGACCAGATCCCGGCCTCGCCCCGAGTCCGAGGAGACCCCAACTGTGACCAGTACCTGGCCCCCGTGGAGGAGACCGTCATGGCCGAATACTGAAGCTCACACTAAAACAGGACCACTTCACTCACTTCACTTTTTCTTTTTTTTCAGAAATGTGTATTTTTCCACACCAGTACTTCTGAGTAATCCTTCAATACTCGACATCTGCTGTTAATATGGTGCTACTGTTGACTTTGTTGACTTTTGTAAATGTGTAGGCTATTATTCCAATTCATTACATATACATAACATATTTCAAAACCTGTGTTGTTTCTATATCAGTGTTTCCACACGGCAGTACAAGTCATTTAATAAACTGGCCTTAAATGTCATTAACCTCACTGACCTTAAATCTTTAAAGCTGAATGGTTTTTACTCCATAATGTGTCTGTTGTGTTCAGGTCGCTTTAGGACATTTAAATGTTTGTGTTTGTGGCATTAAATATCTAGTATTTGTGTAATGAAATGGCCTCATAAATGTGACTTGCTGCTGCCTGCAGAAACACTGAGTATTAACTCATTCTTGTAAGAGCCATGTACTCACATTAGGTCTCAATAAAATATCATTAAAGTTCGATCTGAATGTAATCATTGTTATGCAAAATGGCAAAGCATTTGCAGGAAATTCTACAGCCAAAAGCCAACGTTTTTCCATATAACCATATACCTGCGCTTAGACGAGTTGATGTGTACCTGTCTGGTCTTTGTGGAAGAGCTTGGTAGTTTCTAACTTCACCCTCGTTTGGAGCTATAGGAATACACCTGGAGAGGCCAAATGCGAACAACATCTTTGGTCGTTTTGCGTGACTGAGCGCACCCACAAAGACCAGACAGGTACACATCAACTCGTCTAAGCTCAGGTAAGAACATATCTCAGTGTGAACAAACCTTTATTGGTGAATCTACTTTAAGCAGGGGCGAATCCGAGTATACAGGGGCTGGGGCATTACAGGGGATGTACTGGCAGAAAAAGTACAAAACAAACAATATTATTTTATATTTATCATTCAGACTGCAGGAAAATCAACTCATGTTCAAAAGACGCTGTTTGCATTGTTTTTAAGTCAGTCCCCCTCCCTTAAAATGCTGCCCCAGTAAGTTTGTACATATGAATGGAGCATTCAATATACAGTGCCTCTCGAAAGTATTCATACACCTTGAACTTTTGCACATTTTGTCATGTTTACAGCCCTAAACATAAAGATTTTATTTAGATTTTTTTACTGAACGTTCACACACAAGCAACAGACAACTGTGAAGTGAAAGCAAAATGATACACGATTCTGTTATTTTTAAAAAAATAGAAAACCGAAAAGTGGGGCTTGCATAAGTATTCATACAGCATGAATGAATACTTTGTGGAACCCCCTTTTGCTGCAATAACAGCACAAGTCTTTTGGGATCTGACTACAAGATTTGCACATGTAGAGACTGACATTTTAGCCCGTTCCTCGTTACAAAACAACTCAAGCTCTGTCAAATTATAAGGAGAGCGTTTGTGAACAGCAGTTTTCACATTATTCCACAGATTTTCAATAGGATTTAGGTCAGGACTTTGACTGGGCCATTCTAACACATTAATATGTTATTATTGAACCATTCCATTGTAGATTTAGCTTTGTGTTTAGGGTCATTGTCCTGCTGAAGGTGAATCTCCGCCCCAGCCTCAGTTCTCTTGCTGACTCCAACAGGTTTTCCTCCAAAATGTCTCTGTATTTGGCTCCAGCCATCTTCACAACTATTCTTACTACCCAGTCCCCGCTGAGGAAAAGCAGCCCCACAGCATGATGCTCCCCCCCATATATTTGACACTGGGGATGGTGCACTCAGGACGATGAGCAGTGTCAGGTTTGCTCCATACATAACGTTTTGCATTTGGGCCAAAAAGTAAAATTTTTGTCTCATCTGACCAAAGCTCCTTCTTCCACATGGAGCTGTGTCCTCCATATGACTTCTAGCGAACTTCAAACGGGATTTCTTATGGCCTCCTTTCAATAATGGCTTACTTCTTCCACTCGTCCATGAAGGCCAGATTTGTGTAGATACGACTTATAGTTGTCCCATGTACAGATTCCCCCAGCTCAGCGGCAGGACTTCGCAGCTCCTCCAGAGTTATCATGGGGCACTTGGTTGTATTTACCAGTGCTCTCCTTGTTTGATCTAATATTTTAGATGGGCGACCGTGTCTTGGTAAGTTTGCACTGGTGCTTTACTCTTTCCATTTCCAAATGATGGATTGAACAGTGCCCCGGGAGATGTTTAAATCTTGGGAAATCTTTGTACAACTTAATGCTGCTTTAAACTTCTCCACAGCTTTATCCCTGACCTCTCTGGTGCTCCTTGACCTTCATGATGTTGTTTAGTGACCAATACACTCCGACCACAGCTCTGAGGGCCTAAAAGAACAGATGAAATTAAACTGAGAATAGATTACACACAGGTGGCCTCTATTTAACCGTTAGGCCAAGGTGTGAACATTCTGGAGTCATTAGGAATGTTATAAAGACAATTTAAAGCACTCAGAAAATACTGTATGAATACTTATGCACGCCCCACTTTTCACTTTTCTATTTTTTGAAAAATAACAGAATCATGTATCATTTTGCTTTCACTTCACAGTTGTCTGTTACTTGTGTGTGAACTTTCAGTAAAAAAAATCAAAATAAAATCTTTATGTTTAGGGTTGTAAACATGACAAAATGTGCAAAAGTTCAAGGTGTATGAATACTTTCGAGAGGCACTGTATATATTTTATTTTGTGGTGACCAAATATGAATTAGCCTTTAAATCCAAATCAGTTCGATTTTAAAAAGATTTTAGCCCAAATTTTCAAAATCACTATATCTTCAGAAAGCACTTGAATTTTCAAGTAGATGAAACACATTTTTTTTTTAAAGAAACGCCGGCGTTTGCCACTTTAGGTGACCGGCCAAAGCAAGACTTGACTTGATTTTTTTGAGAGGAACAAAGTGATCAGTGGGTAGAACAGTCAGTAGGTCAGGTCAGGTGCTCTTCAGGATGAAAAAGTAGGTATAGGCAAAAAAGGAGAAAAATCCGAGGTACTCCAATACCTGGTTAAAAGTCCTTTATTAAGTTAAAGTTAAACTGAAACTTATTAAGTGGACATGCCGACGCGTTTCAGTCGCGTTCGAACTTGACTTGACTTTACAAAAGCTATGACTCGACTTAACCCTGTGACCAGTTGACTTGGACTTGTTTGGGACTTGGACCTTCACGACTTGGACTTGACAGAAAGGTTTATCGCTCTGTATCCAGCATGAACTTCACCCCCCTGTTGGTCCATCCCATACCGGTCTAGAGCGGTTTCTCCTTAAGGCCCTGCCTAAACTAACTGGTCCCATCGGCCTGTCATAGAAAGACGGCTGAAGTTCACATTATTAAAGTGAGTTTTTGACCTCAGAGTGCAGCGCTTTGTGAATTTGGTTCTAATAAAGAGTGCTGCGTTCGTGGAAATGGTGCTATGAGTCAGAACAATGTCCAATAAAAACGAGAAAAACTGCATCGTAAACCACAGCAATGTTCCACACTTCTCCGTAAGGCTTATGAGGACTCTGTGCATGCAAACAGTGGGCGGGGCTTGCACATGTATCTGTATGTATGTAGGCGTGCCCTTGCGTGAGTGCGTGTGAGTGAACGTTGTAATGACGTGTTGACAGCGGAGGGATTAGGCCTCGGCTGACACTGACAAATGTGATACTTAGTGCTCCGAGGTGCCTAAGTTTAAACCCTACGGAGGACGCAGACGCACGCACTGGCCATCTCCGACGCTGAGCGGAGAAAAACAAGCCCACACGGCAAGGTGCCGTCCCTACTTTGATCGTAGCCAGTATTATTCTTCTGAACCATGGCACAATATGGGCAAGTGTTGGGTTCTACAGGTGAATACATCTTCCCATGGCTGCACCAGGTCCAGAACATCCCGGAAGACTGTGGTTCGTCCCATGTTTGGGCCACACCATCGTTCAGTCGAGTCCTCTGGCTCAAACTTACTATTGAACAGATGCTGAAGGACCAACATGTTCAAAAACATGACATTCGATGATTAAGCCACTGCAAAGGAGAGACATATTTGCTTTGTGAAAACAGGCAAGTTATCTGCACAAGAATCCCAATGTGTCAATGCTTTGGTTACAAATATCCTTCTATGTTTAAGTATTTGTAATCTCATGCCTTCCTAAAGTGGGTTCTCCAACTGTACCAGTAAAGTATGTTGTTTTGTGTACTACTTTGTGTGTCAGTGTGTTTCACAATGTGAGCCCAGTCAATCCTGCCGTTTCTAAATCCATCGATGGAATAACCCGGTCATTCAGGATGTTCAGGTGGTCGGCTGATTCCATGATTTGGGCGCATAGTGATGCTGAACCTAGACCTGACCACAGGGCAGGACTGGCTATCGGGAGCACTGGGAGTTTGCCCGATGGGTCGACGTTCTTTTGGGCTGGTCGGGCCAGTCAGATCGAAAGATAAGCCTTATAATACCTTACACTGGCCCACAATGAGCACCAAGAGCTATGGGCGTCGCTATCATTATATAGATGCAATTACACAATTCCTCCACTAGAGGGATGTGACGCCTTTTATACCTTCTGGTGGCGCTTTCTTGAGTTATGGTTCCCAGATAATCTCGTATAATGAGCAATGGGCCGCTGGTGCTGCAGTTTGGAAATCTTCTTGTTTCCATTGAAAGGATTTACGATTACGCTTTTTGGGACTTCTATTTCCACTCCACACCTCCCTAACTCCGTGATGAGTTTCATCATTTCATTGCCTAAATCTACAGTGGGATCATTTGGTTGGTTTTGAGAAGTTTATTTGTGTTGCAGTCGCGAGTGGAACTTTATTAACGCAACGCACATTTTAATATTGTTCAGTAATTTTACAAAAGTTTCATGAAGTTGTAAATGATTAAAGATTAAAGTGTTGAGTGCTCTGAGGGGTTAAGCTTGAATTCGGCAGAAACAAAATGCAGCTGTTGTCCACGATTCGTAGCTTTTGTTGTTTTAGTTCAAACCGAGGGCTTCTTGTTTTGCTCATCACCTCGACTATTGCATTGAATATGACCCAAAAGTCTCGGGCCAATTTTTTTCTGCCAGTCCAGCCCTGCCTGACCACCAGATCAGAACACTTACTTACAGGGAGAGAATGCAAACTCCACAAAGTAAGGTCTCGCAAGTTCTGCAATCCAAAAACGGGGACCTTTGTGCTTTAATATGTGACGGACAAACCAATTTTCTGGAGTCTGAACCTCAGCACCTGGAGCTTTTCATTGACACACAACATTAAAAAAAAAAAAAATCTCTCTATCTCGCCACTTTCCCGGCTCCCCTGGCTCCAGCGAGCGAAAGCCATGTGTGCCCAGTGTTTTTGTTTTGGCACAGCGGGTACAATGTCCCAGAGGGGGCGCACAAACGGGAGAGGGGGGGGGGGGGGGGTTCACGTCCTACTTTTTGCAGCCCGCTCCTTTTGTTTCCGATGCACTTCCCCAGAGCGACTCATCACGTCGGGGGCGCGAGGCTTAGGGCCCAACGGAAGCGGCACTTGTTGAGCGTTCACACTGTAATTGTTGTTTTGTCTCCGTCCAAATCACAAGGTCCGTCTAATTTTAGCAGGAAACGCAGCAGCGCGGGAGATTACATCAAGTATGTACCGAAGGCTGGAGGAATGCGGAGTATTCGGTCGCAAGAGGGGAAGATAAATGATCTAATGGTGGCAGGCGCTCGGGGCCCTCCGCAGTTTGAGACTCCAGTCACTCACAGTTTCTCTTTTGCTTTAGTTTTTTGCGTGCTTGAGTGTGAAGGTTTAGGCACCAAGAATTTCTAATACAGTTTCAAGTTTCAAGTTTAATGGTTTTGTATAGCCCAATATCACAACAGAAGTCGCCTCAAAGGGCTGCAACAAACATCAAGGCAATAAAACAGCAATAAATATGACAATTAAAAGTTCAGGTGAATCCAGGCAAATATAATGTCCAAAGGTAGCGATGAGCGGCGTGGGTGTCCCCCGTCCTTAGACTCTCCAGCACGGCAAGGAAAAACTCAAAAACCCGGCAGGAGAAAAGAGAAACCTTGGGGAGAACCACAGAAGGAGAGATCCACTCCCATGGACGGACAGGCTATAGAGACCCAGGGCCGAAGGATCCCTCAGCAGACGGGCCAAGATCACAGACTGTCCAGTCCTCAGATTCCAGAATGCCGGTTCCTCCGTTCACCAAGGTTCCTCCTTTCCATCTAGACAGGCACTCCCGAAGGGGAGTGGGACAGGAGACACCATGTGAATAGTGATGAACAGACTACAGATAAATTAAGTATTGTATCATGATAAAACAAAGTCTGCAGTAAGAAGAAGAGGATAGCGCTCAGTGGACCGTACTTCCCACAGCAGTGTTCCTCCTGAGGCAGCTTTACTTCAGGCTGTGGGTTAGAGCACAGTAATGAACACAGTAATGTGAACAGTGATGCAAGGGGAGGATGAAATTCCCCAAAATACTCCAGGTGAAGGAGAAAGGCGTTTGGAATCAAGTCAGACCCATCACGGCCCCGAGACCAGAGAGGAGCCCCGGATCACGCAGCGTCTCCTTTAGGGTTGTATCGCTGCAAACTTCAGTCTTAAAGAAACAGGCCACCATTTTTCCACGCTGAGATATGTTCTTACCTGAGCTTAGACGAGTTCACGTGTACCTGTCTGGTCTTTGTGCCCGTGGAAGAGCTTAGTCGCTTCTAACTTCACCCCGTTTAGAGCTAAGACCAAAGATGTTGTCAGCATTTGGCCTCTCCCAGTATATTCCTAAAGCTCCAAACAGGGGAAAGTTAGAAGCGACCAAGCTCTTCCACGGGCACAAAGACCAGACAGGTACACATGAACTTGTCTAAGCTCAGGTAAGAACATATCTCAGTCTGGAAAAATGGTGGCCTGTTCCTTTAAGGTTGTAAAAACAGAATCAAAGTCATGTTTCAGAATGTTCACTTAAGCAAAGAGTAAAGCAAAGAGTGACAGTCTGGCACGTCTTTGGGAATGATACATTATAAAATTGAAAAAAAGCTTTCGCCTCCATCTATGGGCATGCTAGCTAATCCATGGCAGTGCAGAACCAGTCCGGTGATGGATTGTGTGGAGCTTTGTGTCTCCTCAATAACACAATGAAAGCCAGGAAATACTCATATGCAAATAATACAGATCGCTTCAGCAGGAGAAACAACCAAAGTGAACATGATGACTAAAAGGCCTATCTCACCATTCAAAGGGCCTATCTGGAGACTAGTTGGAGACTCAAGTTGCTGCTGGTCACAGAGATGTCTCCAATACGTCCCCTGGAGATAAGGCGAGTCTCCAGGTAGTCTCAGCAGAGTCTCCGCACGGTGTCCGAGAAGTCCACGAGGTCTCATGCAGTCCTCAATAGTGTTCGTAACATGGCCACAACTGCAGACCTCGTAGAAACATTTTCAAGCCTCCATGTGATCTCCACTGAAATCGAACCTGTTACCTTTCACCGAGACTATCTGGGGACTCGCCTTACCTCTAGGGGACGTCTCGGAGACATCTCTGTGACCAGCAGCTCCAGGCCAGTGAGATTGGCCCTGAAAAGCTGTATGAATGAACCAAAATACTACTCTGGGTATGTTTCATGACATCAACATGATTTTGCTTGACTTGTCCCAAAATTCAACATCCATGTTTCCGTTCGAAGGGTAAAAGTTTGACCAAATTGGTGTCAGGATTGAGACTTTTCCAGCACAATTGCGTAAGTTTCACATTATCGATCTTCAGGTCCGTGATGTGAACTCGGTCTTGGACTGGACCAGGACCTCCTCGGACCCAGATGACGACCGGACTCCTCCACTCCCAGCTCTTCACTCGTCAGCGCTGGGTTTACAGGGATCTTCCAGTGACGATATTGTTTGATGAAGCCAAATTCCCTGTGAATAATAACACTTTGACTGTTTCCTCCTCAGAAACGAGTGGGATTTTCAGAGCCCTCCTCGTTCTTATTGTTCCCCGTTGGTCGTTGTCTTTCCACACTTCGCTCTTCCGGGAGACGCTGCAACAATAGAGACGTTCAGTTTGTTCTTTCGCACCGAGTCTCCGCTGGTCCGGACCACAGGCCGAGGAAACGCTCTGTTCTTTCTGACGGAAACTCAACCGCGTTAATGTCTTTTTAATGCTGCACGTGTGGGGTGTAGATACAACCGAGTCAGCAGCTGGAGTCTCCGAAGATACAAGCTTGAAAATTACAATTATCCCTGCATTCATCTAAGTTGATCTTCGTTTGTCCCTTTTTTCTTTCCTGTAGCTCCTCTCGGTGCCACTTCAGTGTTTCAGAAGAAGAAATGGTGTCGGTCTCAAATGTTTTTAGCTAGCTAGAATTTAGAGTGATGATTTCAAAATGAGATTCTACTGAAAATCATTCAACTTAACTTCCCCATTAAATCCATTCTGAAATGTGACTTCTGAAATCTAAAATAATTCCATGTACAAGTATCCCTGTACCCCTGTCTCTCATGTCCCAGGCCACACAACGGGGTCTGTCAACCAAATGATTTGAGATATATCGAGGTCAGTGTTGGGGAGTGACTAAATACATGTATTTAGAGTACTCATTTTGAGTAACTGTATTCTGGTAAGGCTACACTTTCATTTGAGAGTATTTAGTATACAGTTACTTTCCAAATATCAAGGGATTTACATCACATTTTAGCTCCATATTGGATGGATGGATGGATGGATATGGATGGATGGATGGATGGATGGATGGATGGATGGATGGATGGATGGATGGACGGACGGACGGACGGACGGACGGACGGGTGGGTGGATGGATGGATATAGATGGATGGATGGATGGATGGGTGGATGGATGGATATAGATGGATGGATGGATGGATGGGTGGATGGATGGATATAGATGGATGGATGGATGGATGGATGGATATAGATGGATGGATGGATGGATGGACGGATGGATATAGATGGATGGATGGATATGGATGGATGGATGGATGGATGGATATACATGGATGGATGGATGGATGGATGGATATAGATGGATGGATATAGATGGATGGATGGATGGATGGATGGATGGATATAGATGGATGGATGTAGATGGATGGATGGATGGATATAGATGGATGGATACAGATGGATGGATGGATGGATATAGATGGAAAGATACAGATGGATGGATGGATGGATGGATGGATGGATGGATGGATGGATGGATATAGATGGATGGATATAGATGGATGGATGGATGGATGGATATAGATGGATGGATACAGATGGATGGATGGATGGATATAGATGGATGGATATAGATGGATGGATACAGATGGATGGATGGATGGATGGATGGATGGATGGATGGATGGATGGATGGATGGATATAGATGGATGGATATAGATGATGGATACTGATGGATGGATGGATGGATGGATATAGATGGATGGATACAGATGGATGGATGGATGGATATAGATGGATGGATACAGATGGATGGATATAGATGGATGGATATAGATGGATGGATGGAACAGTAGCAACCACAGATTGATAAAACATAGACAGCATTTGATCACACACATCAGAGACCTGTTTCCTCCTTAAATAAGATAAAGTTTTAAAACTCCTTATGCCACAGTTCATACAAACACTGCACATCTTTATTTATTTATTCGATAGTGACAGTGCATATTAATGAACAGCTGTACATGTGCACTGTAAATATGCCAGATCACAGCAGAGATGCTAGTTTCCATCTGTATTCCCTCGGCAGGCGACAAATACACAATTTACAATTTACAAAATGTAACAACACATCACGACAAATACAACAACTGTTAAGTGTTCACAAGACTGGTTTTGCTTTAGCCACTGTTCGAAGTGTGCTTTAAAGGAACAGGCCACGATTTTTCCATACTGTTTTATGTTCTTACCTGAGCTTAGACGAGTTGATGCGTACCTGTCTGGTCTCAGTCACACACAAAGACCAAAGATGTTGTCAGCATTTGGCCTCTCCCAGTATATTCCTATAGCTCCAAACCTGGGTGAAGTTGGAAGCGACCAAGCTCTTCCACGGGAGCACACAAAGACCAGACAGGTACAGATCAACTCGTCTAAGGTAAGAACAGATCACAGTGTGGAAAAACGGTGGCCTGTTCCTTTAAAAGTGTCCTGAGTTGGAGTCTGTCTTAGTGATAAAGTCATTTTAAACATGCTTTATAAATAAACGTGACTTGATTAGAAATGCCCTGCGCCGTTGGTTCCGGTTCCGGCTTCGCAGATTCGAGACTCCGGCTGTGAAACGATTCATGCGAAAAAGTGAAAACGCCAAATTCCAGCGCGCGGCTTTCTCTGACGGGCGGAAGCGATGTGAAAGTAGGGCACGGAGTCTGAAGCGATGCCCGTCTTGCTTGTTGCGTGGCAGACATGGCCCGAACCGCGGGGACTGCCTTAAACACCGGTTGCGCGGCGTGTAGGATGTCACACTTAATCCGGAGCTGTTTACAAAGCTCTAGCGCGGCGGTTTTCACATCATTCACATCCGATCGCGCTCTCGGCCCCCGCCATTCGGGAGCGCAGCGCTAAGTCTGCTCTGATGAGAGGGTTTAAGGCCCGGCCTGAACGCACACGTCTCTGCCGCGTCACTGCGCCGCGCTGGGGGAGTGTCCTGTGAGTCACCGCCCTCTGAAGCTGCATTCTTCTGAAGCAGCAGAGACTCACCCTCATGTGTGGGATAAGGCACACTTCATATCTCTGTAGGGAAATGCTAACCTTTGTTCCCGTTGGGGTTAAACTTGTTTGGAGCAGAGACAAAGTGGGCATGGTCATGACGCAGCCCCTTAGTAACGACGTCCGCCATGTTAGTGTTAGTGCAAAATCGACTTTTTCAAGCTTTACATCATGTTATTATGTCATTCCCTCATTAAAAACATGCCTGAAGTGTTGCCTTGGCACATTCACGTATTTTTGAGTAATCTGTAAAAACTCTGATGGCGGCCATTTTAGGGGTAGGTTTGCCTGAGTCCTCCTAGGAACGCCCCCACCTCCTGGAGACGCCTCCGAGCTTTCGTCACCAGCCGAGTAACCAACCACTGCTCCTCAGCAGAACCCCCTCCCCACTGATGCCACAGACAGCGTGTGGAGGGGGCGTGTCGGAAAAGCTCAGAGGTTCTTAAAGAGAAAGAGGCCTATTTCAAGACATTCACTACAGCCATTTTGAGAGAGCAATTTTATACAAGGCAGTTATTCTAATTTACTGCATTTACAGACCAACAGAAGGTTTGGTCATCATTGTGCTATAGACTGGTGCTATGTGATTGAAAAAAGCATAATACCCCCTCTTTAAGGCGAGACACGGCAGGTGAAAGTATTGATTTTTTTCAGCAGTGGTCGAAGTGGAGATTTTTATCTATTTTCCTCCCTTTACATCTTAGTTTTCATGTCAGATAAAAAAATGAGAAAACTCACCCCGCATGAAGTTTATTTTGTGATGTTTTGTCTGCGAGGTGGGGGCAACCCGGAAGTAACTGCTGCACCGCGTAGAAAGTCCGTCCTTCCCGCGGGTTTTCATTCATAAATATTGACAGATTTGAAATCCACGTGTGCTGCTAAGGGGCCCCGTGATGACGCTTTCACCCAAATGTGGTGTTTTTCCTCCTACGAGACGCTGGTGCGGAAGAGCCGAAGAACGGGCCGAGCATGCGCACTCGCTACAAAACTTCAGGGCTGGTTTTCTCTGAATGAGAGAAGCCGCACTCGGGCAGAGCCTGAGCCCTTAAAGAAGCTCCCACAGACTCCAAACTTTACAGTCTGAGACCTAACAATATTTTGAAGGTTTTTTCAGAGGTATTTTTTAATATCTAATTCCTAGCCTGATTTATTCAACTTTGAAACAAAAAAAACAGGCGGAATTTGAGTTTTTACAGATTTTTTCACTGATGATTAGTTTATTGAAAAACTAAACAAAATATCCAAAATCCCCTCTGAAAAAAATCTTAGTTACTAATATGTCAATAAAATAAAACCATACATTTTAATCTGGTTCAATTCATTATTTTTATTTCGTTGCCCAAAATATAGGCAATTTTGGCCATTTTAATGCTCAAAATGCCTTATTTTCATGTGAAAACATAAAATGACAGAAAAAGTGCAATCCATTTTTTTTCTCATGTTTATATCTGTAATGTTCAGCAAAAGTTTCAAATTGATATCTCTACATTTTTTTTTTTTCCAATTCACCTGCAGTGTCTCGCCTTAACACTTTGAGTGCCACGCTGTTTTGGGGATTTAGTTGTTGTGTTGTTGAAAGACGAGAATCTAAACTCTCCGTAGGTGAAAACAGTTTAATTCTACGTGCCTCGGTTCGTGAGAAATCCAAAGCTAAACAGAGGCTAGTTTGGATCAAAATCACAGATTTTTTTCTAGATTCAGAGATAATTAGTGTTTATATAACACCACGCCCCCTCATACTAGCACCACGCCCCCTCAGACTAACACCATGCCCCCTCAGGCTAACACCACGCCCCCAGACTAACACCACGCCCCCAGACTAACACTACGCCGCCTCAGACTAACACCACGCCCCCTCAGACTAACACCACGTCCCCTCAGACTAACACCACGCCCCCTCAGACTAACACCACGCCCCCTCAGACTAACACCACGCCCCCTCAGACTAACACCACGCCCCCACAGACTAACACCACGCCCCCTCAGACTAACACCACGCCCCCACAGACTAACACCACGCCCCCTCAGACTAACACCACGCCCCCTCAGACTAACACCACGCCCCCTCAGAAAACCAACCAGAAACTTGAAAAACAATTGATCCTGGAGCATCATAGTAAAGGCGCTGCTAATCACTGAGTCACTAAAAGGTCAAATACCACTAATATTTATTTGTATTTTTTTCACATAAAAGTTCCATGATGCACCTTTAAGGAATCTATTTACAGTAAAGGAAACCCAGCCAAATACAAGAGGACCTTCATACTGTGAGGCCAGAGCGCCAACTTGAGGGAACACAAACATCTTCTCACTGTGAAGCGACTGTGCTAACCACTCTTGGACATGAACTCAGATCCAAACCATGACTTTACAGTTGTTTGAAAGCACCCGATGCTCCTTCAGTCTGTCATCAAAATAACTCGATGATAAAGCCCTCCATTAGGTCCTAATCACGCTGTGTAAACATCTGCATCCATTTTGTCGCCGCCCAATGACCAATCAGCTTCCAGAGACACAACAGGGGCATCCACTGTTACAGCTGTGTCGGTTTACGGCGTCCCAGCATTAGACAAGCGGATCGCGGCAGTAAAAGGAAGCTTCGGGATGTGTGGGATCTCAAGGTGACAGAGTTCAAAAGCTGCTTTCACTCCAACACATTTCAAACGGTGTGATCGAGGTGTATTTGGTTTAGTCCAAAGCCATTCATTAGCTTTGTTGTCTTGGAATATGCCCGTGCCATCAGGGAAGACAAAACCCACAGATGGAATAACCTGGGCCTGCAGGATGTTCAGGTCGTCGGCTCATTCTTAGTGCTGCTGAACAAAGACCTGAGCGACTGCAGTAGAAGCAGATCAGAACCGTTAAATCCAGGTAGGGACAGCAGGGGGCGCTGTCTGGGGGGCATAGGGCTGATTTGGTCAAGACATTCATGTTCATACTTCAGAGGGAGCTTGTTTGAAAGACAGGATCAGTAGATTCCAACAGCTGGTATTGAAAACACCCAAATATCGGACCGATATATCAGACCTATGCTTCATCTTCTCTTAGGGTCAGGGGTTGGGTTTCGGGACGGCAAATATGATGTTCTGTTGTGTTTTACTCACATAGACCTTTACATATGTTTTTAGAAACTAGAAGGTCTTGGCTTTCAAATGAGGCATAACACTGGGATATACAGTACAGGCCAAAAGTTTGGACACACTTTTTATGTCTTAGCTTTTCTTTATCTTCAACATTATTAACGCACTACGATTCTCATTGAAGGCGTTAAAACTATGAATGAACGCAAGGGATTAAGAAGGAAACAAAAACAGATGAAATAACTCCAAATATGTTTTATATTCTAAATTCTTCAAAATGGCCGCCCTTAATTCACAATTAACATGTTCAAACCATTTCTGTGACGACATCATGAAGCTCACTGAGCAAATGTTAAAAGTGTAAAGCAGGAATCAAAGCGACAGGCGGAGATTTGGAAGAATTTATGTCATTTTTTATTTTATTTTTTTAAATCTACCATAGGAACAGTTTTGAAAATAAAGGAAAAACTAATACATAAAAAAGTGTTTCCAAACCTTTGGCCTGTACTGTACGTAGGCTGTAAGCTGCTGTCAACACACTTTGAGATGTAGATATGTATAATTGAAGACATCTCTAACTAAACCTAACCGTAAGATGGCAGATAGGTTAAAATCTGAACAGGTGCTAAAGACTCCTTGTTCCTTAAAGCAGTACAAAGTAACTCTTGCCCCTAGAGGCCATAAGCACAACTGCAGGTGTCGTACCGTGTTGTCAAACTTGGCTGTAAATACTGTTTAAGCGGCGCTAGCCCACAGTTAGCTTCTTCTTCGGGATTCTATTATTGTGTATTGGTGACTCCGGGTCGGAGCAGGGAAAACTGCAAGTGTTATTTTCTGCCCAGAGGCACCAGGGGGAGATGAAAGACCCCCCCCCAATCATCCCACTAACACTTGCATTACCCCCAGAGGGACTACGGGAAGAGTTATTAAGGTTAACAAGTTCTGCTTTAAGTTTTTGTGGCATAAACGACATTTGTCTCCGCTCTTTGTTCAACGCATCATAAAACCACTAAGTTCAACATGATCTAAATGCCATTTGTTTTATAAGACACTGTTTCTGTAGCAGTAGGAGCTCCCTGAAAGTCCCCGTCTGCAGTGAAGGAGCTGCACCAGCATCGCTCCTCTCATTATGTAATAAACGGGGCATCACGGCTTTGAACTCCTAACTGCAGTTGTCAGGCCCTTTGAAGGCAAATCGTAATTGTCATGTTCGGAGCCTCGCAAATCAAATCCACTACACATGTTTTTTTTACCTCCTCCCGGGGCTCGTCTCTGTGTTTAATGCCACATCTGGACCTGCTCCAGACCCTCCTCCAGTCCCCCGGTTCAGTCCCACGGGCCCCGGGCGCTCCCAGATCTGGTGGCCCCCCGAAGAAAAGACGAGTGGCACAAGTCACTTCCTGGAATTCACGTGGAAATGGAGGCTTTGAAACGGAGGCTTTGATCGGACTCTGACAAAGTACATGCTGCCTGATCGCGCTGATGTTCCTGAGGAAGGTCTGAGCGCTGCTAATAATAGTCACGACGCCTGAGGACGGGCCCTGGTTTGTTCTACTCGCTGTTTAGAGTCACCAGGTCCTTTTAAGAAACTGCCAAATATTCAAAAAATCAATCTTATATGCTTTTTTCAGTCCTCATATCGTCAGGAAAAATGATTCAGGTCGGCTTCCATAACTAACTAATCAAGTAGATGAGTTTAAATGTCTCAATTTGAGCAGAACAATCCAATTTTTTGTTGTTTTGAAGTAGTTGGGCATTTGACCTCGACTATTTCACTTGATCTGAGATGTTTCTGTCTCATTTCAATACATTTTGTCAGAGCCGTGGGAAGATATTATAGCTAGGGGGTGCTGAGGGACAGAATTGACCCCAAAAACGCTTTTTCTGTGCATATTTCCTATTAATTCATATTGCTTGCTGTTTGCAAATTATCCACCAGGGGGTGCTGCAGCGCCCTCAGCACCCTGGGTTCCCACGGCCTTGCATTTTGTCTTGAATTCTGGTTGTTTTCTTTGCCAATGGGCAGTGCTTAATTTGATCCACAGTTTGGGGGATGCATTCCCCCAATTTTCAGTTTTTCAGGGTAAAGGATCCGGGAAGTATTTAGGAGGATCCGGCAAAGACTTGATCTGATATAATGGGGTTTAATGAGAGTGTCCCAACAAATGTTTTGGCCTGTTCCCCCGAATCCATCACATCAGACCAAAAGTGTTCCTGAAAACACTCATTTACAAATTAAGCACTGCCAATGGGTAAAGAAAATTAGTCTCATCCCATTGGCAGTTTTTCTTTCTTATTTCAAGCGAGATCACTTTAGAAACGGTCTGAATTATCATCAAACTTGCAAAGTAAACTTGGTCACATCAGGAAAATGTCCAAGTGAATTAAACCCACGCAAAACAAGATGCATTTCCTCAAGTCATTTAAGTCAATGCTTGAATGCCAGAATTGCATTTGAGTTTGAGGCCTTTTCGGCGAGAGGCGGAACATCCTCGATGCTGAAACAACCCTGAACAGATGATGATTTTATAAGGTTTCCTTCACTGGTGCTCTGGTTTCCCCATCATGCCAGAACACAGGCTTTTCCTCGTTTTACAAAGACGTGTATCTGGGATCAGGGCTGGTTTTCTTCCAATTCCCCACGAGTGTTATTGACAATGAACCAATCAGAGAAAAGCCGAGTATGACGCAAACAGCATGTGGAAATATGGAAGTTACAAATGTACAATCTACAGTGGTGTGCAGTGTGGGCCCCCCCTTTAACTTTTAGACATTTTGCCATACTATGGACTATAAACATAAATATATTTAATTGAAATTTATGTGATAGACACACAGTACGTGACACCAAATCGTGAAGTGAAATGAAATTTATACATGAGTTCAATTTTTTTTTGTGTGATGTGCAAAAGTATAGCCCCCCCTTTCCTTGTAGTGAAAACAATTGCCTTCAGAAGTTTCCTGATGATTTCTGAATGATCACATGTTGACCCACTGACTAAACAGAGTCTACCTGTGTGTTTCTCATGTCAGTTCAAAACCAGCTGCTCTGTGATGGTCTCAGAGGTCTGTTAAAGGAACAGGCCACCGTTTGTACATACTTCTTACCTTAGCTTTGACGAGTTCTTTAGGACCCGTAGCAAAATCCGCACAGTAATATCCTCACTCGAACTACTCCTGGTATTATTACGCCTTACAATATAGTTTTATCTGCTTAGAAAATCCCCATTGTTTAATTTTGTGTAATTACTTTGTAGTGTAACACTTCACGTAACCATATTTAAATAGGGACAACTTGGAAGAGCTTGGTAGCTTCTATCTTCATCTGGTTTGGAGCTATAGAGGAGGAGAGGCTAAACGCTAACGCCGCCTGTGTTTACGTGATTGAGGACACGCGTGAAGACCAGACAGGTACACATGAACTCGTCTAAGCTCAGGTAAGAACATACTAAGTTAAAGGAGCTAGATGCAAGTTGGCCATTTTATACTCACTACTGCCACCTCAGGTCATACGTGTAACTGCAGCTTCTATATAAAGCTCGTGCATGACGGCACTTCAGACCTGAATTAACACCTTTCTGAGTGACAATGCAGGATTTTAGAGGCAGTTGTAGTGAACAGGTTTGGGCTCATTCTAACATTAGGACATGGCATGAGTTCTCTGCATTTGACCCATCCTCAGTGAGCTGCCAGCCTGGGGTGATGCTCGGGTGAACCATCTCAGAAACACCTGGCTGGAGGATTAACCTATTGCACGTGTTTTTATAACCTACCACTAACCTCTGCAGACACGGGGAGAACAGGCAAACTCCACACAGAAAGGCCCCGTCCAGGTGGGAATCGAAGTTTCAAGTTTCAAGTTTAATGGTTTTGTATAGCCCAATATCACAACAGAAGTCGCCTCAAAGGGCTGCAACAAACATCAAGGCAATAAAACACAGCAATAAATATGACAATTAAAAGTTCAGGTGAATCCAGTCAAATATAATGTCCAAAGGTAGCGATGAGCGGCGTGGGCGTCCCCCATCCTTAGACTCTCCAGCACGGCAAGGAAAAACTCAAAAACCCGGCAGGAGAAAAGAGAAACCTTGGGGAGAACCACAGAAGGAGAGATCCACTCCCATGGACGGACAGGCTATAGAGACCCAGGGCCGAAGGATCCCTCAGCAGACGGGCCAAGATCACAGACTGTCCAGTCCTCAGATTCCAGAATGCAGGGTTCCTCCATTCGATCTAGACAGGCACTCCCGAGGGGGAGTGGGACAGGAGACACCATGTGAATAGTGATGAACAGACTACAGATAAATTAAGTATTGTATCATGATAAAACAAAGTCTGCAGTAAGAAGAAGATCACAGCGCTCAGTGGACCGTACTTCCCACAGCAGTGTTTCTCCTGAGGCAGCTTTACTTCGGGCTGTGGGTTAGAGCTTTACCTAACTGACCTGATTATAAGCTAATTCGAAGAGGTACGTTTTGAGCCTAGTCTTAATCGAACCTTCGAGCTGTGAGGCACAAGGTTGTAGTCCCATTGTAATTTTATATGATTTAAATGATAAAACTGTGCCTTTAAACCAGGGATAGGCAACGTCAGGCCCGGGGGCCAAATCCGGCCCTCCAGCACAGAACCTCTGGCCCCCAAGCTGATTTTGAGAAATATTAATATGCAAATACCTGTTGAAGTAGTCTAAAGATATGTGAAATAGTGACAGTATTTTAAAAATGTCCTGTCAGAACATCCCGCTTGGTCCTATATAATGTTAAACAGTGATTCTTTACTGATGGGTCGGGAACGAAAAGTGGGTCACGGAACCATTTTCAGTGGGTCGCGAGTCTTTAGGGAACTTTTATTCAATATTTTCCATCTGAAACTGCATAGAAGCACTAACTGTGTCTGTTAAAATGAATGTTATTGGATTGTTTTTATCATAATTTCAGTCTTAAAATCTACTGCTTGTTCAGCAAAAACGTATATAATAATATTTTATACGATATATGACAAATTACAGTTTTATTTGGTTCCTTGGCTTATTATCCGAGGGTAGAGGTGGGTCCTTAACCTCTTAACTCCCACCTGAACGTATCCCATTTTCTCCAGTTTGGCTTTACCCCAATCAAAAAGCTTCTTGGGGAAAAAGCACCAAAACAGCCACAAAAAATGAGAAGAAAACAAGGATGTAAACGCAACAAAAAAAGAGACAAAAATTCAACAAAAATGTGACAAAAACTCAACAAGAAAAATTACAAACTCAACAAAAATGTGACCAAGGAAAAAAAAAATCATAAAAAAGGTTGCTTTATTTTAGGCTTCAATGTTGAGGTTCGGCCCTTAGGCGTTTTGGTAATGATGAAAATCGGCCCTCCATGACACAAACTTGCCTGCCCCTGCTTTTAAACGATTGTGTCTTTGATATTGTGAGTTATCTGGCTGCCGTTATTCACATTTTATATCAAAAAGAGCCAGTCTTTTGAACGGCTCCCAGAAAAGAGTCATAAATCCCATCCCAACTGTCTGCAGATTCATTCAGGAACATTTCATTTAGCTGTGATTAGCACGTGAAGGAAATGTGATGGACACAGTTTTTCCACATCTTACTGAACTGGCCGTGTATAATCCCCGCTGTAAGATGAGTCAAACGCATGAGACACATATCCTTATTAGTCAGTGGACTTTGCCTCTTGACTTGACTTTTAGGATTAAATCCACAGCCCAACACACGCGCACGTCTGCTGATTCTCCAACCTCGGTCGACGTGTTTCCGCTGCTGCTTCGTGCGGTGTTTTTGGAACCAGGTGCCGCGCCCCGAGGCCAGGCACAGTCGGCTCCATGTGGGGTGTCTCTGTGCCAGACTTAACTTAAGAGGTTTATCTGCTCCTGAAGATTAGTCAGCTCTGCATCAGGGGGATACGCTCCACAAGGGGAGGACTTACCGCGACCACTATTCTACAGGGCCATCATTACTCAGTCTCCGGGATGTAGGAAACAAACTGCTGCCTCAGGTCAGGGCACCTCAGGGCAGCTCAGAGCAAGTCACCGGGGACCCAAAAGCAACACCAAAACTTTGTCATGTTTTTAGATACTGTCTGCTCCTTTATATATGGCTATAGCATTTATTTATTAGCATCCAGTCCAGATAAATAACTGTTCACTACAAAGACTAAACATCAAGCCTGGGTTTAAAGTGAGTCTGTAAGTCTGCAAAGTGAGGAGAGCGAAATTTGAAAGCTGACAATCAAGTTCCTCCCCTCTTAAACCCCTTTAGTTTGCAAAATGAGGATAAAAAGAAACAGAATTTTCAAAAGTAGACGATCAAGCTCCTCGCCCTCCCCCTGATTGGACCTGACAGGCTGGTTCACAGGAAAAGCTCATCTCATTGGTCAACACGGGAGGATACTAGACTCTGATTAGTTGCTGAGATCCGGGAAGGAGGGACGTTTACAAAAAATAACATCTATATATGATGATTTTGCACATTTTATAACATTTGTAATGCATGTAGACTTACAGACCATCACTTTAAATGATTTGTCCGGAGAATATGAATCTTGTTCTGAGCTCTTTTCATTCATTTAGACTTATTTCCTGATCAGACCAAGAATACTTGATGACATTTCTCACCGGTTCTAAGGAAAATCTCGCTTGAAATAGGAAAGTGAAACTGCCAATGGGACGAGACCACTTTTCTAACCCTATTGGCAGATAAATCAACCTGAAATAAAGACAAGTGAGTATTGAATCGTGTCAGAAACATCTCACAACAAGTTAAAGCAGTACTGAGTAACTTGTTTACCGTAATGAATCCTTTCCGTAGTCCCTCTGGGGGTAATACAAGGGTCTCTCATCTACCCCTGGTGTCTCTGGCCAGTAAAAACCACAATTGCAACTTTGCCTGCACCGGGTCGGAGCCACCAATACACACTAATGGAATCACAAAGAAGAAGCTAACAGGCTAACGGGCCACTTAAACAGTATTTACAGCCAAGTTTGAGTGAAAAAAATGATCTCCATTGTGTAATTGGATTAACAATATGGCACAGATGGTAGAGCGGGTCGTCTCATGAATGGAAGATGGGGGGTTCACATCCCGTGTCCTGAAAGTGCACACTGTTGTTGTGTCCTTAGGCAGGACACTTCACCCAACTTGCCTCCATACATTGGTGTATGAATGAGGTGAGTGGACCCTTGCTGTAAAGTGCCTAATGTAGGTGGAATAGCGCTATATGAGTTGAGACCAATTATCGTTTACTGCTTTAAATAATCAGGTCAAACTACTCCATTTGAGACAGTTTAGCTGACCTAGACATATATGTTTTGGAGTGCTGTAGCCACATCTGCCCTGAGACAGACTGACAGAAGTGAGGCAGAAGTGAGGCTGCAATCTGCATCTATGCCCTTGGGCCCTCGGACCCCAATGAACCACTCACTCACAAGTGTCCGTTTACGCCAAGAAATATAATCGATAAATCCATTGTTCTCATATTGATACTTTTTAACTTTATTTTTCATATTAGAACAAATGCACCTGTGAACATAACTAAATGCTTTCCACTCCAGTATCATTTAACACAAAAATCTTTTATTGTTCGCACCCAAACTCCAGCTGACCAAAGTTGAGATTGTGATGTTGATGAAATTTAGATTTATTGCCCAGTTCTGCAACAAATGTGAACCTGACATAAACATTTGATCAAAAGTGGCTACAATATAAACTCAGTCATGGCAGAACTGAACTCAAATTCCAAATCACAGGCCTAGACAAGGCAGAATAATGTATTAATCATTTGGGTTCAGGCACTGAAGAAGGATTTTGGGATCGATAAGGGGGCCACAATGTCCGGGACTTTGGGAAAGGCTGTATTAAAACATTTCAAGACAAAACAGAAGACGTCCTTTAAATGAATACATAACTTTATTTAAATAAATGCTTTGTCATAACAAAAAGACAAAGGTTAAAAGAGTACATAAATTACAAGTTGAATAAATATTACACAGTGATATTCACTTTAATAATTTGAGATATTTTGTCTTTCTCTTATTGTCGTATGTTGTTCCAAATACTGTCCGTTTGAGTTCCCACAGTCCTCCTGCCACCGATGGGTCCATCTCACAAACCACCAAATCAAAAAAACACACACCGGTTTGAACTTCTCCTACGAACCGTACAGTTTTATGTATTCAAAAAGAGTTACTGTCCTACGCTACGGTGAAATGTGAAGTTTAAAACCAGGTGAGCTGCGGGGAATCCGAGGAACGTGTGGAAAAAGCTTAATAAAAGACAATAAACCTGAACAATGTTAGAGTTTACAGAACTACAGTAACTAGACCCAGAAAATGATATCGAATCTACTGTATGTATTTTATATTGGCAGTAAAAAAATTAAGTTAGCATCGGAGGCTAATTTGTGGCTAACATTTTCCCGCCAATTTCTTAATTCAATAGAAGCTAACAATTAACTACCTGATTACTTTCTTAAGTTTAATGCTAGGTTTGAGTATATAAGCCATTTTTGAGTTGGCTAAAATAGGAAACAAATTTAAAGTAGGATATGTGGCAGGCTGCTAATGCTAATGCTCACTGATTGCAGGTAAACAATGCTAATTATATGCTCGATAAAGTTTTAAAATCAGCCTAAGAATAACATTTAGAAAGCCACATCGATATATGTCAGCTGAAGAGTTAGCAGCTCTGGCTAACGTTTGCTAAAGTTAACACAACTTTGCTAATGGCTCGACAAGCTTCTTTAGCGCTAGCCTCCGCTAACTCAACCCCTTTGTTACTGCCAATATGTGTTCCCCAGACGCCCGCAGCTCCAATACTGTCTCTACCTAAAGTCCTGCAGTCAGTGAAAAGACGTGGCTAGGCCCTGACGTAGCCCACAGCCCATGGCGCTATAGCTAGTTCGCTGTCCCTCCTCTCACCCCCGTCACTGTCCCTCCTCTGCGCCTCTGTGCATCTGAGAACATCCCATATCCATTCTAAAAGTCAGTACAGAACCGGAGGTCCCAGGCGTGGGCTAGACTCAAGCCCCTGTCGACAAATATTCAACAAAAGAATGCACAAGACGACACAACTTTTAGCTTGCGTGGCTAATTCCCGCTAACTCCTTCAGAATCAGGGCTTGGCATTAGCTTCTTCACCGTGTTTGGTTTTCTTTAAATGTTACCGAGCATTAAGAATTTTTAGACTTATTTTTGTGAAGAATGCTACATTTAGATAGCAATGGCAAAAATGACATTACATTTTCGATACGGCCTGTAGTTAGCAAGTCGGCTAGTCCCGGAGCCTTTCAGCCCATTAACCGGCTCAATGTATTTTTCCTATAGCCGTTAGCATTGGCCATCAAACATCGCAAATTATGAACAGATGTTTTCAAATGTTCAAAGCCTTGTTTGAAATCATTAATGAATGTACAGACCTTTTGAGATTTGACTTTAGATACATATTAGCGTGAATGAGCTAAATGCTAACTCAAATTCAGTTGCTTTTTGTGGATCGGATAAACATCCAGTGGTCACTAACCTTCATCTTATAAGACGTTAATGATAAAGAGACCACGGAAATGGTATAAATGGCATGAAAAGGGCTAAACATACCTCCCCATACATTAGTATTGTGCCTGGCTTCCCTATTCCTTTGTGTAGGATATTTTTTATTTTATTTTTTTTAAACCCGTGGTGAGTGTCAATGCCAAGCCCCGTTCTTAACCACATTTTCGGACATCGTTGTGTTGTCGGTATCAAGAGTAACTGAGATAAGTGCAAGCTGCTTTTTCGAAAGTGGAGTTTGGTGTTGGAAAAAGTCCGGGCTCTAAAGAAAAAAATCCACAACCACCACTGGGCAGCCATTTTGGATCCTTTCAGAATCCTCCCAATGGCTTCCCCCTTTCCTCTGGCATCAAACGCATTGGCAATCGCGATAAAAACATCGTAGCTTATCCGAGGGAAGAAAAAAACAAAGTGTGAAGCGTCTCTGAAAGTGGTTTATCGTCGCGCCGTCGTTTCTCGAATGCTTCGCCTTTTTTTTTAGATTGGTAGAAGAAGAGCGCACGAGAACACGCCCCCCTTTTTGTGCAATCCAAGTCACTGTTGCGATCTACGTATTTGGATGTATAGAAAGGCTACGGTGGCCGGGAAGGACGACATAAATTTACAAGGAAACAGCTGTACATATTTACATGTTTTGAAACAGTTTTTTTGTGTGTGTTTCGGTTAAACCATTTCTACAGACGGGGGTGTGAAAACATACAAGTATTAAACATCGCGACGCAAGCAGAGATGGACCAACGGCGAATTGCGACAGTAACGAAACGAAAGATCGTAATTGGTAGTTTAGCTAATCCTCTGCTCCTCCCTGCTAGTCGCTGATTCCTTTGGGGCTTCTGTCTCTATTCAAATATGTTGTATCTTGTATCAGCAGCCGGTTTCTCGTGGAATTTGAGTTCACAAACCCACAGAAATCCATCTTGTCCCTTACCAAAAAAAGGTATGATTGCATGCACTGAAATTGACTTGCTTTTTTGCTTGACTATCCGTGTTTTTCTCAACGTCCAACAATTGTCGACCCATTGTACCAGAACACTTTGCTTTTTTTTTGTATAAACTGAGGAGAAACAAAATCCGCCCTAAAAGGAAGGGGAAGCTCTAGACAGATCAAGAAACAGAAAAGAAATTCCAAAGTTCAGCCGTCAAGTTTTTCGTGCTAATGCTAATTTCGCAAAAGCTTGTCCCTGCAAGGCTTCCGTAGGCGCCTGTAGAAATGACTGTGAAAGTATCGCGATTCTTCGACTCCAGAAACTCCTCATGCCGCCCCCTTTTTATTTACAGTTCCTATGATGCAGATGCAGTTTTGCCCTTCCAGGCCACCGTAGAAGGCACACAGAGATGTTTTTTGATTGACAGACCCTGTACAGACCTTACAGTAATACAGTTTGCGGACGTTTTTTTTTTTGCCATCTTGGTGCGGCTTAGCGGAGCTTTCCCTGCAAATATCCAATAATAACAACTTTTAAAGCAGTACTAAGTAACATGTTTACTTTAATAAATCCTTTCCGTAGTCCCTGTGGGGGTAGTATAAGTGTTTATGGGATGATTGGAGGGTCTTTCATCCCCCCCTGGTGTCTCTGGCCAGAAAGCCATGTTTGCAACTTGACTGCCACCGGACCGGAGCCACCAATACACACTAATGGAATCACGAAGAAGAAGCTAACATGCTAACGGGCAGGGCTAACTGAGGGCTAGCGTCACTTTAAACAGTATTTGCACCCAAGCTTGAGTGAAAAAAAATATTTCCATTGTATAATTCTATTGTATAAACTTGCTACGACACCTGCAGTTGCACATGTGGCCTCTAGGGGCAAGAGTTACTTAGTACTGCTTTAAAAGGTAATACGTCGCGGTTATACGGGAAAACTAGCTTTTTTTTTTACTTCACCGAACGTAAAGAAAACAGGCACAAAACCACACAAATTTTGCCAAGTTGAAGAAACCACAACTCGGCGCTCCAAAAAGGGGATTCGCGCTCTTCTCAACGATTGGACCAAAAGAGCCACCGTAGCACTGTGTGTGTCGCCCTGCAGTGAGTGTCTTTAGGAGGCACGATCGGCAAATCAGGCTATCGCTACATTGTCGGAACACTTTACCAGCATTTAGTTTTCCCCAGTCCATAGATGCACATTATAGGTCGAGAAGATCGAGCGCCAGCAATACTTTTGAGACGAATAACAAACAAAACAAAAGAGAAAAACATGACATTCCTTTAAAGTAGGCTCACTCCAGGGTACGCAAAAAAAAAAAGAAGAAAAGATATCCACACGATCCGCACTGTACAAGCCCCGGGTTTTTAAGTGCTCTGGCTGTAGATAGCGAATTTCTAAAAACTGTTTTGCTGAGACAACTGTGAAGATTTTCCCTTCAAAGACAATCGATTCTCAATCATGACCAGGTTCGACCATTTTTAGGCAGAATTTGGTTTGCTCGTGCCGCCCAAATCCAGTCCAAAACCGGTTCAACCCCGAAAACATTTCTCAAGTCCCCAAATCAATAGACTTTACCTAGATTTTTCTTATAATATTGACATTTTTGCTCCTATTTTACAATATACAAAGCGTTGCATGGTATCCAAAGCTTGTTGTGTTGGAGAATCGGCAGCAGGGGGCGCTGGCTGGCTCACACATAAACAAAGTCTAGTTCCGCTCATTCAGGCGAGTGCTTGGTCGACCACGAAAACGAAACAACAACAAAAAACGAAAAAAAAAATATGGGCAAAAGTCTCAACAATTTCAGCCTGGCGCCGTCGTTTAGAACCTTTCGGAGATCCGTTCAGGTGGGGGGAGGGTTTTTTGCGGGGATTCAGAGTCCGTGGGCGGGGCGTCGGGTCCGTGGTGATGTTTTTTTGTAAAGAGTCCAGGAGTCTTTAGGGATGTACTTGGTGTTTTTTTTCTCTTTAATCCCACGGTCGGAGTCACTCGTTGTTGTTCGTGTTGCTGTTCTCCAGGTCTTTGCACTGAATGTCCCCGCCGCTGTAGTCCGTCCCCGGGAGCTGCACGCCGTATTTGTCCACGCACCAACAGATGCCCCGTTTACGACCGCGGGACGGCTTGCACTGGGGGGGGAGAAGACAAGACACCGGTTAGCGAGCAGAAACAAAGACGGACAACAGCTTCTCGTTAGGGCTGGACAATGAATCGAGATTTAATCAAAATCATGCCATCTTCTTTGGTTGATCTCAATAATGGTCATGGGACTTTGTAATCGTCAGGTTTGCAGCCATTTCCGTGGCAAGAACATCGTCTATTTTTGGACAAGACAATGGTAGATTTTTGTGTGTTAAGTGATACTGGAAGAAAGCGGAAACACTTTATGAGTTCATGCAGGATTTTCATGAATCATGGATGAATTAATGCATGATTTCATGATACATTTATGCATTACTATATTATGACTTCTCAAGAACAGACATGATTACATGTAAGGTTCATGGATGACTTCATCCCTGAATTAAACGTCTAACTACTGACTACTGATTCATCATGATGAGGTTCACATAAGAATACCATGAATTCACTAAAACGGCAATGAAATTACAATTAAATAATCAACCACTCATGATCATGAGGATCATACATGAACAACATAACTCATATGGAGGAAATCTACTTGCAAATTATGAGACAAAAACACAAAGTATAACTTTATAAGATACAGTTTACGGCAGTCATGAAGTTATCATTTGCTAATCCTTAATAGATCATGATTTCATTATGATTATGTTCCCTCAACTAAAGTGATGTCTTTTTGAGTTCTTCATAGAAAAAGCACCAATTATATACACTACAAGTATTACCAAAATATATGTCATTTATACTTCATGATTATGAATAAATCATTAGTTCTTTATTACTTCATTTTGATTGTGTCCCCTCAACTAAAGTGGTGCATTACCCTAAACTTTAACCTACAAAGTTATACTTTGTGACGTTGTCCATAATTTGCAGGTAGATTTCCTCCATATGAGTCATGTTGTTCATGTATGATCCTCATGATCATGATTGGTTGATTACTTTATTGCAATTTCATTGTCGTTTTAGTGAATTCATGGTATTCTTATGTGAACCTCATGATGATGATGAATCATTAAGATTTTCATGTACTTTCATTACAGTAGTTAGACGCTTAATTCAGGGATCAAATCTAGGCATGGGATTGGATCTTTTGGACCCGGGACTGTTGGAGTCACCTCGCATTATGTAACAGGGGCAGATTAAGAAAAGCATTTCAGAGTTTTGCTTGTGTGAATCTGGAAGCTGAAGATCGTGTGTGTGCCGTCAGTCACGCAAAACGACCAAAGATGTTGTTAGCATTTAGCCTCTCCCAGCATATTCCTATGGCTCCAAACGGGGGTGAAGTTAGAAGCGACCACGCTCTTTCGCAAGGCACGCATCAACTCGTCTAAGCTCAGGTAAGAACATATCTCAGTATGGAAAAACGGCCTGTATTGATGATGGGAGAGTGTGACCATTTGCCAAATCCTTCTCCAGCACCATCCCAAAGATTCTCAATGGAGTTCAATTCCATGCTTGAAAATGAAGTCTCCTGCTCCCTGAACCACTCTTTCTCAATGTGAACCCAATGAATCATTCTGAACATTTGCAGTTCTTCAGTGACTTCCTTCTGGCACCAGGACCCACCTGTTTGCGTTTGAAGAAGCCTTTCCTGTCGCAGTTGGGCAGGTACAGCGACAGGGCCATGACTCGAGACGTGTCCTTCATGCCCTGGATGATGCCGTCCAGTTTCCTCCGACAGGGGCCCTGAGCAAAGAGACAACACGGTCACAGTTTTACAACAGTCTGTCAGTCAATGAAGTGAGTCATCTAATGGAACTGAGTCCTGTTGTGTATAAATTATACTTCGTTCACTTGCAAATGTTTTTAGGTAAAAAACGAATTTGTTGTCACTATTCGTCTCATCTTTCAACCATAAAAATGTAAGTCTTTCTCGACACCTTGATGTGGAGGGAGTAAAAAAAGGCTACAAAAAAAAGGGGGGGGGGGAATAAATTAGGTAAAAATGGGGGAATACATCTGTAAAAATTTAGGAAGAAATTTTAAATATTAGTAAAAAATTGGTTAAAAAATGTGGAAATATTTTGGGAAAAATTAGGAACAAATGAAAAAAAGTAATAATACTTGAGAAATAATCTGGTAAAAAAAATGTCAATAAATGAGGAAAAATGGGGGTAAAATAGGGAAGAAATTGGAGAAAACAATAGGAAGAAAATAATTAGGGAGAGACTGGGGAGAGATGAGGAATAAATGAGTGGAATTGTTTGTATATTTTTTTTATTTATTTAATGGTTTGTTTGATGGGACAGTGGATGTTAATGAACATACATGGGTCTCATGCATGTAAACAAGCCACACTGGATCGTAGCCTTGGGCTAATTTCCATCTGTCGTCCCCCATGCGCACTCTCAAACACACTCTCACTCATCCTGGCCTATTGTACATGTTTTTAGTGGGAATAGGGAAACAGGGAATAAATGTGGATGTTTGTTTTCCTGCCTTTTCTGTTCAGGACGATTATATTTTTGAATGACAAAGCAATATTAATTCAGATGTTTGCAATGCATTTTCACATGTTTCTAATGGTTTGCAAAAATATTCCCCCCAAAAATGAGATATTCATTCATTGGGACATTGGGAGGAACAAACTCAAAATCCCATTAAATCTGTCACTCAGAAAGGCTTTTCACTTACAAACTCTGGCTCGTGCTTGTCGATGGGCAGGGGGGAGTAGTCCATCGGGGAGCCCATGGACCTCTGCTTCCCCAGCTTCCGCTTGTGCTCCTTGCGCAGAGCGTGGACCTTTTTGCTGTTGACGATGTCTTTGGGAAGGAGAGGGACTTTGGCCGGCTGCAGCTCCTCCGTGACCTCCGGAGCCACGGGGTCCTCGGGCTCCCGGGACTCTGCACGGAAACACAGAAGAAGAAGAAGAGGCTCGCGGTTAGTGGTAGTTCATGGACGGTTCTTAAAATACTTCTGGTTTACAATTCTAAGACATGAACTAGACTGTTTTTGAGTTACACTGCTGCACTAATCATTACCTAAAACTAAAACATAATCTTCAAATCTATTTCTTTGTGCAAAACCAGTAGTTCAAGTCGATTACATTTGAAATAAGGTTCAGCAAACGCAGGGCCGGCATTCATGGGGGGATATTTCACCTTTTTATATCGGAGAAAAGCAAAATCCATCACCTGAAAACGACTAATCTTGGCAAACATGACATTAAATCATGAACTTAATCTTTAAAACAATCCAAACTTGTCCCTAAAGAAGCTGTCGAGCCCATTTCCATACCCCACAGATTGAGAAAGAGTGGGAAGTAAAAAGTCCTGCACTCCTGAGTCTGCAGTGCACTGGAGCAAATGTTGAGAGGAGGCCAGACAACAGGGGGCAATGTTGTCGCAACTTTGCACCCACAGCGACCGCTGGGTCAGAAATATCCATCTCTCCACTCACCGCTGACAACATGGAGCGATCTGGAGCAAACAAAGGCCATTGTGGTCGGGGAGTTTGCAAAAACCAGCAGCAAATACATGAACATGCATACAGAAGAAAGACAAGCGTTCTTTGCAATCCGGGACGCGAGAAAGACACTAAACCAGGGACAAAACCAGGCGAAAACTGAACAAAATGACCATCTTCAATCAGATAAATGACTTTGAATGACTTGAATAGAGAAGAATGGAAGAGAAGATAGAAATGCTGATGGAACAAGCAGAAATCCCACTTGGCAAATTAACTTTTGAAAAATAAATCTAAGTCTAAGTAAATGATACAAAAGAGTGACCAAATAAGACCAAGTGTGCTCGTTCCATTGGCAGTAAAACATTTGTATTTCATCTTATCATGGCAGTCTCCGAAAAATCTCCGCAACATCTCGGACTGATGGCATTCAAAGGGTCAGTCTCACCGGCCTGGAGACTAGTGTGAGACAAGAGTCGCCGCAGGTCATGGAGATGTCTCCGAGGGCTGGCAATAGGTTGAGTCTCCAGGTAGTCTCCGCTGAGTCTCTGCATGGTCTCTGAGGTACTGGCGGCCTCAAGCAGCTGAGGCAAACTGGGAAAAATGCCATCTTAAATGTGCTTGAAATAAGATGTTGGTTTTGAGTGGGTTTGAAATAAGTCTGCCAATGGAACAAGCATGAATTCACTTAAAATAAGAGAAATTAACTTGAACAATTGAAATATGACAAAAAAGACAAATCTGTCGAGTTCCATTGGCAATCGTATTATAAGAACAATTATAAGAACAATTTCTGATAATTCAAGCACTTTTAAGTTATTTTTGTCTAAGATAAGATTTCATTTTTGTCTCAGAGATCTGTCTTATACCAAGGAGATCTCAGAGAGTCTCCTTGAGATCTCCTTGGTAGACTTCTCAGAGACCATGCATGTCCCCATGCAGTCTCAGCTAAAATCAAGCTTTTACTGTTACTACTTGGGAACTCGCCTCATCTCCACGGGACGTCAGAGACAACTCAACTAAACTCGTCTCCAACTGGAAAAAATGAATTCTTATCTGAGACAAAAATGACTTAAAAGTGCTTGAAATAAGACTTTTAGTGCTGCTTTTGATACGGTTTTGACTCGACTTGAAACAAGATTGCCAATGGAACTAGACAGATTTTTCTTGTCTTTGACCATTTTGTCTCATTTCAGGGTTTTTTTTGTCTTATTTTAAGCATTCAAGTTAATTTGTCTTATTTTGAGCAAATTAATGCTTGTTCCATTGGCAATCTTATTTCAAGACGAGTCGAAACCTTGTCAAAATCAGCATTAAAAGTCTTCTTTCAAGTAGAAATCAAGCTATTTTTCTAAGATAAGATGGCATTTTTTCCAGTGGTGAAAGAGGCCCTTAAAGGAACAGGCCACCGTTTTCACACACTGAGATATGTTCTTACCCGAGCTTAGACAAGTTGTAACTGTCTGGTCTGTGTCCGTGCCCTCAGTCACGCAAAACGACCAAAGATGTTGTTTGCATTTAGCCTCTCCCAAAGTATTCCTATAGCTCCAAACGGGGTGAAGTTTAAGCTCAGGTATCTCAGTGTGTAAAAACGGTGGCCTGTTCCTTTAAGACCAGACCAAATCTACTCAAACTTTAGCTTCAATCTCTTCATGCAAGTATAAAACTGAACTTTCACTGTGGTTTGCAGAGAACTGTGTGATGTCCGTCCATGATCCTGCAGCTCTGCTCTTGGCTTGACGTGCTCCTTAACCCTTTATGCAAACAGTGGAGGACTTTTAAAAGCCCCGGCGCTGCATTAGGCCCAGGTTTAGTCTAAACAGCGGCGCTTCAGCTGGCTCCCCCCCCCCCGTCTCTTCTCCACCCCCCGCCACCCTCCCTCCCTCTCTCCCTCTTGTGCCGCTGTGTAAACAAACTGAGGGCCGCATTTTGGGGGCCCCCGCCGCCCGAGACCTGCACCTGCCCCGAGATTTACGAGCGGAGAGAAAGGAGCGAGCACAGGCGCTCAGCTGGAGCAAAGACTTTCAGTTTCAAACAGGAGCTGAAGACTTACACCAGCTCCTCATAAGGAAGTGTGTGGATTTTTTTAATATCTAATTCCTCCACTCGGCAAATCGCTGCACAAACTCGTCCCAAATATAGAAATACCAAGGAGCTCAGAGGCGACCGGTGAAAAATGCTGCTAATTTGTGGCTAAAGGACAAGGACACTTTAGATAAGCCCGGGATTTACTGAAACGGTAAACACGGACTTGGAGCCTTCGTGTTTCCGGGACATGGCTCGTCATTGGTGCAAGAGGATCGACTTGCACTGTTGGTGATTTGACCAAGAAAGGACCATTTTACACAAATTCACTCTTTCTTGATGGAGATTTTTGTCTGTGATCCAAAAGAATTTCCTCGGGGCACAGTAAAGTTTGAGAGAAGGGCATCTGTCTCAAAATGTAGGTAAAAATCCATATTGCACTTCTTCATGCTCTAGGGCCAGGCGCAAAAAGCGTCTTGTACACTATAATAAGTGTTTCCTTGAATAAAAGCAATAAAATTGAGTTAATTGGTTGCACTTGCCTTTTTGCTTTCACACAAATTACTTTTCAACATCTTCAGTTTCAGTTTTGGTCCGGGCATTTGGACACAATTGGGCACAAGGGGGCGCCCTTCCAACCTTCTCAGTGTAAATGTGAATGGACTTTCTTCAGAGTGAGACTTTAGGTCAGACTCCATGAGTGACAGAAACATGAGGCTAAATACAGTGAGCTCTTTTACTGTTTCCAGTAAAAAGGCTGAGGCCTCATTGCTCCTCAGTCACAGACTGAGAAGTGAAGAAGGAAGTCATGGAGATTCTGCTTCAGACAGAACATCCATACTTCTGCTTCTGGAAACACTTATTATAGTGTATGTAAGAAATAAAAGACAGGCGTGAGAGTTTGGATTTTGAATTGGCTGGGAGCTCCCTCCTCAGGAAGTTTTGAGTGAAAACAAGCTTTCATTTTCAGTCAACGGCAGGCTAAAGAGTCAATGGCGCTTGAGCAGAAGAACACAAAACTTCCAAAGTGAACGGGATCATTCAAAACTGTGTGAATGAAGAAGAACAACTAAAACTTTGCATGAAATGTCTCCTTTTTAGAGGGTTGGGAATAGATATACAGACCAGGCCCACCTTAATGTACCCATAGGCTTAAACAGAATTGTAGACCTACACCCCCTCATCAGCGCAAACCGTAACCCAAACCCTAACCCTAAATCCCACAAAAACTACTCCTACATGTATTCCTCTGGGCCAGGTAGGGCGGGGCTACTCCAGGTACACACATTCACACAATCATCGCATACGGTCAGTCATGCTGCAAAGTGATTGACAAGAAAATCACCTTTTTTTTTTCTTTTTTTTTTCTTAATTCTGATAGGCCCTTGACTGGTAGGCCCCTTGGCTCCAGCCCCTGCTCACCCATTGGATAAGGTGGCTCTAATAGAGACGCCTGGCCTAGCACGGGGAAGGAAGTCATTTTCACACACAAATTCAAGTCAAAACCGGGTCATTATGAATTGTTTTACAGAGAATATTGCCCACTAGGAGTGAAAACAACGGCACTTGAAGTTAGCAGTTAGCTTATAGCATGAAGCTAACAGTAGATTTATGGGCTGTTGAACCACTTTGCTCCTGTCTCTGTATCTTCATTTGGTAAACACATCCATAACTGAGCATTTGTTCAAGTAGTGGTGGAGGAACAGGTGAAAGAGCTGTTCTTCTGACTGTGACCTTATATGGGCGTTCGATGGCGTCTGTGTCTATGCTGATAACCTGGACGTAACATTAACTGTAGCCAACTATAAAACATTTGTCCAGTAAGTTTACAAAAAGTCTAGTCTCAAAAAGCTGCTGTAAAACCTTTCTGAGCCAATATTAGTCCATGGATTTATCATCTTTCCACCTCCTCGTCGTTACCACACTAACGAGGCTTATATGTCAACATCTAGCATCGACGCGCACGACGGGACCTCGGCGCGATCTGTCGTATCCTGTATCTGGGTCTCCCCTGCCCTCCCCGGCCCGAGGAGGTTGTCTGAGGCCACAGGGAGCTGCCCCCCTTGGGCTTAGCTGTCCCGGAGTTATTATAGACCGATAGACTCTCTCCGAGCCGCCGTGCCAGGGGATGACCCGGGTATTTTTATCTGACAGGGAAACCACACGGAGAAATGTGTCTATGGCCAGAAAAGCCTCCGCAAAACGGGCAGGACTGTGGGCCTCATTCAGGATGACGGGCAATCATCTACAACATGCACGATAGGGTAAAGTAAGAAGTCTGAAACACATGCAGCTGCAGTTTTGGCAGACAAGTTTTTTGTTCAAAAGTTGCACAATGTTTCCAAACTGGTTATGAATATTAATCAAAACCGTGCATTGGGAAACATCATTATAATGAACTTTCCTTTGAAAATAAAACTTAGTTTGATCTTTTCAGTCCCCTTAAGTACCCCCTGCTAAGTGCTCAAGTACCCCCGACTCTTTGCAGTGTGTTCAACTTTGCAATAAGGTTAGCATGAACAAACTAATAAGTACTATTTTTTGTACTTAACCTCTTAAACCCCACTTAAAGGGACAATATGGAGTTTAAACATGTTAAAATTATGTATTTTCATCCCCTACTTGTTCCAGCAACGTCCTAATGTGTAGAATCAGACCTATTCACCTCAACTGCCTCTAAAATCCTGCATGGTCACTCAAAAAGGTGCTAAAGCAGTGCTAAGTAGCTCATGCCCCCAGAGGCCATAAGCGCAACTGCAGGTGTCGTAGCATGTTACGTTTTTTTACTCGTTATTTATCCGCGAGAGTAAATACTACGCTGACAGAAAAGACAAAGGGAAAGAGGGATATTGTTCATCCAATTACACTATGGAATATTTTTTTCACTCAAACTATTTAAGTGGCGCTAGCCCGCGGTTAGCTTTGCCTGTCTTTGTGATTCCATTAGTGTGTATTGGTGGCTCCGGTCCGGTGGAAGTCAAGTTGCAATTGTGGTTTTCTGGCCAGAGACACCAGGGGAGATGAAAGACCCCCCCAATCATCCCGATCATCATCATTAAGGTAAACAAGGTACTGCTTTAATTCGGGTCCGAAGTGCCGTGTATAGAAGCTGCAGGTACGCGTAAGACCTGAGGTGGCAGTAGTGAGTATAAAATGGCCAACTTGCATCTGGCCTCTTTAAGATTTGAACAATGCCAAACTGGAGGAAATGTGCTCGGCTCTGTCCAAACTCTCATGCCCCGCACCGCTGCGACGGACATTTGTTTTATTTTTATGGTGAATATCTGCAGCGTTTATGGCAAGTAAAAGAAAAAGAAAAATGCCCATTCACGCTGCACCGCACTCAAACGACAGATGAGTCAACGTTATTAAAACATTGGCTGCATTTGAACATTTTTGTGACTCCGCGTCCTCCAGACATGTGCGTCAGCCCCAGAGACACCCGCCTGCCCACAGCTCCAGCCCCCAGTGTTTTTCTCATTCCATTATTCAGCCTCTTCATTCAAGGATCCACATCAAACGGACGCCTCCCCATAAAGCTGCGCCGTCCGGACACTCGCGACGCGCAACAGTACTGTACGCGGCTTTTACGGCCTCGTATTTATAGAAGTCGCGGGCCCTTTGGATTAATTAATGTCTGAGAACGCTCTTTGGTCCAAGGGCCGGACTCTGCCAAGGCACGAGGCGAGAGATTCATTTAGAACGATGTGCCCCTCCCCCTCCCCCCTTTCCCCTCACACTCCTGTCTCTCTTTAAAGCCGCTCAGTGTAACGTTTCAACGAAAAACTAGAGCATTTATTTCATCTCGAGTGTTTTCGACAATAAAACTGGGGGTCACACACGCTCTAATCCTGAGGCCACCGTGATCCAATGGCCTGAGAACGATGAGAAAGAAGAGTTATGTTTGCCAATGACTTCACGCAAACATAGTGCAAACTTAAAGGAACAGGCCACAGTTTTTCCATACTGAGATATGTTCTTACCTGAGCTTAGACGAGTTGATGCGTAACTGTCTGGTCTTTGTGCGTGCGCTCAGTCACGCAAAGACACCGAAGATGCTGTTAGCATTTAGCCTCTCCTCCTCTGCTCTATGGGGCCAAACGGGGGTGAAGTTGGCAGTAGGGCTGGGTACCGTTAAACGGTTCCGACTTGGTACCGACAGGAAAGCTCGAGTAGGGGGTGGAGTCGAAGTTTTCAGTGCTTTTCCTCTCCAAAATAAATCAATAAATGATCCGAGGTGAGTCTGAAAAAGCCTGAACTCATGAGCAGCTTCAGCACAAATGCAGATGTTTTCTTAAAGCGAAGCAAAACTTTAACTTACAAACACTTTAGTCGTTATCAGAGATGGCAGAGCCGCGGACTGAGCCAGGACTAAACCTGGACTTACAGTAAAAAGGTTCAAAACCAGGACTAAACCAGGACTGAATAAGAAACTAGACTCTTAGACAAAGAGAAAAGCAGCTTTAGCTTTAGCTTTAGCCTCACGGAGCCTGACGTTACTGCTGTTGTTACTAAACTTACACTGGAGCATTTGGAATCAAAGATTGTTTGTGGATAAAGTGAGCGCTCACTCTGCATTAGCCATTTTTGGGTGAGCGCTCTCACTATTGTGGAACGGCTCAGTGTGTTTAGAAAAGTTTATCTGAAGTAAACGGTGCCTGATGTGGATGTCCAAACTCTCTTTTTATCAACGCTTAAGTGTGAATTCTGTTCAAATAACATAGGTATTGACAAAAGCACAGTTAAGGCTAAAATATCGGGGGGGTATCGGGGGGGAAAAAAAGGTACGTTTCCCTATTTAAATACGGTTACATGAGCGATTATCCAAGAGATCCAAGATGATCCAAGTATAGTAATGTAAGGCGTAGTAATATCTTAGGAGCACTTTGACTTTACTGTGCGGACGTCGAAGTGCTCCTAAGATGTTACTACACCTTGTTATATAGTACCTCTTTTTATCCGCTTCAAAAATGGACATGTTTAATTTTGTGTGACTGGACTTGGATCGCGTAACTACTCACGTAACCGTATTTAAATAGGGAAAACATTTGGCCCTATAGAGGAGAGGAGGAGAGGCTAAATGCTAACAACATCTTTGGTCTTTGTACGTGACTGAGCGCACGCGTAAAGACAGGTACTCATCAACTCGTCTGAGCTCAGGTAAGAACATATCTCAGGATGGAAAAACGGTGGCCTGTTCCTTTAAGTTCAGTTCCTGTTTTGGTGGAGGCGTAGAGGCTGCAGGGGCGGAGCAGAGAAACTCAGGGTCTGGGGGCACCAACAGGGCTCACAGCTGCCCTGGGCGGTGATTCAAAAGGATTCTACAATGCCAAAAGATCCAGCGTTGTGTTAGTTTTTCACCCAGATCTTGTACTGATGATGGGAGAGTGTGAACACTGGGCAAAGCCGTCTCCAGCACATCCCAAAGATTCTCCACTGGGGTTAAGATCTGGACTCTGAGCCCCATGAATCCTGGCATCGTCATCTTGGAATATGCCAGTGCCATCAGGGAGGAAGAAATCTGCTGCGACTCCGACGGCTTCACTTTGATAACTCGGCCTCGTTTTATGACGGTAAAGGTCGTACGTTTGCTCTTCTATAGCAACAAACAACCTGGAATGTTCCCCAGTGTTTCTGTAATAACTTTTCTCACACAACGGGCAACTTTTGGGCTCATTTTTTGTGTAAAGTTGTCAGCGAAAGCATGTGATTGAATGTCTCTTTCTCCTCTCTCACTGCCCTCCCCTTTAAGAACCCCGGCCCCAGACTCTCACGCTGTGTCGGGCCCTTTGAACATCCCGCCGAGTCTCGCTGCCTCTGGGTGAACTTTGGAGCGTGTTTAGTCATTAGGCATCGCAGTAAACAAAGTGAAAAAGGAGTTTGTGAATTTGTGAAGAATTTCCTCTCACATCCATTCACGAAAAGACCAGCACAACGGTCTGCAGATCATCTGGTAAAGTCTCGGTTTAGACCTGGTTTCGACTGGCTTTATTCTGTGTGTTTTTAAATCTGGAGCTGGCTTCGTTTCCCACCCGGCCTTTCTGTGTGAAGTCTGCATGTTCTCCCTGCGCAGGCTTCCTCCGGTTGCTCCTTCCACTAAAACATGTACAATCGGTTAATCCTCCGGCCAGGTTGATACTGATTAGTCTGGCTCCACACCTGGAGACGGGTCCCCGAGCGCCGGCCTACACTGCTCCTCCAGGAGGTCGTCCCAGCAGCTTTGAGGACGGGCAGAGAACGAATTTCCCTACTGGCATTAATAAAGTGTAACTTCACTTAAAGGGACTATACAGAGTTTAAAAATGTTAAACTACGTATTTTCCTCCCCCTACATGTTCCAGCCATGTCCTAATTCACCACAACTGCCTCTAAAATCCTGCACCGTCACTCAGAAAGGTGTTACTTCGGGTCCGTCATGCATGAGCTTCATATAGAAGCTGCAGTTACACATAAGACCTGAGGTGGCAGTAGTGAGTATAAAATGACCAACTTGCATATAGTCTCATCTAGTCATACATTTAATGACAACATTTCTTTTGACGACCGAAAGGCCACACAGATGTTTTTGGCTTGTTGTTGTTTTGGTGGCACAGTGGCGCAGCGGTTAGCACTTATGCTCGAAGGTCCCGGGTTTGATTCCTGGCCAGATGGGGCCTTTCTGTGTAGAATGTGCATGTTCTCCCTGTCTCTGCGTAGGTTTCCCCTGCTACTTAAAACATGTACAATAGGACAAGATGAATGAGAGTGTGTGTCTACATGCAGGTAGACACGTATGTTCATTAACACGCACTGTCCTGACCAACAACACCAACTATACTAATAAATATACAAATAAACACATACAAACTGAAAAACACTCAGGGAGAGCGAAGAGTCAGTGAAAATGACAATCAAAGAGGAACAAGGTGAAATGCGAACAAGATTACTAGATAAATTATGTACAAAGAGTAAAAAACGTTTTAAAAAGCGGCAACAAAACAGACCCCGTCCGAAACGAGCAGATTGGTCAGAGGACTAACGCCAAACCGGACGTGCGTCAGTGTCCGCCATGATAAGAAGCCTCCGAATTGGGCTGTCACTTCGGAAGGAGTTAGCAAAGGAGCCTCAATGCTAACTATCATAGCTACTTTAGCATAGGGACCACTGATGCTAACTCACCGGTGATTAGGAGCTATGTGCCATCCCATAAGCCTGTGGTTCCCAACGTTTTTTGTCTTTCGTACCCCTTTGGCCTTTCAGTGGTCAACCGTGTACCCCCTACCTCAAGGGTGTTACAGTTTATTTAGAAAGTAAATTTGTAAGAAAAAGGGCAATGTTGCAGTCAAAATAAACCTACAATTCTCCCAAAGCAACACATTTTACTGAAAAATATAGCTTTTCCTACAAAAAATTATGTTACATTTTCCCCTTTTTTTCAATCTGAAATAGTTCCAAGTACCCCCTGCTAGGTCCTCGAGTATCCCCGCACCCCTGGTTGGAAAACACTGCCATAAGCCACTGCCATAAGCTCTCCTTAAATGACTTTATTTGGACACTATGTTGTTGCATATCCAATACAGTTGGTGGCGGCATGCACTTTTGTTTGCCTGCAGTCTGCCAATAACCTTAAAGAAGAAGAACAGCTATCGGTGATGTCACTTCCCCTTCCTCTGAGTAAGGACGGTCGAATTGGGCAAATGCTGCTGAAGCTAAAGTTCACTAACTGCATAGAGATCTAACAGTTGACCCCATGAAAGGTTAAGGGTCAGGAGCTATAGGGTTAAGCCCACATTTGATTTGCTTATTCTTATAGATCACTGACGCCGGTCTAAATAAGTGCGATTCCTTTGCAGGTCCGCCCTGATTCACTTCCCCGTCTCACAAAGCTGCAAACAGCGAATCGCGATGCGCCACAAACGACTCTGCGCTTCCTCCGACTTTCACGGCTCACAAACGCGCAGCTCTTTAAGCCCGAAACAATGGGCGTCTGGACTTCCTTCTTGCAAACTCATCAGATGACAGGCCGCTCCCGTCAGGTTTTCCATGCTGCGGGCGACTCGCTCGTAAAGAAAAAAAAAGAAAAAGGGGTTAGTGCCTCTGTGTCTAAAGCCAAGTGTCTCGGGACGAGCGCCAAGAGGGTTCGTCTCGAGCCATTCAGCGCCGTCCAAAATCTCGATATCGAAACCTCTTACCTCAGCGCGGGACGGGCGGCGAGAGGCGCACCTGACACCGCCGCCTTTAAAAATTTACATCCCGGGACAATTAAGCTTCATGAATACGGCTTGTGAGAGGGATCAGTCCGAGGGGGGGGGGCTTATGCTGCTCGAGTTTGCAACAAAGATTTATGCACCAAGAGACACAAACATATGGAGGTTTTTGATTCTGAAAGGTTTCTAGTTAGTTTTGTCCCTCAGTATATTGTAAAAACACCATCTGAAGTCTTTTTGTGAACCAGCAGCTGTTTCTTCATTACCACCATTCATTAAGTTGTAAAACGTGCACAAAACCTCATCCCTGTGAAGAACTATGATGTCAGAAATGTGACAGCAAACAGTTTTCCTTAACAGTTTCCAAACACTTTTCCTTACTAACTTAAAACTCATAAATCAAAATAATCCTGAATTCATCAAAAGAATAATTTCACAGACAATGAAGGAGCAGTTGTGTACATTTAGGGTTCGCTGTTATGTTTCTAGTTTCTAAGACTATGTGTGAGTGAAACCCAACTTACATCACATTTACAGTTCCTAACCCTGACCCCTGACCCCACGGCTAAGTAACAGTTTAAGATGTTAGTTGTAATTAGAATAATAATGTCTAACACTTGTATAGCACTTTACAAACGACAAGTTTCTGTCGTTATTATTCATGCTATTGTAGCCACAGCTGCCCCTGGGGTAGACTGATGTAGTAGGGATCGAACCCTGGACCTTCTAGCTGTGAAGCAGAGGTGCTAACCCAGGGGTCACCAACCGTTTAAGAGCCGAGGGCTATTTTAAGAACATTAAGTTGTTCAAGGGCTACCAGTTAAAATAATATCTCAAATACTTAAAGTTAAACTGAGGGCCGCACATAATGTAAAGGACTGTGGCCTCATAAATAACAGCTGACACTTGTTGTGCTTCATCAGCCTGTGTCACATGTTTCTCAAAGTGCTGCATAAAGTCATTATTCACTCACGCCACATTCAATGGCAGTTAATCACTACTGTAGCCACAGCCGCCGTGGGGCAGACTGACCATTTACCACGTGGCTATAATATGCTGTTTATATCCTGCTCTCTTATTATGTCAGTGCCCTCTGCTGGACAAGTGTGGAATTCTTTTCGTTTTAAAATTTAAGCTGCCCCCTAGTGGCTGGAGTGAGCAAACTGGTTATGGAATGGGCTAGAGACTTACTTTTTTTCCACATTAAATCATCTCGCGGGCCGCATCTGGACCATGACACATGTGACATAGACAATTAGGCATATTACATGACAAATTCATGCTTTTAAACAAGAACACAAGAGTCGTGGTCCAAACTCATTCCTAACTCTACAACATCACTAACATCCACAACTTTCAGGCAGCAACACTAACACATTAAGGTAAACAACAATAACCACCATCTATAAAAAGGCTTCAGGATAAGATGCACAGCACACAAAGGTCTTCTTCATAAACGTCGACTTTAAAGACTGTAAAACTCAGACAGGGTGGATGTTCAGTGTACCAGGACAACGTGGAGGTCAGGAGCAGATCAGAGCAGGACAATCGAGAACCATCACCGGACTCTTAAACTGAATATTTAAACAGAGGCCTGAGAAAAGCGAGGTTTCTGGGTCACGGAGGCGACGGCGTCACCTTCAGGGCCACGGCAAAAGTTCAACCTTCCAACAATCATCTGAACTCGGAAATGAACCGCATGTTTCATTCCTTAAAGTTGGCAACGTTCCATCGGACCAATGAGGGGAAACTGGATCCAAGACAAGCTCTTCTGAAATGTGGAGTGAGGCTGAAGCAGAACCTCGTCTCTGAACTTCGGACTCTCATTAAGCAGTGATTCATCGGTGAAATCCTAACGTCCGGTGGCCTTTTCGCTGGAATGCCTCGGCCGCCGTTTTTCCATGGACGATGTGCACGGCAAGAAATGATTCCCCCGCAATCAAAAAGTTTCCTGCGTTTCTCTGCGCGCCGCGGAAACACGGCCCGGGACAATAAAAAAAAGGATCAAACGCGAGAAACAAAACGTCAGGCATTCGAGAAATCCGACGGTTTCACGGCTTCCTCTGCGCCGCCCAAAACAAACACGGGGTTAATTCGGGCAAAAGGGGGCGGAGTCTGAGATCACAGGCAAAACAAACAAAAACAATGCAGTCGCAGAATGAGTTTATGTGGAGATTAGTTCCTGCTTCAGATCCGAGACACTGAAGAAAGGGTCAAATTAAAGTCTAAAAAATGAACGTCTTAAGGCCGGGACGCAGCACAAAAGCTCCACTCCATTGTTTTCAATGAGACCACACATGCAGATAGAAACAGGTCACCGTTTATTCAAAGTTAAGGCTTTTTAATGCCTCAAATGCAACAAACCAAAAAGGGAAAGATTAAATGAAGAAGAGGAATAGAGTAAAATGTGGATTAGTGATGCATTTGTATCAATGTATTTTGTACTTTAACGTCTTAACTCCCGCCTCCAGTTTGGCTTTACCCAAATAAAATAAAGCTTAAAAATAGCAACAAAAATGAGGAAGAAAACGCAACAAAAAGGCGGCAAAAATTGAGATGAGCGACAAAAAAGCGATGACAAAAAACGTGTCAAAGTGTAACAACCCGGGGAAAAAGATCTGTAGGTCTTAGCTTTCATCCATTGATTTATGTCATCAGATGCACTGCTGTTTATATTGTGTATATAATGTATATATTTTTTGAAGGGTTGATCCTTTTTGGCACAGTGTCCCTTTAAGACGGGCACCATTGGGTCCCAGTCACACCTGGAGCTCTTCAGCAGTTTGCCTGATGAAGGTCTCAGGACCGAAACGTTGACCAAATCCTAATAAACTATTTTTTGCAAGGTTGTCAGTGCGCGGGAACTAGTATTATTTTTGCTCATGTAGGTCTTAGCTTTCAAATGAGATGTTACTCTGGCCTGTAAAGGGGCTCAAAGGGATATTTCAGGATTTCCTAGTTATCCAGAGTGTTGTTGATTTTTGGAGATACATATTTTATTTCGTGCAGTCCTTATATTTGAAGAGTTTAGTGGTGCTAAGCTAGTGCTAAGCTAGTGCATGTCTATGGTAGCTAGTAGCCTGCATTGACCCACAGTGCACCTGAGGCAAATCACTTATAACACCAGACGACCCATAGAAATGTCTGTGTTGGTTGGATAATCTTTGAAATATAACCATTTTGCATTAAAAAGAACCTATATTTGAGCAGCATCAGCTTCCTGGTTGTAGCGACGCAGCGGCGGAGTGATCTGCTCGGTTTGCCGGATCTACAGTAGTTTGTTTACCTGCGGCCGCCATTACTACACGTGGAATTCACAAAGGAGCTTTCTACAAATCAGATATGGCAACGTTTGGAGGACGAGCCCATGATTTTGAAGAGGTTTTTAATGCAGGCTACTAGTTACCATAGACATGCACTAGCCTAGCACTAGCCTAGCATCACTAAAAACTTCAAATATAAGGACTAGATGAATGAAAAAAAACAAAAAACTCCAGAAATCAACAACACTCTGGATAACTAGGAAATGAGGCCCTATGTCAAAAATCCGGAACTATCCCTTTAAGAGAAGTTAAGTAATGAAACTGCTGGATCCTGTATTGAGCATCTGACACCGAGCAAATGAAAATAAACGCGTCCGAGCTCCGTTCGACATGTTTCGAATGCGACGTCGGTGTTTCTTGCCGCGAGCCGGGCCGGTCTTATTCTGGTCTGCGGTCGGGCGCCACATGTGTGTGTTTGGGTCCGGGACGTCCGCCGCCGCCGCCGCCCCGCTCCTGGGTCGCAGTCGCCGCACACTCCCAATTGCCGGGTGTGGCCCGTGTCGGGAGTCCTCGGCGGTCGCAGTTCCTATTTTGGCGTGCGCCCCTTAAACGCACCGCTGGGCTCCGTCCCGTAGAAAAAACATCCCGGCGGGCGGCGAGGGGAGACACGGTGCAAATTTTGGGTTTAGCACTTTTGACAAACGGGGATTACAGTGCGGACAGGCCTCACGTTTGGTTTGGGCCATGATACGTTTGCCCTGAGCAGACGCTGACTGCAGTTTACAACAAGTCTGCTGCCTTATTTCATCCTGACAGGGCTAGAATCTCAAAGCCAAGGAGAGATATCCTGCAAAACCTACAAAACCTTGCAACATTGCCCCCTTGTCAAACACCATTATGGACTTCACTTCATTCACTCATTCAGGTGCACGATATGTTCACTTTAAAGCCACACTGCAGAACATTCCAGACGCCACAAGGAACACAACTGTCCTTTAATGCTGAGATGTAAACAAACAATGCTATTTTCATGGGTTCCCAAAATCCAGAAGTATTTGAAGTCCTGCTCCCTCCAGACTCACGGATCAGGTCTGAGGAGAGAGAAGGTTGCTTGAGCAGTGGTTCTCAACCTTTTGGAGCCGCGACCCCCATTTTAACAGTTAAAGGGGTTTGTGACCCCCGCTCTGGTCATACCCTGAGAAATAGGCACGTTAGTCTGCATAATTCTTAAAAAACAAAGAAAAAATACAAATGGTTAAGGTATAATTCATCAAATTTACGTTCAAATAATGGCACTCTGGTAAAATAGCCAACACATGCTACAATAAAATATAATATTATATGCTAATAAAAATATGTATCTTTTATCTACATGATCTAGTGACCCCCCCCATTTGCCTCGCGTCCCCCAGGTTGAGAACCACTGGCTTAGAGTACAAACTTTTCACCCTGGAATTAAAGAGATTAACTTTGGTGCTAGACATGAAGACCAACTTGCTGAAATGTTATGTGGTTTGGCAGCCATTTCCAAAGTCCAGGACATAGAGGCCCCCCCTTATCGATCTGAAAAACTCTCGGCCCCCCGCGGACTATAAAATCACATAAAAGCTAATAGCTACACCTTATTATGCCTTAATAACACGCACACTAAGGGACTTTAAACTTTAAACATGTACTAAGTACTATTTTCCTCCCCCTACATGTTCCAGCCATGTCCTAATGCAGTGGTTCCCAAAGTGGGGGTCGGGACCACTCGGGGGATCGCGAGGCCTTGGGTGGCTGTCCCCAGATGATTTCAAGATGTAAAGAAAAGAAAATTGCTACTGTTTTTAGTATAATTTTGAGATGGAACGTTACACCTTTATACAGTGGGGGTCCCGAGTTGTGTACGTGTCAATTTTTGGGGTCCCAGCCAAAAAAGTTTGGGAACCCCTGTCCTAATGTGTAGAATGAGCTCAGACCTGTTCACCACAACTGCCTCTAAAATCCTGCACTGTCACTCAGAAAGGGGTTACTTCAGGCCCAAAGCGCCGCCATGCACGAGCTTAATACAGAAGCTGCAGTTACATGTATGACCTGAGGTGGCAGTAGTGAGTATAACATGGCTAACTTGCATCTAGCCCCTTTAAGCTACATTAAGAGGAAAAATCCAGTACTAGTGTTGACTCTGGTTAAGGTCCGCTATTAGAGGCACATTTATCTCCACCTTTGGGCTTTCCGACCACCATCGATGACAACATGCATCACTTTGCTCCTGAAAAGGACTCATTGTCAGCTCCAGCAGCGACTCCAACCCCTGCGCCTTAATGCCTTCACCTGCCGCGCTCTCCGGAGATAAAGTCATGCGTTCTGTCCGTCCACCAAAGCCTTAAAGCGAATTGGCACGGTCCCGCTACATTCATGGAGTAGAAAATCCCCATTAAACGCATGATGTGGCGAGCAGGGACTTCTGAAAAGACTGTGCGGCCATTGTTTCCAGAGCGGCCCCTGGAATTTTCGAACATGTCCATTTGGGTTTCCGGCTGTAAGGCTCTCAGACTCCCGATTCCCCCGCGGAGCCCGGACAATGGGGGTCTGGGCCCGGCGCGGACTCTCTGCAGCAGGAGCGAGGAGACGGTTTGTTTAACAGCGGCATGTGGTGCGTTCGCGGTCACGTGTTTTCTGAGCGCTCCGGTGATTTCATTCACAGCTGTTCGCTGGAGCGGCCGGGTGTCCGCGAACAAGTGAACGGGGCGGATGTAAAAGGCTTATTAAAGCGAGGCTTCGGGGACAGACTTGGCAGAATGGACTTGAAGGCTTCGCCATAAAGAGCCGCCGGGTTCTCTTTAGTGTTTATGGACGAGCGGAGAGGCTGAGGTAGAAATGCGAGCAGGAAGTCATTGAGATTAACTCAGGGTTCAGGCGCTGTTTTCACCCACAGAACACTCAAATACTGTCTTTACTGTCTCGGGTTTGTGGTAGATTCACCTCTTAACCCCCACCTGGACTGAGCACGGTTTCTCCAGTTTGGTTTTACCCAAATCTAAAAGCTTCTGGGGAAAAAAAAGTGTCAAAATAATGTCGAAAATGAAGCTGAAAACGCAGCAAAAAAGCATTGAAATGAACTGGCGAAAGTGTGGGGGGAAAGTGACAAAAAAAAGCTGCAAAAGATCAGCAAATTGTGACAAAAACTCAACAAAAATGTGACAAAAACTCAACAAAAATGTGACAAAAACTCAACAAAAATGTGACAAAAACTCAACAAAAATGTGACAAAAAATGTGACAAAAACTCAACAAAAATGTGACAAAAACTCAACTAAAATGTGACAAAAAATGTGACAAAAACTCAACAAAAATGTGACAAAAATTACTAAAAATGTGACAAAAAATGTGACAAAAACTCAACAAAAATGTGACAAAAACTCAACAAAAATGTGACAAAAATTACTAAAAATGTGACAAAAAATGTGACAAAAACTCAACAAAAATGTGACAAAAAATGTGACAAAAACTCAACAAAAATGTGACAAAAACTCAACAAAAATGTGACAAAAAATGTGACAAAAACTCAACAAAAATGTGACAAAAATTACTAAAAATGTGACAAAAAATGTGACAAAAACTCAACAAAAATGTGACAAAAACTCAACAAAAATGTGACAAAAATTACTAAAAATGTGACAAAAAATGTGACAAAAACTCAACAAAAATGTGACAAAAAATGTGACAAAAACTCAACAAAAATGTGACAAAAAATGTGACAAAAACTCAACAAAAATGTGACAAAAATTACTAAAAATGTGACAAAAACTGTGACAAAAAATTACTAAAAATGTGACAAAAGTTCAACAAAAAAATTAGAAAAACTCAACAGCAAGGATATGACAAAAATGTGACAAAAAATCAACAAAAATGTGACAAAAAATCAACAAAAATGTGACAAAAAATCAACAAAAATGTGACAAAAACTCAACAAAAAAAGCAGAAAAAATGTGACAACAAAAGTGATGAAAGTGCAACAAAAAAAGCAGCAAAAATAAGATGGAAAAAAAGTGAAAAAACAACAACACAGGAGCAACACGAGGAAAAACATCAGTTTTGTTGGTCTTAGCTTTCAAATGAGACGTTACACCATCACTCTCAAGTCCAGAAGCTTTTAGATTAAACAGCTGTGGCCTCATAAAGCTCATACACATGTAGCTTTGATATTTGGCCAAGTGTATGTATTGTTATAGAGGCTCCTGTTGGGAAACAATAACCACTAATCTCTCTGATACTTCACAGAAACACCTAAAAAGGTCAGTGTGCATGTTTTATAAGCTCATATATTATGGGATATATCATAAAGTAACGATTCATCACAGCTGTGTTACATCAGTGTATGAATCTGTGCCAACTCCACCTAAAAAAGTCCATTACATTTATGTTCCCGAACCCAGGACTAAACCAGGACTGAATCAAGACTAAATCAAGGCCGACATCTGGAGCGAAAAACCAGCACTAATTGAGCCTTTTGGTCCAAATAAACCAGGACTAAACACATGAAGTCCATTAGCGTCTGAAGCCTGAGTGAAAAAAGCCTTTCGTGATGGGACGAGCTCGCCCCGTGATGGGACTCCGTGATGGGACTCCGTGAGGCAGACTCAGCCGTAAAGTCTGTCCACCTGCAGCGCGGTTTAGCCGCCGCGTGTTAAAGCTTTAACGGCCCGTCTCAGATGTTCAAGGTGAGACGGATGGAGTTCTCGTGCCTGAAAAAAGTGTCGGGGCCAGATGGGAGAGGCACACACGTGATGATCCGGGGCCGGAGTCCGTGTCCGAGAGAGCAGGCGAGACGAGGGCTGAGACGGGGCTAAAGAGGGACTGGACACAGACTAAAGAAGGAGTAAACCTAGGGGAAAACAGAATTTGTCCTGGACTAAATCTGCGTTCAAATTTAGGGCTAAACCAGGAGATGAACCCAGACTACAGTAGGACCAAACAAGACAAAAACAAAGCAAAGGTAAACCCAAACTAGCAAACTACTATTATTGAAGACCTTTTAATGCCACGGAATCTAACGGAAAGATTTACAGCTCCTTTCAAAAGTTCTTTACCTTAAAGTATCCAACAATGAACATGAAATACAATGAGACACAAATAAATGTACTGACAAAAATGTAACTGACTGAACCCGGGGAGCATAGGACCTGCGGAACATAGGACCCGGGGAACATAGGACCCGGGGAACATGGGACCCGGGGAACATGGGACCAGGGGAACATGGGACCAGGGGAACATAGGACCCGGGGAACATAGGACCCGCGGAACATAGGACCCGGGGAGCATAGGACCCACGGAACATAGGACCCGGGGCACATAGGACCCGGGAACATAGAACCTGGGGAACATAGGACCCAGGGAACATAGGTACGCATCCGATTTGTCCAAGTTTTGTCCAGAAGCGGCATTTTTCTACTTGACACTTATTGATCTTTGGCCATGTGTGCATCAAACACAAAGTTTCCATGGTGAATGAACCAATAAAATGATGATGGAAAATCTGGTCACCCTGGTGCAGTTTCTGTCAAGGCGACTGTGGCTACATACTGAGCATACCTACAGCGGCGGCTACTGCGTGTGAAGTGTTTCTGCAAATAAGGACCAGAACTAAACTTCTCTGAACCCGGGCTAAGACGAGACCGAAACCAAAGCAATGTCCACGGCACAGAAATAAACCAGCGTCAAAGTGCTGCAGTATCAGGCCTAAACCTGGACAAAACCAGGCCAAAGAGATGAGAACTTAACCAGCTACAGGCTCCAAACCAGGACCGAAACCAGCACTAGCCTGTGGCCCTGTAGCCCCTGAGCGAGTGTGCGAATGGCTAAAGCAGATGTTAATTGTCAGAGCGAGTGGTGACAGCTGACGCCGGGCTGCTCCAAAACAAAGGACTGACTGTGATCCTGCGTAAGAGGGCTTTTCTGGACAGCGTCAACCCACGGACCGCGATCTGAACGGCCCGGGCCAAGTCTGGAGTGGAGCGTTTTATCTCAGGAAGACCGCAGTTTTGAAGTTACTACTGTTTGAATAAGTGAAAGATACAATCGACCGTGTTATAGCATTGTTCCCTCATCAAGTTCATCCCTGAGGAGGATTTCTCTTCATTCTGTACAAAGTTCTTTCAATGTGGGGACGTTTCTGCGCACTTGACCCATCTTTAAACCAGTCTCACCCTTTTGGGAGAACCTGCAGGAAACCAGTGACCGTGAGGCCTCACTCCATTATCCGCCCGCGATATTAGGATTTGTTTCATATGATAATGTTGTTTGCAAAGCCACAAAGCGACAGTTGTTCAAACAAGCCGACAGCTGGCCCACAGAGCGACTGATCTACGGGTAGTTCTCGCTCTTTATTCAGGACTGAGACCTTCATCAGTGGTTTTCATGTTTTTCTAATCAGTGCTCTGTTTGGGATGTAGCAGTAATTTTTACACCAGTGAAGCGGCAATGCATCGAGAAAAGTTGAAACAAAAGACAACTGGGACCGATTCTGTGGAAAACTGGGACAAATCAGAGGTTGTGGAGGAATCTATTGGAACGTGGGACAGAAGACTCAAATCTGGGACAGTCTCGGGACATCTGGTCACCCTAGGTCAGGGATAATAAAATTAGTTTTATAAAGCACTTTTATGGACACTCAGCTGCCCTGGGGTAGACTGACGGAAGCGAAGCATCCAGTCTGCGCCATCGGACCCTCCGACCACCAACCTCTCACTCACACACTACATTCACCCAGTCTCCCATCCGAGTACCGACCAGGCCCTTCCCTGCTTAGCTTCCAAGATTTGGCTGGTGGTATGACCCGTATGGATCTCCAACCAATAGCTCTCCAGACACTCTCTAGAAAAGTCACATTTTAGACTTATTTTCTTTTTGCTCTGAACATTTTGACCAGAATCTACAAACCGATATGGAAAATGAAGAAAAGTACAAGAACTAGATTCAACTCTTTAATTTTGCTTAAACATCTCAGCTGCTCATTCTCCAGGATGAACTCCTCCAAGTGTTTTCGGAGCATTAGTAGCTCTCTGTAGGCTTTGTTATGGTAATGGCTCTGGATCTGGACTCTGTGGCGGCCGACCCATGTGTGAAAAAGATGTCTCGTGCTCACGGTCTCACTGTCGTCTTCCACAATCCATTGGCGGAACAACCTGGTCACTCAGGACGTTCAGGTGGTCACAGAGTGTTGCTGAACCCAGATCAGAACGGTGGGTAAAGGACTTTCATTGGTCCGGCAGGCTTGTAGAGCTCTAAACTAATCCATCCCAGTCTCTGCAATGTGACGGACTGTATTGACTCTGAAAAGACTGAAACAAAGCGTGTGTGTAAACATCAGAGGCACCTGTCGCCGCTTCGCTTTCATCCGAACTGTTGCTAAACTCTGCGAGAGCCCAGACGTCCCCCCGCCCCCCCACCCTCCTCTCTGCAGCGGGGTGTGGGGGCGGGGCTTCCTGGGGTCCGGGGGCCGCAGCTGTCTGTGCCAGCTGAGCAAAGCCGAGGTGGAGGGGGGGGGGGACACAAGAGCGAGAGCAGATCACGAGACGGAAAACTACGGGAGGAAGGGGGGGGGGGTAGAAAGATGAGGATTTCATGGTGCTAAGGTGCCCACACAGAAAGAGCCCATACTGCTACACTCACTGCAAAAACGGATGTCTCGATAAAGTTATGAACATTTTGACTTGCCAAGTAAACATTCCGTCAGAGGAATCGACAAGTGATTTGACCAGGTTATTTCATCGGTGGATTTCTTCTTCCCTGACAGAACGGGCGTATTCCAAGATGCCAATGCCAGGGTTCATGGGGCTCACATTGTGAAAGAGTGGTTCAGGGAGCACCACAGAGTCCAGGTCTTAACCCCATTGAGAGTCTTTGGGGATGTGCAGGAGAAGGCTTTGCACAGCGGTCGCACTCTCCCATCATCGATACAAAGATCTTGGTGATCGATACTGGATCTTCTGACATTGCAGAAGGCTAAATCTAGAGATAGATAGAGACGGCACCTTTGGACTCTCCCATATATGGTCATTCAAAGCAGCCAGAGGGGGAAAAAAACAGAACTTTCCCCCCATTTCTCCACCATTATCTGAACAATTTCACTGAAATACATTGTGTTTCACTGAGTTTCAGCTTAGACGAGTTGATGTGTACCTGTCTGTTCTTTGTGTGTGCCCTCAGTCACGCAAAAAGACTAAAGATGTTGTTAGCATTTGGCCTCTCCCATTTTATTCCTATAGTTCCAAACGGGGGTGAAGTTGGAAGCGCCCAAGCTCTTCAGACCAGACAGTACGTATGAACTCGTCTAAGCTCAGGTAAGAACATATCACAGTATGGAAAAACCGTTGCCTTTTCCTTTCTGTATCAACATTTAACTTTCCACCGGAGCAGAGTAAAAACAATTGTTTTACATTTAGTTTTCTCCAGTTAGTGTTGTTTATTGGTTCACCTCCTTATTGAAAAAGGACAGGATGTGACATAATAAGAGGTAAACACTCCCTAAATCTCACCATGACAAACTGTACATAAGGGCGAAGAGCGAGTCCCAGTTCTATCTCTACCTGTGATGTTTGGCACAGACAAAAGCAACTTTCTTTCAACTTTTCTGCTGGTGTAAAACTATGATGAATACTAAACCACGGAAATCAAACAAAGCAATGATAAGAAAAAGGTAAAAAAAAGCTTTGAGGACAGAATAAAGTCGGTCCCGGTGCAGACACGTGTGGCTCGTCTGACGCAGATCAACCCCGTCATTATTAGCGCCGTCACTAAAGGCCAAACAATGAGCTGTTGTCCCTAATGACACGTTACAGTCGTTTTATGGTATGCATTCACAAACACGAGAGCGTCCCGTCTGGCACCTCCGCGGGCGCCGCCAGGGCCCGCCGGCGCTTCGGGACGGGCTCCTGCGTCTGCACTGTTAAAAAAAAACTCATCATCTGTGTGAGCTGCATGACAGATTTACTTACAGGCACTGGGGCGAGAGTTTGTTGTTTTAAAAAGAGGGTCCACACTTTTTTCAGCGGATGTGTAGAGTGTAAAACACCAGAAACGCCAGATCTGCTTCATAATATTACTGAGGTTTTTAAATGTGTAAAATTACAAGTATTTAAGTAGACAGTACCAACTCTGTTGACGTGTAAGAAGCCTGAGGGCCAACTGAAAAGATCTGAGGGCCACATTTGGCCCGTGGGCCACACTTTGAGGCCCCTTGTTTTAAAATACATACATTTTTACTTACTTATTTACTTAGTACTTATGTATTTACCTAGTACTTGCTTGCTTACTTATTTACTGACTTATTTATTTACTTGGTACTTATTTATTTACTTAGTACTTATGTACTTAGCACTTACTTGCTTACATATTTACTTACTTATTTACTTAGTACTTACTTGTTTACATATTTACATACTTATTTACTTAGTACTTGTTTACATATTTACATACTTATTTACTTAGTACTTACTTGCTTACATATTTACGTACTTATTTACTTAGTACTTACTTGTTTACATATTTACTTACTTATTTACTTAGTACTTACTTGCTTACATATTTACTCACATATTTATTTACTTAGTACTTACTTGCTTACATATTTACTTACTTATTAACTTACTTACTAAAAATTCATACTCCAAAACTGCTCTCATTTATCCCATTGTACATGTTTTTATTGGTGGGGGAAACCTAAACCAGATGGTGAGCACATTAGGAGGGTCTCAGGTTCCCAAAAACACAGAAACTGAAGCAACTTAAAAATGTAGGTCTGAAATCAACTCAAAATCATGAGTTCATTTAACTTGCAGATATCTTACTTTTTTTTGCAGTGTTGTAACAACGACAGCGCCCCGCCCAGTGTGGAGCATTCCCCACTCTCCTCTCCTGCTCCTAACATAGGTCCTGAGAGCTATTTTTAGACCCACACACACACACGCACGCACACACACACACACACACACACATACACACACATACACACACACACACACACACACACACACACACACACACACACACACACACACACCGCGGCGCTAACAAGGTGCGCGCCACCTCCAGCTAAAGTTCTTGAAGTTATAAATCATTCAGAGCTCCTTCTTCTCTGTGAACCGAGCCGTCTGGCCGTCTGAACCGCAGCTCGCACGCCAAACGATTTACAGGTAATCCGAGTGAGCTGCAGGTTTTTCGGGGTGTTGGCTGAGCCCCACGGCTAAAGAAGAACAGCCTCCTCTCTGTGTGAAATCGCTCGTACGGCAGCTTTAAGTTCATTCAAGAATAAGTCAATGTAGATGGTCAAGCGCTAAACAGTCCATTTGCATTCACTAAAAAGAATATTTCAGTTTCTTCCTATAATTTGGGGGTTGTCTCCAGAGTTGGCCAACGAGCTGAGGCTGTTTTGGATGTGAAATGCAAAGTGTATGTTGACGTAATTCCAGTCATAGCCAGCAGGGGGAGCACAGTCAGTATTGCATTCCGATAGCTGCAGCCAAAGAGAGAATTGACCCAGAAAAAGCCGTTCCATGTTATCCTCCCCATTCCAAGACAAAAACCTCCTTTTTCAGCAAATTAGTTTCACTAACTCAGCATTCGCGAAGAAGAAACAAACTGAAAACAAAACATGGAACCACGCAACAGAAGCCAAAACTCCTTTCAATAACGACTGCCAGGGAATATCGTAGCACCAAACAAAAAAAGTCATTCAGGCCTATGTTCAGCGCGTGCAGATGTCACTGTTGCCAGCAGTAAAGTGCGAGTTACAGAATTTAATATTACTCTGCAATATGAAGCTAAAGGTGATGATTGAGGACAGTGATGTATTTATTAAAAATGCATGTATTCCGTTCCGATCCAACACTGATGACAGACTAGAGCAGGGGTGTCAAACATACGGGCCGCGGGCCGGATCTGCCCTGTAGAGCATAAATTCCAGAGTATGTAAAAAAAAAAGTAAGTCTCAGGCCCATTCCTGTGCAGCGTTATAGGATTGTTTAAAGAATAAACAGAATGCTCATTCTAGCCACTAGGGGGCAGTAAATTAAAAAAAAAAGGAAAGAGTTCCACATGTGTCCAGCAGAGGGCACTGACATAATAAGAGCTCAGGATATGAACAACACATTATATAGCCACGTGGTAAATGGACAGTCTGCCCAAGGGCGGCTGTGGCTTCAATTACAGCTTACCACCGCAGAGTGTGGAGTGAATGAATAATGACTACTGTGTAGCGCTTTTAAAGTGCAATACAAGTGTAAGCCATTGTCATTGATGAAGCTACAGTCAAGTTGGGGCTTTGACCAAATCACAGCTTATTATTATTCATTTATTGGAAAAAAGATTCTCTATTAAATGAGTTTGACCCCCCCTGGACTATAGTAACATGTTGTCACCTCATGACATCAGCAGGTAGAATGGAGCCTTTTCAGACAGACTGAATATTCACGAAAGAAACAACAAATGCACAACTGCAAATGTAAAATCAACCTTTTTTAAGCTTTTAACTCGTCCAAAACACACCTGGAGTCGTCTATTGTACGACATGTGAAAAGCAGTAGAGGAAGCCACTAAATTAAAACAGTTGTGCCTAACTTTCTTAAGACACCTATAGCATCCCACTTCTTCACAAGGACGAGTTTATCGAAATGCAAGAAAACTCGCCTGCAAGTTCATAGGATTGATAAGAAATGCTTTATAATAAGATGCTGCAGTGTTTTCCCCACAAATGTCTGGGTTTACAATACACTAAAGACAAAAATCAGATATAGTGCCTTTAAAGTGTGTTCATCACGGTGCCATTGATCTGCGAGCATGCCGTTATCTGACAGTAAAAGCTCTCTGCAGGCAGCACTACTGCCTGCAGAGGGCGCTTCCAGCCCAGTCTCTCACTCATTACTGTCTTTTCCACCTTTGAGAACATAAAAAATGGGAGCGTGCCAAGTCTCGGTTACTCACTTTGGGACGTAATCAAAAAAAAGGGGGGGGGGAGCTATTGTAGAGGGCGATCGCTCTAATCTCCGTGGATGTACTCTGATTTCCAATTTGACGCTATATTTGTTTGGCCCTCGGTTTTTCATTCCTCGTCCCTAATCTCCAAAAAAAAAAAAAAAAAAACTGGCCCCGCTGCCAACAAACTCAAGACGCGGCTGCCAAACGAAACAAGAAACTTTCCAGCGTCGATAATGCCGCGGGTCTGGCTATAGCGCGCGACTTTTCTGCAGATCCACCAAACATGGGAGGCAGAGGCAGCAGGGAGACGCGTTAGAACGACTTTACAGCTCTATCTGGGATCACGTGCGATCGGAGAGCACGGAACACAGCTGCGTAACGGGGGCTCCTCCGGTTTCAGCGCAGACCCCTGCCAGTGTCCAGGCTGAAGCGCCTTCGACCCAGTCATTCCGCAAACCTTACGCGCATGATGTGCAAGGAAATGAACGTAATCTGACCAAAACCTGAAGTGTTAACAACCTGCTCTCCAAGTGCAGCGTTTACGCGCAGATATGACGACAGTTCCAGTTCTGTTTGGCGCGCGTAAAAATGAAACACTTTCAGAAATCTACCCTCCTAGAGCACTGCTTGACAAGTCTGCGTGATTTTGCAGCTTCACTCTTCTCCAAACTTTTCCCTTGAACTCCTTTTCCTCCCCAAAAATGCAAGCTCTCGCCTCCACGAGCGCGAGTCCCACACCTGCTCTTTATTCTACTGCGCTCCTATACGCACGGCGGAGCGAACCCCTAACGAGGCAGGAAACCGAAAACCCAGACGCCAGCAGATTAAAACACATGCCTGCGCGCCTCGACACTTGCAGGAATTTCTTACAATCTGATGGGGTACTGGAGAGAACCAAAGTGACGCCTTTTGACGTGTTTCCAAGTAGTAGCGATGCTCCAACCTGCTGTTTGCCCTCTTAGCACTTCATCACTCACCGTTTACGCTCGAAGCTGACGCACTCACACTTTATCCTACAGCTTTACTACTCACACAATGTTTACCCAACCCCTTCTTGTTGTCACACTTGCAGTTTATCCGACTTTTACGCACGGAGACGTCCTAATGTGCATCCTATACTTGATTAGTCCATCTTTACGCGTGGTGGAGAGTGGTCCTACCTGGCGGCGGGGGCGCGGGTTTGTAGCCCTTCTCGTTGGTGCACACGCCTCGGCCGTGGAGCAGCGCGTGCAGGGGCTTCTCCTCGCCGCTGCGGGGGAGACAGCGCAGCCCCTTGGTGCACGTGCCCGTGTAGACGCCGCACGCCTGGCCCTCGGCGAGCGCGCACGTCAGGCAGCAGCCGCAGCCGGGCTCCTTGACGAGCTGGCAGGCCACGGGCACCGGCGGGCACATGGACAGCGCCTTCTCGTCGCACGGCTCGCACGGCACGTAGGAGCCGCGCAGGGAGCCGGCGAGCTGCAGCACGACAAGCGCGGCCAGGAGCAACAACATGGTCCCCGGTACAAAAAGAAGTTGGGGGAGGAAGGAACCGGCGGGACGGGGGTTGGGGGGGGGTGTTCTCTGCTTGGCACAACGCCGCTACAAGGAGAGGGGAGAAGAAGGAGAAAAAAAAAAAAAAAAAAAAAGATAATCCGATTGTTCAAGACTAAAGGCTTTATCCAGGGGCTTCAGCGGTGTCCAGTCCGCCGCGGTGTCCTCTGTCCCCGCTGCGTGTATGTGTGTCTGTGCGCGCGTGTGTGTGTGTCTCTCTCTCGCGCTCTCTCTCTCTCTCTCTCTCTCTCTCTCTCTCGGTCTGCGTCTCTCAGACTGTTCGCGGCCGCACCTCCAGAGCGCTCTGAGCGAGTGGAGCTGCAGCTTGGCTTTTTAAAAACAGCCCAAACCCCTGAAACAGCGGGGAGGGAGGCGCACTTGTTCACGGCTTGGCAACTCGCCAGACCCTTCTCTCTCTCTCTCTCTCTCTCTCTCTCTCTCTCTCTCTCTCTCTCTCTCTCTCTCTCTCTCTCTCTCTCTCTCTCTCTCTCTCTCTCTCTCTGTTCAAGGGCCTGTATCATCCACAACTAACTTTTATACAGCATTTCGTTAACCTCTTACTCCCCGCCGCGTTTTCTCCAGTTGAGCTTTACCCAAATCTAAAAACCTCTCCACACTCCGCCTCATTTGAAAGCTAAGACTTACCAAAATTGACCATAACTTGTTTGGCCAAGTTGTTCCTGCGTTTTTGTCGTGTTTGCATCCCTTTTTTTTTTGTCCCTTTTTTCCTCCTCGTTTCCGTCGCTCGGTTCAGGCGGGGGGTAAGAGGTTAAGACACCTTGTACCTGAAGCTATACTGCGCAGAAACCAAGGCTAAGGACGTACGAAGTATCACAAAAGCCTGAATAAAGTACAACAAAGTCCATTTGAGATCACATTTGCGCTTGCAAAAGGGAGATGTAGATTGTGTGGGAGCTACACGGCTGTGCGGATCCTTACTCCAAACACTCCACCTAAACTATAACTTTGTGTCTTTACACCACGCATTTCCAGAGCTTTTTTTTTTTCTTTCCATTCAGTAGATCTGCGCGCTCGGTTCGGGAAGCCTGTGTTTATGCGCAGATACTTAGCCCGGATTTTCTCTCATGAGTTATTTTGTATATTTAAAAACGCTCGGGACAAATTTGTTTAGAAACAGAGCCGCTCTCCGGGCAGATCTCCCGAAGTGGAAGCCTCTCCTTAGCGCTGTGTGTGCGTGTGCGTGCGTGTGCGTGTGTGTGTGTGTGTGTGTGCGAACGCGCGCTGCTGCAGCCACTCTCCCACTCGGAACACGCAAACGCACAAAAATGTGGTGCACTCGCATTAGGACGAACAGAGAGGAGAGTTATTAAGATTTGGAAGGAGCTTCGCTTTGCGCCGCGGTGCAGGGGACAGGAGCGGCCGCTAGGGGCAGCATGAGGTAGAAGGAATCAGGAGAGGAGAGGCCACAGAAGACAGGAATGCTTCTCCTCCACAAACTGCATTAGGTTCAGCTGTGTTACATGTAATATTAAAACAATGTTGATAATCATACATTTGATTATTGTTTCAAATCAAATATATGGATGAACAGACTGATGAACAGGCAAGACATTTATTTAATAGCACCTGTATTTTCAGGGATGAAAAGAAATCTAAATAATGGATAGACCCAGGTTCATATGTTTTATTTTGTTGATATGTAACACATTCTGTTTTCTGAGGAGATTTGGGATCTTGTTTTGGAGGGTTAAAAGCTCAACAAATCAGGCTGGGAAATAGATACAGTGGGAGGAAAAAGTAAGTACACCATGTGGAATTTCTCACATTTCTGCCTAAATTTGTCATAAAATGTGGTCTGATCTTTATTAAAATGATTAAACAGTGTCTGCTTAAACTAATACCACCTAAACATTTACATTTGATCATATTTTTATTGGTCATAACATGTAAACATTCACAGGAGAACATGGAATAAGTAAGTACACCCCCTGAGTCTCACTGAACTGCAGCAGTTTTGAGAGGAATGATCCAGGATTCATCCTGATCGTTGTGAACGTCTAATCTGTAACTACAGACAAGCAGTTATTGTTGCAAAAGAAGGATCAGCAGATATTTAATACAGGGGTTCACTTATTTATTCCACACTGCTGTGAATGTCTCAGGTTTTTCTGTAAAATATCTTGATAAACTTGTGAATTCATTGTTCTACTGATGATATCACGTTGTCCAGGCCCTGAGGAAACAAAACAGCCCCACACCCTGATGCTCCTGCTCCAGACTTCCAGGCGAAAGAGCTCTTGGATGCTCCACAGCACTACTGGAAAAATATACAGTGGACTGATGGACCCAAAGTTGAACAGTTTGGGAGGAACACACAACGTCATGTGTGGAGGACAAATGGAACATCAACATCTAAACCTCTCCTCACTGTGACGTCTGGAGCAGGAGCATCAGGGTGTGGGGCTGTTTTGTTTCCTCAGGGCCTGGACAACCTGATATCATCAATAGAAAAAATAATTCACAAGTTTATCAAGATATTTTGCAGAAAAACCTGAGACATTCACAACAGCGTGTGAATAAGTAAGTGAACCCCTGGATTAAATATCGGCTGATATTCTTCTTTTGCAGCAGTAACTGCTTTCATTGATCAGGATGAATCTTGGATCATTCCTATTTACAAAACTGCTGCAGTTCAGTGAGACTCAGGGGGTGTACTTACTTATTCCACGCTGTCCTGTGAATGTTTACATGTTATGGCCAATAAAAATATGATCAAATGTAAATGTATGTAATGTATTAGTTTAAGCAGACACTGTTTAATCTTTCTTATGATTTTGTTGAAGATCAGACCACATTTTATAACAAATGTAGTCAGAAATGTGAGAAATCTCACACGGTGCACTTACTTTTTCCTCCCCCTGTGTCTAAAACTACGGAAGTGGATTATAGCATCTTCTCACGGACCTTGCGCAAGACAAGTGGATATAGAATATGTCAATATTTGTGAATGAATAAGTGTAGGAATCCAGCTCCCTCATAACAAAACATAATAAAATTAGCATCGTCCGGGGTAAGTTTAGTCTTTTTCATACTTAATACATACTCAATGTTTTCAAATGCAGCGTCTCACACTAAGGTGGTTAGATTAGGAACAGAAGAGCAAACATATCTTTGTATTGCCGTGCCTGCAAAGGACTAGAGTTTGTGTTATACTCACACAAACCTCCGAGGTTTTTCACACCCACAGTTTGTGAAGAACTCCTGGATGATCTCAGCCTTGATACTGCACAGATACGCTCACACAGGCTGTCCAGGATCCTGCAGGGAAGTGATGTTCAGCTCCTGACAGATTTAAAGCAGTGGCATTGAAGGATGGGTCACACTTCCCTGTGACTCTTCCCTTGTTCCAGCTTTCTTCCACCCCGTCGTGCTCACTTCCTCTGTCTCTGGGCCAGTGGAAACTTTTCTTTATAATCAGCATCTCGGGTCGGCACGGTCTGAGTCACTGCACGCGTTTGATGGAAAAGCACAAAGACAAAGATCAACATTTCAGAGTATCAGAGTCGCACACGCCGACAGCCCGTGTTTTATGAAAGGGATTCCTCAGCAATTCAAATATAGGACTGATGTGGATTTTATCAAAAGCATCCAGGAAGTTGTGCTATGCTGATGTCACGAGGGGGTGCTCCTCAGTGTTTTAACGTTTGAAGGGACTTTTCTGTGACTGCTCCTAAACTTTGGAACAAGCTCCTTCTTAACGTGGACATAGCCTGCCTATGGGGCTTCAAAATAGACTTAAATACATTCTTTTGATCGCTTCCATTGATATTTGACGTTTTATCATTTGAAATGGTGTCTCTGTAAGAATCAAAAGGTAACAATGAAATGCAAGACTCTCCAGTGGCATCCATTTTCAGGGCTTGCTGATTCTGAATTGCCTCCTTAACGTGGTGGAGGGTTTGAGCCTGAATGATCCTGGAGCTCTGTTGTCGGGGCTTCGTGCCCCTGGTAGGGTCTCCCAGGGAAAACAGGTCCTATAGGTGACGGGTCAGACAGAGAGCGGTTCAGACGCCCCTAATGAGAGACCAACAGGCCTGGATAGAACCGTGAGGATGTCCTTCTGTGGACCCACCACCTGCAGGAGGAGCCATAGGGGCTGGTGCCATGTGACAACCCAAGTGGAAGAAGATGGTTGGTTATTTTACTTTTTATTGAATAAACTAAACCAATAAATGAAGCTACAAGGTTAAGATCTGGTGGAAAAAGAACCAATTTGTCCTAAAACATACATGACACAGGTAGAGGGAGACTTGCTCATAGCCCTCATGTACAGGAAAGTGAAAAGTTAAATCTACTGCACTAAACCAGACTATGCTCCAGCGAAGGTTTCATTTGCACTTGAAGTCCAGACACCTTCATTTAATCAATTTGCCTCCACTACACATACATTTAAAAAGCCTCACTGCAGTCTGCTGGTCACAATGACATCACTCCAGGAAGAGAAATGAAGAATTTCGGACATAAAACGTGAAATGACGAGGATAAAGTGTCTGAAAGTGCTTCTGAACCTGAATAATGTGACTAGCGGCGCGTTGGAACAAACCCACTCATATTAGTTCTGTACGTGATCATAGATGATGTAACGGCTGAGTTCCTCCCACACGTATGAACCGGCACAACATGTTCTTTATCTGCAGCGGCCGCACAAACACAAGTGTATTTACAGCTTTAGGAGAACAGGAGAAATGAGCTGCTTTGTGCGACTGCAACGCGACGCAAACTTACTCTGAGCTGCAGGATCCACTTTCAAGGTTCATTTGGTTCATTTGGTTGAAAAGCTCCAAAGATCTGTGGGACAGTTTTCATATCATGGCATGTTTAACCTCTTAACCCTCGCCTGAATCTCTTCAGTTAGACTTTAGGTCAGACACCGTGAGTGACAGTATCATGACGCTAAATACAGTGAGCTCTTTGTTTCCAGTAAAAAGGCTGAGGCATCATTGCTCTTCAGTTACAGACTGAGAAGTAAAGAAGGAAGTCATGGAGATTCTGCTTTAAACAGAACTTCAGACTTCTGCTGGATATAAGAGATATATCATATTCTGAAATTCAAATATGGTAAAAAACAACAAATTTAGGAGTAATTATTACAATTACAAAAACAAACACATGATTGGTGCTTGAAGAAATATCCATATATATTTTCTGATGTAGAGTCATGTGTGTCCCAGTTCCTCTGAGTCGTGGTGGGTCATGGTGGACCATGACAGATGTGGACAGGACTGTGGTAGATCTACTTTTACATTGAAGAAAACAGTTACTATAGTAACTGTTGAAGAAATGAACCTCATGAGCTTCTTCTGTAACATCTGTCCACATCAGTCCTGCTGCACCACGACTCAGAGGAACTGGGACAAACATGACTCTACAGCAGAAACACATGACAAGGTTTTTTTTTTTGTAGACTGAGACTCATTAATAATGAACATATTGTAATTATATACAGGATTTTCACACTTATTACAAAGGAATACTTGAATTTCAGTCTTTTATTGTTACATCCAGCAGAAGTGTAATGTTCTAAAGAAGAATCTCCATGACTTCCTTCTTCACTTTTCAGTCTGTGACTGAAGAGCAATGAGGCCTCAGTCTTTTTACTGGAAACAAAGAGCTCCCTGTATTTAGCATCATGTTACTGTGACTCACGGTGTCTGACCTACAGTGTAACTCTAAAGCCAATCAGATCACAGAGACTCAGAGTGGGCGGGGCTTAAATGTGATGCCAAGATCCAAGATCTGAGGCAAAAATAATAAACCCAGGGCATAAGCGGTTAACCGAGCACATATTCTCCATTTTGGCTTTAACCAAATCTAAAAGGTTCTCAACTGCAGAGCAACAGTGTAACGCCTAATTTGAGGCATCTGCGGTGTTTGTAGAAAGGGGGGGGGCAGAGGCGACAGATGGATTGACTCCTGGACAGATCCGTGAGGAATTAACATTGAGTGTTCGCGGGAATCATTAATCTCAATATGGTGATAATGCAGAGTAATATGATTACACGGCCCTGATCCGCACAGCCATTCACGTGAGCTCATGTGTTATTAACACGACGCATTAATCCCGGTTTACTTTAGCCCGGCTTTAATGGACGGAGACGAGGACGACGAGGCTTGTGTCAGGGCAATTACAGCAACACGGACGTTTCACATGGTTTAAAGACACACATTCCAGGGTCTATGATGGCCACAAAAACAAGTCGATAAATGCTCCCAGTCACCAGTCAGACATGATTGTATTTGAGAAGTTTTCCAAAGCTACATTTAATCCAGACTTTTGTTATTTCACATGGGCCCAAATCTAAATCATCCTGATAAAAATTAGACGTTAATGAGAATGAAAAAAACAATCAAAGTCCGACAAAAACACAGCAAAACCACAACAAAAAAATGCTGAAAAAGTAACGTAAAACTCTCAGTTTTGTAGGTCTTAGCTTTCAAATGAGGCGTTACACTAAAGGCTCCAGTTGAGAAGCTTTTAGATTATTTGTGTAATGCTGTACTTGAGAACATGGCTCAGTTAAAGCGAGGCTTAAGACAGGGGTGTCCAAACTTTTTTCATGGGGGGCCGCATGTTGAAGAGTACACCGGGTGAAGGGCCATAGATCGGTGATCAGTGCCGCGAAATCTTTGAATGGCAGAGGTTTTAATTGTGCCCTATACCTTTATTTATGCTTAAAATCTTCATATTCAGCTCAGTCTCACAATTAGTTAGTTAGAATTGCGTAGAATTAGTACATTTCAAGTAAATAGGACTATTTCTTATTATGTGTACCGATTCAGCAAGAAGGCCGAGGGCCACCAAAAATGTGTCTGAGGGCCGCATTTGGCCCCCGGGCCGCACTTTGGACACCCCTGGCTTAAGAGGTTGAAGGACCTCTGGTTGTCACAGTTGTTTCTCCCAGACGGAGATCAGGTGAGGCCGAGTCCACATGAAGCAGGGCATTTATGAATCCGCCTCTGCCGAGAAAAACTTGAGTCCACACAGCCTCAGTTTGCATCCGCAGTGTATATGTCCAACAGTGTATATGCGTTGTCAAGTATATTAGTGAGAAATTCCAATCACTCAAGGAGTCCCTGAACATCCCACACAGAAGGTGGATAAACCAAGTGCACCTTCCTTGTTTGCTCCGCCCTCAGTAACCTATAAAGGACACTGAACCCCATTGTTGTGTCTTTTTCCTGCCTTCATGTGAGTTTATGTTCATTTCCATTCAATAACCACATGTTCCTTTGTCCGCGTTTAGACTGGATCTTATTTCTGTCACTTTGTTAAACCTTTATGTTCAACTTTATGTGATTTCTAATTGTTTCATCTCCTCTGTTTCAGAGATGAAACCATACCTCATGCCCTAAAGGCAAAATGAAACTGAAAAGAAAGTAAATCCACTCAAACTGATCCCTTGCCTCCTGCCTTGGGTTTAGTTTACCAGAGTTTACAAAATGTACAACATTAATTGTTCAAATCTCTCCAAGTTTCTGCAGCACATTCATTATTGTTTATGCAGTTGTATAAACCGTGGTCCCAAAAGCACTGTCACAGCTTTGCAGACCTATATCTTGACAAAAATGCATTTGCTGTTTTTTGTAATCGTCCGTCAGAAAACTCAAACGAATAACCAGAGTATTCTTAAGTCTCTTTGACCGGAGGTTTTGTGTGGATCGTAGGGAAATATCTCAGTTTGTGAGATTCCCTGCTGCGTGTGGACCGGGCCTGAGTCTCCAGGTTTCGGTGAAAACAAACGGGTTGGATTTCAGAGTCTCCGCGGTCTCATACATACTATTTATACTCCTCAACCAGTGAGACATTTCTGTGACGTCCCTGCGATGTGTCCGAGACCTGTCGGATACCGAGGAGATCTCCAACAGACTCCAGAGTCTCTTTGAGGTCTCCTTGGTATCCGACAAATAGTGTTCGCGATGTTGCCACACCTGCTCGAGGACGCAGGGACCTCTCGGATCGGAGACCATGTGGAGACTGGATTAGAACGTTTTCGTTTTTTCTGAGAGCCTCGCCTTATCTCCAGGGAGCATCGCGGCAGTTTCCGCAACTCTCCTGTGGTGAGTTAGGCCCTTTACCTTTCACTTGTGCTGTTAGATGATCAATAACTAGGGCAAAAAGGCAATAATCCAAGCCGTTGTCATTATTCATTCATGTCAAATCCATGTTAAAACAGATGTTAACCATTCCAAAATCAACTATTGTAGCCATATAGTGCAAAATGTAAACAACACCTGTATCTGCAGCACCTACAGTGACTTTACCTCATATATTTGTTAACTCAAAGAAAATGCCACATTAGATCATTTTGAAAGTTAAACATACAATAAAACATACATTAAGTTAATTTTTAACATGTGCCTTTGTTGACGTCAACAACCTTTGCAATAAAAGTTGTAAAAATGGGAAAGTTGATGCTATAACGCTCTGTGATTGATAAATACACCACAACAGTGTTTCCTTAACTTTGCTAAAGGAGTGAAACAGCGCCCCCAATTTGACACTGGTGGCCAAACGGTGTACTACATCCATATTTACCATTGAGAATGAATGGGAAAGAGTTAGTATTAACCATACAAAAGTAGGTTATTCTCTGGCGGAACAACATAATTGTTTCCCACTTTGGGCACCCCTGATCTAGACTGTCTCTTGAATTAAGAAATCATTAAAAAAGTATTACCGGAGTAAGTAAGTAAGTAAGTAATCTTTATTTATATAGCGCTTTTCACAGACAGAGGTCACAAAGTGCTTTACAGTGGACAGCAACTAAAACAAACAGTAAAAGACAGTAAAAAATATGTGTTCAAAGAGGCAGCTCTATCTGCTCTCGAAAGCCTTTTTAAACAGATGAGTCTTAAGTTGCTTTTTAAAAGTCTCCACAGAATCGAGGGAACGCAATGACAGAGGAAGTTCATTCCAGAGACGGGGCGCAACGGCTTAGAAGGACCCGTCTCCTCGGGTTTTGTAAAGGGTCCGAGGAACCGTGAGCAGGTTTTGACCTGAAGACCTCAGACTCCGAGCTGAAGTGTCGGGCTGGATTAGGTCATTGATGTAAACTGGAGCCTGTCCGTGAAGCGCCCTGAAAGTCAGAACCAGAATTTCAAAGTTAACTCTGGAGGCAACAGGAAGCCAGTGGAGAGACTTCAGCACAGGAGTAATATGGGCTCTCCTGTTGGTGCGGGTCAGGAGCCTCGCTGCAGAGTTTTGAACATACTGTAGGCAGGTCAGCTTCTTTTTATTTAGGCAGGTGAACAGGCTGTTGCAATAGTCCAACCGGGACGACGGAGTTTGGTGAGCTTATTGTAAATGTAGTCGCTCGTTCTCTGCAGCACAATAGTTTCCCCTCGCCACAGGTGACATGACTTCGCCACTCGATTAATCGTATCTCGTTCTTTGGCAACAGATCGAGATACGATACCAGTAAAAGATGTTCCACAGTCAGGTCTTCATGGAAAATTCCAAGAACTGCAGCTCATTCCGTTTCCTCCTCCGCAGCTTTTGTCGCTCCTCACCTCACATTTACAGACACTTAAACACAAATACGCACAACACAAACACAAACACAAACACAGTGATCTGCAAATACTTCCATCAGCCCAGACTCTATTTCTGTGATGTCAAAGCTCCAGTGTTGTGTCCATGTGTTGAGCTCTCGTATCGATGATGGGAGACTGAGATGTAAGTTTGACCAGAACCGAACCCGTGACCCGCCGTGATGCGAGCCCCCGGACCTGGACCTGTCCCAGTCCTAACGTCCATAACAAAACACAAACAGTTTACGCTGCCCCACCAAAACAGCTGACACAGACGGCTCGCTCTCACTCACTGAGGCCAGGGCTGTTTGGACTAATATAAGCACACGGCGCCTCGCAGTCCAGGGCGGGACGTCCCACTCCTATAAGTCAGGCCTTTATTTGTCGTACGACCAAACTGCGTTCGGATGTCGGGTCAGTCCTGAGGGTCGACCTGAGCAGAAGCTTTTGGAGGTCGGTAAAATCGGAGTACTTCCTTCAGTCTCCTCTGAAACACTGACTCCTGGGTTTGTCCCTGTTTCAGAGCGTGGTGTCCTGCACTGGTCCGCTCTTCCTCCTTCTCCTCTGGCTCTGACCCCGTTGTTCACCTGAGGGTCACCTGAGAAACTCCGCCTTACAGTTGAGTCAGGACTCATTGTTTCTAAATGAATCCCACTTTACTTTAGCAGCTCTTTTTCACTTTCCTTTTTCCTTCAGACGGACGCGGTGTAAAGCCAAAAACAATTCCACTGTCAAACTTGTTTATTCACACAGTTAAGCGCCGACATGAACTTATTTAAAAAGATCGTTCGCCAAAACAAATCAAAGTGCTGTTGTCTCACGTCTCCATGAAAATACAAAGAAGCTTCGAAAATGAATAAATAAATGATGCTTAATGGCGATTAAGGCGAGACACGGCAGGTGAATAGGGAAAAAATTTAAATAAACAGATATCAATTTGAAACCTTTACTGTCGATCACTGGCATCAATGTGAGAAAAAAAATACATGGCAAGTTTTCTGTCATTTTATCTTTTCATATAAGAACAAGGTGTTTTACGCCTAAAAATGCCCCAAATTTCCCATCTTTTCGGTGACGAAATCTGAATAATGGATAGAGCTACATTCAAATTTATGACTTCATTTTATTGATAAATGAGTTACCAAGACTTTTTCAGAGGGGATCTTGGATTTCTTGTTTAGTTTTAAAATAAGCTGTTTTTTAGTGGAAAAAATTGTAAAAATGTAATTTTCGCCTCATTTTTTGACATTCAAAACTCAATAAATGGGGCTAGTGATTAGATAATAAAAAATCCCTCTGAAAAAATCTTCCAAATACTGTTCAGTCCAAGGCTGGAAAATGTGAAGTCTTTAGGTCCGACTGACGTGGACATAGTGTCGCCACAATGACAGAAAAATGTGTTTTGAGAAAAAGGCCCTTGAAATTGTGTTCTCCCATATAAGTCTATGGGGGAACATTGAATCAGCACAATATTTATACATGTTATTGTGAAGATTAGGCATATTTTCTGTTTCCGGGTGAAAGCTTGTATGTTCAAAGACCAATTTGGCCCAAAACCTGAAAACTGAAAAAAATGAGTTTTGCCTGTAGTGTCTCCCGTTAATCAATTACAAAGGTCATAATTTTTAATGCATCCATTTTTCGCCATTTTCTGGGAAGAAGGTAAAGCCTTAATCCACATTAGTCAGAACAATCATAAATGGTCTCAACTTATAAAGCACTTTTCTACCTTCATCAGGCCCAAAGCGCTTTACAGTAAGGAACCCATTCACTCTCATTCATTCACCAGTGTACGCAGACACTGGAGGAGAGGAGGGTGAAGTGTCTTGCCCGAGGAAATCAATTTAAATTCGATTTAAAAATGTGAATCAATGTAAAAAAAATAAAAAATAATGGATGTTAAAGCCACCCTCAGCCCGACCGGAATAGTTGCATTCTCACATTGCATGACTAGAAACAGCGAGCTTTTTATCAAGAGCATTAAGACAGAAGTTTACTGCACTGTAAAATTAGTTGTAAGTGATAGTATTATGTTCAAACTGCAAAAAAAAAAAGTTTGGAAATATAAGTCTCAAAAGGTTTGCTTTGCTCATACATATATTATTAATAGGCCGTCATTCCCCCCCCCCGTTTACCACAATGGCCTCGCTCAAGAGGGAAATCATGGCGGGTTTACAGACTCCCCAGCTCTGACGAAGCCTGTTCCTAAAAAGGGCATGAGGGCGGGATCTTCACTGTAGACTCCGCCCTTGTGTGACGTGTAGTTCGCGCAGCTCCAATGCTAACAGTCTGACCCTCATTAAAGCAGTACTAAGTAACGTGTTTACCTTAATAAATCCTTTCCGTGGTCCCTGTGGGGGTAATACAAGTGTTAATGGGATGATTGGAGGGTCTTTCATTTCCCCCTGGTGTCTCTGACCAGAAAACCATGTTTGCAACTTGACTGCCACCGGTACGGAGGAAGCAATACACACTAATGGAATCACAAAGAAGAAGCTAACATGCTAACGGGCAAAGCTAACTGCGGGCTAACGTCACTTTAACAGTATTTACAGCCAGGTTTGAGTGAAAAAAAAATATTTCCATTGTATAATTGGATGCACAGTAACCCTCTCTCCCTTCGCCTTTCCTGTCAGTGTAGTATTTACTCTCCAAGACAATTAATAAGTTAAAAAATCGTAACTTGCTACTACACCTGCAGTAGCGCTTATGGCCTCTAGGGGGAAGAGTTACTTAGTACTGCTTTAAGTACGAGATTTTAAAAAATTATTTAATTGTAACCAACCCGGCGTTATCACAGGAGGAATATCAGCTGTAGAAAGTTTAAGAAAATTAGAAACCCGGCTTTAAAGTTGTTTATAACGTGTCTAAAGTCCAATGCTTTCCAATGGGAGACCGTTGCAGAGCAGTCAGTGGCCCTGAGACGGTTACAGTTTGTGACGAGGGCAAAAATGCAGATGTTAAAACAAACACATCTATTGGTATGAATGAGTCATATTCATTTTCTTTAAAAAAAAAAAAAAAAAAAAAAAAAATCGGGAACTTAAAATCGTAAATCGAATCGGGGCTTGAGTGTTGCATCCCCGCACAACGACAGTGTGCACCTGCAGGAGGCGGGACCATCCGATCATGAGACGACCTGCTCTGCCAACTGCGCCACTGTCACCCCCCACAATAGCATAGCTGTGAGTCTTGCCCGGATACCTCCCCTGTAGCCCCTCTTGTGACGCCCCCACTGTGCTGCAGGTGTGGGGGCTCCTGGCGCCTCTTCAGTGTCTCAGAAGGAAACATCTGTGCACCTAAAGGTCTCAAATGACGCTCAATGACCTCCCGCAAACGCACACTGTCGCTGTGTCCTTGGGCAAGACACTTCACACACCTTACCTGTGTGAATGAGGGTGTGAGTTACTGTAAAGCACTTTGAGCCTGATAAAGGTAGAAAAGTGCTATATAAGTTGAGTTCATTTACCATTTAAATCATCAGCTGTTTCACTGTCGTCTTGCTACATTTTTGCTAACTCCAATGAAGCGAAATTCAACCAATAACATGATCCACTTTTATTTGTCTACTCACCCTCTGGTTCGGGGTTAGTTCACGCCTGGTGTGTTGCTCCGGGTCCGGGTCAGCCCTGCTTTATTCCTGGTTGACACATTGAGAAGCTAATATTAGTCCGAGCCTGGCAATGGGGAACGATTCAAACTATATTCTGCATGAACCTTGAGCTCCCCTCGTTCACGCGTGTGTTCGTATGTAGCTCTGACAGGACCCGTGTCTGAAACCAGAGCCGGCCTTTGTTCAGATCCCGATGGAAACACGACGATAAGACGGCGCTAAACCAACACCAGCGCCGCCTCTTTTTATAGATCCTCAAGGCCAAATGTTCCACAACAGCCCCGGCCCCGGCGCAGAGTCGTCCGCAGGCTTCAGGGCAAAGACAGACTCATCCAAACACACTCAAGCTGATGGAGAAATCCTGCATATTCAGTCACTTTGTTTCACCTGATGATGTCACGAGGTGCTTGTCCAGTAAGTGCTTCTCCGGGTTTTAAAGTCCTGAAACCTTCACTGGACTCTTTACCATCGAATGAAGTTCCATTTTAGTTTTACCTTCGTCCTCACCTTTTGATATTCCTGCATGCACCAATACAGCCGATACTGGGGGTTTGAGTATCTGCCGATATCCAAAATGAACCGATACCAAGAGACTTTCTTTAAAGTGTCTTTCTCTTCGCTATGTGAAAAAGTGAATGTTCGTCTTTTCTCCAGTGTGAGAACAATCAAGTCTGTTTTCAATGATCGATTACAGGCTCGGCTAATGTAAAAACATGACACAAGAATTACTGGACTTTTCTGCACTGATTATCCTCTGGTATTTATGACTGTTTAGATTACATTAACACAAACCACTAACATTACATTACTATACATTGATCTGATCATTACAACTTTACACCTTTTCATAAACTAAAATACAAACACTTTATTTTATTACTTTGATTAGCTTCCATTAGCATTAGCATGCTGTTGCTATCCGCTACATGAGGGAGCGGCCGTTCACCTGGAAAAAGCATTGGTGGAAAAATGTTATAATGTTTCAAACTTATTTAAATTAAATGTATGTTAATGATGTGTAAATCCACGGTCACAGACTCATCTGCATTTAAAATCAGTTTTTGTTCAGTAATATCAACCTGCCCATTTGTAGCACCACAGTGTGTTCTATGTTATAGCTATGGACACAGGCTATGGCTCGTTTGAAAGGAGAGACTCTGAGCTCTCCGTAGGTGAAAACAGTTTAATTTTACGTCCTGAGAAATCTAAGCTAAACAGAGGCTAGTTTGGATCAAAATCACAGATTTTTTTCTAGATTCGGAGATAATGCATCTTTAATGAAACACTCTCCTTTCTGATTTACTCCTCTCTCCTCCTCTCTCCTTTGACACTAACGTTATGTGAAGAGGCAAGTGCCTAAATATCTCTGTTTCAAATAAATTTTCAATGACAACATTGTTGACATGTTTTGAAACACGCGTTTTCTCGATCTCTTTTTATGGCGTGTGCATTTAAACAGCCTGGGTCTGGATTGAAGACTTTAACAGGATGTTTCTCAGTCATACTTGGACCGATTTTAACCATTTAAAAACTCAGAGAAATGTTAAAATCTCAACTGTTTGGATCTGTACATGTGAAGCTGCTTTGCTTTGTCAAACGCTCCAGAGACTGAGAGAGAAGTGTCGGCTTTACAGCTGTTCACTACACAACACCACGCCCCTCAGACTACGAAAAAAAAGAAAAGAAACGCAATAATATATATGAAATGTCCAGATCGTGACTTTTTGATTGTCATTTATTGAAAAAGTTTTGCCATTTTTGGCACTCAAAACATACCATTTTCAAAAATACAATTGTGGAAGTTCAAGTCAAATTCCACTACAGGTTCTGCAATCCGAAGAGAGGTGCAGCAGGTCCATGTTCACTGAGGTTTATTTGGTGACAGATATTTGTTCCTGATATGGTATTTTTTCCAGTATCAGCTCTGGCATCTGATACCAGTACTGGATCGATGCATCGCTAGTTTTCTTAAACTCGTTTTGACACTAATATTAGATTAAAAAAAAAAAAGTGTGTTTTTCTTTATTTGAAACTCTTCCTCGTCATTAATCTGTTTCCTGTTTTCCACATAATCCAGGTGTTCGTCCTTTGAACTGTCCAGGAAACCATAGAATTCTTCCACAGCACCACAATACACTACAGTAATGCAATTTTTAGTCGTTCATTCTTGCATTTGTTTGATTTGTTGAAGTTTTTCAAAATGTATGAATAAAACAAACAAGAAAAGGGAAAAAGAACAATGTAAATTCACACACTGCAAAAAATATCTTGAAATCAGTGCAATTTTCTTGAAATAAGTACTTTTGTCCTGGATTTGGGAGTTGGGGCAAGATTATTTATTATCATTTCAAGTAAATAAAGATTTTTCATATAGTTTTGAGTGCAGTGATTTCTTTTATCTTAATTTAAGTGCAAATATTTTTGCCTCGTGGACAGATTTCTTGAAAATAAGTCTCCCAAATCAAAGACAAAAGTACATATTTCAAGAACATTTCCCTTATTTCGAGAGAACTTTTTGCAGTGAATGGATGTCAGATGTTTATTGAAACGTTTCACGCCTGTGAGGCTCGATCCTTTCCTGTTTTTTTAATGCGAACAATGGCCGTCTTCCTGCCCGGCCCTTCATGAAACTTCAAGTGTTTTCGGCCTGTTCCATCAACAACTTGACATAATGTGTTTTTTGTGTCATTGTTTGTATTAAAGCAGACCAGAGTGCCTGAGTGTGACTGGGAACTGTGTGAATTATTGACTTTGCTATGTTGAATCAAGCACGTTCTTACAAAGGCTGGATGGAAAGTGGATTCCTCTGGCTCGGAGCGGGGCAGGGCTCGGAGCCACAGCTGGGTCAGGTATGAGGGACCACCTTTGGGAATGAGAGGCATTTGAGGAGATAACTCTGAGAAACTGTGCTTCCCTGACTGGAATGTGTTGACCCTCTTAAGAACCGCCCCCTTATGATCCACCCAGCCTGTCAAGGTCTGACTGTAACCTTTCCAAATGTGGGGAAAACGGCCTCTGAAATGATATGACATGCCTACAGGTCTTTTGCAAATGTGTGACCAGGGGCTGATCCGTATCATTATGGATTTACCAGACTCAAACAATGGAGTTTGCATGATCTAGTGTTGGTTTCTCCAGGTGCTTCCCCTGGCACTGAAAACATGTACAATAGGCCGGAAAGCAAGATGGTGGTGGTCGTGGTCAGTTTTAATAACCAGAAAAAGTATTTTTTGTTTGTAAGCAGTATTAAATAAATTGTTTACCTAATAAATCCTTCCCGTAGTCCCTCTGGGGTAATACAAGTGTTAAAGGGATGATTGGGGGGTCTTTCATCTCCCCCTGGTGTGGCCAGAAAACCACAATTGCAACTTGACTGCCACCAGGCCGGAGTCACCAATACACACTAATAGACTCGCAAAGAAGAAGCTAACAGGCTAACGGGCAAAGCTAACTATGGGCTAGCGCCACTTTAGCAGTATTTACAGCCAAGTTTGAGTGAAAAAAATTATCTCCATTGTGTAATTGGATGAATTGGATGAATAATATCCCTCTTTCCCTTTGTCTTTTCTGTCAGTGTTGTATTTACTCTCACGGACAGTTAATGAGAAAAAAAATTGCAACTTGCTACAACACCTGCAGTTGCGCTTATGGCCTCTAGGGGAAGAGTTACTTAGTACTGCTTCAAAGCTGCCGACAGGAAGTGACATAGAAAGAGCTAAAGTTCCAGAGCAGCTGCAACTGTACTGACGTTTCCGCCACGAGGACTGATGTTGCAGCTGTAGTTGGTCTGGTCATATTTGTTGCTGATTATGTTTAATGTAATGATTAGTGTGAGATTAGTGTGTCCCCTCCTGGAACCGCCACCTTGATGTGGTGGAGGGGTTTCAGCACCCGAATGATCCTGGAGCTCTGTTGTCGGGGGCTTCGTGCCCCTGGTAGGGTCTCCCATGGCAAACAGGTCCTATAGGTGACGGGTCAGACAAAGAGCGGTTCAGAAGCCCCTTATGAGAGACCAACAGGCCCGGTTAGAATCATGAGGCCGTCCTTCTGTGGACCCACCACCTGCAGGAGGAGCCATAGGGGGCTGGTGCAGTGTGATTTGGACAAGTGGAGAAAAATGGATGGATGGATTAGTGTGTAAAATATGTACTGTATGCCAATAGTAATTGTGCCCCCTCGTGGATTTAAAGGAACAGGCCATGATTTTTCCATACTGATATGTTCTAACCTGAGCTTAGACGAGTTGATGTGTACCTGTCTGGTCTTTGTGTCCGTAGAATAGCGTGGTCGCTTCCAACTTCACCCCCGTTTGGAGATATAGGAATTGTGACGGAGTGACCCCGTCCGAGCCCGCGGGAAAGTTACCGCCAACCACCTAGGACCTAACGCACACATCCACACTCACCTGTTGCCCGTTCCCGTTTTTCCTCCGTCTGTTCCGCGGTTGCGAAACGCTAGTAGTCCAACGTCCATCGCGGGGGTCTTGGGTGCACACTAGGCCGTCGCTGAACCATCTCCCTTCCATAACTCCGTGGTCCACCAAACATTCTTCCATAACTCTGTGTTCCCCTTCCATGTCCCCACGGACAAACCGAGCGTCTGCATTCATCCGGGTATATTGCGTCACACGCGGGACGCCGGCGCATGACGTCATCATGGCCAGCCCAGTTTTTCAGTTAGTTAATTATAATAAAGTTAAAGGGCAGTTTCCGTGCTCTGGGACATGCTAATTTAGTTAAGATTGATATTCTGCGTGTGTATTCAATTGTGTTAGACTGGTTGTTACTGTTTTAGAGTAGTAAACAGCAAGTTGGTGGTGATTGGCTGAGGGGAGGGGCCAATGAGTATAAAAGAGAGGCGCTCTCTCACCCCATCCAGTCTGCGTTGGTCCGTCTACAAGGGAGTATGCACCTTGGGAACGTCGTTTGTACAAAGTAAAAATAAAAAGATGGTGTTATAAAAACGTACAACCTTGTCACGCCATTTCTAACACTATCAGCCATACGAGCCCCGTCACAGGAATACATTGGGAGAGGCCAAATGCTGACAACATCTTGGGTCGTTTTGCGTGACTGAGGGCACCCACAAAGACCAGACAGGTACGCATTAACTCGTCTAAGCTCAGGTAAGAACATATCTCAGTATGGAAAAACGGTGGCCTGTTCCTTCATTAAAACAGTCTCTGGAACGTCTCTCTGAAATGAACAGATCCTGAAGTTTTAGCAGCAAAGCACCGTACATCCCCCGAATGTCGATCCGCCGTCGTCCTTCCAGTGCGACCCCCATCCCGGCCCTCACACTCCCATCTATCCCTAAACCGCTGACCCCGAGCAGCAGACATGTTGTGACTGCAGCTCAGGTGGACCCGTCTGGCCCCGTGGTGCATTGTGGGACATCTCCTCCCGTGCCAGCTGAAATGACAAGGCGCCCTCCGCATCGCAGCCCGGAGAAACATGTTTTGGCAGCGCTTCATATCACCAAATACCCCCTAATCTTCCACACACGGGCTTTCAGCGAAAACGGCCGACATAAAACTGGAGACTCTTTTTTTTTTTTTCCTCCGTAGCTTTTGGAGATTAGAGAGTGGCTTTGCGTGTTGGGTCCGGGCTTGGCTGCGGCGGCGAGCGGAGTGGACACATGGGTTTTTGCGCACACTGTCATTAGATAGTAAATTATTCAGCCAGGCCTGAGCTGAACATGCAGGCAGTCATTTGGAGCGGGGGAAAAACCTCACGACATTCGCAAAAACACATCAGCCAGGAGGTGGAGGTGGAGGTGGAGCGGCGGCGGCGGCGTTTTCAGTCCCGTGTTTATTACATGAACGGATTCAAAGTTCAATCAAACAATCTATACATCTGCTGGGGTGATGTATAGTCAAAACTTTAGTTAAATATAACGGAGCGAGGCCATGAAGTGCTTTAACCCCTTAACTCCCACCTGAACCGAGCACATTTTCTCCAGTTTGGCTTGACCCCAGACCAAAAGTTCTGGATAAAAGAAAATAGCAACAAAACTGAGACGAAAACAATGATGGAAATGTGACAAAAAGTGAGAAAATATTGACAAAAAAGTGACGAAAAATTGCTGAAAAGTGGAAAAAATGTCACAAGAAATTGACAAAAAATGTACGAAAAAATGACAAAAATGTGACAAAATTTTTTACAAAAATATGACAAAAAAATGATAAAAAATTGACGAAAAAAAAAAAAAAATGTGACATAAAATGACAAAAAATGAACATAAATTGACAAAAATGTGATAAATATTTGACAAAAAAATGACAAAAAAATTGACAAAAAATTGATAAAAATAGATGAAAAAAATGTCAAAAATGTGACAAAAAATGACAAAAAAGTTACAAAAATGAGTTGAATACCCAACAAAATATGATGGAAAAAAAATCTGATGATGTGAGGAAAAAGATCCTCTCGGTTCAGGCGGGAGTTAAGAGGTTAAAAACATGACAGTTTTAAAATCAATCTGAAAATGGACTGGGTGAAGAGAGCATCTAATTGTCTAATTGTCGTTTTTTATCAAACGTCCCGGCACTCCGACATTTTTTCCCCTCTTTGTCGGAGTGGTGACACTTTCATCTTTTGTGCGTCCTGCCATTCCGACACACAGGATGATTTTTAAAAATACGTAAACAGAGCACAGGCGGCGTTAGCATGTAGCCCCTCCCAGATTAGGTATAGCTCCAAACTGAGGTCCCTGGACAATGAAGGATTTTTACTCAATGGTCGGTTGTGCCTCAGACCTCCTTTTTCCTCTTCAAATCAAGCTTTTTGCATACGGATCCTGCAGCAGCGCTCACTTGCCCTCTTACCCGAGGTGAAGTTGGTTTCGACCAAGTAACTGAACTAACTGAACAGGCTACGCTCGACACTGTTTTCGGAAGAGCGGTGTCATAAAGTGACGGATTGGCGTGATGTCGCAATGGAGGGTTGTCGGAATGACGGGTCGACCCCTTTTTTGACATGTTTTGGTCTCATTTTTGTTGCTTTTCCGGCACGTTTAAAAAAAACCCACAAAAAAAACGTTTTATTTACACAACAGACAAAATAAAAAAATAAAAAAATAAATTGGTTAAAGCCAAAATGGAGAAAATGTGCTCGGTTCGGGTGGGGGTCAAGAGGTTAATCTAGTTCCCAGCCTGATTTATTCAGCTTTGAACCCCCCCAAAAAAGGCAGCATTTGAGATTTATAGATTTCACTTATGATTATCTTATTCAAAAACTAAACGATCCAAAATCCCCTCTTATCTTTTTTTTTTTTTGACAAATTTGGACACATTGGGCAACTTGTCCGTTTGGATTTGGACACTGTCCGTATAACAGTCCGTGGAAGCTGCACTTTAGACCTGGTTTAGTGGCACTGGCTGAAAAGCATCTGTTTCGGCGCAGTGTTGACATTACTAAGCTCTAATGCGGTCGGGACTATTCTGGGCCCGCTGAACCAGGGCAGCGGACGTGTCACTAAAATCCATGGCGCTCGGGCCGTACGTCATCTCTGAGTCCCAATTAGTGGTCACTAGGTTTGGAGCTGAGGCTAACGACCGCGAAGCAGAGGTCAATATCCCAAATGGAGGTTTATGACGGCACGAAAAGGCCGTTAGCATCGAGCCGTACAGGGGAGATAGACGGATGTTTGTCTGGGAAAATACTTAGCACACCAGAAAGGCTTAACTTTATTTCTGAAAAAGCATTTATTGTATTTAAGTTGCTAATGTTATGCATGTCAAACGTCTTATGCAATGTTATTGACAGGGACTAATCCATCTGCTGCAAACCAGCTTCTGCTCTTCCCCAACTCTTGAATAGCTACAAACTCTTCTGCACAATCACTTTCTTCATTTACACAATTTTCAGACAGCGAAGTGGAGTTAACCGTCACAGTGCCCAAGTAAACGCAGTCATTCTAATGTTTCTGAGTGAGAGAAATGGTTAATAATATGTCTAACTGCATGTCCCCCTGACTTCTCTGCAACATAAGCATTACAGCTCTTTGAGATCTCCTCGGTTTCCAACGGGTCACCTAGAAACGTCTCACAGGTTCAGGACAACCAATGAACATGGCTCTCGTGTGTCTAAACGCAGAGTATAGTAAAACATGTTGTGCTTAGCTTTCAGATCTTGCCGGTCCAGACTTGGCACATTTAGGAGGAAGTACGTGTGGAGAAACAGCCATGGCCAATGGCGGTGCCAAGCACGACAGCCCTACGCCTCCAACCAGACTCTGCGGCAGGTGCGAGGGGTTGTGGAGGAGTGGATTTGTTTTAGTCACTATTACAGCCACTGATCCACAGCGGGACCAGCTCAGGCTTTCTCTTTCTCTCGAGACACGAACACTGTTCAGCTCATGATGGGGCCAGCGAAGTTCCCTGCTTGACCCATGAGAGCCCACAATGCCCTGGGAGGAACACAAGGCAAATGAACGCGAGGTTCATACCAGAGCATCGCTCCCAGCGCTGCCCGCAATAAACCACGCCCCCGTCGACCTCTTCTCTCGTCATAAACGCCCTCTCACAGGCGCTGCAGGTGCAAAGTACAACAGCAGCACCATCAGGTTTGTGCCAGGCACAAGATCTTTCCATGCAGTCTCCACTGAAATTGAGTTAGTTTTCACTGAGACCTGGAGAGTCACTTTTTCTCCAGGAGACGTCTCAGAGACATCGCCGTGACCCGCGGCGACTCTTGTCTCCAAGTTTCCAGGCCGGTGAGATGGGCCCTTTAACACCAACAATCTTCCATTGTCTCGTCTGAAACAGACGACGTTCCTGCCACAGAAATGGCTGTCAGACCTGAGGATTATAAAGTCCCATGACAATTATGGAGACTGACCAAAGTAGAGATTGTGATTTCGATTAAATCTTGATAACTTGTCCAGCTTTAATTGGCAGTCATCGCAGACGCTTTCAATCATAAAACAGTGGCATTCTGCTGCCCTGTGACCTTTATTACAACCTTTATTACAACCGCGATTAGACCAAGATTAAAATTTAACTAATTATCTGGACATTACAGAGATTTTAACTATTAACCAAGTCCAAAATCCACCTTTTTTCATAATTCGCAGCATATAATTCTTAGCGACACCAGCTCCACTGAATTGTGTGAGATTTAGACAGAGCTTGTTCTTCAGGTTCAGTCATTGGCGTCTCAGTCAGAGGCATCATTATTCATTAAAAACCTGAAAGTTACACCGAGCCTTTGTCTAAAATGACGCACGCATAAAGGTCGACTGATGAAAAGTCGCCTTAAATCCCCCCCTGCCCCCGTTACCTGTCCCGCTCGCGGCCTGCGCCCACTCGTCTTGACCTTATGGGGGGTGAACCTGCCAACACACGCCGACGCGCTGAGGCCATGTGCGGCTGCTGACCGGTGCAGGGTATCGCGTTGCGCTCATTTCAAAGGTCGCGACCCCCGAACCCCGGCAGTTCACCTTCGCTCCGACGCGATGAGGACACTTGCTCCTTTTGACGGGGTCCACAAAGGTCCCATTCAGAGACGAGTGGGACATCTGCTGCTCGGAAAACTACCGCGGGACATTCACCGGGGATTAGACAAGTGGAGCGGAGGGATTTGGTTCGTCCAATCACAGATCAGCTCAAGACGACAAAAACGGCTTCTGGGTTTCGTCTTTCATCGGTTTTATCTTTTTATGGTTTAAGGATAAAACAAAAGCTTTTATTGAGTCAGCAAGACTTTTGAAGTGTAAGTTCATTACGATCTCCACTGCTGCTATTCTTCCCACTATATTTTAATGCCACAAAAAAATAGGATCTGCAAACATTTCATCTGAGGAATGACCAGAAATGTTAATATTCAATCATCAAATTCATTGTTTTTAACCTTACGATAGAATTTCAACAACTGCATCTCAGTGTGTGATCATTTTAACTCCTGAAGCTGTGGGTTTACTATTTTCTGTCTCATGACGCTAAAGACTGAGCTCTTTATTTCCGAGAAGTGAAGAAGGAAGTCATGGAGATTCAGCTTTAGAACATTACACTTTTGCTGGATGTAACAGTAAAAGACTGAAATTCGATTATTCCTTAGTAATACGTGTGAAAATCGTCAATGAATTTATGTCATTAAAATGTCAATGTTCATTATTAATGACTCTCATTCTACAAAAACAAACTCTTTTCTCATGTGTATCTGCTGTAGAGTCATGCTTGTCCCAGTTCCTCTGAGTTGTGGTGCAGCAGGACTGATGTGGACAGATGTTACAGAAGAAGCTCATGAGGTTCATTTCTTCGACAGTTACTATAGTAACTATTTTCTCCAACGCAAAAGTAGATCTACCACAGTCCTGTCCACAATTGTCATGGTCCACCTTGACCCACTACGACTCAGAGGAACTGGGATAAACATGACCTACATCAGATAATATATGTAGATATGTTCAACCTTTCAACCTTTACAGGCATCAACGGTGTGATTAACAATAAAAAAGTTGAATTTTCATTTCATTTTGTTATTTACTATATACTTTAGTTTTGCAATTCACATGCATGTGTAAAGATGACTCCATGACTTCCTTCTTCACCTGTCGCTCTGTGACTGAAGAGCAATGAGGCCTCAGCCCTTTTACTGGAAACAAAGAGCTCTCTGTATTTAGCGTCATGTTACTGTCACTCATGGTGTCTGACCTAAAGTCTAACTCTGAAGAAAGTCAATTCACATTTACACTGAGAAGGTTGGAATGTCGCCCCCTTGTGCCCATTTCCTCTGTTTTACAGAGGAAGGATCCTGGCAAATGAGAAACAGCCACCGTACATCATCAAGGTCCAAAAACAGGTTCCCAGCAAAGATCCAGCCACTAAAATGTGGTATGTTGTTTTTCCCGGGTGTTTAGGTAAAAGAACTGCTGATGTTTGTAAAAGTCACAGAGCTGCTGTAGCTCCGCTTCACAACACGATGAAGGACTGTTTCATCTGCGGCTGCTTTCTGCTCCTAAGTCACGAGTTTCCACAAAAGGGAACGGGAACTCCAGATGCTCCACCTCGATCCTTTACTGCAATGAAACCATGAATAATGATATACCTGTTCGTATGTCCTTGCAGAATAAAAAAAAAAGTTTTTTTCAGGCCAAAAAGTTAAAACAGTAAGGCATCCAAACCACTTTCTGGCGTCTTTAATTCATACAAAAGTTTTTTGTAAGTATAGATTGATATTTTATCAAACGGCTTGACACTGACATGAAGCAGCTGCTCGCTCCAGAGGCTGTTCCAGTTGAGCTAAAATGCGGCGATATGAAGACACTTGGCTCCGCTTTGGAGGAACCCACCTCCGAGGAAGTCAACGAAGTGTTTTACAGAGGAAGGATCCTGGCAAATGAGAAACAGCCACTGTTTTACCATTTTGGCCCCCGCTCTAAATGAGCCTGACACCCCGGACTTATGGCTGATTTTTAGGTGTCACATTGCACGACGTGGAAAGTCATCAAGGACCTGTTTGCCATGACAGACCCTACCAGGGGCACAAAGCCCCCGACAACAGAGCCCCCAGGATCATTTGGGCGCACAAACCCCTCCGCCACGTTAAAGGGCCTATAACATGCAAAATCGACTTTGGGAGCTTTTAGTCATGTTGTTATGCTGAATCCTGCTCTGAGCAGCTGCTCCGCCCTCTGCTGGAAAACCACTGAGTTGTGACACTATGATGTTTGTAATGTAGTGCCTTATGGCCTGATTTTAATTTATAACACAGCTTAACAAAAAAAAAAAAAAGAAAAGGAAGCGCTTCCAGGTCAGGGCTGCAAACAAACGCAAAACAAATGCAAAATTCTTCTTACGAAAACCAGCCTGGTTTCTTATATTGTGACTAACCCAGCGTTATCTCAGGAGGAATATCTAGCCTCGTCTAGTGTTGAAAAAATTGAAACCAGGCGTTTAAGTTGTTTTTAAGGTGTCTAAACTCCAATGCTTTTCAATGGGGGCCTAGTGGCGATATGGAGGTACTACAGCAATGGCGGAGCAATGGCGGCCCCCAGTGTCGTGGTCATAAAGCAGAGCAGCCAGCGCCCATTGGTCTGAACAGATGTCATGTTTGCACTGAAGATGCAGCTCTTTCTAAACTATTCTGGACACACCTGTTCTTTTTCTTACCTAACGATAATGTCGCAGAGAAACACACGTTTGGCTACGAGAGGTCAGGACTTTTTTCAACCTTCTAAAGAAGAGGACACTCGCCAGAAGTAGGAATTTCAGAGACTATCAGCCAAAATAGTGGTTTTCTGTGACTGTCTCTGCTGGATGTTTGGTGAACCTTCTCAAAGTGGATTAACTTTTATAACCAACGCGAGTCCCCAATGTGATGGAGAGGCCATGACAGAGCGGTGGTGAGTCAAAACGCGTGTTAGCTTGTGTGTTAGCGTGTGTGTTACCTTGTGTGTTAGCTTGTGTGTTAGCGTGTGTGTGTGTGTTAGCTTGTGTGTTAGCGTGTGTGTTTGCCATTTATGAAGCTGTGTTGCAGATGCCAACTCCTTATAACTGCATCGTGAAGTAACTTCACTTATTGCTGTGATATTTATATTTATTTTACTGCTAATAATGCATGGCCAGATCCGCTCGGAGAGAGGGGGCGGAGTTAACTGAACTGAAGCGTCAGAAAATACTTATTAATATTTCTCACAAAAAATAGTATCATATAAATGCCTATATTTTACATTGGGATGGCTAAAATAGCATGATACAGATCCTTTAAAGGAATAGGCCACCATTCTTACATACTGAGATATGTTCTTACCTTAGCTTTGACGAGTTCTTTAGGACCTGTCTGGTCTTCACCCGTGCCTTCAGTCATGTAAACACAGCGCAGACGGCGTTAGCATTTAGCCTCTCCCTCTCTCCACCATAGCTCCAAAACAGGTCAAGATAGAAGCTACCAAGCTCTTCCACGTTTTCCCTATTTAAATGTGGTTACATGAAGTGTTACACTACAAAGCATAATTACACTACAAAGTATAATTACACAAAATTAAACAATGTGGATTTTCTAAGCGGATAAAAGGGGGAACTATATTGTAGGTGTAATAATACCAGGAGTAATTTGGCATCCGCACAGTAAAGTGAAGATTACTGCGCAGTAAAGTGAAGATTACTGCGCGGATTTCAAACTACTCCTGGTATTATTACGCCTTACAATGTAGTTCCCTTTTTTCCGCTTAGAAAATCCACATTGTTTAATTTTGTGTAATGATACTTTGTAGTGTAACACTTCACGTAACCATATTTAAATAGGGAAAACGTGGAAGAGCTTGGTAGCTTCTATCTTCACCTGTTTTGGAGCTATAGAGCAGAGGGGGAGAGGCTAAATGCTAACGCCATCTGCGCTGTGTTTACGTGATTGAAGGCACGGGTGAAGACCAGACAGGTCCTAAAGAACTCGTCAAAGCTAAGGTAAGAACATATCTCAGTATGTAAAAACAGTGGCCTATTCCTTTAAGGTGGCAGTTCCAGGTCCTGACAACATTCATAGCCAAGGCTAATTTGCTTGTGACTCTAGCGCCGGTGCAGAGTTTACAAGAGACAGACAGAGATCCTCCCTGCAGCGAGAGGAGGCTCACTCTGCGACTAGACTTCCAAAATATCAGACTCTGCCTGATGTTGGTCGCAGCTCGTCTTTGGTCGTACGAGGGTTCTATTTAAAAGTTTTGTCCCTGTCTCACTGTACGACCTTAGATTTTGAGCTGCAACCCACGATTTTCCCCACGACGAGTGATCGTTCGTTGTAGACGGCCAAGATCATGGAACGTACACCCGGCTTCATGGGGACCTCTAGTGTAGGGCACTGAGGCGACACACAAAGTCACATCGGGGGAAAGGTCCAAAGCAGTGGACAAAGCACAGTACAGTTCGCCATGACTTTAATCCAACGTGACTCCTGGCTCCGCAAACATGAGGTCAGATATTCTCTCTGTCTCTTACTTCAGAATACGATGAGATCACTTCTATCGGTCCCCACCTTTTCACTGCGACATCCATATTCCATGCGTGAAGTCATCAATCATATCTCAGGTACAGTGATGTCATGACAGGCCCGGACGGATCGCCCTGTCCGTCACTCGCCGTCACTTTGGGGGTTCCCTCTTGGCCCTGATTACCGTTCTGATGAAAAATCTCTCTCTGGGCGGATATTCCATTCCCCGCTCTCCCAGGAACCCCGGCCTTCCCTTCATGCTTCCTTGGACCGTCTCCATCTGTCCGCATGCTTTACGGATGAGGTGAGGCGCGCCGTAAAACTTTTATTAGGATGATGCAAATTGTGCTCATTTGAAACAGTAATGTGTCCGGACAGGAGATGGAGAGCTCGGAGCGAGTGGAGGTTGGCCCGATGATTGCGTTATGTTATGATAATCTATACCCCAGGAGCCAACGCACTTTTTCAAGGAGACTTTTATGGCTTAGCTGCGGATCAGAAATTCTTGCTTCATCCACGTGAAGAGATACAAAAGTTATACGGTTTTCCCATCCACGCTCACGCCGGCCTTCGCAATCATGTGCTGCGGATTGCGTGTGGAATTTTGAACTTTTCTTTCTTTCTTTGTAACAGATTATTTCGATACAGATCTTTTGGAGTTTGGAAACACTTTTCTTATGTGTTGGTGTTTCTTTTATTTCCAGACTATTTACATTGTAGATTCTCCATACCCGTCAAGTTTTGGATTTGAATATGAAGGTCCCATGGCCACAACCAGGCTCCAAGATGGCGTTAAATACGGTATAACGGCAGGGGTAGGCAAGTTTTCTTAATGGAGGGCCAATTTTTTAATTGTAAAAAGACCGAGGGCTGAGGCCGCCAGTTTTAGGCCAAAGTAAAGCATTACACTGGAAAAATTACCATCTTAAATGAGATGAACTGACTTAAAATTGCTTGAATAAATAGTTTTTTTATGTTGAATTTGAGTCTAATCTAAGATAAAGATACAAATGCTAATGCCAATGGAACACGCATAAAACCCAATTTGAAATCAGACAAATGAACTTTTTTTGTTTTTCACATGTAATTATACAATACAGTCTGTTAAGAGAATAATGACGTGTTCCATTGGCGATAAAATGTTTTATCTGATCTAAGACCAGACCAAATCTACTCTACTAAATAAACTTTTGATTGAATCTCTTAATTCAAGAAGGTTTCTGTCATTTCTTCTATAATTGTATTATATTTTTTTTTTCGGTGCACTTTCTACAAATGCCAGAGTTGTGCATGATATGACCTAATTGGGTGTATTGACAGTATTTCTCCCATTTAGCCTTAAAAATCTTAAAACTTTCTGATGTGTGTCATTATGTTTCTCAAAATCACCTTGAGGGCCAGAGGTTCTGTGCTGGAGGGCCGGATTTGGCCCCCGGGGCTGACATTGCCTACCCCGGTATACGGGGTTCATTCATAGTTTAAAGGAACAGGCCATAGTTTTTCATACTGACATATGTTCTGACCTGAGCTGAGACGAGTTGTTGCATAACTGTGTGGTCTAAGTGCTCCTGGTGTTATTACGCCTTACAATATAGTTCCTCTTTTTATCCGCTTAGAAAATCGACATGTTGTGCTAGACTCCGCAACATTGCCCGCCTCCGCCCCTCCCTTACCCAGTCTACAGCTGAAATCCTCATCCACGCATTCATCACTTCCAGACTCAACTAGTGCAATAGCCTCCTCTACGGACTTCCCACCACTCATCTCCAAAAACTGCAATACATCCAGAAGTCTGCTGCCCCGCCTCCTCACCCACACCCGGTCCAGAGAACACATCACCCCCGTCCTCCAACAGCTCCACTGGCTCCCCGTTCAATATCGTATTCAGTACAAGCTCCTCCTCCTCACCTACAAGTCCCTCCATAACCTGGCCCCGCCCTACCTCACCGAGCTCCTGCAACAACACCAACCCACCCGCCGCCTCCGCTCAGCTGACTCCAACCGCCTCACTCCCATCACCCGCACTAACCGCCGGACCTTGGGGGAGCGGGCCTTCGCCATCGCCGCTCCCACTCTCTGGAACTCACTCCCACAGCCCATTAGAAACTCTGACTCACTACCAACCTTCAAATCAGTGTCAAAACCCACCTGTTCAAACTAGCCTTTTCCTAAACCCCTTTTTGTTTTGTTTTATCCCCCATGTAAAGAGTCTTTGAGTGTCCAAAAAAGCCCTATACAAGTTTGATGTATTATTATTATTTATTACTTGTATCGTGTAACTACTCATGTAGCCTTATTTAAAGGTACACTGCGTAACATTTTGGACTATACTGATGCGGCAAAGCAAAAGCATGCTCCTAATGACCAGCTCAACACAGAAAATGCTGTTATTGCAGTGTGTAATAAAAGAACGGATTTGGATGAGAAACTAACCTGTTTAAATCTCTGGTGACGTCCCCACTCCCAGTAAAGTTTACAGTTATATCTTAGGAGGGGTGAGCCTCATAGGTGTTTGTTTGTACATTTATGAGGTATTTTTCAATGATGAAAATATCTGTCATAAAATAAATGCTTGTATTCCAATTTTATTTATTGGGGAAAATTCCACGCGGTGTGGCTTTAAATAGGGAAAACGTTTGACCCCATACAGGAGAGGAGGAGAAGCTAAATGCTAACATGCCTCAGTCGAGCGCACACGAAAAGATCTACGGAGCCCTGGAAGTGACTTCAGACAAAATAAAATCTGACGGTGAAAAAAAAGAAATATTTTTTTGAAGAAATATAAAAATGCATTTAAATATATTACACCCCAAATAACCTGGGGGAACAAGATAATTATCTCTTTTTTTTAAATATATATTTCTTCAAAATTCTTTATTATTATTAATATTATTTTTTATATAATTATAATTATCTCCTTCCATAAAGACTGGTACACATCAACCCAACTGTGCAACATTGAAAACCTGGAGAACTGGCATTAAAATGTTAATTTCTCATAAAATGAAGACTTTGCTCGACCACTGTTACTGCAAAGGTTTGTCTTAAACACATTCAGCGGCCGTTTTGAGCTGAATCTGAAGTTTGAAAGTGTTTTAGTATTTGGCAGTAACATTCAATTTGACTTGCTGATATGCGTTTAGGAAACTCTTTGAGATAAAAGCTGAATGTTCTGATTGATTGTCGACTTTGATCCACAGCTTCGCCCCCCCCCCATCCCCCCCCCCCCTCCGCCGCCGTCCTCACATCTGTATCCAGACGTGGAGCGCGGGTCGTGACTTGCCGCGGTAGATAAAGCGGTGACTTCAGTTTGATGCAGGTCGGTGTGAAAGGGAACACATTTCGGGATCGTTATCTCCATCTGATACTGACCTCGTGAACCCCCCCCCCCCCCCCCCCATGCACTACGCTCCACGGCCCTATCTCACAATCAGGGCTGCCGCGATCGTGCCCTCAGGAAACTGCAGACTCACTCCCTGCTTCAGGACTGAGTTATGCACAATGTCTTTTCCTCTGCATTTGACCCATGCGTCCTTCCTGGTGGTAAAGTGACTTATGTGAATTGTATATTAAGTTGTAATGTACATGTGTGACTTCTGCGTTGTGTTGTTTGTGCAGTTTGTGGTGCATTAAGGAGTCATGCTTCTGTCTCCATTTAATCTAATAAAAGTACAGTATCAGCTTGTGCCGCTAACCAGGTCCAGCCCAAACTCAAGGGGAGAAGATGATGGACAAGTAGCTTAATTGTCACTGCATCTTCATATGAATAAATGAAAATATCGGGGCAAGATCGGAGCTCGATTTCAACGCAAACACAAGTAAAACATGTTTACAGAAGAAAATAAATGCTAAATATATTACGATGGATGACTGACCTCCTCCCAATGTCGGATTTATACCAGGGGCAGGTCAAAGGTCACACGAAGAAGAAACAAAAGCGTAGAAGAAGTGGCTGGAGGACCAAGTCTGCACAGAATATTAAACGCCAAGTATGGACAAAACTTAAAGGGACCATATGGAGTTTAAAAATGTTAAAATGATGTATGTTCCTCCCTGGAATTCGGAAGTGCCGCCATGCACGAGCTTAATGTAGAAGCTGCAGTTACACGTAAGACCTGAGGTGGCAGTAGTGATTCTTTAGTAGTCAGTATAAAATGGCCAACTTGCATCTAGTCTCCAAGATGTGAAAAGAAACGTTTGTAGCCCCATCTTTACGACAAACGATGACCAAAACCTGAGAGCCCGGCCTAAACAGCACCAGAAAAGGACATGTAGTCGAGGCTTTTGTATCGACTTCAACTAGAGCTAGAACAATAAAACCTGGACTGGGACTGGTTTAAACTTTGCTTGAATTTCCTTTGTGCGTGATTTTGGTTGTATTTTGGCTTTACTCATTTGATTTGAACACTTGACCTCAAAACCTATTCATTTACCCGTCAAGCTAATGGTGCTCACCTGTGGGAGGTCCTTCCCATTAGGAGAGGTATAGAAGCTGACTGTGTAGTCACTGAGGAGTGCTAAAAAATGGGAAGCACCCAGACACTGTAACACTGTAAACAAGATCAAACTGTCAAACACGTTCTTATTGACTGCCCAGAGTATAGAATCCACCGTGCAGAGCTGTTTCGAACTGTCGCACCTGTGGCTCGGAATAATTGTCACTGCTAAGTCCTTCCCAGGGCCAGGATTTCACTATAAGAGGCTCCTGGACTTCCTTGTAGCCATCAGGCTGTTGTGGATGTTTTCTGAGTGTGTTGCCGGATTTCACCTAGAGAGGCAGCAATGTGCCTGGAGGCACCTCGTCTGCTGGAAAGTACCTGAAGAAGAAGAAGAAGAACTGAGGAGCTGGGGAGTGCCATTTTGTTCATGCAGGTGACATGTGTTATTGAGAAGTTATTGTCTTGGAAAAATGCATTTTCCTACCATGTACCATGGAGGAGAGAATGGAGGAGGCCCATGAGAGGATGGGTGACAAGTATGTGGACCTAAAATCCAGCTGCCCAAGCAAAGGCGGGCGAGCCAAGTGTTGCCCCGCGGAGGTCGGGTGCCGTGGCTTTCTGTGTCAGTCACTCAGTAAAGCTTACACTTGGACTGGTGGGGCAGAAGAACTCAAGAACCATCTCCACCACCACAGACGCAGTGGAGAGGGCGCCCAGATGGCTCTGGTTGAAAAGGGCAGATCCGTGGGCTGCTGCTAGTAGGGCACAGGCCGGGGTCTGATCAGCCTCGGACGGGTCGCCTGGGTGAGGATGTTTGATGTTTAAAGACCCAAAACCTCCCATGACCCCAGGAAACATCACTGAAGATGTGCCCTAGCATTGCATTCACAAAGAAGATCAGAGAAGAGGCCTGTAAGAACTTTACTTCGTCCAGTCTCCCTGCCTGTTTCGTGGCCAGCTTCCCCACAAATCTGTGACTGCACCTTTGTTTGGTGGTATTATTACTATTTTCACTTTATATTTATATTTATAAGTAACTAAAAGTAACTCAAAGTAGTGTAACTCAGCTACATTTTTGAAACAATTAATATGTAATACAAACATACACATTTGTAAATTTCAAATTGTAGCTACTAGTATAGAATGTATTACAATTTTAAAGTAACTTACCCAACACTTATTCCAAACTGGTATTGTTTAATGTAACCCAGCCCGACTCCCAACCCACCAAAGCAGGAATGTGTCCACTGTGCGCAGAGTCAGTTGTTGGGCGACCACTTTATCACTGGCCTGGGTAAACTTTCCAGTTAATGTAACCACCAACTCTTAGGGCGTCATTTATCCAACTTCAGTGAGCAAAGCAAGAAGTATGAGCAACTTCTGAACCTTCGCCTTAACCGAGCACATTCTCAACAGTTTGGCTTTTCCCAAATCTAAAAGCAGAAAAGTGGCAAAAGAGCGACACAAACCCAATAAACGAGCAACAAAAACACAATAAAAAAGCGACCAAAACCAAAAACCGGGATTCAGCGACTATCAGCCGAAATAGTGTTTTTCTGTGACTGTGTCTGATGGATGTTTGTGAACCTTGGATTCACTTTTATAACCAACGCGAGTCCCATAATGTAAACACCTGATGGAGCGGCCAGGACAGAGCAGTGAGTCAATCAAACGTGTGTTAGCGTGTGTGTTAGCGTGTGTGTGTTAGCATGTGTGTTAGCTTGTGTTTTAGCCTGTGTGTTAGCTTGTGTGTTAGCGTGTGTGTTAGCATGTGTGTGAGCGTGTGTGCTAGCATGTGTGCTAGCTTGTGTGTTAGCCTGTGTGTTAGCGTGTGTGTTAGCATGTGTGTTAGCCATTTATGAAGCTGTGTTGCAGATGTCAACTCCTTATAACTGAAGTAACTTCACTTTTTGCTGTGATATTTATATTTCGACTACTGCTAAAGTTGTATGAGCGGATTAGCTCGAAGAGAGGGGGCGGAGTTAACTGAATCGAAGCGGCGTGTCTTCTGGGTTTGCAAAATACCCCCAGAAAATACTTATATTTCTCACAAAAATAGTACTCCATAGTGGTAGAGGTACAATGTATCAATGCCTAAAATGCCTATAGTTTACTTTGGGATGGCTAAGATAGCAGGATACAGATCCTTTAAGATAAAAAGTTGCATAATGCACATTTTCTTGCATCAGATTTGCAGCCCTAATAAAACACACAATTATAAATCAGATCGGGTTAAACACATTTTTTTTTCCAGGCATTTTGCACCTGTCTTTATGCACCTGGCTCATGTTTTGCCCTCACTTACTAAAACCTCACTCTTTATCAAACCTCCTGACACAGATTTCACATATTTACAACAGCGCGTTCGACCCGAGAGTGCAATAATTCGTATATTTAATCCGTGCAGGGAAACGTGTGCTGCGTGCCAGGAACGGCGTGGACTGAGAGTGAAAACCCGCGTAAACCCTAAAGGTCTGCAGTGATCCGACTTGTGAACAAATGCCACGACTTTTTATAGCCACCGAAAGGCTTCCCTTACAGCTCCGCTAAGCCATAATTAATGAATCGACTTTTAAATAGTCACACAGCGGCGCTTATGACCGCGGCTCCATTGTGTCCACACCTTTTTTTTTAAACTCTCGCCGTAGTGTGGCGCGAGTGGAAAGTGCAAACCGATCTGGCATTGTGCGCTAAAAGCTAAATGTCACAGCGGACCACAAATAGAGGGAACATGATCCGCGCCGAAGATAAACGGACAATGGGACGCTTTATGCCCCTGTCCTCGTCCCGCTGCATTATATTTGTGTTGGTTAATCTGATTATGACAAGCTGAGCCGCCGGGCACCACCTGAGGCTGGGACGGGAGAGACGGGCGGGGGGGCACGGCCCAATAAAACCCAATCTCTTGTTCTGCAGTGGGAATAATCATCTTCTTTGGGACAATTTTATGTTCATTTTCAATTTCAAGTTTCATGTTCAAATGCTTTCATGTAGACATTTTGCAACCATCTATCAATCTATTTACACTTCACTCGTGGTGCCCTGTGGGGGGTGCTCCGGGAGTATGGGGTCCGGGGCCCTCTGCTAAGGGCTGACTGTTCCCTGTATGACGCAGCAGGAGCCTGGTTCATTGCAGTCAGATCTGTTCCCGGTGCGTGTTGGTCTCCACCAGGGCTGCCCTTTGTCACCGGTTCTGTTCATTACCTTTTTGTGGACAGTTCTAGGCTCAGGATGTCTAGTTTGGGAACCTCTGGGTCTCATCTCTGCTGTTTGCTTCTTTAAATCGGGGACCTTCAGCTGCTTCCTTGCCTCAAATGTAGTTCAAGTATCTCTGCTGAAATAAGCTTCCTTCACAGGGTGGCCGGGCTGAGAAGCTCAGTTACCTGGGTGGAGCTCGGAGTAGAGTCGCTGCCCCTTCACGTCGAAAGGAGCCGGTTAAGGTGGCTCAGGCATCTCTTCCTGGATGCCTCCTGGTCTCATCCCTCTGGAGGTACACCAGACATGCCCTATAGAGTTCAGGAAATTCCACAGTTACCGTGGAGATCCGCCATCTTTGCAGCTGTTAGCATACATTTCCATAGACTAACATTAATTATAAACAGTATAAAAAGTGGGGAATAAAGCTGTGGAACAACTCTGTTAGTTACTGCTGGTAAATACATCTAACACACTGTGGTGTCCAAGTGTTTTAATGTGAACAATAACTCCAGTATTTGAACTTTTAAAATCTCCATTAGTTTACAATTGCTGCTAATCCTATAATGCTTAGAAATATGACATCACATTCCCGAACTCTATTGGGAGGAGGCCCCTGGGAAGACCCAGGACACGCTGGGGGGACCATGGCCGTTTCTCAATCTGTGTACTTGTGTGGACTTCTGTGCTCGTGGACTCGTGAAAGGTCATCACGCGCGGCCCAAGTCCTGTTCCAATTGAAAGTTTGCTTCTCAGCAAGTTCGCTGTAAATCCCCGGATGAGAACTTGCTCCGCCCGTTTTACCGAGGATGCATCAGAGGAGACTTGTGCGTTCTCCGCCAGCTATATTTCCCACAATCCGTTTCGTTTTGAGCACCGCGAGCCCCCGCCTGCAGCGGCCCCTCCTCCGCGCGCACTGAGCTGCTCCAGCTGAACTACAGCTGAGCGCGCGCATGTAAATAAACGCGGAGATGTTCCCGGTTTAAGAGTCTTTTATCCTCAGAGACGTGTCTTCTGGTCATTGAGGACAAATGCATTTTACTTTTCCATTGTTTTATTTAGGGGGCGCTGCAGACACATCTTTATATGGGAAAAAACATTTACATATTTTAAAGTCTAAATTGTTTGTTTCTTTTTTTCAGAATAATTTGCAAACCCCCCAAACTAGTTCATATTTGACCTATTTGTTTTATTATTGTTTGTTTGCACATTAGATTTTTTTATGACTTTCCACAAAACGCCTTATTTAAAGGCTATAATTGTAAAAATAATGTGAAATTGTGTAAAATGTAAACATTTATTTTTGTTTATTGCAAAAGTGTATAATTTATGTCTTTAAAACATATTTCCACCTGCAGTGTCACCCTTTTAATTTCATATGAGGTGATTTAATGTTATAAAAGCTCACAGCCCTGTGTTCAGGAGCTACTTCCTGTGATGTCATCGAGTTCACTCGTTCCAAACGCTGAAAAAGCCGAGTCCACACTCGTGAACCCCTCAAGTCCGTTCTCAGAGTCTGCACCCGCAAGTCCGTACCCCGGAGTTCACGAGTACTGAGTACGCATACTGGGGATTGAGAAACAGCCCGTGTCTCTGAGCTGGTCTGGTGTTTCCTCGGGATCCCTCAGTACAGCTGGAGGAAGTGTGCCTGGAGAGGGAAGTCTGGGCGTCTCTGCTCAGACGCTGCCTCCGTGACTCGGTCCCAGGACGACACATTCGCTGTGGCTTTGTTTCAATGAGCTTTTTGCAGTGTCAAAAGATCCTGTGCTGCATTCATTTTTGGAGGTGGATATTTAGCCTGGCCCGACTTTTAGTTTGTTTTCGCTATTGTGCCATAACTTGCTCCTAATTCCTCAACTCAACTTGCATGATTAAATCTTCCCGTTTTCGACATGACTAGTGCTAGATAGTCTGCAGAGGAGGGACTTCAGGTTTCATGACGCAAAAGGGATAGAAGCAGAGATATGGTTAACCTTAAAGTAACAGGCCACCGTTTTTCCATTCTGAGATCTGTTCTTAGAGTTGATCCGTACCTGTCTGGTCTTGGTGCCCGTGGAAGAGCTTGGTCACTTCTAACTTCACCCCATTTGGAGCTGTAGGAATACATTGGGAGAAGCCAAATCCTAACAACATCTTTAGTCGTTTTGCGTGACTGAGTGGACACACAAAGACCAGACAGGCACGCATCAACTCGTCTAAAGCTCAGGCAAGAACATATCTCAGTATGAAAAAATGGTGGTCTGTTCCTTTAAGGTTAAAGTTCCATCCATCCATTTTCTTCCACTTTTCCGTTTCCGGGTCGTGGGGGCAGCTGTTGGAGCTCCCCAAATCACACTGCACCACCCCCATTGCTCCTCCTGCAGGTGGTGGCCTCATGGTTCAAACTGGGGGATTCTGAATTGCTCTTTATCTGACCCGTCACCTAGGACCTGTTTGTCATGGGAGACCCTACCAGGGACACGAAGCCCTCGACAACAGAGCCCCCTGGATCATTCAGGTGCTCAAACCCCTCCACCACGCTAAGGTGGTGGCTCCAGGAGGGAAGTTAAGGTTATTTATATTTTCGGATGAAACCAGCTTGCTCTAACCATAGCGTACGTTTAAACATTGTCGGGCAGTAAAGTGAATGTCACAAACAATCGAAAAACCAGTCCCGCCTAAATCCCCAATGCCTTATTTTTCCACCAAGATCTGATAAAGATGTGCAAAAAGCATCATACCCACTCTTTAATGCAAAAGCTCTGTGGAGGCGAAGCTGTTTTGCAGGGTTGTGCTCAAGTGAAAAACAATATGGTAACGATCAGGAGTAAATAGGTGGAGAATTAGTCTGCTGGGCATGTTTCAGGTCGATGACGGAAACCTCGCTCATCCAGAAGAAACGTATCAAGGAAGAACATGCAAACGACACACGATCCGGGAATCAAACTCAGGACCAGCTTGCTGTGAACGAAGAGCTAAAACCAGAGCCCGTCCGCCTCTGGCTTTCATTGCAGAACTGCGTACACACATTGTATAAAAAAGATAAGCCCCCTTTTTTTTTTAACAGACACCCCGGAGCACCATTCGTCATGAGATTTAGTCATGGAAAAAGTGAGCGGTAATATCTGCTGCCACATCCAGGATTATAAAAAAAAAAGAGAAATCTCTGTTTTCCTTTACCACGCTAAACGGACCTGACTGCCCCGTAGACGTATTGTTTTCGGAGCGCGCGCATATGCAGGGGAACCATGCTGCTCGCCTTGAAGTCTTCGGCCCCCGGAGACCCCCGCCCCGAAGAAGAAATACCGCGCCCGCTTGTGTCTATCCGTCTGTGAGGTCAGCCTGTACGCGTCAGCTGAAACCGTCTTGGCACCGGAGCAGAGAAGGAGCTGTCAGGCCCGCCGTTTATCCTGGAGCGTTTGAACTCCAGCGGAGAGGGAGGAGAGGCGAGAGGATGGGACACGCAGCAGGGGCGCACTGTCAGAACCCACTCTGCATGTGCGGCGGGGCAGATTCAGCCTTAAATACAGAAGGTAATAAAAAGTTACAGCTTTAAGCTCTGCGTCGAGGCTCATAAAGTCATCTTAGGAGGCCTACAACAGTATACTGTAGGTCAAAAGTTTGGAAACACTTTATATGCATCAGCTTTTCTTTTTTTCAACACCATTTACATGACATTGACCTATGAACTACTTTACTTACTTTTGGCATTTTCCCTATGAGCTTCGGAAGGTCGTCATCTGAAATGTTGGACGACATCGTGAAGGTCATTGAGAAAATATCAAAAGTGCAAAGCAGTAACAAAGCACCTTTTTTGTTGTTGCAAAGGTTTTATTGACAATGCATTTCTACCAATGGCAGCAGGTAGCACCGTTTGTCCTCCAGAAAAAGCTAGTTTTGCACTCATTGCTCTTTACACACGTTTTAAACAACTGTTTTGGCAGGTTTCGAATAATGTTAAACTTTCTACAGCTATATATTGCTCCTGTGATGATGCTGGGTTAAGAAACTACCCGGGTTTTCATAAGGTACGTTTTACAGTTCTTCATATTCAGTTCAGTATATTATTGGGAGCCTGATTTTGATTTACAGGCCGTTAGCATCAGAGCTAAAGGCGCGGTTACAACCAAATTACACGCCCCGCGAAGGCAGAGTCTACAATGAAGATCCAGCCCTTTTTAGGAACAGGCTCAGTCGGAGCCGGACGGAGTCCCGCTCAAACGATTGGCACCACCGTAAATGGGGAGGAGTGAACAGAAGGCGTGTACTATTTATTAAGTCAATGGTTTCAGCTCACAGTCTTCTTGATTTTTCTTTTGGGGCGACAGTGCCATTAGTCCGACGTCTCATTAGTCTGAAAATGTACCATTGAGCAGAGGTGCCATTAGTCTGAAATCTGTCTAACCCAGTTGTGTTGTGGATTAGAGAGCCATATACAACCATTGGCCCTAACCTTAAAGGAACAGGCCACCATTTTTAAGTACTGAGATATGTTCTTACCTGAGCTTAGACGAGTTGAGGCATACCTGTCTGGTCTTTGATGTTGTTTGCATTTGGCTTCTCCCAACTTATTCCTATAGCTCCAAACATGGTGAAGTTAGAAGCGACCAAGCTCTTCCACGAGCTCAAAGACCAGACAGGTACACATCAACTCGTCTAAGCTCAGGTAAGAACATATCTCAGTATGGAAAAACGGTGGACTCTTGCCTAAATCTAATTTTATTTTTCAACCCCTACTCAATGGGACATTTTCGGACTAATGGGCCGACCCCAGTGGTAGAACAGGTCGTCTCATGATCGGAAGGTTGGGGGTTCAAATCCCGCCTCGTGAATCCTCCCTCCCGCCTCACACTGATGTTATGTCCTTGGGAAAGACACTTCACCAATGGCCGCTGGCTGCCCTGCTTTTTGACCACAAACGTGGGGGCCGCCATTGCTCCGCCGTTGCTGCAGTACCTCCATATCGCCGCTAGGCCCCCATTGAAAAGCATTGGACTTTAGACACGTTAAAAACTACTTTAAAGCCTGGTTTCAATTGTTTCAACACTAGACTAGGCTGATCTTCCTCCTGAGATAACGCTGGGTTAATAACAATATATGAAACCAAGCTGGTTTTCGTAATATGAATTTTTGAAATCTCGTACTTAATGAGGCTCGGACTGTTAGCATTGGAGCAGCGCGAGCTACACCTCACGCAAGGGCCGAGTCTACGGTGAAAATCCCGCCCGTATGTCCTTTTTAGGAACATGCTTCGTCAGAGCTGGGGAGGAGGAGTCTGTAAATCCGCCATCAATTCCCCCACGGCCGTGGTCATTCTGGTAAACGGGGAGGAGTGAGCAGAAGACGTCCATTTTTTCTACAGTCTATGCACTTCACCCACCTTGTCTCCAGTGTCTGTGTACACTGAAGGAGAGTGTGAATGGGTGAGTTGATCCTTGCGGTAAAGCTCTTCAAGTGCCTCTATGTAGGTGGAAAAGCGCTATAAGTTGAGACCATTTACCATATAGACTGTGAGTCGAAATGCGAATTCACTGTTCTGATCTGGGGCTGCTGCAGTTGGTCAAGTCTTGGTTATTTCATTTGTGGATTTCTTCTTCCCTGATGACGAACATGTTCCAAGACGACAAAGCCAGGATTCATGTGGCTCACATTGCGAAAGAATGGATCAGTGAGCATGAGACGGATCTGAACCCCCATGAGAATCTTTGGGATGTGCTGGAGAAGACTTTGCGCAGTGGCCGCACTCTCCCATCGTCAATGCGAGATCTCTTTTCCGATTTTTAGGAATATTTGGCTTCGTTTTGGAGCTCATCACATGGACAACGGCACCACAACGCTGCCGAACCTTTCACACACCTATTATCACAGAAAGTCAAATGGAGGCCGGTCAAGACCACGAGAACCAGAATATGACAAGCTAAAGAGACACTGACAGACTTGGACTGGTCAGGAAAGTGTCGTAAGGGCTCCCCACTCCGCCCGCATGCACCTTGAACCTCTTGACTCCCAAAACGTGTAAGAAAGACTCGTAGTTTCCGTAGCTGATGTCCCGCTCTGCTTTGAACAGTTAAGGACCAGGTAAATTAGCGAAGCTCACGTCAGGCCCTGGACCGGTCCGTGATGGATGGGATCCCGGAGACCGCTTACAAAAATCTAAACCAGTCCCGGCGTGGTCCCGAACCCGCGGGGGGGGGGCGGCCGGGTTCACCGAGAAGGGGGGTCGAGCCCGGGCCGCCGCGGGACATTGACGTCAAATGAGCCGTGGACCAGGTGCTTTTCGAGATAAAAGTCGTTCCTTTCCAATCACAACAATGACACACGGGCGTAAATCTGCAGCAAACGGGACGGGGGCCTGATTTACTCTTCAGCCGGTTCTGTCAGAGCGAACGGAAATATGACCAAGATGTTGTGACTCGACTTGAACAGGACTTAAAATGAACTCTGTCGTGTTTTTACAGGGTACGAGCCAGAAGAAATTCCACTTAATTCCATGTTTTTGATACACAAAGTAAAGGCTAAAGGCTATACACTTTTGTGTAATTAGGCCAAATAACAAAATAAACCTTTTCGATCTGCATTAATAAAACAGATTTAGGTAAGTATTTATTTGCAGAGGGAATGGTACGAGTTGTCTGTTGAGTCATTTTGGGAGTTGCTGCCTGAAAAGTTTGCAAACCCCTGGTCCAAAGCAAGACTAAAGTGGAGATTTATGGATCACGGTTTTAGAGCAACATCTGGCTCTTTAGCTCCGCTCTTGTGGCGCTTTGACTCTCTATTAGTGAAATGTGATCCCGCAAAGTAATCGGCAGCCTTTGCTCATTTAGACCCAATTTACGGATCGTTTTGGACTGTTTTCGTCTTCTCTCATTTTCTCTTGAACCACATTAATCTAAATGATTTGCTGGCCTTTACGGGTGGGAATTTGGTCATTTTGGGGAGGTCAGGTGGTGTGAGAGGATGCAGAAAAGCCTGTCAGAAAGATTCACTCTGAATGCATAATGCATAATAGGAGTTTTTGTATATGTATCAACATCCAGAGGTACATCAATCCAAGTCTGACGATACAAAGGGTTTATTTCATCAGTCCTCCCTGCTAGTAATTGTTGCTCATTCCTAAACACACAGTACATGCACACAACCTATAACAAAAACGCCTTCCTCTCACCGTTTCTCTTCCACCACCTGAACACTGAGACGAAGGAGATGGAGATCGACTTCAGGAGGAAGTCACTACCGCACACACCGCTGAACATCCAGGGGGAGGACATTGAGGAGGTGGACCGTTTCAAGTACCTGGGTGTTCACCTCAACAATAAACTGGACCAACACAAGGAGGTACAAGGAGGGCCAGTCTCCTCCACCTTCTGAGGAGACTGGGGTCCTTCAGAGTGAGCAGGCCTCAGCTCAGGACTGTTTATGACTCTGCGGGAGCCTCTGCTCTCCACTGGGCCCCAGGCAGCACAGAGTGGGACAAGAACAGGAGGGCCAGCTCCGTCTCTGTGGAGGAGGTGAGGAGTGAATTTATTGTAAACGTAACTTGTGAGGAATGAAAAGAAGAAGCGTAAATGAAAGTTCATGATTTTAGAGTTACCTTTACAGTTTTATCCGACGATGTTCAAATCCAGACTGAAAACAGTTCTTTTTGCCCGTGCATATGACTGAAAATATTCATCTGCACTCTCGCCTTTTACTGTAAATGATCAATTTTATGTTGGTGTTTTTATTGATTTGATCTGTTTTCTTGTACTTTTGTGCAACTGTGAAGCACTTTGAATTGCCTTGTGTATGATTTGTGCTCTACAAATAAACTTGCCTTGTCTTTATGTCTACAATACTTAAATTTTACTTTGCAGCAGACCGTAGACCGTAGTTTTCTGAAACTATTCACAGATTTGCGCAAAACAACGCTAATCGTAGGCCTGTCACGATAACAAATTTGAAGTCCGATATATTGAGGGAGGAAAGTATCGCGATTAACGATATTATTGACTCTGACGATACTAGAAACTGTCAACTCTCAGGCATGTAAATTCATTTGCTTTAGTCAAAAATCAAAGTTTTGAAAAGAATAAATAAGGGGTAAATGCTAATAAATGTACAGACGATAAACATCGAGCCTAAAAATATATTGTTTGTTATTTATTGAGTGATAAGTCGATATAGTAATCATCGTGACAGCCCTAGCTAAGCGTAGAGATGAACGCCCACCTCGCTCACCAGAGTCCATTAGTTTTACAGTAACTAAGAAAAGATACGCCTTTACTGATCTCACAATGGAGAAATTCACATCCGTGTCCGTGTCCCAGTCATTATTTTGCCGCAGCATTGACCAAAGTTCCGAAGGCGCCGAGGCTCCGCTAAGCCAAGGCCGAAATTCCTTCAAACCAAACAATTCATTAAAGGACAAAGAGCTCGAGTGGGGGCCATGCGTAGCTTTGTGTGAAGTAGCCTGACTGGACATTACGTCACTGGTAGCATCACCAGCTTCAACAAAGAAACTACGTAAGCCTATAGTCGCTGAACGAGCTTTTATTCTTTTGAAAAACGTTGGGAAACGCCACAATTGGCAGTCTTTATAAAGTTGGTTTGATACAATAGAAATGTAAATGTCTCACATGCCTTTAAAGTGAATGGACTTGGATGTGGTGGAGCGTCTGGCCACTCTGCGCTCCATCTTTGACGTCTGCCCCTTTGTGCAGGAGAAATGGGGTGATAATGTGGAACCGCAGTTTTTTAACAAGCCTCTTCAGCGGAGAGAGGGTGGGCAGTGACACAGACAGCGGGACACCAGTGTTCTGTGTTGTGCAGTAAAGAGCGTTAAGAGTTATTGGGCAGGAGGAAAAATCGGCCCTGGACTCTGTGGTCAGTTGCGGGCAAGTGAGTCAAATGTTATTTTGGTTTTAAAAGAGGGGTCTATCTAGGGGATCATGTTCATTCGCAAAAACCTTGTGATCCGGATCGAAGACTTGCTCGGAGAGTCTGGTTGGTTTGAGGTGTTGTGAATGCGCAAGAAAAGGACAAAATAAGTAATGAGGCAACTTTATTTATATCGTGCATTTTGAAAGGGTTGGCCCATTAGTCCGACAATCCATTACACCGCATTCCAAATGATTATGCAAATTTGTATTTCAGTGCCATAAAGGTAAAACAAAAATAGTTTTTAAATGAAACTCATGGATGGTTTTGTTTCTCAGGGCTCTTTGACTCACTGACGCCTGTGATGATTAGTTTTCAGGTTAAGCCCAGTTAAAGGACAAACAACTGAAAAAGGATGTTCCACATTATTAAGCAGACCAACATTTTCAAGCAATATGGGAAAGAAAAAGGATCTCTCCGCTGATGAAAAGCGTGAAATAGTTGAATGCCTTGGTCTAGGTATGAAAACCTTCGATATTTCCTGAAAGATTAAACTAAATCATCGTACTGATAAGACATTTGTGGCTGATTCAGACAGATAAAGTGCAGATAAAGGCACAATGAGGATGAGGACTCTTTTTGCCAGACAAATACATCAGATTAAGAGAACAGCTGCTACAAAGCAGAATTCGTTTTTAAGGTTCTTTTTGAGAGACACTAGGTAAAACAAACAAGCTTGTTCAAATACCTTACGCGTTTTGACGGACAAGGATTTTCTACTTCCGTCTTCATCAGAGGCGTCTCCTGACGTGCATGATGCGTCTCTTATTGGGATGTTGTTCTTCCCAGGCGTGGCCACACTGACATAAGAAATAAACCTGTCAGTGTGGCCACGCCTTCCGCCCGGGATGCTATAGAGAAAGCAAGGAATAAGATCCATCAATAGAGATGAGGGCGCCTTCACCCTGGCCAACATGGGATGCACTTCTCCACTAACCACCACTGGGCGAAAGCTGGTTGAAGCTTCTGGTGCCTCTGGAGTCTCCCGAAAATCAAGGTGTAGGACCCTCCAGAGGCTGCAGTTGTGCATAAACCTTCTATCCGGCCTCCCCTAAACTGTTCATTGAAGCTGAAGCGGAAACTGCTGCAGTGGCCCAGAGTCGGGTCTTGTTCACTGATGAGGCCGTGTAACCCTGGATGGTCAGATGGATGGAGTAGTGGATGGTTGGTGAATGGCCACAATGACCCAACAAGGCTGTGACGTCAGTAAGGAGGGGGAGGAGTCATGTTTTGGGCCCTTTAGGATCCCTATAAGCGTGAAAATGAAAAATATTCACGTGGAGTTTCTGACTGACCACTTTCTTCCATGGTACATAAAGAAAGGCGCGGTGATCAAAAATACAATTGCGGAGGTTAAAACTAACTCAGCGATTGAATTCTCCAGGTTCTTAGCTTCAAAATGATGTTCATATTGACTGAGGTTTAGTGAAACTAACTAACTTCAGTCCAACCTGTTCCGAACCAAGAGGCCTAGGACATTGTGGGAGGACTAAAGGCCTGACTTAGCTCTTTCCAATGCCAAAAAAACAGAAAGTCTCTATCACTTTGGGTCCCAGATAATAGATCCCACAAAAACATTAATAACAAACAATAATAAATGTTTATTATTAGAAACAATTGATCCTGGAGCATCATAGAGGCCACTGTGATGGAAAGTAAAGGCACCATGCAGCCGCTTGGTCACTAAAAGGTCAAATACGCTTTTTTTCTCACATTAAGAGTTCCTTAATGCACCTTTAAACTGAATCCAAGTGAGAAACACACAGCACACTGGCAGTAAAACACTTAGTAAGTCTGTTTAAAATATCTGGTTTCCAATCATAACTCCGTGAGGGCTTTCTTCATAAAGCGAGGGCCGGGTTAAGCCTCGTGCACATCTCTCAGCTCTTCTCTGTCCCACTCATTTCAGACTCCTCGATCTCACACATGGGTCCTCTGAACACCCTCTCCTCTCTCTCTCACACTCTCTTCCCCGTCCCACGCGTTTGGACGGGGCAGCTGCAGTCTTTGCGAGCGCTTGCCAGCCTAAAAGCAGCACAGAAGGTTCCCGAGATCGCTCCCACTCGAGGCATCCCCCGTCTGGCACCGCGCTCACAGGAAACTGGACTTTTACAATTCCCACGGACACGAGCTCTCAGCGCTAATAAATGTTACACTTCATACAAAGGGCCTATACAGGTTGGGTACAAGGCACTTTTATATAAACCAGGGGGCTTCCCGGACCTGGTTCAGTCCTGCTGCAAAGTGGTTAAGGTCTGGGTTAGTCCAAGTTTATGGTTAACGCAGTGCGGCCCGAAGTCCTGGTTTAGAGCTGGTTTGGACAGTTTGGTCCTGGGCGTCGTCACATCTGCCTCCTTTGGTCCTGTTTAAATTGACCGGAGTTTGTTTTCTGTGAAAGCCCGTTAGGTGTGAAAACAGGCATAAGAAATTTGACATCCTGTTGCGTAAGGATTCTTTTGTAAACTCCCTCTCAGACGCCGACAGTTTGACATAGAGCCTCATTTCCAAGTTATCCACAGTCTGTAGTTCTTATATTTGAAGAGTTTAGCGGAGCTAGGCTAGTGCTAGGCTAGTGCATGTCTATGGTAACTAGTAGCCTGCGTTAAAAACAGTCTGACCCAAGCACAGTGCACCTGAGGCAAATCACTTATAACACCAGACTAACCATAGAAATGTCTGTATTGACTGAATAATCTTTGAAATATGACCATTTTGCATTTAAAAGAACTTATATTTGAGCAGCTTCCTGGTTGTAGCTACGCAGCGGCGGAGTGATCTGCTCGGTTACCGGATCTACAGTAGTTTGTTTACCTGCGGCCGCATTACTACACGTGGAATTCACAAAGGAGATTTCTACAAATCAGATATGGCAACGTTTGGAGGACGAGCCCGTGATTTTGAAGAGGTTTTTAATGCAGGCTACTAGCTACCATAGACATGCACTAGCCTAGCACTAGCCTAGCATCACTAAACTCTTCAAATATAAGGACTGCATGAATTAAAAAAAAAAAGAAAAATCTCCAGAAATCATCAACACCCTGAATAACTAGGAAATGAGGCCCTATGTCAAAAATCCTGAAATATCCCTTTAACTGAGTGCATTTTCTCTAGTTTCTCTTCAGTGCTACCATATCTAAAAGCTCACAGCCTATTTCTCCAGAGTAATGCCTCATTTGAAAGCTAAGATCTATAACAAAAAACGTAGTCAGTTTTAGTAGTAGTAGTAGCATCATATTGCAAGTGGTTGATAAAGTGATGCAGATAAATGATGTAAACACACGGATTATTGCATGTATTTCTGCAATGGGGTTATTGCACATGTTACTTCACAGTCTTGTTGTTCAGTCTGACAGCAGTGGGGATGAAGGACCTGCTCCTTCTGGAACTGAGGGTGCCTCAGTCTGCTCAGCTCCTCCACAGTCCCGTGCAGTGGGTGGGAGGTGTTGTCCATGATTGAGGTGAGCTTGTCTCTCCTGTCCCTCGCCTCCTCCACAGAGTCTAGAGCTGGCCCTCCTGTTCTTGTACTGCTCTGTGCCGCACGGGGCCCAGCACACGGCATAGTGGAGAGCAGAGGCCACCACAGAGTCATAAAGAGTCCTGAGCAGAGGCCGGAAGGACCTCAGTCTCCTCAGAAGGACCTCAGTCTCCTCAGAAGGACCTCAGCCTCCTCAGAAGGACCTCAGTCTCCTCAGAAGGACCTCAGTCTCCTCAGAAGGTGGAGGCGTCTTTGGCCCTTCTTGTACAAGGCGTTGGTCCAGTTTAGTGTTGAGGTGAGGTGGGTGTTAAGACGTTAATACACGTGTCTATGAAATCGCTCAGTTCTACCAAATGGGAACCTGATTCTCCTGAGCTCCAATGAAATGACACCAGCTCCATCACGTCTTATTACTTATACATTCACATAATGGATATTTACACATTGCCTCCACTTCCCAAGCTTTACTTCCAGGCAAACATTACATCCCACACAGAGAAACGGTATCGAATCACCCTGTTTATTTCATCCCTTTTCCTCCGGGACACATTTATATTAGCCCGCTGTTCACACAAATAAATAATTAGCCGTTCCATAAGCTTCCCGTCATATAGCTGCGACCTTTCGACCCCCGTCTTTCCGTGCAAATAACCCGGCTCGGGATTGACGTCGCGGACTCATTTGTTTCGCGCAGCCAGGGTAACGTTGCAGTAAGTTTGCCAGCTGTCCGCTCCAGCTCTCCAGCTCCGGTTTTAAACACACCACCTGTTCCTCCGTAGTTCCACATATGGCTTGAATTATGGGGAAGGGTTTGAGTGCGTTTGGCAAAATCAGCAGCAATTACTTATCTGGTCCGGTCGCGTTTTACAGGCCTCCCAGACTCCCCTCGCTCCGCGTAAACTCATCCTTTTTTGGAGCACAGCGAGGGTTTTGGTTTTTCCTCCTGTCATTCCTACATGAGGTAAGCTTCATAAAACACGTTATGGGGGATATAATGGACATCGGGAAAATGCCGTATAAACGAAGGACCTCCAGGAGAGACGTTAATGTACAAAACTATGAGCGGTAATTAGAGAAATGAGCGTACGGGGTAAGAATGTATGCAGTTATATTGGGGCTTTTGCTTGGGAAAGGAAAGATAAAATGTACATCCTGTTATGTAAAGGATTCTGTAGTGAACTTTCTCTCAGATGCTGGCAGTTTGGGATTTCAGCTTCAAGAGTTAAAAGGCTGATTTTTTTTTTTTTTTCTCATCAAAACCAGCACCTGGCCCTGTGTCTCCCTTGGCACAGCGGCGTTGTTGCCTGTTTCTGTGTTCCACATTGTTTTACAAGATGCTTTTGTGCGTCTTTGCTGTGTTTTTCTGAGGTTCGGTGGATTTTTTTTTTTCCTGCAGAGACTCCTTTCTGGCCATGAAGGAAACGGCTTTTTAAAAAGTAAACACACAGCTGATGATCTAAAGGTCTTTGTGAACTACAAATCCACAGAGTTCTTCTTCTGAGACACTGAAGAGGCACCAGGAGCCCCCACACCTGCAGCTCAGGGGAGGCGTCACAGAAGGAGCTACAGGAAACAATAAGGGACAAACGAGGAGATGGTGAAAGCTTCGTAACGTTCATTGTGTCTACTTGTGTTAAAGTATCACTTTTTAGGTTCGTTTTGTCAGACACTAAGGTTAGAGATGTTAAAGATCTTTTACCTTTACATGTTTCAGCCGCCCTCTGCAGGCCGTCATCAGAAGTATCACCGGCGTGCGGTGACGTGTCACTTATCAGCTGTTCTTACTTCCGAGGCGTGACCAGTCTGACGGTCCCAACAGGTCTGACAGACTGGCCACGCCCCCTGCCGCCCTGAATCCACCGGGCCTGGTCAGATCTTTAACATCTCTCACCTTAGTGTCTGACAAAACGAACCTAAAAAGTGACACTAGAGATGGTGAAAGACTGTTGTGGAGCTGAAGGAGGAAGAGGAAGGAGGAGTTGACTAGTGCAGGACACCACGCTCTGAAACAGGGACAAACGTTTCAGAGGATCAGAGGGCAGCCAGCCAGGTTTCTTCCGAGTGCTACAGTTTCCCCGACCTCTAAGGTCATGAGGGTCAGGTTGACCCACAGTGGCAGCTCAGGACTGACACCTGAACACTATTTCGTTGTACACTTGTACAATGACAACAAAGCACTAACTTACTTAAAATGATCAAGTGTCTGTGCAGCTCTTATGTGGATCGGCAGGTCATTCCACAGTTTTGGAGCTGCAATAGACAAAGCCCTTGGAGCGAGGAACCTCCAACAGCAGCTTATCAGCAGATCTCAAGGCCCTAGCAGGGGCTTGAGATCCAGAGGAGCAGTGCCATGGAGACATTTAAAGACAATAAGTAAAAACGTACAGTATGTAGAGCAGCTAACACGGGGCGATGTGCTGTCGCTTTTATATAATGAAAAATAAAGCACACACTTACTTTCTTCTTTTGTTATCCACAAAGCTCGTCTTAGTCTAAAGTACGCCTTCTAAAGAAACGTTCGACCAGGGCAGTGCTCAAACTTGCTAGTTACGTTAGAAACTTTAGCCTGTTCCAAATGGTTTTGCTCACATGCTTCCACGTAGATCCTAGCGCCTCCGGGAATTATACCAGAAAATCCCAAAGGTGTCCGAGGACCTAAAAGTTGGATGGTATATGACTTTAAACATGCCTTGTCATCTTGTTCTCACCTCGTGGGTCACAGAATCATTCTCAGTGGGTCAAAAGCATTTCCCAACAAACATTTCTTTCAGTGAAGAAAATACAGGAAACCACTACTGGAGTCCGTTACAGTCAATATAATGATTCTGTCTTTTCAGGCTTAAGTCATGTTAGGGCTGCGGGCGATTAATCAAAATGATAATCTCTTCTTTGGTCAATCTCAGGAATCGTCACGGCTCTTTATAACTGTCAGGTTTACAGTCTTTGGCAGAAACAGCTCCTGGTTTTGGAGTTTGGACGAGACAATGGAAGATTTGTGTGTGTTAAATGAGACTGGAGGAAAGTATTTGTTTTTGTTTGAGCTGAGGTTTGTATAAAGGATGTGTCGAGGTTCATGAATCAGCTACATGCATTCATTTGAACAATAACATATGCTGTTTTGTTTGCATTTTGCACTTAATTTACCATCTGATGTCGCCTGCATTTCAGTCGTTGGGCACAAAATCTGCTATGTGAACGAGACAATGCTGCGTGAGTGAAAACTGCATAAACAACTCTGCTGCTGATCCACTTCTGCACACGAGCAAACGCTTGGTAAATGACCCCCATTATTAACAATTCTAAACAAAGGCAATTTACCGCATTGTTCTGCACCATAACGCTCCACAGCAGCAGAGTATTGGACTGAGACATTAATATTCTTTCATTCTAGTGTTGGTTCTGTTTGTCATGAAAGTAGAAGCTTTGTTTATGTATTTAATTTCACCTTGACATTGTTTCATTAACCAGTTAAAGTCATTTACATATTTACATCCAGGATTCTGCAGGGCATTAAAAAAGCATTAAAAGTCATCATGTTATGTCTTTTTTTCTTACTGTGTACAAAAATACAAAACTCAGAACTAAAGCGGACTGTACTCTCTTTTGCTCAAAAGTTGGGGTTTGAATATTAAACTCTCTCCTCATTGACTGTATAGATTCAGATTCATTTTATTTATTAAAAAACCACATTGGAAAAAAATGTGCAAAGAGCTCAAAGTGTGATATGTAGAACACATAAAAAGACACAATATAAAAACAGAACAAACAAACAATGCCACATTAAAAGCCCATACAGATAAATAAATAGAAGTGCCTTGTTTAAAGTATAAATCTCACAAAATGAAACATGCCAAGATTTTTTGCATTCATGGCATTAAAGTATAGTATTTAGGCATTAAAATGGCATAAAAAAACACTCAATTAGACTTGCCACCTGTGACCCGTTTAGAAATGTATACTGTTTGAAATGAAATGACCTTTTTCGGTTTCGATACATGTATGTTCATTAGCATCCTCTGTCCCGACCAAATAAACCAATAAATAAATAAAAGATACTGTCAAAAATGACCCCAAAAGTATTGGTATCGTATCAATTAAGAACAAAAGTGGTACAGCCCATTAGTAGATCTAAGAATCATGACTTTTTCATATTGAACTGTAAAGGCACTAAATGCTGGTTGAGCGTCCACAATCCCACAATCTTAGGTCACGTTCACACCTGGGACCGGGTTCGATTGTGGACCATAATTGCAACATTGTTTTTCAGCTCTCAAACTGGAGCGCTTTGCATTCACCTCTTTTTTGTCAATCGAACCATCATTTTAAATGCAGAGCTCCCCTACCCGCCTGTGGGGGCGCTGTAGCAAAAACATCTACAGGAGAAGCAGTGAACAAGAAACAGGCTTTTGGTTGATTAAATTCCACTTCCTGTTCCACCTTTTGTTTACAAAATGGAGCGACATCATACTGTGGCTGTGCTGGTTTTTCTTTTTTCCAATCTGGGGAGTGGCAATGACACTCGGAACACAAAGATCTTTTTACGGACGAAATGGGAGATAAATGAGCTGATTCACGGCGCAGCGATGGGATCATGAGGAGCAGCAGACAAGGAAAAACCGGGACTAAACCAGGACTAAAGCGGGACTGGCAGACCCAGGAGATATTTTTTCTTCACACGAGACAACTGCGAAGGAACCGGGCCAGAGACGTGGAAAACTACAGACTGTCCGAGAGAAACAGACATGGAGCAAAAGTACTAAAGGATTGTCGCTGCTTACATCAGTGGTTTCTGCCTCATATTTACGAGTCATGGCTGTGTTTTGGTGTAAATGTTGTACTAACTGTTAGCTCTAACTATAGAGGGTCTGCACGTGCTTTTTCAGTTTAAATGAAACTCACTATATTCCGTGTCGGAATGGCGCAAACAACTTTAAGTACATTTACGATAATAATGTATCAAAATCAGTCAAGATCAGGTTAGTCCAAACAATGGTCTTTCCAGTGACGACCTGTGGAAGTGAGAGTTAAGAAGAGAATTAGAGGCTTTTGAAATGTGGACGTCCTGGAGGCTTCTACGTGTTCCATGGACAGCGAAGAAAACAAACCGATGGGTCCTGAAAGAAATCCAAGTGAAAATATCTCTGATGAACATAATAGAGAGGAACAGACTGTCTTTCTTTGGACATGTGATCAGAGCAGATGATAGTTTGGAGAAAGCCGTCATGCAAGGGTACATGGAGGGAAAGAGAGGCAAAGGAGGACCTAAAACGAGATGGCTGGACAATGTGCTGGAAAAACTGGGTATAACTCTGAAGAACTGTCTTGTTACGGCGAGAGACAGGACGAGATGGAGATACCCGTTTGATTTGGTCACCAGGGGTCGAAGTCCACCTGATGGATGAAGAAGAAGGTATTCCATAATGAAAGTTTGACAATGTCCTGCAACTTTCTCTTCCTGGTTTTGTCCGGACCAAGACCCACATTTTCAGCCGGACCAGGGTTCGCTTCTATGGCCCGGATCAGAGGTTCACAACACCTCAAACGAACCGGACTATCTGAGCAAACGGGCTGGGATTCGGATCAAGAGGGGGTTGTGAATGCGACCTGAATCTCCTCCTGGCCTGCAAGGACATTACGCAACACGTGGCTTGACTATTCGCAAATTCACAACATTAAAACCAAGAATTAAAAAACAAGTCTGCTCAGTTCTCGAAAGCCCTAAATTGTCAACGATAAAGCAATCTCTCATCTGGCTTTGCTTAGTTCCTCCCTGTTTTGAATTACGTGTCAAATCCGTGCTACCAAACTCACACACAACACCTGGAACGCTTCACTCTGAACATCTTTCCTCACTTTGTCAGATAGCAGCTTGACCTGCACAAATTATCCCCCCCCCCCCCGAAAAAGCAGACAACAAACCGATCCGAGCCCCGCTGTTTCCCCCCCGTTTGTCAAGCCGTCACATTTCCACATCGTTCGAATACTTCTCGGCGTCGGCGTCGGCGATGCTTTCCAAAACACCTGCTATTGTGTCTGCGGGTCGTTTTCCATAAACACGGGAACGTCGGGCGCGGTCGGACGCACAGCGAGAGGAGTTCTCGTACACATGCATTCCCTCATGGAGCCGAGTGCGGGGATGTCAAAACACTGTCCGGCCGCCGCACTGAGGGAGCGGACAGGATTTAGTGCGAACACATGCGGGAGCTGAGGGACGCGCTCGGGGGAGATCCACTTGACTTTATTGGTTGCACAAGAAGACAGTCGGTTATCATTGCCGCTGAGGGAAGTCTGTAAATGTGTGTCAGGTTTAGTGCGATGAGCTAAACGTATGAAGAGGCGGGAGTTTGAGTCAAAACAAAAGGCCCTTGGACAGAAGTCGGTTTGTGTTTGGAGCGGAGCGTCGTCAGAACATTACTATCAAAGGAGCGATAGCAAGAATATGTTTAGTGTCAGTGAGTTCATTGCTGCTACAAGACCCTCAGGCTTCTTGTTAAATTGGTACACATCTTCAGAGATAGTACATTTGTTTGGCTTTATTCCACTTAGTTGACCTCTTAAGCCCCGGGTTTTATTATTTTTGTCTCAGATCTTGGATCTTGGAAGTGAAGAAGGATGTCACGGAGAGTCTGTTGGCTTTAGCTTTCAAATTAGGCGTTACACTGTTGCTCTGCAGTTGAGAACCTTTTAGATTTGGGTAAAGCCGAAATGGAGAAAATGTGCTTGGTTAACCTCTTAAGCCCTGGGTTTATTATTTTAGTCTCAGATCTTGGATCTCGGTGTCACATTTAAGCCCCGCCCACTCTGAGTCTCTGTGATCTGATTGGTTTCAGAGTTACACTGTAGATCAGACACCGTGAGTCACAGTAACATGATGCTAAATAGTGAACTCTCTGTTTCCAGTAAAAAGGCTGAGGCCTCATTGCTCTTCAGTCACAGACTGAGAAGTGAAGAAGGAAGACATGGAGATTCTGCTTTAGAACGTTACACTTCTGCTGGATGTAACAATAAAAGACTGAAATTCAAGTATTCCTTCAAAATAACTGTGAAAAACACTGCATATAATAATTAGTCAGTTACAGTATTTATTAATTACTCTCATTCTAAATAAACAAACCCTTGTCATTTGTATCTGCTGTAGAGTCATGTTTGTCCCAGTTCCTCTGAGTCGTGGTGCAGCAGGACTGATGTGGACAGATGTTGTAGAAGAAGCTCATGAGGTTCATTTCTTCAACAGTTACTATAGTAACTATTTTCCAGTCCCGTCCACATCTGTCATGGTCCACCATGATCCACCACAACTCAGAGGAACTGGGACAAACATGACTCTACATCAGATAATATGGATATTTCTTCAACCTTTAGAGGCATCAGTCATGTCTTTTTGTTTTGTATGTTTTTACCATAGTTTTGAGTTTCAGAATATGATGTAACTCTAATATCCAGCAGATGTCTGAAGTTCTGTCTAAAGCAGAATCTCCATGACTTCCTTCTTCACTTCTCAGTCTGCTTATTAATATTTTTACAAGAATATTATTCATTGACTATTACTAAAGCTTATTAATGCTTAAAAGTACTACACAGAGTTTAAAAATGTTAATATTGTGTATTTTCCTTCCCCTACATGTTTCAACAATGTCCTAATGTGTATGAGCTCAGACCTGTTCACCACAACTGCCTCTAAAATCCTGCACTGTCACTCAGAAAGTTGTTGCTTCGGGTCCAAAGTGGCGTCATGCGCGAGCTTAATATAGAAGGTGCAGTTACGTGTAAAACCTGAGGTGGCAGTAGTGAGTATAAAATTACTAACTTGCATCTAGTCCCTTTAAGATGTTACATTAACCAAACATTCTCCATCATTTACAAAATATTTTTAGCTTTGACGGAAAATGTTGAAGGCTGTCATACATCAGCTCACATCAGAGCTGAGGGCATTGACTTGGATAAACACATGAAGGACAGAGAGAGGAGAGAGAGAAGGCGGCGTGGTGCATAGAGGTAAGAAGACACAGACGTAGGGTGTGTAGAGCTTTAAAGATGTGCTGCTGAATATCACTGTGTTTCTTAAACATTAAGCTAAATTTGAGGAAATGCCAATAATAAGCTCCACTTTTCATTTATAAAAGTGAAATATGAGCCATAAAGGAACAGGCCACCGTTTTTCCATACTGAGATATGTTCTTACCTGAGCTTAGATGAGTTGATACGTACCTGTCTGGTCTTTGCAAAACGACCAAAGATGTTGTTAGTATTTGGCCTCTCCAAACATATTCCTATAGCTCCAAACGGGGGTGAAGTTGGAAGCTGCCACGTATGGAAGAACGGTGGCCTGTTCCTTTAATATTGACGAGCAGATAATGCTCTGAGACTTTTATGCACAACACATTTCTGTTGCATAATGTTTAGTTTGGCTCCATTTATCCTGCAGTCTCAGATTATATCCTAACATAGGTTTATATCTCATCATCTCATTTCTTTTGTAGTTATAGCACTTTTCACAGACACAAGTGAAGTACTGCCAATCTGCAAACGCTCCAGCCTCCACTAACCCCGGCACGAGCACGTCCTCATTGCAGATTCGTCTGTTTTACTGCGTCTCTGCTCTGAAAACTCTTTTGATTCTTGTAGCCAATACACTTTGCCCGCGGATTTGTCCACGCCCCGCCGGAGTCACATTTCCAGATAAACTGCCCAAACACCCGAGTCCACGGCCCACTTGGTTCCAACAGCCTGTGACGCGCTCGTCCCGACACAGCGGAGAGATAGCGGGGCAGATAAGGCCTGACGGGACATGCCTCTCGCGGGACATGCCTCTCGCTGCAGCGCCGCACGTTCAGGCTTTCAGAGTCTGCGAGCCTCTCCTTTTTCCCTCTCTCCCCGAAACGCTGAGTCTGCAGCTTTTACAACAACGCTCACGAGAAAAGAGGAGCTTTCGACAAGAGGTCGCCGGGTTCAGGCTGTTCACTTCAAGTAGATCCTTAGACGGGAGCTTTGGGGAGTGTCTAAAGATCCCCAGACACAAGTGCAGCTCCCAGGTCTGATCCCACGAACGTAATGTAGGGTAAAGTTCTTCTTTTCTCTGGGTTTTCTCATCAACATAACACAGAAAAAGTTTAGTATCCCTCAACCTATAGGGCCGAGGCAATCCTTATATAGATATGTTCTTAAGTTTAACCAGGTGTTAGTGGTCTTCAAGGATCTGAAACATAGTGATATAGCACAGGATGACAAGCCCAACACAAAGAACAGGATTTATCCCAACCCATAAAACACTCTCTGTTTCAATCTGTTCAATATCATGGAAACCACTGTATTTCATGCATTTAATCTGTCTAAAAAGCGAACATCACAAACCCGCCTTAACCAAGTGCATTTTGTCCAGTTCAGCGAAAATCAGATCCAATCGTTTCAAAGGAGTTCACCCCTCCCACCTGATAACGGAGCTCAATTGTGAAGATCCGGACCCTTGAAAGGAAAGGAGTACGAGGGTCTGGTAAAACTGATCTAAACGGATCTTTTTCCTTTCGTTGTTGCCATGTTGTCGTAACCTTTTTGGACATTTCTTTTTATGGCTGTTTTTATTGCTCTTTTGTGGTGGATTATGCTTGCCGTATTTTTCCCGGTCCATTCCACGCAGGGAAGTTTGGAGCAATTGGAGCAGTTTGAACGGGCGGGTCTAACGTGCACAGATTGTCAGTGAAATAAACCAATCAGAACAAAACATGACCTGAACATAAACTGACAAGAGACTCCTTCATCCATGATTAGTTTTTGCTCATAACTTCTGCACATGTCATTGTCGATATTCCGTTGTCATTCCAGACCCACCTTTCGTGCAGAAAAGAAGTGGGTGTGGTTTACCAGGCTTGATTTTTTTGACTGAGGGCATGCGTAACGACCAGACAGGTACAAATGAACTCGTCTAAGCTCAGGTAAGAACATATCTCAGTATGTAAAAATGCTGTTCCTTTAAGACTTGAGTAGGAGTTGGATATTGAAAGAAACGTTTCTTGGGAAAGCCTTGTGACCTACTGAAAATGGTTCTGCGACCCACTTTTGGGTCCTGATCCACCATTTGAGAACCTCTGATGGAGTAGACCACGTGTGTGATTTTCTGGATGCAGCCTCTGAAGAAGCAACATGTTTTGTGGCAAAATATCAGCATAAATTCTAGAAAATCCAGTTGGTTAGATTGACCGGACGTGGACTAGTATGAGCTTTCCCAAAGTGTGATCCGGACCCCACTTTAGGAACCACTGGTCTAGTAGAAGATGGAAATTTGTCCTAGGTATTTGTCCCACTCTTCAGTCTTAATGGAGCAGGAGCAGTGCAGGGAAACATCTCATCTTATTTATTTAGTCATTTTATTGGGACCGTGCATAAAAAATATGCCAGATTAAAAAGAATTCAGTTTCCATCTGTTGTCCCAGGAGACAAAGATAAAACACTCACCTTGTGCATATGGATTGTTCAAAAGTGCAGACTCAGTGTATCTATAAAGAGTCTGAAAGAGTGGACTGCATGTCCTGGATCCGGCCTGTTGACTTGTGGGAGTTGAAACCCCACACTTTCCTGCCCACTGGAGAGATGTGCATTTCAAACAGACCACAGAAAACCTGGAGGAGAGTGAACACAATGGCTTCAGACCCTTGTTCCCAGAATTCGGTGCTTTACGAGAATCAACACGAGGAAGTGGAGCGCGACGGAGTGAAGTCATCGTCCTGACGTCTCATCCGTGAACGGGACAAAGCGGCTCGATCGGCTCATGGTTTACCGTAAGGCTGACTGTCACGCGGCCAGGGCGGTGCAAGGAGGCGGTGCCGTGGATTAAGGAAACGAACTTAGGGAAGCAAACGAGCAGACAAACAAGTAAAATCTACGGTGAGGCTGAGCAAGAAACAATACAGGAGTTTAAGGTGTGCAACCCCTGATGTGCAAAACTGCTTTGAGATATGCACCCCTCCCCAGGAAGAAGTGCACCCTTTTTATTTAACAGAATACACAAACGGTAACTTATTTCAGCAGCCTCTTTGTTGGGCATTATCTTCACTTTCATAAAGGTCTTACCATTTTTTCCATACTCATGTTTTATTGCCCCTTTCCATTTTGATTTAGTATTTATTAACCAACAAAAACATCTGGAGATTTCAGTCTTGGGTTTAATCATCTCCAACTGCTTTTTATTTAGTTTGAGTTCTATTTTAGTCAGTACAGATATAATGACTTTGATCTCCCGGCCTCTCAGAGCCCCCCGTCCTCAGCAGATCTACCTCCCCTGGATGAAACATCCTGATCAAAACTTTCAAAGGTCAAATCTGTACAAAAATGTGATCAGTGTCATGATGCAAAGGCAAAAAATAATCTTGTTTTGATGGTGTTTGGGTTATTGAGCTTCATAAGCAGGGCCTCTGGCAGCGCGCCATCGCTGCTGAGGTGGGACGCAGTCGGAGAATCCGATTGGCTGGAAGATCTTCGACCCAAATGAAGGCCGTTACTGGAGCCGACTGCTGCCCAATAACCATCAGAGACATCTGCGACTGAAGACCTTCTAAAACAAAAAACGTCTTCAAATCCCTCGTCTCCTTGAGCCTCAGAACTATTCGTTTGGACTTTGTGAGAGAGACCAAAGGTTTGATTCTCTGATGAGGAAAAATGTGACCTTGATGGTGCAGATGGTTACTGACATCACAAACAGTAAATAAAGTAAGTAAAGTTTGACCTGTGAGACCTGAAGGCTTAAGAAAGAACACAAGGCAACGCAATGTAAACGAGGAAATGAATGTCACCTCCTCTCATGACGCTCTATCACAGGTGGCGGAGGCGAATGGTGCATAGCTTCGCCAAGAGCCTGCGCCCCTCCGTGCACCACCACAAGATCTGGCCCTTGGCCTTTTAAAGGCATGTGGTCCTCAAAAAGATGACTGTTCTACTTGGAACCTTGTTAAGATCGAACCATTTAAAATGTGAATTTTTTGCATTTTTTCAAGTGGTCTTAAACTTTTGTTCAGGACTGAATCTTCCTTTTTATATAGTGATGTCACTTCCATTACCTCTGAAGTGTGTTCTGTTAGCATTTCTTTTTTAGACCAAGGCAGAACACTCAAAAGGTAAGGCAAAGTACCGCGGCTTTGGGTAACAAAGATTCATGCATCCATCCATCCATCCATCCATCCATCCATCCATCCATCCATCCATCCATCCATTTTCTTCCACTTGTCCATTTCCGGGTCGTGGGGGCAGCTGTTGGAGCTGCCCAAATCACATTGCACCAGCCCCTTATGGCTCCTCCTGCAGGTGCTGGTTCCACAGAAGGACGGCCTCATGCTTCTAACCGGGCCTGTTGCTCTCTCATAAGGGGCTTCTCAACCTCTCTTTGTCTGACCCGTCACCAATAGGACCTGTTTGCCCTGGGAGACCCTACCAGGGGCACGAAGCCTCCGACAACAGAGCCCCCAGGATCATTCGGGCTCTAACCCCTCCACTACGTTAAGGTGGCAGTTCCAGGAGGGGGCGTAACAAAGATTTTAAGTTAAAATATCCAAAAAGTTGTCAAAAAGCTGTTTGGAGCAGATTAAAAGAAAGTTTCAACAAACGTCTGTCATTAACAACTCCCATGTTGAAGATCTCTGCTCTAAATCCTCTGAGACATTCACTCTGCACTCATTGTTTCGTGTGACCTCTGCCAGCACAACCACTCCACTCCACAAGGACTTTCAAATATTAAACTTCAGCACGGCTTTACAATGACCAACACATTCCAGCTCCGACAAACCCAGCGATATCAAGCTGAACACCCACTCAAAGCTGGTTCCAACAATAAAAAGTTAATGTCCACAAACCCAGTGCCTTTACACACGGAGCCATATAAAACATTACACCGCCATATTTCATGCACTTATGCCCAGAGTGTCTTTCTAAGAGGCAAAGTCAACCGCGCTGTGTACATAATGTGGCTAAAGACCTATTATGTTTAAGTGGGTTAAGTTACAAAAGCACCAAACAACATGTCCAAGATGTAAGAGAAGATAAATCGCCACGAGTTTGAAATTCAGTGCAATAAATAAAGGGAAGAAAGAAAATGGCTTCAGCTAAAGTGAGATTGTCCAGATCGACAAATCCTAGCATGACTTTCAAACCAAGAAAATGATGCTTCGGTTAAAAAGCTTTTGGAGGTAACGGGAGAAACAGTAAATTTAGTGCAGCGTACCAAAAACCGGGTCATTAAAGTGAGTTAGTTATTGGCGCTCATTTGGGGGTGGGGGGGGTGGGGGTGCAGTTTCTCATGTAATGTTCAAATCAGATGTTTGTGAGGGTTACTTCAGGTTGACAAATAGGTAAAACCAGTGGAGAGTTGATCCCTGCAGTGGGAAATCTTTTCCAAAGTAGTCAACTGGATGTGGTTTTGGAGTCGTGGATGTTTCGGCGTTCGCCCAAGAAGCTTTTTATATTCAGTTTGATTTATTGTCAATCCTGCAACACGTAAAGCACAAGCAGGGATTCAGAGTCATCGTAATTCTTAAACAATTCTTAAAAAAGGACAATACCTGCACCAGTGGTCGGGAACGCCAGGCCGCCAACGTAGAACTTTGGCCCTGAAGATGATTCTGGAATCTGAAAAGACCTAAGATAAAGTAAATTCCTTCATTTGGAATACGATACACATCTGGGCTGGTATTGGGAGGTTATGTCATGAGTCGTCTTTTGTTCCCCTGTGTTTGTATGTTTTCTTGTCTTTGTCTTTGGCCCTGTCCATACGAGGTCAAGTTGAGGACCAAACTTAAAGATATTTTATCAATCCAGTGTATCGTGCACCCTCCTGGAACTGTCCCCTTAACGTGGTGGAGGGGTTTGAGCACCCGAATGGTCCTCGGAGCTCTGTTGTCGGGGACTTCGTGCCCTTGTAGGGTCTCCCAGGGCAAACAGGTCCTAGGTGACGGGTCAGACAAGGAGCGGTTCAGAAGCCCCTTATGAGAGACCAACAGGCCTGGTTAATTGTGAGGCCGTCCTTCTGTGGACCCACCACCGGCAGGAGGAGCCATAGGGGCTGGTGCAATGTGATATCGCGACCCAGCAACGGACAAGTGGAAGAAGATGGATGGATGGATGGATCGTCCATACGAGCCCGGCGTTTTGGGGGTCTGTAAACCAACATTGTCCAAACTAGGTCCCAGAGTGGAAAGATCTAAAAATGCCGTTTACGTGGTTACTGTTACTAAAACCATGACATCACAGCTTCACAGTGGTGTTTGTGATCCATAATCTACTGACCTTATAATGAGCTTAACTCATCGATCCATAGGGTCCGATCCCGTGGGTGCTGCGGGGCTGGAGCACCCACTCAAATCTTTGCACCCAGGCGAATTTGCCCTGATTACAAAATGATTCCATAAATAACACCTAACCTGTAAAGCCGCTACTCCGTTTACTCCAAATAAACGAGCATGGGGCAGTTTGTAAGATTGATATAGGTGCGTTGGCGAGAGTCCGTTCTGCTAGTTTAGCTCCATAGGTAGAGCATCGGGCTCATGTGGCCAGGGTCCCAACCATAACACTGTTAGTTTGATCTCAAGCTTGACATTTTTTTTTTTTTTTTACTGGACACCCACTGGGAAGAACATAAATCGGCACCTATGCAGGGATCTATGATGGATCCGGGCCCCCCCCTGATGTGTTTCACCTGTGCCCCGTTTCCTCATGTATTTATACGGCTATGTCTTTCTCGTGTCATTGTCAGCGTCAGCCTCTGTTCCTTTCAGTTTTGCGTCACAGTTTTGTCATCTGTGGATTTTGCTATATTGTATTTCTTGTTTTTAAACATCACCAGTTTTTGTTGAAGTCCAGCATTTTGGGTTTCATTTTCCTCGCTCCTCCTCCAACCATGACAGGTTTGGCCTGATTGAAACAAAAAGATGTTGAGCGTGTATAAATGGTGACATGGTCCTCTTGGAAAACTGTACAATAGACCCATATTCGGTGTTTGTGTCTTTTGAGGACAATAACGTGTTGATGTTGAGAGAGCGTTTGGTGCCTCTGAGAGATGACCTCACTGCAGCCTCAGAACAGACTTTGAGGTTTGGGGTTTGGGACGTCTCTGGATGTGTGCACTCAAACATGACATGAGAGGGGTAACATCAGCACCAGCATGCTGAACACATAATAACTACTGCACAACATGGCTACGTAACTATAAATACATCAGGTGTTCTGGAGGCTCGCAGCATGAACGTCGTGGGTTTGATTCACACTTTATATCATGAGCCTTTTATCGGCCGATATCTCCGCTTTAAAATGAGCCCTCCCACAGCTTCCTAGGCCTCAGGGAGCTGAGAAATTTCATGGTGAAAATCGGTCACCAGTTCGTTCACCTATGTTATGTATTTTATGTAGTAGACTTTTGTGTTTACAACATAAAATATGTAATTTTGGAACCATAAGAGAAAGAGGCTTTTTACTGTTTTTTTGTTTTGGAATCTACTGATTTTTGTCTTTCAAATAAGCTCCCTCTGAAGTACCTACTAAACATACATATACAGCGTCCCCTGCTGGGACAATGGATGTTTCCATTCGTTGTCCCCCATGCACACCCTGGCCTATTGTACATGTTTTTAGTGGTAGGGGAAACCTACGCACACACACAGGGAGAACATGCAAATCCACACAGAAAGGCCCCGTCCAGGTGGGAATCGAACCCGGGACCTTCGAGCTGTGAAACACGAGCACTAACCACTGTACTGCCATGGCGCCCGACGAGTCAAACTGACACGTTTAGAAGCTTCATACACAGGGTTATAGACCATCCATCCATTTTCTTCCACTTTATCCGGGGTCGGGTCATGGGGGCAGCAGTCTCAGCAGAGATGCCCAGACTTCCCGATCCACACACACCTCCTCCAGCTGTTCTGGGGGGACCCTGAGACGACACCAGGCCAGCTCGGAGACATAGTCCCACCAGCGTGTCCTTGGTCTTCGACAAGCACCTACACTCTACTCTGAGCTCCTCCCGGGTAACTGAGCTCCTCACCCCCAGCCACCCTGTGAAGGAAACTCATTTCGGCCGCTTGTTTTGCGATCTTGTCCTTTCGGTCATTACCCAGATCTCATGCCCATAGGTGAGGGTGGGAACGTAGATCGATCGGTAAATTGAGAGCTTTGCCCCGACTACACAGACCAGACATTTAAAAATAATATCAGCCAAAAATATGAGTGGTGCAGACCGGCATTGGCCTCAGAAAAACCCACATCGGTCAACCTTTATTAGATATATTTATAGAATTTAAAAGTTTACTATAGTAATAAATGTTAAAGGATCTATATCATGCTATTTTAGCCATTCCAAAGTTAAGTATAGGCATTTATATGATATATTGTACCTCTACCATTATGGAGCACTCATTTTTGTGATAAATATAAGTGTTTTCTGGAGGTATTTTTCAAACCCGGAAGACACAACGCTTTGATTCAGTTAACTCCGCCCCCTCTCTCCGCACATACAACTTTACCGTAATATAAACAGCAATAAGTGAAGTTACTTCACGATGCAGTTATACGGAGTTGACATCTGCAACACAGCTTCATAAATGGCTAACACACAAGCTAATATGCTAACACACATGCTAACCCGCTTTTGGACTGACTCACCACTCTGGTCCATCGCTGTTTACATTATGGGACTCGCGTTGGTTATAAAAGTTAACTTTGGTTCTGGCGAAGGTTCACCAAACATCCATCAGTGACAGTCACAGAAAAACACAATTTTGGTGATAGTCGCTGAATCCCGGAGAAAAAAACAGCTGAGTGGCCTCTTCTTGAAAAAGGTTGAATAAACTCCCGTCCTCGTAGCCAAATGCGCTTCTTTTTCTCCGTCCGTGACATTATCGTTAGTTAAGAATAAATAACAGGTGTGTCCAGAATAAGTTGCAACGAGCTCCATCTTCAGCTGCAGCGCAAACATGACGTCTGTTCAGACGCTCAGGGGTGTTTGTTTTGGCCACAGCTGACCTGGAAGCACCTCAGGCACATCCTTTTTTTTTTTCCTTCACTTTCTTTTTTTTCTCTTTGTTTCTCTCTTACAACCGAAATAATTAAAAAGCTGTTTTACAAATTAAAATCCGTCTGTAAGCATAGAATTAAGACATTACATTACAGACGTCGAGCACTTCCGTTCCGCTGTTACGACACAACTGAGCAGGTCAGTCGTTCACCAGGAGAGGGAGGAGCAGCTGCTTTGATAAGGAAATAGCATTACAACATGGCTAAAAGCTCTAAAAAGTCGATTTTGCATGATATAGGACCTTTAAACTACAAACTACTTGAAAGATTAAAAAAAAAAAAAAAAAAACATTCATATCGGTATCGGACCCCAAAAATCCATATCGGTCAGGCCCTATTTATAATACACTGCCAAATATGCAGCGTATATAATCTGCATGTATTTAATTCCTGAAGATCAGAACAGAGGAAAGAGAATTGGACAAAACTGACAACTTTTTAGCAGAACAATGTGATCAATTTCAGTCAATACTCAGTCCTAACATTAATCATCTATTAATTAAGAGTTTCAGGAAGGACACGGCAGATGTTTGAAAAGCTTCCCCCCCCCCTCTGAGCGTGGACTGAATGAAGAGGCATCTTTGTGCATTCGTTTTATGAGACGTAAACAGAACTCTGATGTTAAATTACAGTCTGACGTCCTGTGGCACTGACAGTCTCCAGTCTTATCCCGAAAGGTTTTCATTATCTCAAATATTTCCTCCATATTTCCTCCTGCATCTGTTGCCGTTGGTTACAAACCCTGTATTTACAAACATTTTTATCATCTGCCGCGGTGACATCACTCCACGGGACCCTATCTGGTTCACCCCGACCGCAGCGCATTCCTGGTGGGAGTTCCCCTTCGGCCGCCAGCGTGTGTCCGCAGAACACGAACCCGCGCCCCGCCTCATGCGCTGCGGGAATCAAACCCTTCGCCCCAGTTTATTTGACGTTTTAAGATATGTTCTGGCTTTTTTGGTAGCAACTGCTAAGATAAATAGTAAACATGAGGACGGTAAAAATGGACCAAGATGGAGCTGAACTTTGGCTGATCTGCAACCGAGGCACTTTATGGTTTATCCAGTAGGACTTTATGTACCAGAAGTCAAAAGTTAGACGTTTTTATAGATTGCTGGCCTAAAAAAAGGTTGAAGCTGCTTGAAATAAACTGCCTGGAAGAAGGAAAACTGGGTTTAACTCTCTTTTCGGATTCGGGGCTGCTGCAGCCGGGCGGGTCAAGGTTCAGCAACACTATGGGCCTGTACCGGGTTGTGGATCTCCCTTACTGCCACTTTAAGTTGGGTGTGATTTTCTTTCGTGGGTGTTTCTTTATTTGCAGTGGGTCAATGGCCATGTCTTTTAAGTTAAGTGGGCAGTGGGCGGGACTTTAATCATAAAAACACCTGTGCACCTTTGTTGTCCCTCATTGCTTTGTTTGGTCTTGTCCACCAGGTCAGTAGCCTCAGTCATGCTTGTTCATATTATTGCAAACTCTTGTTATAAATGAAGATGGATTGGTTGCATGGTTCATTTTTTCATGGTAGCACCTCATTGTTTTGTTTGGGGGTCCGGGCCAGTCTGAGGGCAAGTCGGCTGCTCCGCTGGGACGGCGTGTGGTTGCTGGGGTCATAGCACCTTACCAGCACAGAGACCAGGGGCCATGTTGCAGAGTGTGCCGACCGTTCAGCCTGGAACCCCTGGGAAAGAGCGCTTCACTAAGCCCATTCAAGTTCCTTCCACCCATGTCATTATCGAGCTCATCCTACTCCCCAAAACCAACACCAGCTGAACCCCATCCGACTTATCTGCTCCTCTCCATCAATTTTAGACTTTTATATTTGTACGAAATAAACAAGCCTAAACTTTCTCTCTGTCTTGGTCTCCTTGTACCCTGGTGATTGACCCATAGGGGGCGTTAATGAATTGAGGGACTTGTATTCGGGCGTTCTGTTCTCCCAGAATTTCATCCGATGGGTGCGGGGGAGCGACTGAATTTTGCGTTGGATTATGGGTAACATTTGACTTCGCAAGTTCCGGTTCTGTCTCCTGTAGCGTTTTCGTTTCTTCTCCTTGCTTCATCTACTTCTAAAAAAAGGAATACAATTCTTTAGCTGATATTTTATGATGCAGACTTTGACTGTTCCAACTCTCTACACTTGGGGCTCGTACCTCCCCGCCCCCCCTCCTGCCTTCACACTGCCCCGCTGCACGGTCTCCCATCGGGCTCGGAGCCTCGAAGATCGGGCAGGATAGCTAAGCGCTGCCTCGGTGTCTGTCTCTGCCCAATATAACTTTATAATGTCTGTGTTTTCAACGTGAGAACATCAGCCATGTCAATAAATAAGCCTGTAGCCGAGCTGCTAACCACTCGCCCGGAGCTAACTAGCTACTTAGCAGCGCATGGGTCTGGTGAAAACAAGTATTATGCAATAATAACACAAATTAAAGCCGCAAGCGGCGATGAAGGCCCTCGCCCTTGGGGACTCGTCCCTTGCAACCGCCCCCGCTCACTCTCGTCCCTTGCGGCCACCTCCGCTCGCTCTCGTTCCTTGCGGCCACCTCCGCTCGTTGTCATCCCTTGCTACCACCTTTGCTCACTCTCACGCCTTACGACCACCTCTGTTTGCTGTGGTCCCTTGCGATCAATCCTCATCACACTGATTTAAGTTGTATTACAGTGCATTTTATGCGAAAGTCCCTTAAAGTTGCATTACAGTTCATTGTATGCGAAAGTCCCTTAAATTTGCATTACAGTGCATTTTATGCGAAAGTCCCTTAAATTTGCATTACAGTGCATTTTATGCGAAAGTCCCTTAAAGTTGCATTACAGTTTATTATATGCGAAAGTCCCTTTAAGTTGCATTACAGTTTATTATATGCGAAAGTCCCTTTAAGTTGCATTACAGTTTATTATATGCGAAAGTCCCTCTAAGTTGCATTACAGTTTATTATATGCGAAAGTCCCTTTAAGTTGCATTACAGTTTATTATATGCGAAAGTCCCTTTAAGTTGCATGACAGTACATTATATGCGAAAGTCCCTTTAAGTTGCATTACAGTTTATTATATGCGAAAGTCCCTTTAAGTTGCCTTACAGTTTATTATATGCGAAAGTCCCTTTAAGTTGCATTACAGTTTATTATATGCGAAAGTCCCTTTAAGTTGCCTTACAGTTTATTATATGCGAAAGTCCCTTTAAGTTGCATGACAGTACATTATATGCGAAAGTCCCTTTAAGTTGCATTACAGTTTATTATATGCGAAAGTCCCTTTAAGTTGCATTACAGTTCATTTTATGCGAAAGTCCCTTTAAGTTGCATTACAGTTCATTATATGCGAAAGTCCCTTTAAGTTGCATTACAGTTTATTATATGCGAAAGTCCCTTTAAGTTGCATGACAGTGCTTTATATGCGAATGTCCCTATTAAGTTACATTATAGTGCTATTGTGAAAATCCCTATGTAGTTGCATAATTGTGTTGTAATTGCAATAATCCCTATTTTGTTGCAGAAACTGTACAAACATGTTGATATTGCAGAAACTCTTAACACTGTATAAACGGTTAAAATCACTGACAGACTGCACTGTATCAGAAATTCTATTAAAATGCCGACAAAAAAAGAGAAAGGATTAGAGAAGTGTCACAGCCATGTTTGAACTGGCAACCTCCTCCACCAAAGACAAGCACACTATCACTGAGCTGTACCTCCATGGTAGTTAGACCCCGATGTGGGCTACTTTTGTCTAAGTTATTGAGCAGAAGTTAGTTCCCAGCACACCACTGGAGGAGAGAGGTAATTTCAGGTCATGCAACCCACCCATACATTGGGGCGGGACCATAGGTGCGGTTATAAAAAAAAAAAAAAGAGCTAAGGTCAAAATTGATCCATTAATGTCATGATTGGCAAGCCAATGCACAAGCAGTAACACTACACAGGCACAACCAATCTCATGAAACGTCCTGTATTCATGTGTTTTAGGCTGTGACAATGTGTGCAGTTGCCCATGTAAAAGGTGAAAACAATATAAAAGTGTCATGGCTGTGTTTGGACTAGCTACCTCCTTCACTTGAAACATGGGCCTGATGATGGCTTGGTTTCTCCAAATTCCCAGGCTGGAATTTGGTTGCAGCAACACACTGGAGGAGAGGTTATTTCCCTGTTTTTAGTGAGTTCTTCCTGGAAGGTGCTGAGTCCAAAAGAAAAAGGAAATAAAAGAGTGAACATTGGGATTGGATCCAACAACCTCCTGTACACTAGTTCAGCTCTCTACCTATGGAGCTACTCCAGCTGAGTAAATAAAACAGCAGATTGGAAATTAATGTCATGAGAGATCATGCACTTGTGTGTTTGCAGGAAACGGATTCACAGTTTAGATCCCCCACCCCCCCACCTTGAACATATACCCGATTGTTTTCGACATATTCCCCAGTGTTTCCTCAATTGTCTCCCTACTATCCCCCATTTCTTTCTCTTTAGTGACGCATGTTTTGGAGCGTTTTTCATGAGGGCGGGACCATATTTGCGGTTAAAAAAAAAAAAAAAAAAGGTAAAGTCAGAATTGATCCAACAACCTAATGGTTGGGAATCCAACGCTCAAGCTATGATGCCACACAGGCACAGAAACTTCTGCAAAATGTCCCTTACTCACATGTTATAGGCTGTGACAATGTGTGCAGCATCCCATGTAAAAGGTGAAGGCAATATGAAAGTGTCAAGGTCGTGTTTGGACTAGCAACCTCCTTCACTTGAGACGACAATGCTATCACTGAGCTGTAATTACATGCAAACATGGGCCTGATGACTGCTTGGGTACTCCAAATTCACTGGCTGAAATTTGATCCCGGCAACACACTGGAGGGGTAATTTTCATGTTTCTAATGAGTTTGGAACCATCGGCGACGATTCATGTTCTTACCAGAAACTGCGGAGTCGAAAAGAAAAACAAATGAAAAAGAGTCAAGGTTGGTATTTGATCCAGCAACCTCCTGTACACTAACCCAGCTCTCTACCAATGGAGCTACTAAGCCTGAGTGATTACTGCAGGGGATTTGACATTGATATCATGAAATACCCCGCACTTGTGTATTTGCAGGAAATGGATTTACAGTATAGAAAATAATATATTCTATCATTATTTAATCAGGGTAAATTCCTGGCTGCCCAAAGAAACGTTGAGAGAGGGTTTCAGCCCTGCAGCACCCTCGATATTGAAGCAATATTTTGGAAAGACCCATATAGTACGAGGAGCACACAGAGAGACGGACAGGAAACAGACGAATTAAACTTCCTGTGATTGTACTGTTGAGAAAAACGTGAATTTGGAGGCAAAAACGTCCAAATTAAAGCTTCTGTCTGTGACATAGGGGTAGTATAAGTACCTATGAGTCCAAAAGTGTGGCTTTTGTGAAGAAAGGGAGAAATTTGGAAAATTGGCGAATTTCAGGAGACAGAGGCCTCTGACAGAGGCCAGTATGCAGCCAGGCTAAGACCTCTGGGGATTTTCACGGAGGATGGGCGGGCCACTTACAAGCCACTTGAAAGCCACTTGAAGCCAAGATGGCCGCCTCCCTGTGCGAGTGGGCGTGGCGCTCCAAGTGAGTTTTGGGCTTGTCCTGATGTCCCCTCTCACTGTGCCGAGGGATTCGAGCATACGCCCAAAAACGCCCCGATTTTTTTGAATTGGGGTCCGCTTCCAGAGGGCGCTGTGGAGCCATTTTGTTGTGGGCGTGTCCCATTCGTCCAATATCATAAATTTTTTCGCTGCCTCATTGCCTCCGCCAATTTTGGTGAGCTTTCGCCCACGTTCAGCGGGTCAAAAACGCGATCATTTCCGGAGAAAAAAAATAATAATAATAATAATAAGAAACCACCCAAAAACAATAGTCCCTTGCCGCGACTGCGTCCGGCTCGGGCCTAATAAAGCAGTAACTATATAAAGCAGCCTTTGAGATGATCACACACTGAGCCGGGCTTGATGCATTTGTGGTTTATTGTGGACTTTTCATCAACAATGAGCTGTAGGCGATTGTAACAACTAACGGGGCTAACCTGGAATAACCATTGTCCACTGGGTCCTTTATTGGGACGGGACATATGGACTGGATATGTGCTTAAACACTGGGGAGATCCTTGCGTAGACCATGTGTATCGCTATAGTTGAAGATCCATAGGACATGGCAGTAACAAAGAGGGACTAGTTAGAACCAAAACAAAAAGCAGTTCTTTTTCAGTCAAGAGCTCCTTCCTACGCTTCAGAACACATTTAAAATCACTCGCCCCGACGGCTAAATCAATCAGTGGTTTTGTTTAGCCCAATATCACAGCAGGAGTTTCCTCACAGGGCTGCACAAACCATTAAGGCAATAAAACAGAACAGAAAAGTCTCCATCGTGTTCAGTCTGAATGCAGTATGCAGCAACAGGAAGTGCGCTAGGACATTTTTTAGGAGTGCAGAACGCCCGAATTGCGCCTGTATTACCACGTTTCTCAAAGCGCCACACGGGAGTCATTCATTCACCATACTCTTAGGGTGGTCCTTAAAATGGAAATTTTGAAAATTTAAGCTCCAACCCTTGGAATTCATTGCAATAGTAGAGAAAATTGATTTTTTTTTTCTCAGTTGGATAACAATTACTCCTGCCTCATCGACCTTGAAGTTTTATCCTACAGGGAACCCTTAGAGATGATTTGTATTTGGAAGTTTAAGAAAAAGACTTTGTAACAGATATATAAACATAAATTTAAACCTGGCTTGATACATTTTTTTTTTTTGGCGCAAAATATGGGGAATTTTGGGCATGTTTATGCATTAAACACTTAACACTAAATATGAAATGACAAAAAACATGCAATACACCTTTAAATTGGAAAATTTTCCCTATTCACCTGCAGTGTCTCGACTTAAAGGAACAGGCCACCGCTTTTTCATACTGAGATATGTCCTTACCTTAGTTTAGACGTAAAGTGAAGATATTACTGCACGGATGTCGAACTTCTCCTGGTATTATTACGCCTTACAATACAGTTCCCCTTTTTATCCGCTTAGAAAATCCACATTCTTTAATTTTGTTCTTGGATCATAGCTTGGTAGCTTCTATCTTCACCTGGTTTGGAGCTATAGAGGAGAGGAGGAGAGGCTAAATGCTAACGCCGTCTGTGTTTACATGACTGAGGGCACGCGTGAAGACCAGACAGGTACACATGAACTCGTCTAAGCTCAGGTAAGAACATATCTCAGTATGTAAAAACAGTGGCCTGTTCCTTTAACTTATGACTTTAACATCCCATTGAGAATTTCTGGGCCTTTCTGTGGGGAGTTTCCATGTTCTCCATAGCTAACCCTGGCGCGTTTCCCTGAGGCACTGATGGGTCAAACGCAGAGGGACAGTGTTCTCAGAAGGACAGCAGACCCTAAAGGTGTCTCCGGGCGATAACGTTATGTCACAACAGCTGCCTTCACAAATATAGCAGCTCGGAGTGCGCTGAGGCCCGTAGCGTTGCTCGTTGGGTAAATTATAGATTAAACTCTGGTTTGGTGGTGCGTTCTGGTGAACCGCTGATTAACGGCGCAGCTCCTCGGGTCGCGGTCACGGCACGCTACTGTAATTTAGCAGCTGCCTGATTTCCTCACAGAAAACACAGTCCCGTTGGCCTCAAACCGCATACCAGCTCTTGAAATAGTTTGCGCCGCTCCGTCAACACAATGTGCAGCCAGCGGGAGCCAGTTTGGGTCCCTAATTGAAATCACATATCAATAATGCAACACAACTGCGCTTCTCCCCGTTGCATGTCAAGGCTTAATTTAAAACGAAACAGTGGAAAAACTAACTCTAAACAGCGAGTGGGTTTTCGGTTGAGCGAGGAGAGAAATGTTTACGAAAAAGAAATACAAACTATTGGAAGAATCCGTCAGCAACACGCTATTAGCTCTGGGGCCGCCACACTCCGGTATTTGACAAACACAAAAGGAAACTTGTCTTAAACCTACAGTGTTCGGTTCCGTGTGTCACGCTAAATCAACCTTTTGGAACTTTAAAGGGGACACGTCCTGCAGAATGGGCTTTTAACCGTGTTATATTGTTACTGGAACGCCTCATTCATGCAGCTTTAAGTGATCCTGTGCTGTTTCGTAGGTTCTTCTTCTTCTGCTGAAGCGCTCTTATCTGCATTTCCAGACTTTTCTAATCAAGGATGGACCATGAAACTGTTCTCCACAACCCATTTTTCCATACTGAGATAAGTTCTTACCTGAGCTTAGACGAGTTGATGTGAACCTGTCTGGTCTTTGTGTGTGCCCTCATTCACACAAAAGACCAAAGATGTTGTTGACATTTGGCCTCTCCCAGTATATTCCTATAGCTCCAAATGGGGTGAAGTTAGAAGTGACCAAGCTCTTTCATGGGCACAAAGACCAGACAGGCAGTAAAACCCCTCAACACGCAATTTATACACTTTTCTCACTAGTTCACACGGGCTCTCCTTCATTGTCTAATAAGATTTTTAGATTCACATCACAGACATGGGGATGGAAGCATGGTGAGCTGCTCTCGTCTCAGCTGTGCGATTGTTCAAACTAAGAGAAAATCGTAGCTACGACCAAATTTTATCGTGGTAGATTCAAGCTTCAGAAGGCGAGGGTTTAGCTGAGGCGAGCGCCACATGCTAGCAGTGTTTATTTCCACGGAAAATTCCGAAATGAGAAGGCACATTGTGCAAAGGCCCAGGATCTTTTTGGAATTACACAGTTTTTATTTGCAGTGGACCGAGTGGCTCTGGTATTTAAGTTCTTCAGTGGTGGTGGAGCTGTGTTATTGGTGATTTTGAATATAGTTCTTCGATTATTGTAGAGAATTAGATTGTCAGAACTGAGCAGCTTGTACGTCCTCAGGATCAGGGGCGGATCTAGAGGGGTGGCACGGGGTGGCTGCTGCCCCCCATCGATGTCATGTGACGTCTCACAGGTGCTCCAGAGGCTCACTCTCAGTTTGTACTCTTTTGACAGGACAAAGAACAACTTCATAGCTAAATAAGGAAAAGGAAGGAATATGGAACTTTTTTTGGATTTAATTACATTTTTTGCAAAAGTTTAAATTTCACGTCAGTTAGAAACCCCCATTTATATTATGGACAATGCTACTATTTGTACATCATTTTGGCTCCGCCTTGCATCTAAACGGACAAATTGCCTTGCGATCAAGCGAAACTTGCCTAGCCCCCCTATAAACATTTGACGTTGTAAAATGTGTTGCTACCCCACAAATGATCCCTGACCCTGTTTGCCAACCTGTGATTTTTGTTCTAGATCCGCCCCTGCTCAGGATTTTGCAATGATGATAACGAAGCGTTTTTTTGTCAAGTGCCTTTAAAGCCTGATTATACACGGATCTTAGTGGTTTGAGCCTGGTCTCCTTTGCCTGCGACCAGCTGGATAAACAGTCAGTAAAGTGAGGAATCTAAAATGACAATAGGGCTGAAATGTATGCTTTGCAAAATGTGTTCTTGAATATAATCTTGTACCACAACTAATAAACAACAGCTCCATTGTTGGGCTGGAGTTCTGGGTACAATTGACTGAAAAAAAAGATCCAGCTCTTTTCACAACTGAGATCTGGTTCAAACCGAGCCGACCAAAGCGAACACTGTGTTAATCCAGGCTTTTACCTCCTCATTTGCAATCCCCGTGCACTTCTTCTGACATTGTGTCCACTTTTCTTTCACAAAAGCAGCAATCACAATGTACACATGCACTCACCACAAGACAATAAACAGATTTTAACTTTAACACTTGACTTTCCCCCAAACTCTGCACCACAGTGTTTCCAGACTTAAACTTTTGTCTGTGCACAATCTCCGTCACATTAGCATTTCTCTCTCTCTCCTGTCAAAGCTGAAAAACTGCTACTGCTCCCATTACAGTTAAACGGCGCACTCTGGGGTCAACTATCCCCACATTAGCTTTCCTCCCCCCAGCGCCCCCCCCCCAAACCCCTCACTGTACCTGGGAAAGCCTTCCTCAGAAGCACCCGTGGGACTCTTTCACTCCTCCGCCTGGTTCTAATCACCGCCTCTGGATCTGGATCTGGAGCACGAGGGGAGCGGGCCAGCTGGTCCCGTCCTCACCGGGGGCCCCGTGATCGTGCGCAGGGACGAGGGGGTGTCACGCGGTTGACAGAGTGAATTGAGTCGGCTGCTTAATGACCGAGGCTCCCTGACAGTCGCAGTAAAAATGTCCAGTTGTGTATCACGTCGTGAATCAAGACCAAGGCAGAAGTCCAGGATTGAAATATATCGAATACCCAAGGAGGTTCACCTATAAGGATCCATATTCGGCTAAACTCACATTAATGTTTGAGGAAAGTCTTCATCCACCTGCTGATGTCACAAGGTGCTGCCTTTCTTCTCCAGAACTCCTTCACAATAGAGAGCACTCCCACATTCTCCTGTATCTGCTGATCTGCTGGCTCTTCTCCATCTCCGCAGAACAAAAGCAGACCACAGAACACTCATCGGAGCCCTGGGGAGAGCCAAGAAACATGATCATATTATATTCCTTTGACTTCTTTTGGCTCTACCACATCTGGCCGAGCCTGGTCCTTTGTCTCTCTAATGCATCCACTTAGTTAGTCTCTGACTTTCTGGTTCACACCAGAGGAAGATGAGATATATTTAGACACAACAGAACACATGGTCTGTTTTCTTTCACAAATGTCGTGTTTACAATGTAGATCGACGGTGCCAAATGAAGCCGACTCTACTAGAAGAAAACCATTGATTTCCACAGATTTTAGGTAGTAATGCATCCACTGCTTAATAATTAGCCTGGCAAGCCATACGGATAGTTTAGCTTCAAATATATAGAGAAAGAAGTGAGTACGGCTGGTCAGACTAGTTAAAGGAACAGGCCACCGTTATTACATACTGAGGTGAGTTGATGCGTACCTGTGTGTGTGCCCTCAGTCACGCAAAACGACCAAAGATGTTGTTAGTATTTGGCTTCTCTCAGTGTATTCCTACAGCTCCAAACGGGGGTGAGGTTGGAAGCTACCAGGCTCTCCCTCGGGTACAAAGACCAGACAGGTACGGATCAACTCGTCTAAGCTCAGGTAAGAACATATCTCAGTCTGGAAAAACGGTGGCCTGTTCCTTTAAGACTAAGGCCGGTCCTGTTATCGGCCACACCGCCTTTACTCTGCCTGATCCCGTTTTATCTCAGAACTTAAGCAGAAAGTGCCTGGTCATTACTTGGATGAGAGACTCTTTGGGAAACACCAGGAAGACTGGCCTCGCTTCAGTCAGTCTACCCCAGGCCAGCTGTGGCTACAACAGTAGCTTACTACCACCGAGTATGGAGTGAATGAATAATGACTACAGTGCAGCGCTTTGAGAAACTTGATAATACAGGCTTGTGCATTACAAGTGTTTCATTGTTTTCCGATACCGATCCCTGAACGATACGTTTCTTCGATATGCATAATATAATATTTGTCATCCAGAACCAGAAGAACAATAATGTTATATATTGTTATATTGTTAATTATTATTCCATAAAAGTCAATTTTGAACAATTTGTATCATTTATTTGAGCTGAAACAAGTAACCTCCCTGGACCATCATCAAGAACATTTGGATTTAAAGATAAGTTTTTCCCCCCCGTATTTGCTTTCAATACTTTAATTTTTTCAATACCAGTAGTACCTAAAAAAATGTTCGACACCAAGATGGTATTGTTTAACGCAGGGGTTCTGAACCTGGGGGTCGGGAGTATGTAGCATGAGCTATCCATCCATCCATCCATCCATCCATCCATCCATCCATCCGGGGCAGCAGTCTCAGCAGAGATGCCCAGACTTCCCGATCCACGCACACCTCCTCCAGCTGTTCTGACCCCGAGGCCACACCAGGCCAGCTCGGAGACATAGTCCCACCAGCGTGTCCTGGGTCTTCCATGAGGCCTTGTCCCACTAGGACATGCCTGGAACACCTCCCGTGGGAGGCGACATGGAGGCATCCGAAACAGATGCCCGAGCCACCTCAGCTGCTCCTTTCGACATGAAGGAGCAGCGACTCTACTCCGAGCTCCTCCCGGAGAACTGAGCTCCTCAACCGATCTTGAAGGGTGCGCCCAGCCACCCTGCGAAGGAAACTCATTTCTCAAACTCATTTTGCGATCTTGTCCTTTTGGTCATTAAGCAAATCTCATGACCAGAGGTGGGAACATAGATCGATCGCTAAATCGAGAGCTTTGCCCCCGAATACTAGCATGAGCTAATGTAACATAAACTTCCTAAATTGTGTGTAAGAGACAAGTATCTCCAGGTACCTTTGAGCGTACAGTGATGACTTCAACAATTGGAGCATTTTCCTGCTTCTGTTGCAGCTGTTTGTCACAAGTACATCTCCTACATCCTTTATTCCACACTCCATCGCTCTGTAGTTCGTTTACTATAACCTGCGCTGTTTAATATTCTCACACATAACAGTCCATGCTTTCCTTTGAGCTGCTGCCTGATGACGCCTCTTTTCACCATCGTAGCGAAGATCAAGGGGTTTCGAAATTCCCAGATGTCCGATCGTGAGGAGGTTAATTCTGCCGAGATCCTAACCTGAGAGAGTTTTCCTACAGGGACTACAAACTACAAAACATGTAGAAAGAGTTCGTCCTTTCTTTGCCCCTCAATACCATTTTCATGCTTCGATTTCTGCCATGCAAAAACGCAATCATGGACAACCTGAAATTCATCCTTGACCTGTACGTGACGCTCGCTTTGGTTACGAACTGCATCCAAACCAGAAACCACATCTTTAGGAGAGGCTTGTTTGACAGGTCTGCGAGTTTGTATGATTAAATTTAAAATTAGGCTAAATAAGAGTTGGACTGCATGCTACATTTTCTGCGGTTTGGTGTCATTTTAACGAAGTCATGGGACACAAATGACCTTGGCCCCCGAAAGCGGCTCTTCGCTGACATCCAGAGTTTAAACCTATTTGGTCTGGAACCGGGGTTTGATTAATTACAGGAAATGGTTTGGTGGAGGTTTGGTGAAGTAAAAAACTAATAGGAAGCGCTGCCAAAGGACTGTCAGTCGACCTGTAATGGTTTTGCCCCTTTTCAACCCGTCACCTCTCCATCTCTCTCCTCTGCTGTCACCCCTGCCTTTTCTCCCTCATGAACCGCGAAGTCTCTGCTTTCGTTTTTTTAGCCTTTCGTTAGTCATTTGTAAGTAAGTAAAACTCCTTGAAGGGACAAATTAGTGTTTTGCTGTGCAGTGTCTTTTTGGTCGCTTCAAGGGATATTCCAGGATTTTTGACATAGGGTCTAATTTCCTAGTTATCCAGAGTGTTGCTGATTTCTGGAGATATTTTTTTTGTAATTCATGCAGTCCTTATGTTTGAAGAGTTTCGTGGCGCTAGGCTAATGCAAGGCTAGCGCATTTCTATGGTATCAGCTAGCCTGCATTAAAAACAGCCGGACCCGCTCCACAGAGCACCTGAGGCAAATCACTTATAACACCAGACGAACCATATAAATGTCTGTGTCCATAAAATAATTTCAACCATTTGGCATTTAAAATACCTTATATTTGAGCAGCATCAGCTTCGTGGTTGTATAAGCTACGCAGTGGCGGAGTGATCTGCTAGAAAAGAGTCCCTCAAAATGCGATCATTCATGTGATGCAAGGTCAGTTATATTCCAAACATGATTCTATCGACATTTATATGGTTAGTCTGGTGTTATAAGTGATTTGCCTCAGGTGCTCTGTGGAGCGGGTCGCACTGTTTTTAATGCAGGCTAGCTGATACCATAGAAATGCGCTAGCCTTGCACTAGCCTAGCGCCACAAAACTCTTCAAATATAAGAACTGCATGAACTACAAAAAAAAATATCTCCAGAAATCAGCAACAATCTGGATAACTAGGAAATGAGGCCCTATGTCAAAAATCCTGAAATATCCCTTTACCAAGAGATCATACAGATCTTGAAAGCTTGAAAATCGACAGTTGTAATGTCTCCAAGTCTTCACTCAACCATCTGCAGTTGGAACAAAACACTGCAGCCCACTTTTTAACTTTATAACTAACATTTTCCGTCGCCAACACTTCACCCCAGTCCTTTTTTTTTCCTTTCAAAGCTTCCAGTTTCTTTTACAATAGATTCAAAAATGTCACATTTTGTTTTCTTTTCTGGAAGTCTCAGAGCCAGGTACGAGCACTTGGGTCATTGGGCTTCTCGGTTGCTGAACCAGGACTCATGTCTCATTCTGGCTGCACGAGTCCTCAACATCCTGGACAATGACTGTCACCCGACGTGACTATGGATCAATTTACGGGGTAACGGGCTACATTTACTTCTTGGTTTATTTGGTCGGGACAGTGCGTGTTAAAGGAACAGGCCACCGTTTCTCCATACTGACATGTGTTCTTACCTTAGCTTAGACGAGTTGATACGTACCTGGTCTTTGTGTGTGCACTCTGTTACGCAAAACAACCAAAGATGTTGTAGCATTTGGCCTCTCCCGATGTATTCCTATAGCTCCAAACGGGGTGAAGTTAGAAGCGATCAAGCTCTTTCACGGAAACGCACAAAGACCGGACGGGTACGTATCAACTCGTCTAAGCTCAGGTAAGAACATATCTCAGTGTGGAGAAACGGTGGCCTGTTCCTTTAAAGAACACAAATGGGCCTCATGCATTGTACGTGTTAGTGGACACAGACACGGGGAGATGTTTTCTGGCGTCGGCCCATTAGTCTGACTCATTATTCTGAAAATGTCCGATTGGGTTTAGGCAGGAGTTCACTGACCTTCAGGTTAGGGCCAGTGGTTGTATATGGCTCTCTATACAACCACCAATCTAACAGACTCAGACTAATGAGATGTCGGACTCAGGGTTTGGCACCTGTTTGCTTTGTGTCAGGGCCAGTGTTTTTTAATTGAGAAATAAGGCAATAATCCTGTTTTACATCTGCTGTTCGAAGAGCTAATGCTTTCTTAGATTGTACTTGTTGTGAAAACTTTAAGAACCATTGTAAACATACAGGCTTTTGGAGAATTTTTGTCCATAACTGAAATGAGCATTGATCGTCATTATCCACCATATGACATTAGACACATGCATTTCTGCAGCTTTTTTCTTTCCCAAATTCCAGCCCCCCGTTTACGTAACACTGCACTTGGACTCCGCGATGACATCTCTATCCGTCCCCCCCCGGCCTCGTCACGCCTCCTTTCTTCCAAAACCCCCATTGAATCGCAGGTGAAGAAATCCATTTCCACGCTATCTCCTGTGACGGTAACAGGCATTCACGGATTACCGCCGCTCTCAAAGGGGGGCCACGCCAACGCCGCGGTCTTCGCCCCATACATCCCCCCCCATCCCGCTCCGCGCTCCCCTGCCCAGTGCCACCCGCGGGATAAAGAGGGACGGCCCGTTGTCCCGATACATCCGCGGTGTTTCGAATGGCAGTGGCACCTCTGAACTTTTGAACCGGGGGCCTTGTGTGGAAACTCCCCGTGAACCCGATCAAGATGAGAACAGCAGGTTTGGACTCTGCGTGAACTTTTCTAATTGACCTATTTCCCCCCCCCTGCCTTATCCCCTCCGCCGTACAGTAGATCCACGGCCTTTCTGCATGAATAAAATGAATGCCGGTCTTTGCATTGATGACACGCGGACAATGCGGTTTGCTGCAGGTCCTCACACGCAGCTGTATGGAATATAAATGAGACAATTATTATACATGACACCATTGTCCAGAACGCTTAATAGTTGAACCTGAATGTATGGAGCCATGTTCAGACAGCACGGGGCCTTTACTGTTTGGCCACAATGAATCCGAGCCTTTTGTGCTTTTTGTTATCGATTCAGTCGTGAGAAGTGTTCGTTACATATTTTAGGAACATATAGTGAATTCCTTAAGATGCAGCCAGCATTTTAAACACCCTAGTGGGCCTGGTGGGAGGACTGCTGTTGCGCCCCATTGCGAGAGGGCGTTGCTTTAAGAAAGAGGTCGACTGAGGCGGCCTCTGATGACAGTTTCACAGTCGCTTCCTTGCGCTCTTCCTTATGCTGACTTCACACCGAAGCCTCCAAAGCATCAGGTTGACATTGAAAATACAATCCTCCTCGGGGATCGTTTTGAAGTCGAAGCGGGAAGCTGTTGACTCGCGTCCAGCGCCTCCAAAAGCGACCGACGCTGGAGTTGGAATTGTTGAAATTTTTGGAGAAAGTCGCAAGCGTCGACCAATCAGGAGCTTTCCCCAACAGTGCCGTGCGTTGTAGCTGAGCCACCGGGGCAGATCCTAGGCCGGCCCGCAGAGGTCAACAGTCAGAGTCACGGAGGTTAGCTTCACTGTGTTGTGAACCGGAGCTACAGCAGCTCTGGGACTTTTACAAAGACACACATCAGTGTTTCTTTACCTAAACATCCAGGATTAAAAGCGGCAACAAGACAACTTATTTAAGTGGCTGGATCTGCGCTGGGAATGTGTTTGGGCCTTGATAATACCCGGAGCATTCCCAAAGCTAATGCTACAAGCTAAATAAAGATCCAATCGATGTGGAAACGAGAAATAGGCACGAATAAAGTCAATTTAAAACTTAAAAACTGGGGAGATCCTGGTGTAGACCATGGGGGTATAGTTTAAGATCCATAGGACATGGCAGGAGCAAAGAGGGAGACTAGTTGGCCTCCAAACGACTGTAGTTTTCAGGAAAGAGCTACTTCCAAGATGGCTACGAACACACTCTGAGCTGAGGCTAATAATTCTGGGATTATACGAATACAGGAGGACGGGACACTTTACAGCTATGCACAAGTGAGTTTCCCGGAGTTGTCACAAGTCAAAGGCAGTCGCAAACAGAACAACATGTAACCAAAAGTCAACCACCAGGTACATTTCAGCCACAAACAGAGTTTAATGGCACCGCTGTCCACTGAAATACGTCCCATTTCTTGGTGACGCCGACTTTTATTTCCATTTGACAGAACTATAAACAAGTTCAGGCCTCGAACCTGTGGCAGTGAACTGTGTTGTGTCCTGCTCTTCCCTCTGTATCTACACAAACCCGGGCCTGACCGAACATAGATCTGCAACGTGACGAATGTCCACAGCTGCTCCGTCTTCACTGATTGCAAGATGATTCACTGATTGCGTGATATGAACTTTTCCAACAAATATTTGTCTCTCTGTCTATAAAAGCGGCGTCACTCGATCTTTTGTCTGAGCTTCATTGTATGTGAGTGATGTAAAGTTCACCTTATTTAGCGCCGCGAGGGCTGAACGTGTCTGAACAGCTTTTCCCCGATGTCGTGTTTGCTTATGGGGAATATAAGTCGTCTTATATGTGTGAGCGTATACCCACGGACTGACGGATGGTGACGGGGCATGTCAGGCTGCACTGGGACGGAGAGATTTATGGACTTTGTAAGAAACACAGACTTTGCTGCAGCGCGTGGACACATTTCCTTTTCACGTCATGAGGCTGCTCCTCATAATCAGCTACATCTACAAATATATAAATGATTCTATTTTATAGGCTGCTTATGCTTTTCGCTATAGAAGTTCATCAGAAATAAAATATGGTCTTAAACATTTTTTTGGCTGAAATTGACCACTTTTTTTTTTTTTGCCAAAAAGTTTCCCATTTTGAATGCACTGATTATTTTCTGCATGTGTAGCATTAAAATATAGTATTTGGGCATTAAAATGGCATTGCTTCTGCCTGTATAAACCCTAAAGTGGGTTTTCATATTTCATCTCTGTATTCCCTGCTCGAGTTGGGACTCAGGTGATCGCGCTGCGGTGAAATGTATGTTCAGCAAGCAGGTTTTTCATCACGATCTTGTAATGTTGGCATCTCTGTTTACACACAGACCTGGTATTAAGTCCTTGCGATGTGCTGATTGGTCAGAACGAGGTCAGGTGACCTTAAAATTATACCGCAGCAGAAAAAGTAGTTCCTGTTTCACTCAAGTTGCTCAAAATCGGGATTTCTGTGTGTGAAACCACCCTTAGGTAAACACAGGGTGGCTTTTATAGATTTCAGAATAGGTTTGAGAATATGCAGACATTTTATTTCTCATTTGTTGGAACAAAAATTCACAGAAATCTAGCCTAACTGTTAAAAACAACCTTAAAGGTGCACGCACTGTGCAACTTTTTATGTGAGAAAAAATATATATATTTGTGCATATTTGACCTTTTAGTGACTCAGTGGCGTTATGGGTGCAGCCTGACACCTTTGCTTCCCTCAGAGTGGCCTCTATGACGCTCAATTGTTTTCCGGTTTGTACCAGAAACTGGCCAGAAATAATTGATTCTGGAGCATCACAGAGGCCACTGTGAGGGAAAGCAAAGGTGCCATGCTGCACCCATAACGCCACTTTTTACACCAAAAAGTTACACAGTGCACCTTTAAGGATGTGAAAACCAGCCAAGACGCTGTTTTCAACTACATTTTCCTGTCATATTTTTTGTCATTTCTAAGAAGTATTTAAGTGACCACGTTGAAGTGCGTAACGCAATCTGACTGGTTTGATGTGAAAGCACCTTTAGTCAATATTAGGTAGATTTACATTTTTAATTAATAATTTAATTAATATGTCAAATATTGTAAAGTGACGCCTATAACAAGGCCTGTAGAAGCCCAGCTGTGAGAGCCCATTATTAATCCGTATTTTATCTGACTTCCACTTATTGTCGAAAAACCAAGACAGTAAAGTTTACAGTTTACTCTATAGCATATTTCCTTGAGTTGACGACAGAGATTAAAATCTGCTTACGTTTATGTCGTATGAAAACGTGCTAAAAGTCTGAGTAGTGACTTCTTCACACAAACTTTCTTCCACGGCGCATAATGGGAAACCAAGCTGCGAAAAACTGCGAGTTTGACCCATAGGGAAGTAAATGTTTAAAGTTTATATTTAGAGATGGACGAACCGGCCGTGAGTGCGAAGTGTACGGGAAAAGTTAATTTGGAGGAAACGTTTTGGAAAAGTGTAGCTTACGACAAATGAGTTGGACAGTTCGTTCCCCACCAGCTCTGACGTGACAATCTGACAACTCAATCTCTGCTTCCTGCTCTGGTTAACCATATCCCCACTGCCCTGGTCAGGGGACGGCCAGGCTCTGCGTCCGACCACCGCACTGCAAAAAATAAAACCTGGTCTTTATTTTAATCACAAGAATGAGTAAACAGTGTCAGCTTTAACTAATACCATGGACAGGGAGGAATAAGTAAGTACACCCCCTGGCCAAGGAGCCTCTAAGAGCTAATCAGACACATTTATACAACGTTTAGAGTTAGGTTTGAGTCCAATCACTGATTTTGAAGGTTTTTTTCTATTTCCCAGCCTGATTTCTTACGTCCAAGATGAAAACCTAACACAGTGTAATAAAGGTGTACAACATGGAAGTGTTACAAAGCCGTACCTCTTCGAATGAGCTTATGATCAGGTCAGTGAGGTAAAGCTCTAACCCATAGCCTGAAGTAAAGCTGCCTTGGGGGAAACACTGCTGTGGGAGGTACGGGACACTGAGCGCTCTCCTCTTCTTCTTACTGCAGACTATGTCTTATTATGATACAATATGTCTTTTATCTGTAGTCTGTTCATTACCATTCAAATGGTGTCTCCTGTCCCACCCCCCCCCCTCAGAAGTGCCTGTCTAGAACGAACAGAGGAACCCGGCCCAACAGAGGAACCCGGCCTACAGGGATTGGACAAGAGGAACTGAAGCTCCAACGAGGACTGGACATTCTGCGACATATTTATACCACAGTACGCACAACAGAGGTGATAAACTTGGCGCCAAACAGAGTACATGGTATCTTAGCAAGACGTCACAAAATATCAAGACTGTTAATGTATCTCCTACAGGCTGGTGACCCTGTACCCTCGGCCTTGCTTCTTGCACATGCTTAGTTAAACTAAGGGCACCAAGAGTTGTCAGGCCTAATGGGTCACTTAACTGTGGCAGAAATCTTTTTTGCTATTACAGCCCGTCTGCTGAGTGACTCTCATCGGTCCTGGGTCTACAGCCTGTCCGTCCATGGGGGTGGATCTCTCCTTCTGTGGTTCTCCCCGAGGTTTGTCTTTTCTCCCCCTTGGTGTTTGAGTTTTTCCTCGCCGTGCTGGAGAGTCTAAGGACAGGGGACACTCGTCGCCGTCTGCTGCCAACGCTTATTTGGACATGATGTTTTCTTGAATACTTAATCCGCCTGAACTTTGTCTTATTTACGGCTCTGTTTTACTGCCTTAATGTTTGGTGCAGCCCTGTGAGGAAACTGCTGTTGTGATATTGGGCTTTACTAAACCATTGATTGATTGGTGTACATAGCGTTTCACTTTAAATAACAGCCTGCTCTGTTGACACATTAGGTACGGTGTATTTGTGCATTAGTTATGCTGCCATTTTCCCCAATTTATGAAACTTGTGTAATAATTATTATAGTGCATTGGTTTTATATACTCAAAGATGCCCCTCCTGGAACCGCCACCTTAACGTGGTGGAGGGGTTTGAGCGCCCGAATGATCCTGGAGCTCTGTTGTCGGGGGCTTCGTGCCCCTGGTAGGGTCTCCCATGGCAAACAGGTCCTAGGTGACGGGTCAGACAAAGAGCGGTTCAGAAGCCCCTTATGAGAGACCAACAGGCCTGGTAAGAATCGTGAGGCCGTCCTTCTGTGGACCCACCACCTGCAGGAGGAGCCATTGGGGCTGGTGCAATGTGATTTGTGCAGCTCCAACAGCTGCCCCCACGACCCGGCAACGGACAAGTGGAAGAAAATGGATGGATGGATGGATGGATGGATGGATGGATGGATGGATGGATACTCAAAGATGCTTTAATTGCATCATTCATTCACCCCATGCTTGGTAGTGGTAAGCTACTATTGTAGCCACAGCTGCCCTGGGGTAGACCAACAGACCACCCTTCGACCACCAACAACAACTCACTCACACTCTACATTCACCCAGGCTTCCTGCTTCCAAACGGTCTCAAATCCAAGTTCCAACCAGGCCCTTCCTGTCGAGCGTCCAAGATGTGACGGGATCAGGCAGAGCAAAGGAGGGATGTCCTTTATAAAGCTGGCACATCTACATGACGGTTAAACACTTGCAACTACACATTACACACCTTTGTAGCACTTTGTAGACATTTAGTACGAGTTATGTACCATTGTTACTCTTTCAACGCGTTTGCCATGTTGCAGTTACTTCCTGGGAGCTCGGTAGCGGCAAAACGTCATAAAAAAAAGTATCGTGAAGGGTAAGTTTCTCTGACATTGGCAAAGCCTGGCTAAGAAGTGCGAGAAGTGAATGAATGATTTGAAGGGTGAGGGTTTGCAAGTCCAAGGCACCAACAGTCCGTCTAAACCTGCCAAAATTCCGATCGATATTCAAAATACTTGTCATTTTGTCTCGTGTAGGTTCTGATTCTTTGCCCACACCTTTCCGACGTGTCCCTGAAGAGTTTCCCTGGAGTCGGTTCCCAGTGCCGTGCTGTGAGTGGACTCGGACAGCTGTAGCAATAGAAGAACCCCTCTCTCTCTCTCTCTCTCTCCCTCTCTCTCTCTCTCTCTTTGTCCATCTGGAAAAGTGCGATGGGACGCTCACTGCTCGAGGATGAGGTGAAGAAAAGTGCGTTTCCCTGTGGACCGCCGGAGACGAGCGCTGATTCGTCCCACAGTCAGCGAACGGAGCGCAGCAGTCATCCAGAGGTCTGACACTGCAAAAAAGGAAGAAGACCAATGACTCTGTTCTGCAAATATTCCGGAGGGTCTGGCAGATATCGGAGATGATTCAGGTGTGTGATTATTATTGTCAAGTCATTTTAAAGCCAGTCAAAAGATCTGGCCCTCTGCGTTCTATAAGAGAGTTTTAGAGTCAATAAAGGCAATCTGAGTACTGAAACAATCAAGAAAATATGTACAGACTTCGTGACTTAAGGAAGTGGAAAAGGGTGTCCAGGACAGCAAACTCACTCACACACCAGCGTAACCAGACACTGGAGTGGAGGTGGGTGAAGTGTCTTGCCCAAGGACACAGCGACAGTGTGCACTTTCAGCAGGTGGGATTCGAACCTCCCGACCTTCCGATCATGAGACGACCCGCTCCACCAACTGCAGTTACTCTGGCCTATAGGCTGTAAACTCCAGTCCAGAAGCTTTTAGATTTGGGTAAAGCCTGGTCGGAAATGGGGCAGGCTCTGGAGGCTCCTCGCTCTCATGGACTTACCCATTGAAACTCTTTTGGTTGGTGGTCGGAGGGCGTAGACTGGCTGCCTTGTTTCTATCAGTTTACCCCAGGGCAGCTGTGGCTATGCTGTCTGTGAAAGGCACTATACAAATACAGTCCTCTCCTCCTCATTATTGAACATGGGCTCATCATTCTGACCTCCACTTGTTTGTCCACTTAACATAGTTCTCTATTTTTGCCTTCCTTCCTCATGTTCATCTTGTTGTAACTAATGGAGCTGGAGCCAAACTGCTAGCATGAACAAGCTTCAGTTAGCCCGGGCTGACCGCTGTGGGTGAGGCCACCTTCACTAAGTCCATTCTTGATCGACTATTGTCTATGACGGCCAGTGAAGTGTGAGCGTTTCAATTCACCACCGCATGCAGTCGTTGTGCCCTTGGGCAAGACACTTTACCCTTGTGGCCTCCGCTGAGAGTGCGACTGCGGAACTAATGAGAGAAATGAGTGACCCGTGAATGTCTATCTGACGATCTGCAGAACTCTCAGGATCCAGACTGATGTGCTGGTTTTTAGTGGCAGGCCGCGCTGGTTTTACAGTGCAGCGAAGGCCTAATCCTCGGAGCGCTGCTCTGTCCATCAGCGCTCAATCTGGACTCTCTCAAACGCGGCTACTTTCTGGACGCGCCTCATCTCTGTTTTCTGTTGCTCAAACAAATCTATTGTCGGTCCCACGGTCCTCGCGCCTCGGCTGCAGGTGACGACGTACAACTGTGTTCAGATCAGTGAACAGCCAACAACTGCTTTTGTTCAGATTCTTCATTTGGTCATTCAAACCAACACATAATAATAATAATACAAATAATAATAATAATAATGGCTCACACTTGTATTGTGCTTTAAAAGCCTGTATTACCAAGTTTCTCAAAGCACAATCAATCACATTGTTTCATGTAAATCCGTGGCCTCATATTCGATCACATGACTCGTTTTTGTCTTGCACTTGTGGTAATTGTTTTTCGTCTGTAGCTTCATTAGAACGAGATGATTAATTATGATTAATTATGGGAAAATGTCGTCATGTCTGTGATCTAAGGGGTGTACACGGAGCTGGATTATAGGGTTAGCAGTAAGTTTTGCCGTACTATAAAGCTGGACAACTTTCGAGGGTTGATCGCGCAAAACCTGCTCTGGACCAGGTTTAGTTCCAACTTTGAGGAGGAGAGAAACCTCTACGGTCTACAGAGGGAGCGAGGAGTAAGTAAGTAAGTAATGTTTATTTATATAGCACCTTTCACAGACAAAAGTCACAAAGTGCTTCACAAAAGAAATACAAAGTACATTTACATTTACAGTCACAAAAAACGTGGTCATGAAACAACCCCTGTTCCACTGGAATCTAAAACGCTTTCTGAAACAAGTAGGTTTTCATTTTACTCTTAAAAACATCAACACTATCAAGTAACCGCAAGGAAAGCGGAAGATCGTTCCAGAGCGTCGGCGCGACCACCTCTGGTCTTAAAACGAGTACGAGGGACCATGAGGAGGTTCTGATCCTGAGACCTCAGCCTCCGAGAGGAGGTATACGGACACAACAAGTCTCTAATGTAGGAGGGAGCCTGACCATGCAAGGCTCTGAAAGGGGAAGCAGAGGGGGATCTGGAGGCGGGGGAAGCACTAGTGGAGCAGGTCTCAAAAGTAAAGCTGTTGGGTATCAGACTGGATCAGTCATTGTCTTGGTAAGATCAAATTAATCATATTGTTGGTATGATGGGCAAAGGTATAGCTATGGCAAAGAAATGTTCTGCTTACTGCCCAACTCCTGTTCTGAAAACTGTTGTCCATAGCATAGTATTGCCTCACCTACATTACTGCCTTGTAGTGTGGTCCAATGCTACACAAAAGCATCTTCAGAAACTTCAGATTGCTCAGAACAGAGCAGCTCGAGCTGTGCTCCACTGTCCTTTCCACAATAATGTCCGTGAGATGCACAAGAGACTGTCTTGGTTAACAGTTGAGGCCAAACTCCAGGCCAGTCTCCTCATGTTCGTGCACAAAGTTTTGATGGAAAAACAGCCCAGTTTTTTTATTTAACAAACTCTTATTCAGTGGGTTTTGTCACAGATATGTGACTCGCCAAGTGACGACAAACTCTTTGGTTGTTCCCAGACCAATGATCAATGATCAATGAAAAGAACTGTTCTGTACAGAGGAGCAAACGCCTGGAACTCGTTTCCTTTTAATATTAGAAACACTAAAAGTAAGCCACACTTCAAGTCACCATGTCCTATATGTGTCCTATAAGGTCCTATAAGGTATATGTGTCCTATAAGGCATATGATTATATGAAATGTGTAACATTTATGTATTCTATTTTAACTGTTTTGTAATTTTATATTGTGTCAGGACCCCAGGAAGACTAGCAACCACTTGTGAGCGCTAATGGGGATCCGAATAAAGAATAAAGTCCTTTGTATCAAAGCACGCATGGATTTTATGAAGTAGCGACTTCTTGTTGTAACTTTTCCTACATGTGGCAGACACAGATCGTAGATGACGACATGAAAAAGGCTGATTTCTCGTACATACAACAGGACGAGTATCAGCTGTAATGATGATTGTTAACAAATGTGAACATTCTCCTGACGAGCTGCTCAGTTCACGGCGCTGTAGAATATACTAATACTAGATTTTCATATTCAGATCAACTGTGTCTGTGTCTCTTCTGTGATCGAACGCCTCACAAATTCCCAGGGAAACCGTGGGTTAACTAAGCCGACTGATAAAGAGCTTTGTAGCAACACTGATCCAGAAGCTCCATGTGTGGGTTTGTCCACCCGGGTTAGAGGAACTAATCATAGAATAGCCCTCAGTGCATTTTGCATCACAGTCCCACCACCGTGTCTTCGAATGGAAAACGTCCAGAACACCTGCCCCCGGGAGCTCTCCACAGACTTGGGAAGCTGCAGGAGAGGTCATAGCTTCCTGACCGAAGCTGAGCAGAGGAGCGGATTGTTGATGCAGATACAGTCCGGCTCAGAGCTTCTATAAATATGCACAAACTGCTGCTGCGTTGTCAGAGTCGTTTAGCGCTGCTGGTGTGACAACTTCCATTCACCGCTCAGTCCCAGAGCGCCGACTGTGACATCAGGCAGACGGAGCGAGAGCAGATTATGCAACAACAGGCCGGTTTATTTGGAGAGCGTAATCCGTACACAACGGGATTCAACGTTTTTTTTACACAACAAGAAGGATTTGTATTCACATAATTAAGAAAACGTGTGTCCATCGCTGAGATCCCCCTGTGCCCGGTACCGCTGTGATATCGAGCGTTGATAAGAAAATTGAAGTTTTTTGGACAGACTCCCTGTTACGGATCTTGTAACATAAAACCTGTGATTTCAGAAGATCCGCGCTCAGTAAATGTCAGTGGGCAGTTTTTACAAGAGAAGCGCCCGCAAAACACAAACACACAGACTTTTACCAACTTTCCAGACGTCAAAAAATGGGAATTTTGAGTGTTTCCACAAACTCGAGAATGTGCCCCGTGTCTGGTAAAGGGCCAGTAAGGATTCGGGACCCATGTGCAATCAATGAATTATGTTCAAGGTGTTGACAAGAGTTTGTTTCTGACAAATGATTCTGCCTTCATGTGGTGTCGTGTCTTTTGACCATTCAACACCACAGTGAGCAGCCATAATACATTTTAGTGCCTTTTAGTTTTGAAGCCGACACTATTCATTTAGCTCTTTAAACTTGATGTGTTCTACAGAGGAAAACGGTAACAGTAGGTCAGCATGTGTTGACCTCCATCCAGACGCTCCACATCGCCCTGGTCCTCTCCTCTCTCCACAGACTCCCTTTTCAAATTGAATTTCAAATTGTTTGTCTTGACACTTAAGCACAGAGCCAGCGGCCGTTTGACCTTTGCTCTGCACCACCTCCATTGTTCTACTGAAGGAAAAAGCCCCAGGTCATTATGGTGCCCCCTCTCTGTGGTCGTAGCTTGTGATGTCAGTGACGTTGGAAACCATCAGCACCATCAAGGGTCACATTTTTACCAGAGAATCAAACTTTCTTCACCTTTCAATGTCCCATGTTTGGTCTCTCCTAAGTCCAGTCGGGCAGTTCTGTGGCTCAAAGAGACGAGGCCTTTGGTTTTGTTTATGAAGCCCTTCAGTCGCAGATGCCTCTGATTAGGCTGCAGTCGGCTCCAGTAACGGCCTTCATTTAGGTCTACGATCCTCCAGCCAGTTGGATCCTCTGGCTCAGGGCTTGGTGCTCTTGCTTTAGGGTCTTCCATTTGACTTCTTTGTTCCATAATCCTCAGGAACGTACTCCCAGTTGAGCTGGATTTTGTCCTGTTTTTCCTGTGTTTTTACATTTTATGTCATTAAAGGGATATTTCAGGATTCATGACATAAGGCCTCATTTCCTAGTTATCCAGAGTGTTGCTGATTTCTGGAGATTTTTTTTTTTTTTTGTAATTTATGCAGTTCTTATATTTGAAGAGTTTCGTGGTGCTAGGCTTGTGCTAGGCTCGTGCATTTATATGGTACCAGCTAGCCTGCATTAAAAACAGTGTGACCCGCTCCACAGAGCACCTGAGGCAAATCACTTATAAAACCAGACTAACCATATAAATGTTTGTGTCGATTGAATAATGTTTGGAATATAACTGACCTGCATCACATGAATGATCGCATTTTGAGGGACTATTTTCTCGCAGATCACTCCGCCCCTGCGTAGCTTATACAACCACGAAGCTGATGCTGCTCAAATATAAGTTATTTTAAAGACAGACATTTACTGTATATGGTTACTAAGGTGCACTGTGGAGCGGGTCAGACTGTTTTTAATGCAGGCTAGCTGATACCATAGAAATGTGCTAGCCTTGCACTAGCCTAGCGCCACGAAACTCTTCAAATACAAGAACTGCATGAATTACAAAAAAAAATATCTCCAGAAATCAGCAACACTCTGGATAACTAGGAAATGATGCCCTATGTCAAACATCCTGAAATATCCCTTTAATGCAGACATTTTTGTATTTGTGTTTCGATGGAAAGCGCTTTGGTCTGTTATGGAAACAGACTTTGTTTGATTGACTTTCTCACGTGTTTACAGTGTATTCTTGTGTTATCTAATGTTTCACATGAGCACTTTGACAAAATGCACTGGTATTACTCAGGTCTTGTCCCTCTTTCACATGGAGGCAGCAGGAGTTCCATATAGAGATGGGATTCTTGAATCTTTGGAATACATTCATTTCAAAGAGCCATTCGAAGGACTGGCTCATTTTAATAATTTGAATACAACAAGTACGTTCAAATAAACTTGCCTCATCAATATCTTTCACTTCCTGCTGCTTTTGTGCTGACTCTTTGATTCGTTCAGGGAAAATCTGAAAACAGACTCTTTTCGTTTTTGATCGATTTGTTCTATTATCTGTTTGAAAACCTAAAATAAAACCTGTTGTGATATATATAGTTACGCTGGTAATATGTCCATTCCCTTTGGAGACAAAAGTGCTGTTTATGCTGATTTTGATTTTGAACAGGATCCATTGGCTCTGATTCCAGGAAAATCATTGGACTCAATCAAATCACTGTAAATATTGTTATAAATTAGGAAAAGGCCTTTGATCTGTGTCCAAGTTGATGTTTAGACCAGTGACTGGAGGAGAGTGGTTGATGAATGAGTTTCTCTGGGTCACGTTTGAAGATGGAATTTGTCGTCCAAACACAAGAACGATGTGGAAAATCAGCCGTGGCTTTGGAATCGATTTGGGACGGGTTTAGATTGATAAAACGTGTCCCTGACAGGCCAACGAATGGACACAATGGACGGATAAATCTGAGAAAGAAAGTCATTCTCAGGAGCAGACTGGTAAGGATTCATTGGCAGAAAGCAAAAATGAAGAAGGATCTTGTTGGTTAGGCACACATTCCGTCAAAAGTGACATACGTGAATTAGCGTTAGCATTCAGCTCAGAGGACATGCTTATACGCCAATTTGTATCTGAAATAAAATCTCAAAAGGTGTGTTCTTAAATTAGGCTTTGACCTAAATGTGTTCGATGGTTGACAACAGCTGAAAACATCTGGATCATCATTTGCGTTGTTTGAGTCTAATGCTAACGGCTAAAGGAAAAATACACCGAGCAGGCTAATGCTAACGGACTCTGGAAAGTTTCCCGGACTTAACTTCGGATACGTTACGATCAGGCAGCTTCTCACCAGTTTATCTTTCAGGGTAGGAGGGAGCTTAAAGGCGGTTCTGAGAGCAGCGGCCCCAAAGAATGATCACAGGGCAGAATGTTCCACTTTTTTATGATTTTTTTTGTAAGCAGTAATGGACAGAAAAGAGTGTTTTTAGGCTGAGTGGAGCACGTTCAGATCTTGGCTTTTTGTTTTAGTTTTGGCTGAATCAAGTGAATCAGTCTTTGGAACTGTCCAAATTGTCTTTGGAATTGACTGAGGAGAATCTGCAACCTGGATTACCCAATTGCCAAACATTTCAGAACCATGAGCCACACAAACATCAATAGCCGAGTCATGGTCCTAGAGGCAAATGGACCTCAGAGGAGTGGACAAACTGAAAAAACTGCTCCAAAGAGAGACTTGGATCAATGCCCTTGGGACCCTTGGAGCTACTCCACCTCCTGCACTTGCTCTATACAGCCTTATTCATGTCAAATCATTCCTGTATGGCTGTTTGAAATGTTGACCAAATACCTGTAAAATCTTTGATCTCTTGGCTTTTAACAATATTGGACCCGACAATAGCGTAACATTTTGCACTGAGGAGGAGCGCACTTTGTGATCTTGCCTCTCCAGACTTAGCGCATGTTAGGGGGAAGTACTGAGGTGGAGACACACTTTATCCTCCAACCAGATCGACTCCGCGATTGGGAGAGGGTGGTGGGGAGTAATCATGTGCATTTGTTTTGTTTCGCGTTCACGCCAAGCGGGACGATCCGCGCCACAGCGGACGCTGTAGCTCTTTTTCTCTCCAGACGTGAACATTGTTTAGCTCATGATGGGGTTAATAAAGTTTTTAGTTTGACCTGCGAGAGCCTAAGGCTTAAGGAAGAACACAAGCTCGACGTAAACAAGGACATGACTGTCAGTGGTCAGTGGTGCTCCATCAGAGCGGTCACCTCCTCTTGTGACGCCCCCTCACAAGTGGCGAAGGCGCAAAGTCCTGGTCGCAGAGGCCTGACCCCCCCCCCTCTCGCCCCGGTCCCCGTCACAGAGGCCTGAGCCCCCCCCTCTCTCGCCCCAGTCCCGGTCACAGAGGCCTGAGCCCCCCCCCTCTCGCCCCGGTCCCCGTCACAGAGGCCTGAGCCCCCCCCTCTCTCGCCCCAGTCCCGGTCACAGAGGCCTGAGCCCCCCCTCTCTCGCCCCAGTCCCGGTCGCAGAGGCCTGAGCCCCCCCCTCTCTCGCCCCAGTCCCGGTCACAGAGGCCTGAGCCCCCCCTCTCTTGCCCCAGTCCCGGTCGCAGAGGCCTGATCCCCCCCCCTCTCGCCCCGGTCCCGGTCGCAGAGGCCTGAGCCCCCCCCCTCTCGCCCCGGTCCCGTTCGCAGAGGCCTGATCCCCCCTTCTCGCCCCGGTCCCGGTCGCAGAGGCCTGATCCCCCCCCTCTCTCGCCCCAGTCCCGGTCGCAGAGGCCTGATCCCCCCTCTCTCACCCCGGTCCCGGTCGCAGAGGCCTGATCCCCCCCTCTCTCGCCCCGGTCCCGGTTGCAGAGGCCTGATCCCCCCCCCCTCTCGTCCCGGTCGCAGAGGCCTGAGCTCATGTGTCCCTGAGTAAGTCGTCAGCAGGAGTGTTGGGACAATGGGCGGCTCAGATTAAGGCAGTAAACAGCGGAGGACAGGCGCGACCCTCTGAGCGGCAGGACACTGGGAGAGGAACCATGACCAAAGCCTTCGGAGCAGCAGGCCAATACTACCACCGCGGGACAGGCTGTTCCACCGCGGCGCCCCAACTGTGTCGTTTGGGTTCTTGTATGCAAAATGTCACATATGTAGTGGATTACCTTGGCAACGGTGGGACACCAGGTTACATGGATTTGCTTCTTTCTCCCAAAACAACGATGTTTTAATGTTTGCCATGTTTATCGTCAACTTTTGTATTTTACTGTTTTTGTTTTTCACTTCAGGCATATACAGACAGCATGGCGTCATACAAGGGGGCGTGGCCTCGCCAAGGGGGAAGGAAGTGAATGTAAAATTGTCTTATGCAAGAGCGGTTTGTGACCATGACTTCCCCCACATTGACTTTGTGTGAATGTGGTTGGTCAGTTTGGTAATCTTGTTTTCTGTCATTCTAAGCCAGGGCCAATAACGTAACACTTCCTACATCATCGGCCGGTAAATCCTTATCGACCACCTCACGGACCAACCAGAATTTCGTGCGACTGCGCAGCTGTGAGTCTGAGGTGGTCGTCTGCAGCACCGGGGCCCCTCAGGGCACCGTCCTCTCACCGTTTCTCTTCACCATCTACACATTGGACTTCACATACAACACGGACAGCTGTCATCTCCAGAAGTTCTCCGACGACTCCGCCATCGTGGGCTGTGTGTCTAAGGGGAACGACCTGGAGAACCGGTCAGTCATCATGGACTTTGTGGACTGGTGTGAGCGCAACCACCTGTGCTTGAACATCAGTAAGACGAAGGAGATGGTGATCGACTTCACGAGGAAGCCACTGCCGCACAAACCGCTGAACATCCAGGGGGAGGACATTGAGGAGACAGTTTCAGGTACCTGGGTGTTCGCCTCAACAATAAACTGGCCAGAGTCGCCTCCATCTTCTGAGGAGACTGAGGTCCTGAGGAGTGAGCAGGTCTCTGCTCAGGACTTTTTATGACTCTGTGGTAGCCTTTGCTCTCCACTACGCTGCCGTGTGCACAGAGGACTGAACAAGCTGGACAGGAGGGCCAGCTCTGGACTCTGTGGAGGAGGTGAGGGACAGGAGGGTGTTAGCCAAGCTCACCTCCATCATGGACAACACCTCCCATCCACTGCACAGGACTGTAGAGGAGCTGAGCAGCTCTTTCAGTGGAGGACTGAGTCACCCTCAGTGCATGAAGGAGCAGGTCCTTCATCCCCACTGCTGTCAGACTGTACAACAAGATTGTAAAGTAACATGTCATTGTGCAATAACCCCTTTGCAAAACTACGCGCAATAATCTCCGCGTCATTTTATCAACTACATGCACTATGACTAAACCTGCACTGCTAATACTGACTTTTTTTAAATTATAGTCACACCCTGAGTGTTTCTGAGAGCTGAATCTAACAGGTGAATTTCTCTATTGTGAGATCATCCATCCATCCATTACCCTTTTCTTCCACTTGTCCATTGCCGGGTCGTGGGGGCAGGTCTTTTTGTTGACTTTAGGAATAACTAGGAGACCCCTGCCAGAGGAGCGAAGGGGCCGTGAAGGTTCGTAAGGTAAAAGTACTTCTGAAAGATAAGAAGGACCAAGACCATTAAGACATTTAAAAACCATTAAAAGAACTTTAAAATCGTTCCTGAAACACACGGGGAGCCAATGCAGCGATTCTAAAACCGGTGTAATGTGGTCCCGCCTCCTGGTCTTCGTCAGGACACGAGCTGCTGAATTTTGTAAATAATTTTGTCACTTAGGACCTGTTTGCCATGGGAGACCCTACCAGGGGCACAAAGCCCCGACAATATAGCTCCGAGGATCATTCAGGTGCTCAAACCCCATCACCACGTTAAGGTGGCGGTTCCAGGAGGGGATTGTGAGATCAATAAAGGCTTATCTTATCTTATGTTTTTTGCCGTTATTGCATTATCGGTTCCTACAAGGCTTAGTGCTTCTTGGAACTTATATTCAGTGCGGAACGAGACACCAGGAAGCTAAACTTTTGACGACTAACTTTCACAACGAAAAATGTGATCTACTGCGTTATCTTGTGGAACAGACACAGGGACGAAGAAGCCACTAAAGTCCATGGACGAACATCGAAACAGCAAGTCTTCAAAATCTCCAAAATCCACATATTTATCTCTCATGTAAAAAGAAAATGTCGTCACTTTGGCGTGAATCACCCAATGCCCTGCGGAGATCCTGTTTTTAGTCCCGCCTCGGTCCGTTCTGGTGGTCCTCAGATTCACCCACATCACGTCACATCGCGCAGATTCACCTATTTATTTCTCCTCCGCCCGCGGGCCCAGAGAAAGCATTACATCTGCGAAACCTGCGCGCGCCACGCTCCAGTCACAATGATGGATTACACTTAATTAGCTTCAACAGCACTGATAAAGTTTATTTATGTAGCTCTGACCCAGTTCCAGGCCAACGGCGAGTCTCCATTTTCTCGTCAAGTTACTGTGGACCTCTTAATATTAATAACAACACGCTTTAGACAGATTCCGGTTAAAAGTTCTGTACCGCAATTAGCTCCCTGTGTAATTTCTTATGTCATCCGGGCGTTCTGAGTTTTCAGCAGTAACATGTTGGTTAGGAGCTGTTCAGAGATGACCTCACTGCTGGAGGAAGCGGAGAACGGTTGTTTTACAAGTGCTCAATAAAAAAACACTCAATAATTTACCGCAAAACTCAAATTACGCTTGAGAAAATGAGAGATGTCCTCCCACAACATTGGCAAGGAACGGGAACGAGAATTTACACAATATGATTCATTGTGGTGAGTTCAGTGGTGAGTTGACTTTCTGAGATAGTGGTGGGAATTATTGACCCTAAAGAATGTCGGGCGTCGTACCCGAAACCCCTGACTCGGAACTGAGGAGGTGGTCGGTTTATGAAGACGGTGTTTCTTTCTGCTCTGATCAAGAAAGAACATAATTGGGTGAAGTGACTTTCATCCACAGGAAGCTCGGCCTGTTTTGGAGAAGTGTGGAGTAACTGCAGATTCTCTATCCTTAGGCTGTGGATTTAATCGAAATTCAATGATAATTTCAATTATGAAACTAAACTCAGAGCTGTGATGTTCATACAGCTCTCACATGTCAGTGATGTGCTTTGGTGCTGGACCATGAAGAGACCTGTAACGAGTAGAGCTGTTTTAAAGTCTATTCTCTGAGTGCCGGGACCAGAGCACTGGACTAATGTGGTCCTATTTCCTGATTTTAGACAGGACTTGTGCAGCAGCGTTCTGAATGGACTGCAGCTCTGAGAGAGGAAATGCTGCAGGGATTATGCCGCTCTTTCACGTGTCTATATTTTAGGAGAAACAGCCGGGTTGCTAGTTTTTCCCATGAACATCTTCGGTTAGACTATAAAAAAGACGAAACGTACCTTTGTCCGAAAGGGTGTCGCAACAGCCGAGTTCCCACTGAATTCATTCACAAAATTTGAGATATTTTATATCCACGTTACTGTGAAAGGTGCCTGCGACGACGCTATAATCCAAATGTGGTTATTTTGAGCGGCACGGTGGCGCAGTGGTTAGCGCTCTTGCTTCACAGCTAGAAGGTCCAGGGTTCGATTCCCACCTGGACGGAGCCCTTCTGTGTGGAGTTTGCATGTTCTCCCCGTGTCTGTGTAGGTTTCCCCTACCACTAAAAACATGTAGGCCCTACAATGATGTGTATGAGTGAATGCATGGAGGTGTCAGAGGGACTGTTGGGGCAGATGTGTGCAGTCGCGACAGCTTCTGTCAGTCTCCCCCAGGGGAAACTGAAGCTACAAACGTATCTGAGTATAGAGGGAACGTACAATTGTCTCATGTAAAGCACTTTGTGACCATGTCTGTGAAAGGCACTATATAAATAGAGATCTTCTTCTTCCTTTGTGAGAGAAACCTGCTACAAAAGACCGGATTAATGTACTCACTTATTAGTACTCACATAATACATAACTTTAAGGCCGGTTTCCGTTCCTCTCTTATCTCCACTTTATCAGCTCCTAAAGACTCCAAACCTTTCAGTCTTGGACTTGGGTTTGGTTTCAGGTTAGAGTAGGGTCAGCATGGCGCATATCCAAATCTCAAAGCGTATTGACTTGAGAGCGCCTATATGCCTGTTGCGGCGATCTGCCCTCTCCTCTGCCCTCCCCGTTTGGTTGCCGCCCTCCTCGTCTGAGGCCAGGTGGGACCAATTTGCAATCAGGTGCACACACCTGGACTGTTCAAAATGACTCTCACTCGCTCCACTGTCATGCACCAGGAGCAGCCCAACACCACGGCAGGGGCACAGGAAAACTCCTAAAAAACTCAACAAAAGACTCTAAACCAACACAAAACGCTGAGCGGGAACGGACTCACTTTTAAAAACCTGAAGAGACTGCCGGTAAGCGCCAGCGCGTGCTTCTGTTGTTAATCCTGTGTTCAGTGCTATTTTGTAAATATTGATTTTTAGGCGGTTTACCTGGGTTTAATGTATAGTTTAGAAATTCATCACTGCATTTAATTAACTGTGGTAAACTTGTAAAAAGCATAAATAATGCAGTGTTTAAAATGTACTGTGTAAAAAGTTTAAGTCATAGTTTAAAATAGTGTAAAAGTTAAAATCCTTAAAGGCTTAAAACGTTTATAAAAGTGAAGGGTAAAATGTGCTAAAATCATAAATATTTATCCGTATCTACATATAAAACGCTGTGAACTCCATAATTTAAAATGCATGTTGAAAATGTTAGATTTTGTACTGAAAACTTGTGTTTGTATTTTTACTTATTGGGAATTTCTTTTCTGTTTTCACTAAGGTTTTTTACTAAACAAACCAACGAATGAAGTAAATAAAAGGAGAAAGACAACTTCCTGGCCTAGAGTAAATTCCTGTACATAAATTCAGTAGTGAGCCCATCTCACGTCAGGTGTGGGAACCCGCCCGTTAAAAAACTAGTAAAAGGCTAGAAAACCAGACAATGCCAGTGTGACACCTCATTTGAAAGCCAAGACCTTCTAGTTTCTAAAACTATGTTAGATCTGTGTGAGTAAAACACAATTAACATCACACTAACCCTAATCATAACCCCTTGATCAGAGGGGGCGGCAAGTAACAGGTTAATATCTGATTCCCAGCTTGATATATTTTTTCCACGCAGTAGCTTATTCAAAAACTATGCAAGAAAAAAAAGGTGTTTTTTTCCCTATTCACCTGCAGCACTTATAAATGTATGGGCAGAATTGACAGCTGCCTTTGAGAACCGGAAAGATTGTTGTTTTTTCTCCATTTCTACCAAATGACCTTCCTCCAAACGTCCATGTGAAGCTGCTGCTGAACACCCGGCTCTTCATTTGGATTTCCTTGCTGGACTAAAGCCTGTCCTTCCCGCTGACCCTCCGTGACTGGACACTGAAAACCACGGCGCAGCAGTGCAGCCATGATGTGCGTTCTGACAGCGAGGCGCAGCATCAGTCTCTGGCCCCGGCTCAACGCTTTACAAATACATCATCCTCACAATTATGTGTAATCCATCATTGTGACTGGAGCGTAATGTCCAGCACGCTCATTAACAGATGTACTGCTCTCACAGGAACCCGCGCTAAGGAAATAAATGATGGAAGACAAACGCACCATCATGTGTCGGATGTGGAAGTGAGAAAGTACTAGGAGCACCACAAACAGCTCATTCTGATCAGTTTACTACATGGAGCTTTGTTCCTTCACGACAATGGGACCTGGAGCATGAGCTTTGTTTCTCTGATAGTTCCACCTGCTGATGTCACAAGGGGGTGTCACTCTGCGTTTTCAAAAAGCTTCACCAAACTGGGTGCAATATCCGGGCATTTTTGCTGAGTTTCTGCAACCCTTTGGATGAAAACCCGGTCGTATGGCAGACAGGGTGATCAGATGTCCTAGTTTACCCAGTCCCAGTTTTGAGCCCTCTGTCCCGTGTCCCATTGATTTGTCCCAGTTTTGCACAGCTGGGGTGTGGGCGCCGCCATGAATTATGCCCCCACCCCTTCACTTGTTTTAGTTTACATAGGCAGACGCCAAGAGAAAATAAGTTACTACACGGACACAAAGCCATTTTCAGGCCGCCCACAAAAACAATGCAGTGTCGACTTGTTGGTGCAAATCAACATTCTAAAAAAAAATCAATCTACTGTGCGGCCCATTTTAGCAGCAAACATTTTTCCTCGTTCTCCACTTAGTGAACGGATGCAAATGTATATGCATCCGAATATCGAGTTTGTCTTCAAAGAATTGGTGGGAAAAGTGTACAAGAGTGTTACAAGAGTGACCTGGCCAAGAGGCAGAAACACATCCGCAAAACAGTTCACAATTAAAGATAAGACAAAATACATCTTAGGGGAAACAACTTTGTACCAATTCCAATTTTCAATTTGAATTAGCGCCCTCCCACAGGGGGCACGCCCTTCTGCAGCACAGGTGGTGTTTTGAATGGATTTCTACGACTTTATTTCAAGTTTTTCAAAGCATTAACTCGCTGTCGTCGGCGTCCCAACACGAACCCCACATCACGCTGTCTATGGAAGAGTTTGTCCTAATCGCTTCAGCACCACTCGTTCTAATTTGAGTTGGACTCTGAACAAACCGAGCGTCTGTGAAGAGCTGCCAGTTCCTCTTCAGCATCAAACAACACAGATTAATCTGAACAGAGGAAACACTGGAGATGGGCTTTGGGAAACAAGAGGAGCTAATGAGCGTCGTCTGCGGAGCTTATGTGAGGACGGCACTGCTGCAATTTAGGGTTTAAGGCAAGACACGGCAGGTGGATATGAGCCTTTACATGAGCCTCTATATGAGCCTCTATATGAACCTCTATATGAACCTTTACATGAGCCTCTATATGAGCCTTTACATGAGCCTTTACATGAGCCTTTATATGAGCCTTTATATGAACCTTTATATGAACCTTTATATGAACCTTTATATGAACCTCTATATGAACCTTTACATGAGCCTTTACATGAGCCTTTATATGAGCCTTTATATGAACCTCTATATGAACCTTTACATGAGCCTTTATATGAGCCTTTATATGAACCTTTATATGAGCCTTTATATGAACCTCTATATGAACCTCTATATGAACCTTTATATGAACCTTTATATGAACCTCTATATGAACCTCTATATGAACCTTTATATGAGCCTTTATATGAGCCTTTATATGAACCTTTATATGAACCTTTATATGAACCTTTATATGAGCCTTTATATGAACCTTTATATGAACCTTTATATGAGCCTTTATATGAACCTCTATATGAACCTCTATATGAACCTTTATATGAACCTTTATATGAACCTCTATATGAACCTCTATATGAACCTTTATATGAGCCTTTATATGAACCTCTATATGAACCTTTATATGAACCTTTATATGAACCTCTATATGAACCTTTATATGAACCTCTATGTGAACCTTTATGTGAACCTTTATGTGAGCCTTTATGTGAGCCTTTATGTGAGCCTTTACGTGAGCCTTTACGTGAGCCTTTACGTGAGCCTTTACGTGAGCCTTTACATGAGCCTTTATATGAGCCTTTATATGAACCTTTATATGAGCCTTTATATGAGCCTTTACATGAACCTTTATATGAGCCTTTACATTCACACATATCTGTTAGAAACTTTTACATTGCTGGCATACAAGGGTACAAGTACAACTTACCTCAAGTGGAGGAGTTCAAGTATCTCGGGGTCTTGTTCTCAGTGAGGGACGGATGGAGCGTGAGATCGACAGACGGATCGGTGCGGCGTCAGCAGTGATGCGGTCGCTGTATCGGTCTGTCGTGGTGAAGAGGGAGCTGAGTCGGGGCAAAGCTCTCGATTTACCGATCGATCTACGTTCCCACCCTCACCTATGGTCATGAGATTTGGGTCATGACCGAAAGGACAAGATCGCGAATACAAGCGGCCGAAATGAGTTTCCTTCGCAGGGTGGCTGGGCGCACCCTCCGAGATCGGGTGCGGAGCTCAGTTACCCGGGAGGAGCTCGGAGTAGAGTCGCTGCTCCTCCATGTCGAAAGGAGCCAGCTGAGGTGGCTCGGGCATCTGTTCCGGATGCCTCCTGGTCGCCTCCCGCGGGAGGTGTTTCAGGCATGTCCTAGTGGGACAAGGCCTCGTGGACCCAGGACACGTTGGTGGGACTATGTCTCCGAGCTGGCCTGGTGTCGCCTCGGGGTCCCCCCAGAACAGCTGGAGGAGGTGTGTGTGGATCGGGAAGTCTGGGCATCTCTGATGAGACTGCTGCCCCCGCGACCCGGCCCCGGATAAAGCGGAAGAAAATGGCTGGCATACAAGGGGAAAATACACACTGTAAGTTTTCTTTCATCAAATTAAAAGGTTTAATTATTATACCAGCAACTTACTACAACCTTCATTTATCAGGTCTGAGCCTTTATTTTGTAATCCATACAAAAAATATAACAATGTATGTATATTGCTCTTCAATAGCTTTTACAGTTTTCAATGTAGTGACACTAAATTTATAACAGTTACCAATTATCATACTAGAAACTTACTACAACCTTTGCTTTTAAGGTCTGGACCTTTATTTTGAAATTTAATATGACAATGTATGGACAATCTTCAATACTTACTACAACCTTTATTTTTTGGATGTGGACATTTATTTTGAAATGTATGTCAATATATGAAAATGTGTGGATATTACTCTTTATAACCTACAATTATGACTGTATTTGCACTAAATTGGCACCAGTTATTAATTAATTTTGCTTTGCCTATTTTTTAGGCAACAGGATCTGATTAATGAAAAGAGTCGGGTTTATACTTGTTTAGTTGACTTACTGTATTAGTTACAAAAAATCAGAGGGAAGGTTGGATATAGATATTTAAAAATCCTTCTAATTTAGAAATAATAAATCCAAGCCTGGAAAATGTGGTGCTACGAAAGTGGAAAAGTTAATGCTGGATTCAATGGCCAAAAAGATGCTATTGCTAAGCTACTACGCTAGCGCCTGCAGCTTAAAGGGATATTTCAGGATTTTTGACATAGGGCCTCATTTCCTAGTTGTCCAGAGTGTTGTTGATTTCTGGAGACTTTTTAAGTTTTTAATCATGCAGTCCTTATACTTGAAGAGTTTAGTGGTGCTAGGCTAGTGCTAGGCTAGTGCTAGGCTAGTGCATGTCTATGGTAACTAGTAGCCTGCATTAAAAACAGTCTGACACAAGCACAGAGCACCTGAGGGAATTCACTTATAACACCAGACTAACCATATAAATGTCTGTGTTGACTGAATAACTGACTTATATTTTAGCAGTTTCGTGGTTGTAGCGACGCAGCGGCGGAGTGATCTGCTCGGTTACCGGATCTACAGTAGTTGGTTTACCTGCGGCCGCCATTACTACACGTGGAATTCACAAAGCAGTTTTCTACAAATCAGATATGGCAACGTTTGGAGGACGAGCCCATGATTTTGAAGAACGTTTTTATGCAGGCTACTAGTTACCATAGACATGCACTAGCCTCGCACTAGCCTAGCATCACTAAACTCTTCAAATATTAGAACTGCATGACTTAAAAACACATATATATATCTCCAGAAATCAACAACACTCTGTATAGCTAGGAAATGAGGCCATGACCACTTACCATTTAAAGGCGCACTATGCAACTTTTGAAGTGAAAAAAGGGCCACATTAAATCATGTGACCTTGACACATGTGTTATAGCATTAGTGCTGGTATTAGGGTGAACTAATGAACATTGTCCACTAACATAAGTTAAAACAATGGAAAAGGTAATTTCTCGCAGACACATCCAACACACTGTAGTATCCAGGTGCTTTAATGTGAACAATATGACTCTATTTCACATTTTTAAAACCTCCATTTACTTATCATTATGGAATGAACCAAGACTCGGATCTGCTGAGTTCACTGTTGTTTCATTAAATGAACTTGTTAATGTACCGCCCTGTGTATTCAGAATGAAAAATGCAGATACAGGTCAGTGTTACCTTTGGGTGATTCATCTGTCGTCACTGAAATGGCTTTATTTTTGATGTATTTGTCCAAACACCCCAGAGCGCCGCAGAAGTGTCATGGCCGTGTTATCGCCCCGGGCTCAGCCGTCAACGCCGTCCTTTTAAATCGTGGCCTCCCATCCTTAAAAAACCCGAGCAGCTCCACTTATGCGAGCCTTCGGAGACCGGCGCATGTCTACGCTTTAACTACCGGGAAGGAACCGAGATTCTGTCAGGACATTTCAGCCCGTCTGCAAAACCCATCGGCCTCCCCCGAAATCCGCTGCGCCGAGCGGAAAACCCGGAGAGCGTATTGTAAAACCAGCGGCGAGCGTGTTATGATAGCCAAGCAATTACCGCGGCAAACAGGAGCGGATCCGGAGGCCTGTTTTTATGTCACAGAGGTCCTTAAGGAAGAACGCTCTCTCACTTCCTCCCGGGATACGTTCCCATAGCGACCGGCAAACAAAAGCACTTCCACTTTTCACATGTCTATTGTTTCATTTCCCATTTGGAATCCCGGACCTCGAACGGCCCTGATTGGGTTTGAAGGGGACGGATCGTGGATCATTTGGAAAGTGGGAATGATATGGGATAAAACGAGCTTTCGCTTTCAGCCAACTGCGCTGCAGGGAATCACAGGCGCCGCGATGGACTCACTTTGAACGGCTCAGAAGTCTTCCAGTGATGGATTATGGGAAATGTGGAGGACGGGTTATTTGATTGGAGCGCCTTAAGGAGATATAAGCAAAATTAACACACTTATTGCATGGTTAAAAGTTCCAAAAATATATATATATATTTTTGCATGGTCTATCTTGTTTAGGGGCTTAAACATTGCTTTATTCCTGCACTGTAAATCCAAAAGTTAGAGCCACCTGATCACTTATAGAAAGTCAGTTTTGCTGTAAAACTCAATATCAATAACTTTCCAAAATTAAAGTCCACCTCAATTTCAGGATTGAAGAAAACTTTAATTCTGAAAAATCATTAATATACTGAGTAGTGCACGTTGACTAGTAAGATTTTACCTGGGAACTTTCAAGTTTTAGAAATTCCCAAATTTGAAAGTTTATTCCACTTAAATGATTTGACTTCACAATCAGTTTTGCTGTTAGAGTCAACCCTATAATTGAAGTAGACTTTAATTTTGAAAACTCATTGATATAAGTATTGTGCCCCTCCCTCTTTGTAAATCTCAAAGTTTGTTCTACTTGAAGGATTTGACTCCAAATCACTCAAACTCAATAAAGTTAGTGAACTACACGTTTCATTGTGAAAACCTGTTGCGTCATGCACTTTTTGTATGTGTTTAAATAAAAGACATAAACCAAGTATTTTGTGCATTGAGGGATCTAAATAAGAATCATGATCATATAGTAGAGTGTAATTTAAAGGGACTAGTTTAAAAATGTTAAAACTAAGTATTTTCCTCCCCCGACATGTTCCAGCCACGTCCTAATGTGTAGAATGAGCTAAAATCCTGCACTGCCACTCAGAAAGGTGTTACTTCGGGGCCGAATTGCCGTCATGAACGAGCTTAATATAGACCCTGCAGTTACGAGTAAGACCTGAGGTGGCAGTATTGAGCAGTGAGTATAAAATTACCAACTTGCATCTGGTCTCTTTAAGTCATATATTAAATTATTTTTACTTACGGGGTGACACTGCAGGTGAAAAGGGAAACGTATAATATGTAGAAATGTCAGTTTGAAATATTTTCTGTTGATAAATAGTTTTAAATAAGCTGTAGTCTGTAAAAAATCTGTTAAAAAAAAATCTCCTTGTTTTTTGACATTCAGAAGTCAATAAATCAGGCTTTGAATTAGATGTTTAAAAAATCCTATTATTGTTCAGTTCAAGACTGGAAAGTTTGACGTCTGTAGGAGCCACTGATGGAGATGTTGCATTTTGAGAAAATGGCTCTTGAAATTTCAATTTCCCCCAAAAAATCAATGGGGAAACATTGAGTCAGTGCAACATTTAAACATGTTATTGTGAAGTTTAGGTATTTTTTTGTTTGAGACCAATTTAGCGGAAAACCTGAACAAAAAAAATGTCTCCCCTAAAACCAAAGAGTTTTCTGATGTTTATTACTTAGAGCTGTCTCTTGTGTAATTCCCAAATGTGATTTTTGGCCCATTAACTTTTAAGTTGACTCTACTAAACCAATTAAGTTTTGATTTTGATTGAATGGTTTGAGTGTTCAGTACTGATCCGGGTTTTACAGTGTGCACGCGTTAACATCTTCTAAATCAAAAGCCTTCAGGGCCCCGTCTCCCATTCGTGCCCAAAGTAAAGCCCCACTTTGTTCACTGTATTAGTGCTAATGTCGGGGTTTTTGATGTACTTGCCGGTACTTCCAGCCGTTTGGACACTTGAACACCCTGGGGTCGCCCCTGCATGCGACGGCCTCCTCAGCTCGTCTTAAGTGTGTTTGAGTCTGGCGTAAACAACATGATGGTGCAATTACACAGTTATTACTCCGAACAACGGCCGCATTTCCTGCCCCGGCTCGGCAGCACGTGTTCACGGCGGGAACGTAAACAGAGCTGATGGAGCCGCGACCCCGGTGACCCTCAGCGGAGATCAGCCACCTGGACGTGGGAGCAAGAGGGAGGTGATGGTGTTACTCTGACCTACTTATTCATTCCCCACATTATAACCTCTTACCACCCGCCTTAACCGAGACAGTTTTACCCAAATCTAAAGCTTCTCCACTGGAGCTCACAGCCAACAGGCCAGTGTCGCCTCATTTGAAAGCTAAGACCTACAAAAAATGTTCTTCGTGTTGTTGCCGTCACTTTTCATTTTTTTTAGGTGTTTTTGCAGTGTTTTTGTTGCTTTTATGTCATTTTTTGTCACTTTTTTTTGCTTTTATGTAGCATTTTTTTGTAATTTTTTGTCACTTTTTTATGTTTTTTTTTAATGATTGTTGTCATTTTTTTGGTTGCATTTTTTGTTGCCTTTTTTTGGTAGTTTTTTAGTAAATTTGTTGTCATTTGTTCTTGATTTTCTGTCATTTTTGTCAATTTTTTGTCGCTTTTTTGACGTTTTGGGGGATTTTTTTGTTTTTGTTTTTTGTACCTTTTTAGTAAATTTTTTTGTCACATTTTTATAGCATTTTTGTGTCGTTTTTTTTAATGTTTTTTTTTTCATTTTTTGTTGTGTTTTTTTGTAATTTGTAGTAAATTTCTTGTAATTTTTTGTGATATTTTTTTGTAATTTTTTAGTAAATTTCTTTTTGATTTTTGGTCATTTTTTGTCAACGTTTTTGTCGCTTTTTTGTGATGTTTTTGTTGCGTTGACATCCTTGTTTTTGACGCTATTTTTACGCCTTTAAATTTGGGTAAAGCCAAACTGGAGTAAATGTGCTCGGTTCAGGTGGGGTTTAAGAGGTTAATGGCACAAATGCAAAAAAAAAAAATTTGGCAAATTTTATTTTCATATGATTTGTAAACATTCAGTCAAACTTAGAAATGACGCGACATTTAGATTTTCAAAACCAAATTTGACACAACAGGCAACTTTTGATTTTAAAGGAACAGGCCACCGTTTCCCATACTGAGGTATGTTCTTACCTGAGCTTAGACGAGTTGATGCGTACCTGTCTGGTCTTTGTGTGTGCCCTCAGTCATGCAAAACGACCAAAGATGTTGTTAGCATTTGGCCTCTCCCAATGTATTCCTATAGCTCCAAACGGGGGTGAAGTTAGAAGCGACTGAGCTCTTCCACGAGCACGCACAAGGAAACGTCCCGACTCTCCTGATTACCCAGCATGCCTTTGGGTGATACAGATTATGCACTGTAAAAATCTTATCTGAAATCTGAAAGCTTCATGTAAAAAGCATCAAAATAGCCACAAAAAGCAATGAAAAAGCAGCAAAAATATGACGCAAAAAGTGCCGACAACACAAGAAAAAAAATCTCAGATCTGTTTTGTAGGTCTTAGCTTTCAAATGAGGCTTTACACTATAGTCTATAAGCTCCGGTCGAGAAGCTTTTTGATGTGGGTAGCGCTGAACTGGAGAGCGGGGGAATGTGGATAAAGGTTCTTTGAATTTGAGCCAGTTTCAACAAATCTAAGATAAGATTAAAAAAAAACGCTAAAGCCACAACTGAAACTGAAAATGTTGCCTCTCCTCTACAATGTCGTCTCAGAAAGTGCGGTAAATAAACTGCAGGACTGCTAAGAGTTCTCTAAGGATTCAAAGGCACATCCAGAGAGAGAGTCCACTTGTTTTTTGTTTTTTTGCAGCTCAGGAACACATCACCTGACCCAGATGTTCGCCAAAGCTCACAAACCTAAGTAACAGCGAGTCCGTGTGGATTAACAAGTCAACACACCCGAACACTGCGCTTATCGACCGATGAGTGAGGACCAGACAGCAAAGTGTTTTCGTTATCCATTCAGAACGTTCAGCCCTATTGCTCCTGTCCATCACTGCGACCAACGGAGTCTCCAAAGGTAAAGCGACCTAAGCGTTAAACTAACACACATCTGGATCAGTAAACTCATAATACTACTCTGTTCCCAGAGTCGGCCTAATGTGGGTGACGTGTCTCTCCCAGGAACAGTTTGTACTGAGTTGTCAAATCCGTTTCAAACAGATATTAGGTTTATTTGTTTAGACCTGTCATCATGAAGTAATCCCCAGGTTAAGAAAATTATCTGTTTTGCTTTTGCCAGAGTTGTAGATGCATATTCGTACAGTCTGCAGACCGACTTCCTCAAATCAGCCAAATCACACTGTAAACAGGAAAACCATGTGATGGATCGGGAAGAAGCAAGGATCATAGGAAAGGAGGAAGACTCGAGAGGTTCTTGAAATCTGACTTCCAGATTCCACATCGTCCCCCCCGTTCGCTCCAGACGCCTCTGAATGACAGCAACATCAACACCCACAACCTACACTTCAGTCCTGGTCCTCTTCATCGCTGCAGCTGCACCTGAGGATGTGCAAAGCAACGAGTTTCTACTTAGAACTTAGCATTGCTTTCATTGTATAGAATTTAGGCCTTAAAATGGCATCAAAAAGGCATTCAATTAGACTCACTTCCACCTGTAGAAACCCTGTTCACACTTCGCTGCCGTGTTCGACTGCGCGTTTCTCTGACTGACTCATCCACTTGTCAATACTTTGTAGAGATTACGCCGGTTTCCCAAACTAGACGCCTTTATAAAGAAGAAGAAGAGTGTTTAGTCTGCCTTGAAAGGTTTGAGGGTGACAGGAGCACATGGAGCACATGGAGCACAGGCCGATGGTCAGTTTAGACGGTCGACATGGAGCAAACAAGGAGAAATAATAACATGAAAAATGTGTTCCTGATGCTTTTACTTTGCATTGAAGGAGTGGCCAAGTATGAGATTTAGGGAATGTTCAGACCTGCACTGTTTGGTCCACTTCAAACTGACCAGGGTTTGTTTTGAACGCTGGTCCGGATCTTTTATGCAGGTGTAAATACAACAAACGAATCCTGGTGCGGATCAAAGAACCAAACGGACTCTGGTGCGGGTCGCTTCAGGTGTGGATATAAACCACTGTTGGTCTGAAACAACTCCAGGATACATGTGCCTTTTTGGGCTTAACAAGCCACCGCAGCAAGGCCTTCACTGCTGCTAACGCCAACACTGGATGGATGCTACAAACAATGAGCCGTGGACAGAACTGGAGCAATGAGGAGACACTGAACCTCCTGGATATTTGGGCAGATTCACAAACACAACTGCTAGAAAAGACACATAGAAATGTGTTCATGCTCAGCAGGTTTAGCGTGAAAATGAAGGAGAGGCTTCGAGCGGTTTCCTGAACAACCACGACGTCAAAGTGGAAAAAACTTCACCAAACAAGAGTGGAGGAACAGGACTAACAGTTTGTCCCATGGACATGATAGAAACAAACAGCTCAGACGACCCTTCATCCGCGTAAACACCTCTTCCTCCAGCTGCTCCGGTGAAGCTGAGGTTAAAGGTCAGTGGTTTAGTCTCTTACATTTCTTTTATTATCATAGTAAGCGTCAAATATTCATTTTTATTTCATTTGCTGTCCAATGGGAGCCTCGATCGTCAAACACGTGTATCCATCCATCCATTTTCTTCCGCTTTATCCGAGGCCGGGTCGTGGGGCAGCAGTCTGAGCAGAGATGCCCAAACTTCCCGATCCACGCACACCTCCTCCAGCTGTTCTGGGGGGAAACCCTACCTCCTCCAGCTGTTCTGGGGGGACTGCACCAAACGACAAAAAAGTCCACTTCTGATCCGGAACAAACAAGCAGAGCAAAGCACTTTTCAGGTCTGAAAATACATTAGTGCTCAGACAAAGGCTTTTTTCATCCCATCACTTTCTTTTTCTCAGCGTTCGCCCCCTGTCCGCCTTCTAAACTGAACACCAGCCTGTGCTCCCGACACCCCCAACCCTCTGTGGGACCGGCCCGCTCGCCGTCGCACATGTTCGCAGCCGTACATCTGCCGGAGACAGGCTTACATCACTGGAAACCGAGCCGCGTGGAGCCCGCACCGTTTCATAATTTCATAAACAGACAAGATAATCCCTAACAGTGCGGCAGTAATCAGGCCACGCTGCAGACGCCAAACTCCGCGGGGACGGCAGATAAACACAGGTGGTTTCCATCCACTCTGCAGCTGCGGCCCGAGATACGCGCTCGGACGCTTCTCCACACGGACGACCAGAGGAGTCAGGAGGAAAGACGTATCAGCAGATCTCAGCTTATCAAAGTCAGGGGATTCTAGCTCACAGCAACGTCCAGGCCGGCCGGCACAGCTCAAATCAAATTGTTTCCAGTAACTGTTGGAAAGAGCAGCAACAGTTTAATCTTAACCTGAAGAAGTGATTGGAAGACGGTCAGATTTGTGATCATGAGCACAAAACTGGTTAATCGGGGTATTAAGCATCAAAGAAAGTAAAACATTTTTTTATTGTAAATAATTGTAATGGCAATTGCAAATACTGTAAATATTGCATTTGATTGTCGGTTGAGGTGATCATTTCGCCAGTGCTTTATTTGTATTTTATTTTGTGAATGGACTCTTAACACATTGAGTGCCAACAATCCAGACCATTTTTCATGATGTTTGTAGCAGAACAGCATCTTCTATGTTATAGTTATGGACACATGCTATGGCTCGTTTGAAAGGTGAGACTCTAAGCTCTTCGTAGGTAATTCTACGTGCCTCGGTTCCTGAGAAATCCAAAGCTAAACAGAGGCTAGTTTGGATCAAAATCACAGTGTTTTCTGAAACACTCTCCTTTCTGATTAACTCCTCTCTCCTCTCTGGACGAACACTGACGTTATGTGAAGAGGCAAATACCTTAATATCTCCACTTCTCCACAGTCAGTTTACGACGACAACATTATTGACATGTTTTGAAAAAACGCGTGTTATGGATGGCTTTTTATCACGTGTGCATTTAAACAGCCTGGTTCTGGGATTGAAGACTTTAACAGGATGTTTCTCAGCCGAATTTATTTTTTTTTGGGACTGATTTTAACCATTTCAAAACTCTGAGAAACGTTAAAATCTCAATTGTTTCCATCTTTCCATTTGTCAAACGCACTCCAGAGCGCAAGAGAAATGTCTGGTTTACAGCTGTTCACGCAACACCAGGACCCCTCGAACAAAACAAAAAAAAGAAACCATAATATATAAAATTAGGGATGCACGATAATATCGGTGTCCGATAATTATCGGCAATTATCGGCATTTTTAACGTCACGCCGTCAGTCCGATAATAGAAAATCCACCGATAAAATGAGCCGATAATAATAAAGATATATTAGCTCCGCTTTTTTCTCTGGTCTCTCTGTTGCCGCGTGTGCCTGTGCCTCACTCATCAACCCCTCCTCTCCCCTACAGTACTGTCGCATATTTGTGATGTCATGATACTGCGCGGCACACTGTCTAAACAAGAAAACAAAACATCATGGCGTGGCAGTCAGCGGCGTGGGCTTTCTTTACCGTGTCTCAACTAGACCATTCACTCGCAGTTTGCAATTCGTGTGCAGCAGAAATTCCACGAGGGGGGAAAAAGGCGACTAGCTTCAACACAAGTAATCTGATAAGTCATCTTAAAATCCGCCATCGTGAAGATTTATGGAAGGAATACGAAGCTGCCTGCGCTAAGCCGAGACCTCATCGCGATGGCAACCAAAACAAACGAAAAGCCACCGGGCTGACGTCTATTGAGGAAGCGTTTAGTAAGAAGCAAAAGTTTGACAGAAAAGACACGAGGGCCAAAGCAATTGATGACAAAATCATTCAGTTTATTACGATGGGCGACCAGCCGTTTTCAGTCGTTGAGGAAATTGGGTTTCGCTTGCTAATGCAACACGTAGAGCCACGCTATAATATTCCAAGCCGCCGCTACTTTTCGGATACATGCCTACCTGCGCTGTACGATGTGCTTGCCACACATGTCCACACTATCCTCACGAAGAACGACACTAATTATATCAGTTTTACAACTGACATATGGACATCAGACGTGAGTCAAGCCAGTATGTTAAGCATGACAGCGCAATGGATCGACGGAGATTTCAACTTCCAAAAAGCTATCCTTCATTCACAAGAGCTCTCGGGGTCTCACACGTCCCAAGCTATATGTGAGGCTTTTGAGAAAATGTTTCAGCGGTGGAGCATAACAAAGGAAATGGTGCATGTTGTCCTGCGAGATAATGCTAGAAATATGATAAAAGCTATGGATCTGTGTGGAGTGTCTAGTCTGGGCTGCATGGCACATACACTGCAATTAGCTATACACGAAGCTGTGTTGAGCCAAAGAAGTGTGTCTGACTGCATTTCAATTTGTCGAAAAATAGTTGGCCACTTTAGGCATTCACAGGTTGCTACCACAGCTCTCAATGGCTTACAGATACAGCTAGGAATGAAACCCGCCAGACTGCAACAAGATGTCCCAACCAGGTGGAACAGTACCTTCTTTATGCTCGAGAGTCTGATTCAACAAAAACGAGCACTTGCTGCATACAGGGTGGACAACAGACTACCTGCAACTCTGAACCCACACCAGTGGACACTGATCGAAAATATGGTGACCATCCTTAAGCCCTGTGAGCAGCTAACAAGGGACATCAGCAAGGCTACAGCCACAGCTGCAGATGTCATCCCGGCCATCCAAGCATTAAAAAGACTTTTAAACAAGACTGTTCCCACTGACCATGGTATTAAAACTTCCAAGAGCACCCTATTGGATGCAGTCAAGTCACGATTTGATTACATTGATAAAGAGCCCTTGTATCTATTAGCCACATTCTTGGATCCTAGATTTAAGGACCGTTACTTCACCACAGCCACTAAAGAAAAGACAAAGAAAATGCTGCTGGAGAACTGAAGCACCAGCCTCAGTGTGATTCAACTGGTAAGATATTCTTTTTTGTTTTTTTACTTGAAATTTCTTGCTGGTTGTATATTGTTGTTCATTATTGCTAAAATTTTACTTTGTGACAGATGTGGACACAGTTGAGCAAGAAGAGGAGAAGACAGTGGCAGATGGGAACAATTCTCTTTGGGACATGTATGCTGAAATAATAGAAGAAAACACGGATGGAGTTGGACAGCCAGAGAAAATGCATGTGGAAGTGCAGGTAAATGTTTTTAATACTTTTAAAAATGTGTTACATTTCCTATATTACTGTATTTTAATGCTTGTTTCACTGTTAGTTACAGGCATACATCTCAGAGGCCACCCTCCCCATCAAAACTCTGACCATGACACCATTAGACTACTGGAAGAAGAACAAGTGCCGTTTCCCAGACCTGGCTCAGCTTGCGCGTAAATACCTGTCGGGCCCTTGCACTAGTGTGGACAGTGAACGCTTGTTTTCTGCTGCTGCGAATGTGATGGATGAGAAAAGAAACCGGTTAAGATGTGATAAGGCAGACATGATACTTTTTGTGAAGAAAAATCTCCCACTGATTCGCCCTGAATTAACAAACAAAACGGAGTAGTTGTTTTTGTTTAAAGTCCTGATTCCTCTGGAGACACAGGCTTTAGTTAGTTTGTTACCTTTTATGATTCTTAGTGGAATTGCACTTTATTATTTGAACCCTGATCACTTTATGTTCTGTTCATTGAATATTGCCTTTGTAAAAGGCAGGCACTTTTTGCACTACTTAAATATTGTACCACTGTCAGGGGAAAGTTATTTATTTTTGTGATTCAAAAAGGTATGTGTCTCCACTTGTTGTGCTGCTGAAATTGCAGTTGCAATACAAAATGTTATGGGCTTAGTTCTATTGGCCTATTTTTTGTTTTTTGTTTGATGTATTCTTAAAACATTGCACAGACATTTTTTTTTTTACAAAGAAAATACTCAGTTGCTGGTTGTCTTTGAAGCAGGAGTATTAATAAATATAAACTTCTTTTTGCTCCACACACTGATTCTATCTATTTGTATGGGTCAGATTAATAGTAGGAAGTGTGTTTGTATTTAAATTATAGTAAACTAAGCAAAGAATTATCGGCTGAATTATCGGTTATCGGTATCGGCACATTGGAAATTATCGGTTATCGGTTATCGGTTCAAATTGGCATTATCGTGCATCACTATATAAAATGTCCACATTGTGACTCTTCAAACCTCACTCTGCCTCTGTCCAGGGACTACAGATGAAAATTAGCTTGTATGTCTCTGACCTGTGCAACACATTTATTGTGCCGTGTCCCTGTCAAATTCATACATAAAGAAATTAAATATAATCTGTAAAATGGTCGCTGCATGTGTCCATGCGTCTGATGTCTCCACCACTCTGTCCGGTGAGAGAGGTCCTTTTGCTCCTGCTCCTGGATGTGTTTGAAATATTTACTTGTCCAAATCATTTTTTTGTTTGTTTTCCAAAATCAGGCAGCCGTGGGACTTTGCTCTGAAAACCACTAAGCCCCTTTTTCCATCCGATCACAGAGGGAGTTGTTGCGCGTCACTCAACTCAACAGCTGAAGACTCTCATAACTCGTGTCATTCTGTACAAACTTTCTCTCATCTGCATTAAAAGAGTTTATTAGTTCACCTGATTTGGTCAAAGATGGCAATTGTCAGTGTGATAGTCTAATCTATGTACATTTGGTTTTTCGTACCAGTAAAGATTTAGGTCAGAACTGCGCCTCTGGAACCCTGTCTAAAGAAGCAAGAAGTTTTCCTGGGATGTCATGGCCCCTACTTCAAAACATGGCTTCACAGGCGTCTACAGTGTGACTCTTATTTTTCCCAGATGATCGTGAGACAACTTGAAGCGACTTGTCAATCTAAGTGTCTAAGTGTTCCTAGAAAACCAACGACCGTGCATTTTGCCCAAAGCGTCAGCTTCTGGGTCACGCACCAGTTTTCTCACAAATCTCACGTATAAAACCTCAAAAATATGTTGCTCTTTCTAGGACAGAACGGCCCCGGGCTCCTCCTTATATGTCGCTGATTCCTGTAACATAAGCAGCGAGCGTTCCCAGCAAATGCATGTTTGAAATCTCATGACACATACCTGGAAACTCGCTATCAACGCTGTCCCTGTGAGAAACAAAAAAAGATGGGAGCATGAAGAAACATCGAAATTCTCAGAAAAAAGAAAGAAGACATCTGATCCAGTGTGCTTCAGCCCTGAACTCCGGCTAACCTGATATCAGCGGGTGACAGCTCGAGCAGATCCCACATTCGACTACGGATGGCTGCACGTTGTGATTAGCTTTGAGCGGCGCTGGGAGGGACGACCGGGGACACGCCGGGAAAAAAAGAGGCTACAGGCGAGTTTCAAAGGGACATTCAGAGCTTTGCAGAAGGAGACACTTTGTTTGCAGCGAACTTTGTAAATGAGTGGAAAAGGTTTTAACGACCCCATCCTTCAACCACTGCCTCGAAGCAGCGCCCAGGTCGTCCATCTCCAGATCCCCAGTTCAGGCCCAGCAGTTACAGGAGACGTTCAATGGAAAAATAACTTCTTGGAGCTTTTTAAGCACGGTATAATGTTCCCTCGTCTAAAGTGGAGTTCACTTTGTTCATACAGTTCTGAGTTTGGGAAAACGCTTTGGTGTCTCCTGTGCGCCATCAGTAGATCTTTATCAAGGGAACTTTCGCGTCCCAAGAGTGACTGCAAAGAGACAAATCTGATTGTATGGGTTTGTTTGAGTTTGACTCGAGCTGCGAACGATGGCGGGCTGCCCAGACTGATGTCCCTGAGTGTATCGCTCTGGACGTGGCCGCCGTCAGGGCCAGCAGGGCCTTTTCTGCTGAAGTGAAAACAGTTGAGTTGCTTATATTGGTGTTGTTGATGTGTAAGAGTAATTTCCTATTCAAAAAGTGCCTGACAGTGCTGCCCCCTGTTGTCAGGCCGCACACATGATCCACAGCTGTCGTGACTGACAGAATTTTCATCCAGTCAGAATTGAACCCCCTTTGTAACTGCGCATGAGCAAGATATTCCAACCAATCAGAACTAACCGGATCCATCCATCCATCCATCCATCCATTTTCTTCCACTTGTCCGTTGCCGGGTCGTGGGGGCAGCTGTTTGAGATGCCCAGATCACATTGCACCAGCCCCTTATGGCTCCTCCTGTAGGTGGTGGGTCCACAGAAGGACGGCCTCACCGGGCCTGTTGGTCTCTCATAAGGGGCTTCTGAACCGCTCTTTGTCTGACCCGTCACCTAGGACCTGTTAAGGTGGCAGTTCTAGGAGGGGTAACCGGATATACAAACAAACAAATTATTTATCTTGTGAAATGTCCCAATGAGGCTAAATTAAGTGGATTTATTAATCACGGATATTTGGCCTCTTCCTTATCAAGAGCTTTGATAGCAAAACAGCAGGAGCGACGGTCGGACGCAGAAGCTTGGCCCCGGACAGGAGAAGAGTTCAGCTGCACTGGGACTTGAGGAGGGAGCAGGTACTACGAGCTCCTAAAATCCCACATAGCATCAAACTGTAAGTTCAGTACCTTTTTTATTACTTTGGATTTTGCATTTGGGTTGATCTCTGATGTCTCGCTCTGTCAACAAAACATCTTATAAAAACAGCCGTCTGTTTCCACGTTATAATGCGCTCGTCTCCGCCTGTCATGTGTCGTGTGTTTCCGTATATTACGTGTGTTCCAGAAGGTTTTTGTTCGGGGGTGGAGGATCCGCCGCTTTGGTTTGCTTTGGCATACAAAGGCCAGGTACTGTAAAAAAAAGTTATTTTATCCACACGTCTTTCTACTGTCGATCATTTTACTGTGTATGCGTTTAAGTGAGTGATCCCAGGTTGTTACTGAAGGCCCTGACTCCAAAACTGGAGCCGCTGCAGAGTCATTTGAGCATTTGTGCTCATAAATATAAAGATAGATTCCATGCTACAGTATTTCTGGGCGTGTTGCATCAGATTTCCCATTTGACATTGCGCGTATTACAGTATTAGGGCCACTTGTCTAGTACAGGAGGAAACGCTTTGTAAAAGACTCCATTTGTGCCAGTGTCACAGTCTTATCCTGACAGAAGCATAAGGCTAAATACCAATGCCGGTGTGCCCAAAAGAATGTTTTTGTCCACTTTAAATCTGTCAGGAGATACTGGCGACTGCTGAGCTCGACAAGGCTTCTGACACAGATATAACCCACACTGCCAGGGAATCAAACCTATGACCTATGCAGTGAGGCAACAGAGCTAATCACTTTGCCACTTCATTCACTGGGCAGCACAGGGAGGAGCAGCTCGGGACAGAGGTTTCTGGAGCTGTGGAGAGGTGTTGAAAGACGGTCTGAGACATAGACAGGACCTCGTGGACTAAAAACAGCACATCTCCAGCGCTGGCGAAGGCTGTGGGTCTCATCAGGCCCATCCATCGCGGCGGAGGCTGACAGGCGCAACACGGAGGGAAAAGAGGTTTGTTTATGAATGAGACACATGCTCGATAGGTTCACTCAGTCACAGGAGTTCGTACAAGCCTCGCGTGTTTACTGACGGGTAACGAAATGTGCTCCCAGCGTCACGGGGTCGGAATATGCGAACAGGGATGGATTTAGACTAGTAGCGTTCGTAAGTGCTTAGAGACGTGTTTGCCATACAGGAGGTCAGCCCAGTGTTTCCCACAGGCATCGAGGAACAGCGGTATCTCCTGGCGCCTGTTTCCCGTTTAGCTTCCGAGCTTTTTGCACCATCGAAGTTGCCTGTCCAGCTCATTTTCTCTCAGTACTTTTTTACTTTTACCTGAGTATTTAGTAATGTTGCTCTTGGGTAAATATTTTGACCACTTTACCCACCTCTGGTCCAATCACAGACCACACTATCACGTCAGGAACCAAATTAACCACAACTAAAATATTTCATTCAAGAATCATCTGCTCTAAGAGGATTTTCTTGTCGTCATCAGACTATTTGAGATCATTTACCTATCAGAAGTATCTTTGTCAGCCGTTGTCAGGCGTGAGGAAGATGTTTTCGGTGGGGGGTGCGTGGGGGGGCGTTGTGGAGTTTATAGAATTCTAAAGATAGCTGCAATTCACTTCAAAGACAAAAGTAATAAGCCTCTAGAGCAGCAGTTTGGATTGGAGCATCAACACTAGAAGTCAAGCTAAAGTTAGCATTTTCTTCCACTTTTCCATTTCTGGGTCGTCACACTGCACCAGCCCCTTATGGCTCCTCCTGCAGGTGGTGGATCCACAGAAGGACGGCCTCACGGTTCAAACCGGGCCTGTTGGTCTCTCATAAGGGGCTTCTGAACGGCTCTTTGTCTGACCCGTCACCTATAGCAGTGTTTCCCAACCAGGGGTACGGGGACCCCTAGGGGTACTTGAGCACCTAGCAAGGGGTACTTAGAATTATTTCAGATAAAAAAAAGAAGGTGAAACTGAGTAGAATTTCAATACGAATTTCAAAGGAAAGTTAGTTTTAATTATGTTTTTCAGTAAATGGTTTGATTTTGAGAGTCCATCCATCCATCCATTTTCTTCCGCTTTATCCGGGGCCGGGTCGCGGGGGCAGCAGTCTCAGCAGAGATGCCCAAACTTCCCGATCCACACACACCTCCTCCAGCTGTTCTGGGGGGACCCCGAGGCGACACCAGGCCAGCTCGGAGACATAGTCCCACCACCGTGTCCTGGGCCTTCCACGAGGCCTTGTCCCACTAGGACATGCCTGGAACACCTCCCGCGGGAGGCGACCAGGAGGCATCCGAAACAGATGCCCGAGCCACCTCAGCTGGCTCCTTTCGACGTGAAGGAGCAGCGACTCTACTCCGAGCTCCTCCCGGGTAACTGAGCTCCTCACCCGATCTCGGAGGGTGCGCCCAGCCACCCTGCGAAGGAAACTCATTTCGGCCGCTTGTATTCGCGATCTTGTCCTTTCGGTCATGACCCAAATCTCATGACCATAGGTGAGGGTGGGAACGTAGATCGATCGGTAAATCGAGAGCTTTGCCCTCCGACTCAGCTCCCTCTTCACCACGACAGACCGATACAGCGACCGCATCACTGCTGACGCCGCACCGATCCGTCTATCGATCTCACGCTCCATCCGTCCCTCACTGAGAACAAGACCCCGAGATACTTGAACTCCTCCACTTGAGGCAAGGACTCCCCACCGACCCGAAGAGGGGAAGCCACCTTTTTCCGGTGGAGAACCATGGCCTCGGATTTGGAGGTGCTGATCCTCATCCCGGCCGCTACACACTCGGCTGCAAACCGCCCCAGTGCGTGCTGAAGGTCCTGGTTCGTTGAAGCCATCAGAACAACATCGTCCGCAAACAGCAGAGATGAGACTCTGAGGCTCCCAAACCGGACACCCTCCGGCCCCTGGCTGCGCCTAGAAATTCTGTCCATAAAAGTAATGAACAGAACCGGTGACAAAGGGCAGCCCTGGCGGAGACCAACACGCACCGGGAACAGGTCTGACTTACTGCCGGCAATGCGAACCAAGCTCCTGCTGCGGTCATACAGGGAACGGACAGCCCTTAGCAGAGGGCCCCGGACCCCATACTCCCGGAGCACCCCCCACAGGGCACCACGAGGGACGCGGTCGAACGCTTTCTCCAGATCCACAAAACACATGTGGACTGGTTGGGCGAACTCCCACGAACCCTCGAGTACCCGATGAAGGGTATAGAGTTGGTCCAGTGTGCCACGACCAGGACGAAAACCGCATTGTTCCTCCTGGATCCGAGGTTCAACTATCGGCCGGATCCTCCTCTCCAGCACCCTGGAGTAGACCTTACCGGGGAGGCTAAGGAGGGTGATTCCTCTGTAATTGGAACACACCCTCCGATCCCCCTTCTTAAAGAGAGGGACCACCACCCCGGTCTGCCAATCCAGGGGCACTGTCCCCGACCGCCACGCGATGTTGCAGAGACGTGTCAGCCAAGACAGTCCTACAACATCCAGAGACTTAAGGTACTCAGGGCGAATCTCATCCACCCCCGGAGCCTTGCCACCAAGGAGCTTTCTCACCACCTTGGTGACTTCAGCCCCGGTGATGGGCGAGCCCACCTCCGAGTCCTCAGCCTCTGCTTCCTCATTGGAAGACGTGACGACCCCATGAACTGCTACCTTAACGTGGTGGGGTTGTTTGAGTGCCCGAATGATCCGAGGAGCTATGTTGTCTGGGGCTTTATGCCCCTGGTAGGGTCTCCCATGGCAAACAGGTCCGAGGTGACGGGTCAGACGAAGAGCAGTTCAGAAGATCTCTATGGACGTACAATATTCAAGGACCGTGACGTCGCCCGGCATGGCGCAGCCGGGGCCCCACCCTGGAGCCAGACCTGGGGTTGGGGCCCGAACGCGAGCGTCTGGTGGCCGGGTCTCTGCCCACGGGGCCCGGCCGGGCCCAGCCCGAAGGGACGACGTGGGCCCGCCCTCCTGTGGACCCACCACCCGCAGAGGGATCCGTAGGGGTCGGGTGCGGAGAGGACTGGGTGGCAGTCAGAGGCAGGTGCCTCGACGACCTGGTCCGCATGCACAGCTTTTGAGAGTGTTTTAGCTTAATTTTGAACACAACACACTGTTAAATAATGTATAATATTAGTTTAGTTGGTCACTTTGTAATAATATTGGCAAAATCCTCAAGGTAGGGGGTACTCAGAGTATAAATCCACGACTCAAGGGGTAAGCGAGGCAAAAAGGGTTGGAAACCACTGACCTATAGGACCTGTTTGCCCAGAGAGACTCTACCAGGGGCACGAAGCCCCCGACAACAGAGCTCCAGGATCATTCGGGTGCTCAAACCCCTCCACCACGTTAAGGTGGCGGTTCCAGGAGGGGAGTTAGCATTTGATCTGTTGTACAAAACAACAGGCCACAGAAAGGTTTTATACAGTCGCTGACCAATGGGACACAAGTGTTCATAAATACCACACACCTTTTATCATCCCGAAGACTTCACCGAGGAGCATTTTGAGACGCACAAGTGGGCAAGCGAGGTTCACGGAGAGCGAGGGAGAGCGCACATGGGTCGCAGGTACATTTCTCGTTACACAAATAAACTTGTGGACATGTAGATCTCGTCCTTGTTGTTCTGTCTAGCTGCCTGTGGCGTGACGTGAGAGGATGCTGAATTACGACCTTGTCAAGACAAAACTGATCGACTGACTGAGTTTTACTGTTATGATGATCCCTCTCTTCATCCTTTACACAAACAAAGCTTTAGGCTTACAGTGAACAGCATGAAACAGCAACCAGATATATTCATAAGCTATCATTTTATTGTTTTCTCATGCTTCGCCACCAGGAACCCCCACTTCCTGCATCCCTGGCCATTGTGTATTCGTGTTGAATTCTCCAGCGTTTATAATCTGAATAGTTGCTAATGACTCCTTGTATCCTCAAGATTCTGTGGCCAAAACGACACGGATCGTTCACATGTGTCTTCACTCTTCAGCCGATGCTTTGTAAAACTGCTAACTAACACGCATGTCATTTATTCTGCAAGTCAGCGAGACCAGGCTGCCCAGTGTTTTACCAACGCTCAAACTTCCATTTCTTTCCCCACAGACGATCTTCGCGTCTGCAAAGCCAGGCTGGTGCGTCGTAAAGAAGAAACATTCGGTCTCAGTTCCCAGATTTGGGCCGGTTCCCCTCGGTCTCCCACAGGCCACACTCCTCTCCTTGACACTTGGCTCTCCCCTCGTTCACCTGCTGTATTATTCATTTGTTCCCGGATTTACAGCCACCTCTGAACACGTGTATTCTGTCCTCATCGGAGAGCCCTGAACATTAAACATCTCATCTCTCTCACACCATAAACGTCTGATTCACCAAGGCCTCAGGACTTTATGGGCGTCTGTTGTGAGAACTGGACGGAGGTGAGGTCCAAGTTGGAACCATCGAAGCATTCTGCAACTTTCTGAATATTTTTTACTCTTCCTGTGGACACTGTGCATGCTCTTGGCCTTTTTTTTTTTTTTTTACCGCTTTTTTTTTATGGGATCAGCTGAAGACCTGAACATCCTGAATGACCAGGTTATTCCGTCAATTAATTTCTTCCCTGATGGCACGGGCATATTATGACAATGCCAGGATTCATCGGGCTCACGTTGTGAAAGAGTGGTTCAGGGAGGATGAGATGAATCAGCCATCAGAGTCTAGATCTTAACTCCAATCTTTGGGGTGTGCTGGAGAGGGCTTTGCGCAGTGGTCACACTCTCCCATTGCCCATTGCAACACTGGATGTTTTGACATCTGTTTGACAGCTTATGGAAACAACACGGCAGCGACTGATGCTACAACCAAATATTAAAGCATGACCTTTTCTGTCTACAAGTACGGCAAAATGTATGCATTTACATGAAGCTGCGTGGCTTGAGTTCCACGACGGCTTGGTTTGTGCTTTCGGCATCAGAAAACATGAATTGTAAGTTTGTTCATGATTGCCAAAACACTAAGGCCGTCTCGCCTTTGCTCTGATCCCGTCAGACCTCGGAGGCTGAGCAGGAAGGGCTGGTCGGTACTTGGATGAGAGAAACACCAGGAAGCCTGTGTGAATGTAGCTTACCACCACTGTGTATGGAGTGAATGAATAATGACGACAGTGTGGCGCTTTGAGAAACTTGGTAATACAGACTTGTAAAGTGCAATACAAGTGTAAGGCTTTATATTATTAAGGGCAGAACCATTGTCGCCCAAAGTATAGAACCATTTTCAGCAAATGCCAATGTTTTACATGAAATATGACCAAGGATGTTCTGCCAGGAAATAAAAAAATACTGTCAGTGTTTCTCACAATTCTTGAGCACTTTGACAGGAGTTGGTTCTTTTAGTTGCATCATAATATTCCTCAAAATCATCTTGGTGGCAAAAGGTTCTGTCCTGGAGGGACAGATTTGGGCCCCGGGGCTGACGTTGCCGACCCCCTGCTGTATATCAGGTGGCACGGTAACACAGCGGTTAGTGCTCGTGTTTCACAGCTCGAAGGTCTCGGGTGCGATTCCCACCTGGACGGGGCCTTTCTGTGGGGTTTGCATGATCTCCCCATGTCTGCGGAGGTTTCCCCTACCACTAAAAACATGTACAATAGGCCAGGATGAATGAGAGTGTGTTTGAGAGTGCACATGGGGGACGACGGATGGAATTTAGCCCAAGGCTACAATCCGGCATGGCGTGTTTACATGCATGAGACCCATGTATGTTCATTAACATGCACTGTCCCGACCAAATAAACCAATATAAATGTTTAATGTGCAACACAGGAGTGTTTAACGAACAGATCTCCAACCCGTACGTCTCCAGGCCTTTCTAGGTAGTTTGCTAAAGACTTTCTACATCAACATACGCTTGATGACTCACATTTTAGATACATTTTCTCTGAACTTGCTGAGTAAAATGCAAAATTGCAAACATTTGGGTCAATATAGTACAATAAAGTATTAAACTCAAGTGATTTCCTTTGAACTGAATCATTTTGACTGCAAATTCTCCAGGGTGAACTCCCAAAGTTACTCAAGTGTCTTTGAAGCATTAATTGCACTCTGATTATGTGTAAAAGTAGCTCGCTGAGTAAAAAAAAAAAGTTTGGAGACCCCCAATTCAACAAGTGACTTTCATATTGAAGCTGTGCATCAGCGTAACAAGTTATTTTTGTGGAGGAGTATCAAAGGAAACTTTAACCGAGCACTGATTATGACTAAAGGTTTTACTCAGACACATGGCATTGCAAATGTTCTTTGGTACGACACTTCCTCCACCTCACCTCGAGTGTCTGTCTACACCGGTGCATGAAAGAGTGTGATGTAAAGTAACTCCAGAAAAGCACTATACACAAATGCGGCCCTGTTCCATTTTCTTTTTACGAGCAATAAAACGTAGACGTATAGAGCTAAAAATGTTTTGACACCCGTTTTCTTGGCCATGAGAATTTCTTAATTAAAAATAACCACAGAGTCGATTGCTGCACATATGGCACCTCAAAATGCAGCTCGTTCATTTGCGGGAATATATGAAAGTCGCGAGGGGCCGTATCTGCGTTAAAATCCCATTCGGGTCTCGCTTAATGCTTTGATTTCTTTGGCACAATCGGCCCGAACCACTTTCTCACAGGAGCTTCAGAGGCTGCGAATGAAACGGTAAATTACCATTTTTGTGTGGGAGCTGACACTGTGGTCTTGCAAAACGGCATATTGCTTTACTAAACATCCAGCAGGGGTATAATTACACGATAATTATAGGCATTACATCAGGACTAGAGCCGTGGAAGTGGGAACAGGACGCGCACGGCTAAACAAGCTGCACAATCCCTATCAAAACACTCCCAACTCTCATCGGATTGACTGTAAACTAAGACTTTTTCGCTGTTCTTTTTCACACACGCCCACACACTCCCGAACAGGCACCTATATACAAGCAGCTCCCCAGTGCCCAGCCCACAGAAGGTTACAGAAATAAACTGACTTCCTAACCTCCAAATGACTTCCTCCTCCTTTTCTCGTGACCACTCTGAAGGATCACCGGCCGAGTTTTTGACAAAGAACGGTTTCAGCGCACGGACGTTTTGCGTTTTGTTTCATTCAAAGCCGATGTTGCTCCTGTTTGTGGTTCACTGGAATCACTGGGATTAAAGCAACTTTACAAGATCTGCCATTATTTTAGTGTAAAAGGATGTGCTTGTTCCCCACCTGGAGCCGCCACCTTAACGTGGTGGAGGGGTTTGAGGGCCCGAATGATCCTGGAGCTCTGTTGTCGGGAGCTTCGTGCCCCCGTAGGGTCTTCCATGGCAAACAGGTCCTAGGTGACGGGTCAGACAAAGAGCGGTTCTGAAGCCCCTTATGAGAGACCAACAGGCCCGGTTTGAATCGTGAGGCCGTCCTCCCGTGGACCCACCACCTGCAGGAGGAACCATAAGGGGCTGGTGCAATGTGATTTGGGCAACTCCAACAGCTGCCCCCACGACCCGGCAACAGAAAAGTGGAAGAAGATGGATGGATGGATGGATGGATGGATGGATGGATGGATGGATGTGCTTGCTCATGGATTCAAGCGACCATGTGACATTGACAGCATCAAGCACCAAGTGACTGACTTTGGTCAGAACTTTGGGAGCAATGGACAGTTTGCTCACAGTTCCTTAAAGTTTACACTGTCTTTGTCAGAGCGGTGGACACGCAAAAATCTGTGCTTATTTATCCTGTTACTAGACAGACAGACAGACAGACAGACAGACAGACAGACAGACAGAGACTGAGAGAGATAGATAGATAGATAGATAGATAGATAGATAGATAGATAGATAGATAGATAGATAGATAGATAGATAGATAGATAGATAGATAGATAGATAGCATTTGATTTGATTTGTAGCAGTAATTTTTGAGGCCTGAGTGATGATTCAGGAGAGTTTGGATTTGACCGTCAGAAACCCGAATCATGATGTGATACTAAAAGTGATTATATGGATTCAATGAGGGATTTGTAAACCTTTTACATAAAACGACCTGGGTTTCCTCAGCAGATGGAGGCGCTGCAGGGCCTTTTTGAACACAGAGTCCGCACGGTGGTTAAAAGACAGACCAACATCTATTTCAGTACATGAAGGCCTGCACCTGATTCACCGGCTGACCTTGGACGCCCTGATCAGGCGGTCAGGGTCAGGGGTCAGGGGTTAGGTATATGATTAGGGTCAGGATGCAAGTTGTGTTTCACTCACACCGACCTTACACATAGTTTTAGAAAGTAGAAGGCTTTCAAATGAGCTTTATAGGCTGTAAATTCTCCTGTAAATGCACTTTGAGATTTGGATGCATCATTGCTAATCCCAGACCTAACATGGCAGAGGTTATTTATTTACTTAATATCGTAATATCTAAAAGCAGAATGCTCATTTTTCAAGAAATTCAAAATGAATGCCACTTTGCATCCAATTTAATGCTTTCTATGACATTTGTTTTAATTTTGGCACAATTAATTTAAATTCCGTCAAATCACTGTGATATTTTGATGGCAGGAGCTGTAAAAGCAAAACCCAGAGGTGTCAAACTGTGGCCCAGGAGCTGAATGCTTCTCACCAACTCATGATGGTTCTCAGGATTCCCACTGATCTGGCGGAAACTGCGGTTGTACACAATAATCTTAACAAATCTGTGGTGCAAGTCTCCCTTTGAGTCACCACTTGAAATGATTTACTGATATAACAAACACATGCACCGCAAAACTATATTTCCGATCCAATATGTGGCTCTTCTCAATAAATGTTTGGTGTAAACAATGAAGGAAGGAAGGAAGGAAGGAAGGAAGGAAGGAAGGAAGGAAGGAAGGAAGGAAGGAAGGAGGGAAGGAAGGAAGGAAGGAAGGAAGGAAGGAAGAATTAAATGAGGAGGGTGAGAGGAAGGTAGGAAGAAAGGAAGAGAGAGGAAGGAGTGGAAGGAGGAAGAAATGAGGAAGGAAGAAAGAGGAAGGAAGGAAGGAAGGAAGGAAGGAAGGAAGGAAGGAAGGAAGGAAGGAAGGAAGGAAGGACGGACGAAGGAATGAAGGAAGGAAGGTATGAGAAAGGAAAGCAGTAAGGAAGGGAGAGGAATGAAGTAGGGAAGGGAGGAAGAAAGAAATGAGGAGGGTGGGAGGAAGGTAGGAAGAAAGGAAGAGGGAGGAAGGAGTGGAGGAAGAAATGAGGAAGAAAGGAAGGAAGGAAGGACGAAGGAAGGAAGGAAGGAAGGAAGGAAGGAAGGAATGAGAAAGGAAAGAAGTAAGGAAGGGAGAGGAATGAAGTAGGGAAGGGAGGAAGAAAGAAATGAGGAGGGTGGGAGGAAGGTAGGAAGAAAGGAAGAGGGAGGAAGGAGTGGAGGAAGAAATGAGGAAGAAAGAAAGGAAGGAAGGAAGGAAGGAAGGAAGGAAGGAAGGAAGGAAGGAAGGAAGGAAGGAAGGAATCCTTGTGACCAAATTATCCCTGTGGTTAAAACGTGTTTGTTTTCTTCTTGTTTTCTTGTCAAATCTTCAAGTTAGAAACTCCTGACTAGAATCTAGACAAGTGAACATATCTCCCATATACACTGTCTTGTAGTAAATGCTGTGCACCTGCATTTTCTCAATGCAGGTGTAACCCAGGTTAAAATCTGCAAATATAACCCTGTCCCTTTAAATCAGCGGTGTAGCGCGTGCCCTTCGACCTCACGTAACCCCAGTCACGTGACTGAGTGTTTACTTCAGAGGTGTGGGGAAGCCGACAGAAAGCTGCGGACAGAACAACCTCCTGGACTGCAGGGGATCCGTCGCTGCCATCGTGTTATGTTTACTCAGAGGAACGGGTGAGTTGTCTGAATGAATGAACTACATGCTAACATGCTAAGCTAGCGGCGCCGAACATTAGCGGTTAGCATTAGCGTTAGCATTGGCAGCTCTAACAAAATGGTTTTGATTTATTTTATGCTGTTGTGCCATGTTTGGTTAACAAATAGATTTATTTGAGCTTTGTGCAGGCAATGCAACTTTAATATTGCACTTTTGACTGTTTTGTCAAACTCTTGATTAGTTGTAGTTTATACATTTACTGTTTTGTCATGATTTAGAAATGTGGAAATTATGGGCTATATGCACAGTGACCCCACGGGGTTTCCGCCTGGACAGTCAGCCAGACGCTGTCCTTCCTGTCCGTTATCTCTTCCCATTAAAAATTATCAGGTCCCACAGAAATGAACCAATAGCTTAAGATTTGGGAAAGGACAGCGAGTAAAAGTTAAGATGTGACTGGAGCAGGTTAAAAAATATTACATGAGACGTAACGACTTCACTGGAGGAAACCTCCGTGTTCATAACGGTGGATGTTTTTGTCTTGAGGCTAACGCGGCTAACACAAAATAAAAAGTAAAACTAGCGCAAAGTTTTGAACGAGCCTGCGCAAAAAAGAATCGTCCTGTTACTAGTTTAAATAACATTTACTTCTTTACATGTTATATTATCATTTTTCAACACTAGCCTTTAGCTCTAAGATAAAAGCTCCGCCCTTACGACAGCTGGCGTTTCCTTTGGGGCTGGACTCACAGCGAACATGATGTTGGTAATACGTTTCTGTGACTGTCCATCAGTAACTCGTTGTCCTTAACCAGATCCTGAGCTTCTCTATGTTTGTGTGGGAACCTGCTAATTGTGAATGTAAACGACCGCTGACAGGAAGTACAGCGTCTGGCTGACTGTCCAGGAAGAAGTCACATGGGGAAACTGTGCATATAGCCTATACACCTTATTGCGAAGGCTCGTGTGGGCGCCGCCATGAATTGTGCCCGCCCCTTTTCTCCTATCTGTTAACATGTGACTGGAGAAGTCCACATAAAATCAGTCACTACACGAAAACAAAGCCGTTTTCAGGCCGTGCAGAGAAATGGTGCAGAGTTGACATGTTGGTGCAAATGAACATTGGCCTTTTTACACAAATCAATCTACTAAACATTAGATTTGAGCGGAGAATATTTTCCCTCGTTCTCCGCTTAAATGAACGGGCTTCGCGCCCGACCGGAAGTGTTTGTACAATGGAAGTGCAGAGACAAAGCAAAAAGAGGCAAAAGTGGGCAGAGGGGAATAAGGTGAATATGAATGAATATCAGCTAAAGTTTAATGCAAACTTGGTTCAAACTTAGCCCTGTTATTCACTGATCCTTTTGTATTACAGGCCAGATTCTCTGTCTCCCTGGAGATGAACAATGGGGAGCGTGTGAACTACCAAGACTGAGAGCCTACCATCCACGCAGCATCCACTGAACAGCCATACTGGTCTGGTAGGAAGGTTGTCCGCAGCCTGTCCCACACACTTCTCCACACGTGCACATCCTTCCCCTTAACAAACTCATGGATTATTCCTTCCCATCTCCGGGACAATTCTTTTCTTTTTGTTTCTTGTGTGGCATCGCTGTCATTTCAATGTAATATCCTACTTGAACAATAACCACAGTGGGTGGATGAGCCGGTCGAAGAGAGTTCCTCTGAAGCTCTAGACTTTATCGATCAATGCGGCGACATTTTTCGCAATGACCTAATTGATGATATCGAATCTGAATTTCATCATATGCTCGAATTTGCGTCGGGAACGTCAGTCGCAAAACTGCCTTCTCGACTGCTGTGTCAAAGTAACAAATTCCATGTTAAGAATTTATCCCAAATTTACACTTCAGAGTTGGGTGGTTCAAAGACTGACACCGATTTGTCTGACCTGAAAGAAATTGCTACAATGTCTGATAAAGATTATTCAATGGTTCTTAGTGAAATGATGTACCAGATACGACAATCTATAGGACAACTTCATCCCACTGTTTACATTAGGGATGCACCGATACCACTTTTTCTTTGACTTTGATTTAAGTACTTGCCGATACCGAATACCGATACGAGCACAAGGCATTTTCTTCAACAGACTTTTTGAAGTGAATAAACGGTTTATAGACTGACTTTTTCACAGCAGATTGGTTAGTAATTAGTTAATTTACTCATTTACATTTCCTTGAGTAAAGTAGGCGACACTTTTAAGAGAATTTACATCAAAACTGTACAGATGCCATTTTATGTATTTGTATTTGATTTTTGTTCATTTTTTTTTTTTTTTTTTTTTATTCCTCTGTCCATCACAGACAGAACAGCTCATGTCCAAAAGCTCCTCAATGCTTGTGCTTTATTCATTTATCTATTTTTATTCAACAACAGTATTGAGATGTTACTTATTACTGCAGGTAAATGGTCTCTTTTCTCCTTTACTTCAGCTCTGTGTGGATTTTCTCGTGTGTTTATAGAAACTTATCCAGTAGCTTCAGCATTTTGATTGTTTTGCTGCAGCTCATTTTGGCTCAATATAAACATGCTGTAGCTCTTTAATTTTGGATTTTCTGAGGTCTTTTTAGTTGCTGGGTTAGTTTTTCAAATGAATAAGCCCCTGTGCATAAAACGGCGTCAGAATCGCGAGAACTGTTAGCCGTGAGTTAGCGGCTAGTTAGCAACATTAGCAACATTAGCCTGTATGATGTAAACACTGCAGACGCTGCAGCACTAACAACAGTTAGCTCTGGTTAAATCCAGCAGAGACTCTGATTTATGAAATGTCGTCTGTACTAAAGTCAGCTCTATGTGGAATATTATTTTTTATTATTGATTGATTTCTGGTATCGGGACCTCATTAATGAGCAAGCATGCGGTATCGGCTACTGACAACTTGAGCAAAAGTCAGCTGACCAACCAAAAAGACCTCCAGAGCCATCTGTGCCTCCACCTGCACCAAATTTAAATTCATGTTTCTATGTTACTGATCACCAGCTCCTGCAATCGAATTTATTCTTCTGTGACCTAACTATCCTATACATTGTTATTTCCCCATACTATTAGTATTGATAATTAATAAATATTTATCAGTGAGTCTAAATACCGGCTCCACAAGGCTAAAACTGTACACAGAAGAGTGGCATGTACTTCAAGGGGCATTTCCACAGTCCGCTAACAAGGCTGTCAAACAGGAGAACTGCTGCAGAGTTTCCTCCCTCAAGTGTGTGCCAAATGTTTCAATTGAGCACGAAAACTGTAGCTTTTAATGTCAGCTGGAAACACGACTCCTACTGTGTCCAAAGCGTACGGCGCTGAGGCCTCGCTTTCCCAAATCGTGCAGAGAAACGGGATCTTGGGCAGTCCCAGATGCTGCCGCTCACCGCAGAACCTAAAGCAGAACGCATCAGAGCGGCTCTCGGATCCCGACAATGTGCTTCTGATTGGAGATGCACGCCACGTTCTGCGATAGAGGGCTTTGAAGTCCAACGGGGGAGCAGGACTGTGGCTAACGCTGTTTTCTGCCCATAAACAGATTGTAAAAGTGGGCTCAAAGGCTCAGCGACCAGAGCTTCTAACAATGGACGTGATTTACAGGCTGGAAAAGAGTAAGTCAAATGAAGGGAAAAATGAAAAAGTTAATTCTGCTTCCACAATGTCTGATCTGGAAGAAAGGCCGTCTTATCTTTGATAGAACATGACTTAAAAGTTCTTGAACTTAGGGATGCACCGATCTGATACTGTTATCAGATATGGAAGTCAATACTGAAAGAAAACAATATTGGGTGTTGGCTACAAATATCAGATTCTGAACTGATGCCTCTTTAGGCTCTCACCGCTTTAAAAACATCGACTAAACCTCAGCGAATGTGGTACATATTACATGCTGCATGTCATTTCGAAGCTTAGAACCTGGAGAATTCAATTGCTGAGTTAGTTTTAACATCCGCCAATGTGTTTTTGATCGGCGCGCAAATTGCAGCAGCTTGCAACATCACAGATTTGCATGTGAGCATAATGTACTGATGTAAATGAGGCTTATTTCTCCACTGTTGTTTGCTCTAGTTCAGGGTTAGGCAAGTTTGCGTCACGGAGGCCGATTTTCGTCATAGCCAAAACACAGAGGGCCGAACCTCACCGTTGTAGCCATAGTTAAGAACCATTTTGTGCAAATGCCGATGTTTTACATTAGTGGTTCTAAAGTGGCTTCAAGACCTGCCAGACAAGCTGCGACCCAAATAAAACTGTACTTTGTCATATATCGTATAAAATATTGTATTAATTTTTTTATTGAACAGGGACTTAAAGGGACTGTAGGCAGTTTAAAAATGTTAAAATGATGTATTTTCCTCTCCCCACATGTTCCTCCATGTCCTAATGTGTAGTATGAGCTCGGACCTGTTCACCAGAACTGCCTCTAAAATCCTGCACTGTCAAAAAGGTGCCACTTCGGGTCCGAATTGCCGTCATGCACAAACTTAATACAGAAGGTGCAGTTACACATATGGCCTGAGGAGGCAGTAGTGAGTATAAAATGGCGAACTTGATTCCAGCCCCTTCAAGACTGAAAATTATGATCAAAATAACCCAATAACATTCATTTTAAAAGACTACATTGTGTTTCCGTGTAGTTTCAGATGGAAAATATTGCAAAAAGTTTCATGTAGGCTCGCGGCCCACTTTTGAGTCCCGACCCACCAGTTGAGAATCACTGTTTTACATTATATATGACCAAGTGGGATGTTCTGCAAGGATATTTAAAAAAATACACTATAAAAAGATGCTTTCTCACATTTTTAGAGTACTTTAACAGGTATTTGATCCCTTTTTTGCATAATAATATTTCTCAAAATCATATTGGGGGCCAGAGGTTCTTTGCTGGAGGGCCAGATTTGGGAAAATAGAGAGGAGAACCGCGGCGTCTGGCGATCTATAGGGCGACGTTAGTGATTTCATAACAGCTCCATACGAACGTGACGTGGATGTTTGGGAGGACACCCCCACAGTTTGCTCCAGCTGAGCTCACAGTGCCGGGGCCATGTTGGTGCATGTATGAACGAAGCTGGATGAAGTCATCAGGTTTAACTTGGTCCTAATTCCTTTACAAATAACTTAAACCCTCTGCCCTACAGAAAACCAAAAAAACAACTATATATTACAACTCTGTGCAGTCACATCATGCCGTTTACTTGGGTTTGTTTCCATTTCATGATTGTTACTGAAACAGTACATTCCAAAACAAAGCTGAACAGTATTCTGTAAATGTCTTTTAGCATTTATGATTTGAGACCGTTACTGTAGCTGCTGCCATACCAGCATACTTTGAACGATGTCTTTGAACATTTATGATCTTCCTCATATCATTTATGACACATTAGTTTTGCAAACTTCGATAATAATCTCAGCCGCCTTCATCTGGTCTGCACCTTTGCACCAGACACGAGAGAGATTGCAAGATGCAAGAGATGCAAGATTTTTTTTTTTTTAAGATTATTGCACTAAAGGAATAGGCCACTGTTTTTAACCTCTTACCATCCGCCTTAACAAGTGCATTTTCTCCAGTTCAGCTTTACCCAAATCTAAAAGCTTTTGGCACTTTATTTTACAGTGCCCTTGATACATTGTACCCAGCTAGATTTAGTACAATGTAATGTGCTCTGTAACAATATGTATAACTTGTACCTTTGGGTTAGAGATACAGTGGAATAATATGTATTTGTAGTTTGTAGACATAACCCAACCCTAACCTTAAGCCCTAACCCTAAGGGTCTTGTGCCCTGTTACATTATGTACCTACCAAGTACTAATACAAGTTACTCCATTGTGTATCTAACCCATAGGTACAAGTTATTACAGATTGTTTCAGAGCACATTGCATTGTACTACATTTATTTCGGTACAATGTGTCAAGATACTGTAAAATAAAGTGATACCAAGCTTTTCAACTGGAGCTGACAACGTATAGGCTAGAGTAAAGCCTCATTTGAAAGCTAAGACCTACAAAACTGATCTAAACAGATCTTTTCCTCACGTTGTTGTCGCATTGTCGTCACTTTTTCACGTTCTTTTTCATCTCATTTTTGTTGAGTTTTTCTTTCTTTTTTTGCTGGACTTTCATTGCTTTTCTTTGTCACTTTTTTTGTAGCTTTTTTGTTTTGCGTTTAAGTTACTTTTTGTTGTTCTTTTGTGGCTTAATTTTGTCAGTTTTTACAGTTATTTTTCTTTTTTGTGTTTTCATACTCTTTCCTCCTACGCTTTGCTCAAGAAGCTTTTAAATCTGGGTAATGCCAAACTGGAGAAAATGTGCTCTGTTCAGATGGGGGTTAAGAGTTTAAATACTGAGATATGTTCTTACCTTAGCTTAGACGAGTTGATATGTAGCTGTCTGTTCTTCACGCGTGCCCTCAGTCACGTAAACAGAGCACAGATGACGTTCGCATAAGCGGATAAAAAGGGGAACTATATTGCAAGGCGTAGTGATATTACTACGCCTTGCAATACAGTTTCCCTTTTAATCCGCCAAGAAAATCAACATGTTTAATTTTGTATGACTATACTTGGATTGTGTAAAGCTCATGTAACCATATTTAAATAGGGAAAGTTCAGCTCAGTTTGGAGCTATACCTCTGCTGGGAGAGGCTAAATGCTAACGCCGTCTGTGCTCTGTTTACGTGACTGAGGGCACGCGTAAAGACCAGACAGCTACGTATCAACTCGTCTCAGCTAAGGTAAGAACATATCTCATTATTTAAAAACGGCGGCCTATTCCTTTTAACTAAACGATCAAAACTAAAGGCACTACGACCAAATATAAAAGCGTGTGACCTTTTTTGTGTCTAGAGTTTATAGATCAAAGCCTTTTTGACAGAAATAAAAGCCCGTATGCAATTGTCCGTCCAACAATAGCAATTGCGAATTTGTCTAATGATCTAGATTCAAAACTTCCGCCGAGTCCACTTCTCAACACTGTCTCAGAGGTTTCTCTTTTCTCCCTCTGGGTTTCTGATATTTTTTTTGGCCGTGCGGGAGACTCTAAGGACGGGGGACGTTTCCATCTGCTGCTGACGCTTATTTGCACATCACCTCTGTTTGGAATTTGCATTGTTTTGTTTCATTGTTTTAACATTTGGTGCAGCTCCTGAGGCAACTCCTGTTGTGATATAGCGCTATACAAAACAATTGATTTCATTTATTATTATTTTTTTTCTTTCTGGGAGGCACCCAGTATGGAAGATGGAGAAATGTGTCGCTTCAGGGCTGGGTGTCTCAAAAGTGAGTTTTTGTTCCACTCATGCTACAACATCTGCACTATAGTAGCTCCTAAAGACTTTAGAAGTTTTTTTTCAATGGAATTTTCAAACATTTATGCACAAAATGCCGTATTTTTATATGAACACATTAAAATTCATTGGTTTTCCTCATACTTATATCAGTAATGTTTGGCAAAAGCTTCAAATTGATACCTCTAAATGTGTTTTTATCCCCCCTTCACCTGCAGACTCACACATTTGGAATGACGTTCTGCTCTCTCTGCTCTCGATTGACGTATTGCCCACTGTGGCAAAGGTGAATGGGCGAAAGGTCCTCTGCCCGCACATGCCTGGGGGAGTTCTGTGGCTCCGCCGTGGCTCCCTGGCAGCGGCCGAGCATTCCTCTCTCCACCATGGGCATGGAGACTGTGAGAAGTTGGCGTGTTCTGCCTGCGCCTGGGCGGGGTTTCCCCTGGTGGAGATGTTCGAATAATCGGAATCGAATCAAAAGCTCAAACTCATCAAAAGGGGAAAATCATGACATTGAATGACTTTACTTGGGCTGGAACGATCCACTTTTATCACAATCCTCTGGGGCCGATCCGATCCGTCTGCAATACAGTAATTATAGTAAATGATACGTTTGCCTTTGAATGTGCAAAAAGAAAACCGTATAAACTAAATGACATTTATTGAAGTCTTAAAGGAACAGGACACAGTTTTGCCATACTGAGATATGTTCTGTTTAGTTAGGTAAGAACCTAACTAGGTGTAAAGACCACGTGTGCTTTGTCACGCAAAAAGACCAAAGATGTTGTTAGCATGTAGCCTCTCCTCCTCTCCTCTATGGGGCCAAACGGGGGTGAAGTTAGAAGCGACCAAACACTTCCATGTTTCCCCCATTTAAAAACGGATATGTGAGTAGTTACTAGGACTGGGCAATTAATCAAACCCTTAATCAAATCGAGATTTTCATAAAGGTCGACCACGATAATCGCGTGGATATAATATATATTTTAATATTATTATTATGGTGTCGTAGCATACATGCTATTTTACCAGGGTGCCATTATTTGTTCTAAATTTAATTTTTGTTTTAGCCATTGTTTTTTCTTTGTTTTTTAAGAGTTATATAGGTTAACCTCTTAATTCCCGCCTGAACCGAGAGGATCTTTTTCCTCACGTCATCAGATTTTTTTTCCATCATTTTTTTGTTGGGTATTCAACTCATTTTTGTAAGTTTTTCATCATTTTTTTTGTCATTTTTTGTCACATTTTTTTCATTTTTTCGTCAATTTTGTATCAATTTTTTGATTTTTTTGTCAAATTTTTGTCAATTTTTTGTCATTTTTTGTCACATTTGTCAATTTTTGGGTCAAATTTTTTTCATTTTTTTTCATTTTTTTTTCATTTTTTTATCACATTTTTGCCACTTTTTCATCAATGTTTTCATCTCAGTTTTGTTGCTATTTTCCAGAAGCTTTTGGACTGGGGTAAAGCCAAACTGGAGAAAATGTGCTCGGTTCAGGTGGGAGTTAAGGGGTTAATGTCCCTGTTTTTCCCATGGTCTGACCCGGGTGGGGGTCACGATCCTAATTAACTGTTATGATGGGGGTCACGGCTCTAAAAGGTTGAGAACCACTGATGTAAATATTAAGTTGTTTAGCGCTTATAACACCTTAGGAACACTTTGACGTCCGCACCAGTAATATCTTCTTACTCCTAAAGAATTCTGAAGATATTACTGCACAGACCAGACAGGTACGCATCAACTCTAAGCTCTGGTAAGAACTTATCTCAGTATGTAAAAACGGTGGCCTGTTCCTTTAAGATTGAGTCAAGTGCATTAACACAAGCAATACATTTGATTTGGTGCAACCTCTATAATCCAAAATAGGGCTGGGTACCGTTAAGGAAAAAAAGTTTAGGTACTACAGCTATTGAAAAAATAAAAGTATTGAAAGATGCTACCAAAAGAAAACTTTAGCGCCTAGTTTCGATGCTGTTGGTCCAGGGACAGCGTTAAAGCTCAAATCATTACATTATTATTAAACAGAACAACATTATTGTTCCGTTAACTGGTTATAGAAGACATATATTAGGTGCATGTTTGATTTCTTAAGATTTACAAACATTTCAGAAAACGAAATGGACAAGAAAATTGGTAGTTGTCAGCTATATCTGCGGTTGAATATGTTTTTGACCATACTTTTGCTCTTTTCATTGAACTTATACAGTAAAACTTGTTGAGCAATGTCATCATTTTTGAAGAAATGTAGATTTAATGCCAGTTTCAATCCATTTTAATGCTTTTTAATGGCATGTAAGGACTTGACTTTGGCACAATGCACTGAATGAGTCTGAATGCGTTTTAATCCCTCACGGAAACCCTGTTAAAGTACCGGTATTTAAAAGTGTAACGATACCCAGCGGGGCACTCCTGACCATAAACCGACAGCGGCATCGAGGGATGGACACTTTTTCCCACTTCGACTCTGGCAGTAAATGAGCATTCTTCGGCTCTCCGCGGCCCTGGACTCCTCTGCCCTCACACACCCCGGAGCAGGCTGCCAGTTCACCAGCTGAATTCCTGAAAGGTCTCCACCCTTCGCTCTGGAACGCGTCTCTCAGCCTCGGAGTCTGAAGCTTTTGTTTGAGATGCCAGCGATGCCATTACACTCCGCACTGTGTTACCATTGTGTCCGCGGCCCAGGCTGCAGAAAGGGAAGCCGGGATAACGGGGGATAATGTTTCCATCATGTGTTTGCTTCTTTTTAATGGCCGAAAAATATGCTGGAGTTGCTGCAGTCGGTCAGGTCTTGGTTCAGCGACACCGTGAGCCCAAAGAATGAGATCAGTTGAATCCTGAATGACCAGGTTATTCCATCCCTAACGGCACGGGCGTATTCCAAGATGGCGATGCCAGGATTCGTGGGGCTCACATTGTGAAAGAGTGGTTCAGGGAGCATGAGATGGATTGGCCACCACAGAGTCCAGATCTTAACACCATTGAGAATCTTTGGGATGTGCTGCTGAATTCTTTACACAGTGGTCACTGTCTCCCATCATCAATACAAGATCTTGGTGAAAAATGAACTCGACACTGGATCTTCGGACATTTTTTTGAAGCAACATGTACTGTAGCAAGCACACATAAGAACGTGTGCACTTTTTTGTGGAAACTTTTTATTGTTGGTTTGGCAGTGTAATTACCTAGACGGTCTATTCGAAAAACTCGGCATAATTAATGTTGTGACGGAAGTGAAAACTAATTTTATCCCACAAACAGTAAAAGTTGTGTCTGTTACATGCTCATTATAAACAGTCTGAGACATCAAGCAGAGAAAACCTTTAACCAGTTACTTGCCATCTTAGGGTTAAGGTTAGCAATTGACTCTGTGCGTTAAGCTCACGGTCACCTCGCCGCCCAACAAACGACTTCCGGTTTTGCTAGCACGCCAAAACAAAAGCACCGTCTCATTCGTTAGTTCGTTCAGCAGTTCATTAGTTCAACTTTTTTTTCTGTCTGATTGTGTTTTATCTGTTAATAGTCAATCTCTCAACTGAAAGAAAGTTTATTTTTGGATGATTTGGCCCATCTTTGCTCTGCAGCCTGTCCTATCTCCCCAGCCACGGCTCCGGCTCGTCTCAGCTCGGCCCTGGGGGAAGTAACGGTGAAGTTGCTACGATGATAAAAGCCTTGGGATGTTAATTTTTTTTACTCTTTGCCCCATGGATCAGTGATAGGAACTTTTCTAAGGTATGTTGTTGTTTTTGTACAACAGGGCAAATGCTAACGTTAGCTCTGCTGCTAGCTATGTCTAAACTTTAAGCTGTTGCTGCTGGTTTATTTGTGCGTCTTCAGAATTATAAAAGTGCTTATCAGGCGAGTGTTCCTTTAAAATCCTCTGTTTATCTGCTCACTCTGCAACAAGTGCAAACCTGGCTCTGAAGAGATTGGTCCTTATGTGAACATGCTGCTTAGCTTCATCTCTTTTTATTATTGTCACTGAATAAAGAGCAGACATGTGTCTCGATTGCCTTACAGTGGCACTTAAAATGTTTGTATTAAATTATATTCTTTTGTAGCAAGTACCTGCTGAACTAATGAATGTGCTTGAAGGAGGCTTTGTGCTTTTATTCTGACATGCTGGAACGGAACCGGAAGTGACTTCTCTCGGCGTTGTTACTGTTAGCTCGTTTATCAAAGCGTATTTACTGGAGACCGTACAGCCTATGTGCCAGTGTGAGGCCTCATTTGAAAGCCAAGGCCTTCCGGTTTCCAAAAGCTATGTGTCAGATGTGTGTGAGTGAAACACAATTTACTCAGACCTGAACTTAAACAGCCACATCAGAGCAATAACATCAACAGCTTTTTACCATCTGAAAAACATGGCTAAGATCAGAGGAATAGTGTCAGAACCAGACCTAGAGAGACTTATCCATGCATTTGTCTCCAGCAGGTTAGATTAGGCTGCTCACTGGCCTCTCTAAATGAGCTATCAAACAGCTGCAGTACATCCAGAACGCTGCTGCTCGAGTCCTGACAAGAACCAGGAAATACGACCATATTAGTCCAGTGCTCAGGTCTCTGCACTGGCTTCCTGTCACTCAGAGAATAGACTTTAAAACAGCTCTGCTTGTTACAAGTCTTTTCATGGTTTAGCACCAAAGTACATCTCTGACATGTTAGAGCCGTATGAACCATCTCGGGCCCTGAGAACTTCAGGGAGGGGCCTCCTGGTGGTTCCCAGAGTCAATAATAAACACGGCGAGGCTGCGTTTCAGTTTCATGCAGCTAAAATCTGGAGCAGTCTTCACGAGGATGTGAGACAGGCCTTAACTCTGACAATGTTCAAATCCAGGTTGAAAACAGTTCTTTTTGCCCATGCATATGACTGAAAGTATTTTATCTGCACTATTGCTTTTACTAAGGCAATAGTGATTTTAATTGATTAATTTTATGTTGATGTTTTTATTGATTCTATTTGCTTTCTTGTATTTATGCAACTGTGAAGCACTTTGAATTGCCTTGTGTATGAATTGTGCTCTACAAATAAACTTGCCTTGCCTTGCCTTGCCTTACATCACACTTGCCGTTCCTAACCCTAATCATCGTCCTAGTCATCATCATAACCCCAACCCTAGCACCCTGATGGTAACAGGTTAAGGACATTATCATTGGGACTCTTAAGTGTGTTGTGTCAATTGTGATTGTGTTACGATTGTCCATCCGGCCGCAGCCTCCAAAACATTGATTTAAAAGTAACAAACATATTTACGATTGTCACTTGTGAACAGTCAGGAAACTCACCGCCGCTCCTCTCTGCTCACATCCAGCATCCTCCTGCGCCTTTGGAACCAGGATTTCTCCCGGATGCATCTATTTACGGCCCTTTTGCCTCAGAGATGAGGCTTGTGTGTGTGTGACATATCTTTACAGATAACTGTCAGTGTGTGGCCGCAGAACTGTTTAGTCTGTGCATTCACACGAGACATTATTAATTGTGGAAAACTGTCCTTGTGTGTGTGTGTGGTCGTTTTCAAATCACACAAGATTTTAAAATCCTCCCGTTTCCCAGGCCATACTCATCCTCTTTTTGGCAGCGCGTTTCAATGAACTCCCATCCAGAAATGCCAGCGCCCGCATGATATACCCCCGTATCGTGTTACCATTGTCTCCAGCTGCAATCTTTAAACATTAGGGCCTCGACTTTGACTTTATTGGTGCAACTGTGCTGGCTTAGCTCAAACAAAGGATTGTGCGCTGCTCCGCTATCGCCACAGCCATCTTTGGAGTCTCGACGAGGCCTAACAAAACAGAATGGGCCGGGCCAGTGCCAGGGTTAAATTCCTGCATGTCACTAATTGTCAGGAGAGCTGGCGGCCGCGCTCCGCTATGTAATACGGTACACAGTCTCCAAAGCAAACAGTGGCAGGGCTGGGAGAGATATGCTGTCAGCGCCGCGGTGCCAAGGAGACGAATGCCCCGCGGCTACACTTAGCTCGGCCTGGTATGGGAATATGATATTAATATAGGAACACACGCACCCACCGCTCCAAGTGTCTGTAACGCGCTGCTGTGGGGAGTGGTATTTTAATGCTGATTTTCAAATGGGAGCGTTCAATCTGGAGGGTGATTAGGAGAGGAAATACTGCACATCCCCGTCTCTCGCATCTGTCCATGTGATGCAAGAACTGAGGTCATGTGACTGTCTCGTAAAGGTGTCCAGAAGTGAAGACGATAACCAGAATGATGTGCTAGATGTTGGTCAGATGGAAGATGAAAGTGGCAGGTTTGTGAATACAGGCACTTCCAAATAACGATCAGGGAGAAAAACGTTCCTTTCCAAAACTGTGACTTTCCCATTGAGTTCTACTGGCCCCTGCTCAACTGAAATTATGACATGACGTTCCAGAACACGAGTATGTGGGTAGATTCATGAATTAAATGTACAAATTTCAGATATTTAAAACTATAGTGATTTTATTAGAAGGAAATACAGGGGGAGCTTGAGGATCTTTCTTTGGAAAATTTGAACAAATCTATTTCCCACTGCCTCACTTAACACTTTATAGTTTTTTTTTCTTTTCTTTTTCTTCTGTCGTACAGGAGTCCATGCCAGATGAAGGTTCTTGAGTCATAGTCTGCACTCTGTAGTTGAGTCCTACCTATACTCACCTGAGTTTCAGTCTGAACTAGGGATGCACCGATACCAGTATCGGGTATCGGGCCGATACCACATGCTTGTACTCACACTCGTACTCATTCATGAGGTCCCGATACCAGAAACTGATACCATTAGACGTGCGGCCAGTGCACCTACGAGGTGCACCTCTCAGCTGAGGAGAGAAGAAGCAACAAACTGGAGAATTCTTTAGTGGAAATACAATAATCCACATAGAGCTGACTTTATTACAGACTGCGCTCTCTAAACCAGAGTCTGTGCTGGATTTAACCAGAGCTAAATGTTGTTAGTGCTGCAGCGTGGAGTCTGCAGTGTTTACAAGATACAAGAGGCTAACGTTGCTAACTCGCGGCTAGCAGCATTGGCCATTCTGACGCCGTTTTAAGCCCAGGGGTTTATTCATCTGAAAAACTAACCCAGCGACTAAAAAGTCCTCAGAAAATGCAAAATAAAGAGATACAGCATGTCCATATTGAGCGAAAATGAGCTGCAGCAAAACAATGAAAATGCTGTAGCTACTCGCAAAGTGAGAAAATCTACACGGAGTTGAAGTAAAGAGAGAATGTGGTATCGGTGCATCCCTAGTCTGAACGATCCTACTCTCAGCTTTTGATCCCACGCTAACCCCTCCGAGTGGTCTTTATCTAATTTAGTCCAGCCTGTGAGCAAGAAACCTGCTCACTGATGAAGCCTTTTGGATGAAGAGGCGAAACATCCTATACTTCATCTAGTTCATGTGGTTGCTTCCCCTACAGAAGCCTTATCCTCCAGCTGGATACTCCTGACTGAACCTCACTCTAGATGAGGACACTTCTCCCCGGGGGCCTCACTGCTCCTGACGGGTGTATTTGATCCATTCCTCAGCCTGGCGGCATGGAAGTCATAAATAAAAGCTATAAATCTACATTGAAAACATGTTCATGGACGCCAACAACAGGAAAATGTGCAAAATTATACTTCCTCTGAAGGGCTTGCATTGCGCCCGGTAACCGTCTTCATTCCATCTTCACTGCGTAATGACACATGGTTCACTTCACTGCAGTGATTCTCAGTGGTTTGTGTGGATTCAAAGGGTCGTTTGGAAAATGAATATTTCATGAATAAAGTGGGTTCTTCGGTCTGATGGACTCGTGACTTGTCCCAAAGCTCTGCTCTGTTGCTCAGGTCTATCGTGGACAAATGATGCTTCACTGGTTTACTTTGTTTCACCTTTTAATTACGACGCGCTGTCAGACAGTAGGAGAATGCCAGAACTTCCAAGCCTACTGATCCCATTTTCAGCATTTATTATTCACTTTTCATTAAAGGATTTATTGATTATAATGATGATGCAGGGATTATATTTGCCAGGTCATAATTTTGTGTAGCCATAAAGCACTTTTGAATCGCTTTGTCTACGAACTTCAACCAGAATCTCATGAATTGTTGTCCGCAGTAAGCGACCGCATGGCAGAACCCAGGGACCCATCTCCAGATCGTGAGCTTGGATCAGGTCACTTTGGTGTACTGCACATATTTTGTAACTTTATGAAATCACAAAACTCACGGGAATTCAACTTGCAGCTCAAACTCATGGAGAAACATCTGGAAAGACTCCAAACTCCAACGATCATCCTGGCTTCCCTGGTGTTTCAGACCAATCGTGTGGGGTATCAAAGTATGCTGCTACACAGGTACTGCACTTTTTTTTACTTATCTGCCAGCTAAGTGTTAGGTATATGGTTAGGGTTAGGACCAGCCACCGAAAAAAGCGCAATCACCTCTCAGCTTTTTCTTAGTCTTAGGAGCCACCAGTAGAGCCTGATCTGCTGATCTCAGTAAGCGAGACGGAACACAGGAAACAAGGAGGTCACACAGGTGCTGGGGGGCCAGGCCATGCAGACATTTAAAAACAAACCTAACCCTATTTATAACCCTATAACCCCTGATCAGGGCCATGGCAAGTAACAGGTTAAGAGAAAATAATTAATTCCTTCAGCGATTGTTGTCTGTTGGCTAATACAATTTGCACTTTTGTGGCACGGTGGCGCAGCAGTGAGTGCTCATGCTTCACAGCTAAAAGGTCCCAGGTTCGATCCTGGTATGTAGGTTAATCCTTCAGCCAGGTGTTTTCTGACCATTAGCCTAGTTCCACCTCTGGAGATTAGTCCCACTGCCTACTGTAGCTGCTCACTGCTCACACAGGTCGCCCCAGTGGCATCAAGGACGGGTCAAAAGTATAACTAACTAAACTTACCAATCAGCAGCAAGTATCCCCTCTATCGAACGATTTAATCTGGAGCCTGTCCAGATTGATTGCTGTGCTGATGAAATTTGTTCTGTAGTATCATCTGGCTTTTACCGGGTTACATGTTTTGTGTATGAAACCCAGAAAAACAGGAAGAACACAACGTTTCCACACACAAATGCCTTACCTGCGGCCATGGGATTGAACCTGAGAGCTTCTTGCTGTGAGGTAAGAGTGCAGGCAATGAAATGAGCCAAACAAGAGCAGGGAAAGTTTAAGGCCTTGAAAATGTTGGAGATTGCTCAAACATGCAAAAGGAATCAAACAGGAATAGTTGATTTTGATGAATATGCGACTTGTAATATTGACGCTGATTAAAATACTAATACCTGCGGTCAGAAGACCTGCTCTCTCCTCGCTTTGCGACAGGTCCGAGCACGCCGTTTTAATCCCAGCTCTCTGAACTCGTGCAGACAACCCCCCCAAAGCCCATTTAGCTTCTCTGATCCGACCAAATCTCCGGCTCCGAGCGATTCCTTCTCTCACTAAACTCTGTCTAAATTCGCCTCGAGTGGAAACCAAAACAAGCCTGCGAACCGTGATATGCGAGACCGTTTCCGTGCCAACCGACGTAAAATAATATAAATCACAGCCCGCCGCGCCTGACAGTTCTTTGCCATCGGCCCAAAGTGGAGGAGACAAAAGGCGAGACGCTGCAGGTGGACTGGAAAACCTATATACAGTATTTCACACTGAAGCTTGTGCTGTACATTACTCAAACTACTTAGTCTTTGATTAAACAGTGGCTCCGATGATCGAGTGGGTCATCCAATAATCAAGTGAATCCCAGCTCCTACATGTGCAGACTGTTGTTGTGTCCTTGGGCAAGACCCGTCACCCATGGCTGTGTGTGAGTGAGTGGTTGGTGATGGGAGACATTCGACTCCAGAGCAGCTGTAAAATCGCTCCACCAAGTACGGAGTGATTAAATAATGACTTCAGTTCGGGAAACTTGTCAATACATGATTGTAAATACAAGTGTTAGCCATTATCAAACATGTCATTACTGAAAACAAAGCTGCAGAAATTCCAATTCTGACTTGTTGTTGGGAAAGTTAAAAGATGAATAAGTCAGGCTAAGATCGAGATCAGTGGTTTTTGTTCAACGTCTGTGCAAATAAATGACATCAACGGCTGAAGTGTTGTTAGCAAGTCAAGCTGTAAAAATTAGATCTATTAAACGTTAATCTCAACGAAAGGCCTAAAAGATGAGCCTAAATGTATTGAGAATTTACGGTTGTTCATGTAAGTTGCATTATTATTAGCGATAAACTGGACCTGCTAAGCATACTGTAGTGAAAGAGGGGGTATGATGCTTTTTTCAATCACATATCGCACCAGTCTATATCACACTACAATGACGACCAAACCTTCTGTTGGTCTGTAAATGCAGTAAATTAGAATAACTGCCTTGTATAAAATTGTTCTCTCTCAAAATGGCTGTAGCAAATGTCTTGAAATAGGTCTCTGTCTCTTTAAGAACCTCTGACCCTTTCCGACACGCCCCCTCCACACGCTGTCTGTGGCATCAGTGGGGAGGGGGTTCTGGTTGGTTACTTGGCTGGTGATGAAAGCTCGGAGGCGTCTCCAGGAGGTGGGGGCGTTCCTAGGAGGACTCAGGCAAACCTATCCCTAAAATGGCCGCGAGTTTTTACAGATTACTCAAAAATACGTGAATGTGCCAATGCAACACTTCAGGCATGTTTTTGATGAGGGAATGTAAAGCTTGAAAAAGTCGATTTTGCATAATACCCCCCCCTTAATGTTTAATTGGAATTCCTTGCAAATCTTTCAAAATGTCCACACAGTAAAACACCCGACCAAAACCAGTTCATACAACCAGCTACGCAGCGGCAGCAGCAGGCCCACCTTAATGTTCTCATTGGCCCCGGGGTTTAAACAGAATTGTAGGCACCCACCACCCCCCCCCCTCAGCGCAAACCCTAACCCTAATGCTAACCTATAACCCTAACCCTGCTACTCCTACATGTGTCCCTCTGGGCCAGGTAGGGGCGGGGCTACTCCAGGTACACACACAGGAGCTTATCGTCGTATACGGTCAGACATGCTGCAAAGTGAAGTGATTGACATGAAAATCAACAAATCACATTTTCTTCCCCCCCCCCTTAATTCTGATAGGCCCTTGACTATGGTAGGCCCCTGGGCTCCGGCCTCTGCCAGCCCATTGGTTAAGGCGGCCCTGGGCAGCAGAACACTCGAGCCAAGTCTATGAAGTGGACCAGGGAGGAAGGTTCCTGGCAATCACAGCATCATTTTTTTAACCTTTCAACTTGAATTGAAATCAATATTAAACCTGCACCATGCACCTGGGGGTGTGTTTTTTTTAGGTGGCACCGGATGCCTAAAAGCTTGCCAACATCTGCCCAAGACAAAAATGCATTTCGTGAAGCATTCGCCAGCTGGTTGCCAACACAATGCTAAGCGGGATAAGCTAAAAATGGATCTTGGGAAGGGTTCGAAACTGAGACGCCTACGGATGATACCGCTCCTGCCGCGACCTGCGTCTTTTGCAAACAAAGTGGAGAGAAATTTCATTGAATTCTGACAGGACGGTAATCACACGTTCTACCGGAGAAAGGGAAAAGTGACTAACCGTCTTTTTACGAAATCCCTGAGCAGGAGAAGACAAAGCTAAGCAAACAGCGATGTGAATGGGCCACAGGGAAACACCTCTGCGGGCCTAAGAATAGCAGGGGATGACTTTGCCTCTCATTGAAAGCCCAAAGGAGTTCCCCAGGTGTATTTTGGTCCGTGCGAGTGGGTTGTGGATAGAGGGACAATAGTTTAACAAGCCCTCTTTCCAAGGTGTGTGCGGGGAACGATGCCTCACAGACCACTCCAAACATTTCCAGGGCTTGAATGTGCGCAAAAACAGATTCAGTGTAGTCGGGCCTCCTCCCAAGTCTGATCTGAGAAGGGTTCAGCGAAGGGTTTGTCCTCCCCACGGTCCGGTTTAGGTCAATGCAGTCTGAACAGAAACAACCATGGGGATGCTGGCTTCTTCTGACAGGTTTAGCTCCAGTAGCAGTGACATTATTGACTGGTTTTCTTTAACATATCAGGGGACTTTCAAACATGAAATGATGAATGATATCTCTGCTTTGTTCAACGGTAGTGTCAAGTGTTGTAAGTTGTAAAAATGAGGTTTATTTAGAGTAATATTGAAAGGCCAAATAGATAGGCCTAAATGTACTGAGAAATGAAGCCTATGGTTGGTAATAAATATGCCATTTTATTGGTGACAAACAGGATCTGGTGATGTTTTAATGGAATTCCTTGTAAATCTTTTATGTAACTTTTTTATTCAAGCCAAAATATTCACACAGTAAGACATCCCAAAACCAATTTATAAACAGCTTTCTATCCTTTGTAAGTATAGGGGTCATTCTGCCTTTTGCGTCCCAAAAAAACAAATGACAACTATTACGTAACATTATTTAGATTTTTTTTGTAATATTTAATAGTTTTGAATCAATTTCAACAATATAAAAAATGTGTTTTTTGGTCTGTCCCCGCCTGGGATTTTTCATCTTTAATAATGTATAAATTGTAGCTAGAACTACAAAAGAATCACTTAATTACATAGTCCACTAAGAGATCTCATTATCTTACCATTTTTCAGTATTAAAATAAAACGTATTTCTATGAAATATTTGCAGTTTTATGTGTGTCCCTAAGTTTTTGTCATTCCCGTTACTGAACTACAAAAACTCCCCACATATTAAAGGTTCGTCCAATGACATCGCAATCAACACGTTGTTGCATTCAGAAGAGACTTTCCCACCATCTAAACCAGGGGTGTCAAACTCAAATACACAGTGGGCCAAAATGTAAAGTTACGGGCCACCATTGAACAAATGAACCTTTTAATATGGACCCAAACAAGATTTGCTTTAACATTGAATATGGAACAAGCAACACATTACTATACAAAATATAACTTAATGGTCCAGATATGCAAAATCTGAAAAAAAAATGTATAATACCGGTGGGCCAGCTCGAGTAGTCATTTGGTATAGCCTCGCGGGCCAAATATAATTACATTGCGGGCCAAATTTGGCCCACGGGCCAGAGTTTGACACCTATGATCTCAACCAATCAGTGACTCTCTCTCTCTCTCTTCCATATTTTACTCTATGAACTATTTGTGGATATTTGGAGGGGGGGGGAGGGGGGCAAAAATCATCCAACATTCCTGTTACCAATTTGTTCTGTGTAAATCCAAGTATGTTTCTGTTCTAACTTATTTAATCAATATCTACAGTAAATGTAGTTTCAGTGGGTACAGCCTATGGTTCTGCAGCATTAGCATTAGCATTAGCCTGCAATTGTCAAATTGGTCAAATTTGGTCATTCCTGTTACCGTCATTCCTGTTTCTATTCTGAGGAAGAGAGATAGGAAAATCCATAAAAAAAAATTAAAAGAGAGACTGAAATTTTTGTACACCTAAACATGTCCAAATAAAAAGAAATATCAAGAAAAATCATTTTTAAAACAACTTTTTTGGGGCGGTTTTAAAACCGATTTGGCGGAATGATCCATAGATGATATTTTGTCATGTGATTTGACATGTGACGCAGCCGCTGGCTCTGGAGCCGTTCCAAAAGTCGGCAGTAAGAAGACGCTCTGCTTCAGAGGAGCCCACACTCGAGGAAGTCAAGGAAGTGGACTACAGAGGAAGGATCCCGGCAATTGAGAAACACTCAGTGTCTGATATCTATCGCAGCTTGTCTTTGGTCATGTGACTGTTCTATTGTTGACACTGTCGCCGCTTGCTATACGCCTGTGATGCCTTGTGCGTCGGGTATAAAGTCTACCAAAGGCACCACTTTAAGGCCCCCGTGACTGAATGCTGGGGTACAGCATCTGAACGACGAGGAAGAGGAGTGAAGACAGATAATGCGTGAAGTCTTCTTGTTTATTCATCTGGCAAAACATAAAACAATCATGAGCAAACATAAATTCAGATGCCCCGACAGAAGGTTGGCAGCCCGAAGTGTCCTCTGGAGCTGTTGTTCACAGCGGCGAGTGAAAAGAGAGAATGGGGAATGACCCGCCTGAGCTGGAGTATGGCTCGTCTGCAGGGCCAGAGCAGAGAAGGTTCTGGGGAGCAACAATTTCACCATTCTCAATAATTAATTAATGTAGGCCTCATGTTATTGTTTTGATTTTCATGGGGCTGTAGAAATGTATAATGCACCTTTTAAGAATGGCCAATCTCCAAAGCAGCGAAATCAGGCCCAGGATGAGAACCAGGCTTGGAATACCAGGAGTCGACAGAAGTTCTTTTGTCCATGGATCCAAAAGGTCGATGAATCCAGGCCCGACCAGTGCAAGCGGTCGCTGCTCTTGAGCAAAACACTTCAACCACTTTGCCTCCAGTGTCTGTGAATGAGTGCGTGTTTACAAGTGGGACAACAGAAGCCGGGATTGATCTGCTGACGCTCCGATTATCCGACGTAACATTGTTCTGACTTTTCAAATAATAATAACTCTTTCATCAGTTTTTACTGAGCAGTTTGTCTCCAGTTTTACCCAAGTCTAAAAGCTTAAAAGCTTCTCAACTGGAGAGTTTACAGACTGGAGGCCGATGTAGGGCCTCATTTGAAAGCTAACCTACAAAACATATCTAAAATTCTTCTTTGTTTCTGTCATCACGCTTGAGTTTTTGTTTCATTTTTAATCACATTTTCATTGCATTTTGGTCATGTTTACCTGTTTTTGTTCCTCTTTTCTACTGATTTTTTATCAATTTTTGACACATTTATGTGCGTTTTTGTTGTGCTTTTAGCGCATTTTCGTAGCTTTTTTGTGCCTTAGTTTATTTTTTGTGTGTAATGTAACTGTGATCCAGCCACAAAAATGTGACCAAAAGCAACAAAGCCATGAAAACACAACCAAATGATGAATGTGACAATCATATCGAGGAAAATGGATCTTTCAAATGAAACGTTAAACTGGCCTATATGCCAGATTGTTTTTTTTTCATTTGAGTACAGCCGAACTGGAGAAAATGCACTTGGTTAAGAGGTTTACTTAAACGGTGAACATTAGCACAATATTAGCATGTACAATGTCCCAGTAAGAAATGTTCCTTAGATTTGTACAGCGTCAGGTGACACTTAAAGGAACAGCTTAGACGAGTTGATACGTACCTGTCTGGTCTTTAGCATTTAGCCTCTTCCAGTATATTCCTACAGCTCCAAACGGGGTGAAGTTGGAAGCGACTAAGCTCTTCCACGGGTACGCACAAAGACCAGACAGGTACACATCAACTCGTTTAAGCTCAGGTGAGAACATATCTCAGTGTGGGAAAATGGTGGCCTGTTCCTTTAAGTGTCACCTGATGCTGTACAAATCTAAGGAACATTTCTTATTGGGATGACGTCAAATGAAATGGTCAGCTGGACGCTCGGTCATCGTGACCCAGAGGAATCCCACGGCTCTTGTTTCTCTAATTCTCTGACATCATGTTTGAGATTCCAGCCTCGTGACCTAAAGGCCTTCCCAAAAGTGCATTTAATGAAAGCCTTATTACTCCCTCAATCATAATTATCATTATTATCATTATTATCACTACGCTCATTGTAATAACAGGGCTCGCGCCGTCAAAAATCACAGCCAGGAATTGTCCGAACATGATTTCACTCAACACAAAGAGGTTAGATCTGTGGCTGGGAGGGGCCCGAAAGCCGCCCCTCCAGGGACCCGGGGTCGAGGCAAGGTCTTTGAATCTGGATTTGGGGAAGTCAATAACAGGAGGAGCGGAAGGAAGGAAGCGAGGAGGTAGGAAGGGAGGCGAGTCGGAAACGCGCTCGCGGAGAATAAAGGGTTTTTATCCAGGGCAAAGGTGGATCTGTGCGAGGATCTCTTTGTCGGGTCCCGCTGCGGGCCATAAAAACACAATGGGCCAAATGTGGAGCGCTGCTCAGGCGAGACATGTGCTGTTCCTATCAGCGTCGACAGCGCGGTGGGACTTGACGAAGGTTCGATCTGCAGTAGCTTGAATGGCTCATTCAGCGACCTCTGACGTGCGCGATCGAATTACGCACAAGGAAAAACTATTAGAGATTGGGATTAGGTCGTCACACTGCTCTGTTAGGGAAACTAATGGATATTTGAAAAGGAAAAGGGCTGAAGTTTGCCTTCACACCAGACGTTTGTGACCAGATGTTCCAGTTTACCCGGTGCAGTCCAAGTTTCGCGGCCTTTGACTCGTTTACTCTGAGACTTCTTTCACTCTTTTTAGTCATTTTATTGCCTTAATGTTCGGTGCAGCCCTATGAGGCAACTCCTGTTGTGATATTGGGCTATACGCATGTTGACGAGTGACGTCACGAGCACGTGATACTGAGCCATGGGGCCGACTGGAGGGCAAAAGGAAAGCACGGGCCTTCATACTCCATTATAAATTAGTTAAAAACTTTGGTCAAAAGATCGTGGTAAATATGGCTAAATATAATAAAATCAATGTAGTGAACACACACGCCCCTGTAGGCGACACCAACAAACGAAGGAAGGAGAGGAGCGTAACATTTCATTGATGTAAGATCAGATTGAACATGTAGAAAGCAGCAGCTGTGATCAGGAGACTGAATCAGCGACCGTGCCATGACTCACTTCATGTTATTAGAGATAAGAAAATACAAACCTGCTCCACATGCACAGACACAAAAGTTACTACCATCAAGTGCCTAGTCGTGTCTGCTAAAGCCTCGCAGTAGATGTTCCCATCATGCAGTTCAAGAGAGGACAGTCCAAGTCCAGTCACTTCAGACTTTTGAACCGAGCACTTTCTAAATGTACAACAGGTCGTTTTGTCCCAATTGTGGGGATGCTTTCATCTTCTTTTGGTGAACTTTGGTGATTTTAATGATATTTAAGTGCTGATAATGATAATAAACTAATAGCCTAAATGTAATTGTTAAACTGGTTTAGGCGAAAATGTTGACTTAAGTATTAAGAGTAACACTGTTGTGTCTGTAGTATATGGCACGGATGAAATGGGCTTTCCTCTTGCAGCAGTCTGACTCCGATAAGTGCAGTAGCTCGTGATCCTCGGCACAAAGATGTTAGGTGGTCTGTGTGGCGACTGTCTTAAAAACAAGGTTTTGAGTGGGCTGTGTTGATTGTGGAGGATCGAGGAGGTGAGCCTTTTGCCCTCTGGCGTAGTGAGCATGTGCGCGATCTCCGACAGTCAACGATAACATTCATGTGCGTATACAAAACCATTGATTGATTGACTGGTTTTTCGTGGACTGTAAACATACGAATCACACACCAAGTCAAGCCACCGGTGTTTTTTCACCGCAAAAATTGTTGGATAGAAGCGAAAAAACTGCACTTGTTGCTAACCGTAGCACTTGTAGCATGAAGCTAAAGTAGATTCATGGTTAGCATTGTCTGTTTTTTTAAGTATTTAAAGGCTGTTGAACAACTTTGAGGCAGGAAACTATTGTCCATCCATCCATTTTCTTCCACTTGTCCGTTGCCGGGTCGTGGAGGCAGCCTTTGGAGCTGCCCAAATCACATCGCACCAGCCCCTTATGGCTCCTCCTGCAGGTGGTGGGTCCACAGAAGGACGGCCTCACGATTCTAACCAGGCCTGTTGGTCTCTCATAAGGAGCTTCTGAACCGATCTTTGTCTGACCCATCATCTATAGTAGTGGTTTCCAACCTTTTTTGCCTCGCTTACCCCTTGAGTCGTGGATTTATACTCTGAGTACCCCCTACCTTGAGGATTTTGACAATATTATTACAAAGTGACCAACTAAATTAATACTATACATTATTTAACAGTGTGTTGTGTTCAAAATTAAGCTAAAACACTCTCAAAATCAAACCTTTTACTGAAAAACATAATGAAAACTAACATTTCCCTTTGAAATTTATATTGAAATTCTATACAGTTTCAACTTCTTTTTTGTCTGAAATAATTCCCAGTACCCCCTGCTAGGTGCTCAAGTACCCCCAGGGGTCCCTGTACCCCTGGTTGGGAGACACTGATCTATAGGACCTGTTTGCCATGGGAGACCCTACCAGGGGCACGGAGCCCCCAACAACAGAGCTCCCAGGATCATTCGGGTGCTCAAACCCCTCCACCACGTTAAGTTGGCGGTTCCAGGAGGGGAGGAAGCTATTGTGATAAACAATATTACTGAAGACCTTATAATGCCATAGAAACTAACTCTAAAGCTTAAAAATGACAGTTAAGCTCTGTTCAAGAGTCAAAAGTTTGAGGGCAATGACACACAACAGTGCAGAGGTCTTAAAAACTACTTGCATCAAACATCCAGATAACTTTGTTGTACATTTACTTAAGAGAAATCTGCTAAAAAGTCATGTTAGCAACAACGTTAGTAGGTTTCGCTCCTTGATCGATGCGTCTGCATAACTCTGGAGCCTAATTATCCTGGATACTTTCATATATCCGTGTCCTGTAAAACACATGTAAAAATCATGTCTGCAGCACTATAATAAAGTAAACCCACTCATTTGTCTGTAATATAGTTGAAGAAGAACAGACTTGTCTCACTGTAGCTGACAAATGTCCTCCTGATGGTATTCAGCAGGACTTTTCCAAAGCATGTCCCCGTCAGCTCCACAAACAGCACACGCGAAGTCTCCGGAGGAATGAGAAGATGACACCTACAAAAACATTCCAGGAGGGGCTCAGAGCCGGGATCGGCGTTCCCAGCATTCCCAGCGTGTCCGTGGATCTGTACGAACGTATTAGCGCCGCTGTGACACGGGACGAAAGGCGACGCGGGGGAATGCGGAGGAGGAGGAACCCGAGATACGGTTCCAGTCGACCTACATCACACAAAACCTGCTTATAATGTCTTCATCATAATGTGACCTGTAGTGATGTGTGCACGGTTTCGTTCATGCGTTGTATCTTTCTCTTTCGCGCTCAAAAGTCGGGTATACGTTACAAATGTTTGAAGGTCCTAAACTTGTTCTTGTTCAAACAATTCCCAAAGTTTTCTCTTTTGCTCTGGTCCCGGAGGCTTCGGGTCTTCGGGTGTTTTCTGGACACATTATTATAATAAATAGGGCAGAGGACACTGAGCCGGGACTGGCTTTTAGGTTGTTTTTACGCTATTGTGCCGTAACTTTCTCCTAATTTATCAATTTGCAAACGTAACAATCACTTTAAAGACCGACAAGTTGAAGTGTCAGCTTCAACCTTAAGGTCCCTGGCCCTAACCCTAACCAAAATGGGAAGATTTAATCACGTGATTCAAATCTACATATTAGGAGCAAGTTACTGCACAAAAGTGTCAACAAACTAAAGCCAGTCTTGGATAATACCCACTGCCTTTAAAGAGGGGGTATTATGCTTTTTTCAGTCACATAGCACCAGTCTATATCTCACTACAATGATGACGAAACCTTCTGCTGGTCTGTAAATGCAGTAAATTACAATAACTGCCTTGTATAAAATGTCTCTCAAAATGTCTGTAGTGAATGTCTTGAAATAGGCCTCTGTCTCTTTAAGAACCTCTGACCCTTTCCGACACGCCCCCTCCACACGCTGTCTGTGGCATCAGTGGGGAGGGGGTTCTGCTGAGGAGCAGTGGTTGGTTACTCGGCTGGTGACGAAAGCTTGGGGGGCGTCTCCAGGAGGTGGGGGCGTTCCTAGGAGGACTCAGGCAAACCTATCCCTAAAATGGCCGCCATCAGAGTTTTTACAGATTACTCAAAGATACGTGAATGTGCCAAGGCAATACTTCAGGTATGTTTTTAATGAGGGAATGACATAATAACATGATGGAAAGCTTGAAAAAGTCGATTTTGCATAATACCCCCCCTTTAAAGGCTGTATATCTGATTTTTTTTTTTTTTTTTTTTACAACAAACAATGAAAGAGGAAACCGCTTAAATGTTAGCTGCATATTTTCAGCACCCATTTCTTCATAGGGACGGGTTTATACACAGTATATAAAGGCACATTTTTAGCCTGCAACTTGAAGAAATTGTGCATCTTTCCCAAAAATGTCTGAGTTTATAATGTACAGGTGAAACTCGGTAAATTAGAATACCCTTCAAAAGTTCATTAATTTCTGTAATTCAACTCAATATGACTCATTAAATGCAAAGTGACATATATCAAGCTTTCATTTGTTATCATTTTGATGATTATGGCTTGCAGTCCATTTTCAAAATATTCTATTTTAAGAGATTTTTAATTTTTTTTTTTTTTACAAGCTGAGCCATAATAATCAAACTTATAACAAAGGCTGTACATGTGTCACTTTGCATGTAATGAGTCATACTAGTTTCACAGTTTAAGCTGAATAACAGAAGTGAATGCACTTTTTAACGATATTCTAATTTTCCGAGTTTCACCTGCACTACAGGAGGACCAAACTAAATTACAGTACAGTGCCTTTAAATAATACTATGTGCTCAAGTCTGGCACTGTGCCTCTGGCTTTGGAAACTGTACAATCCCACTTTGTTACAAATGAGGAGGAGAAATGCTCCCTTTGTCAGTTAAATCTTATTAAAGATTTATTGCACTTCTTGTTTTATTGCCCTCTGTACATGAGCGGTGGACTCAGAATGATCCAATGTATAGAATTATAAGTAACCAATTTGTAATGTCATATGAAGACAGACTCAAGTGTTTCAGTTCAGGCTATTTCTTTTGGCTCACTGGATCTTCTGCGTAATCGAACACTTATTATTTAATGTGACAGTTGCCTAAATGTCCGCCACTTTATGTGTCGTAGCCCATGTTGGCTGGACTGAACTCCCAAGACTAAGCTGTCCAGTTGTAAAAGCCTGAAGAAAGAATAACGTTGAACTTAGAGAGGCCTTTCACAACATTCTATTGTTCAGGTAAACCAGATAAACGTCTCTGTCTTACCCAGTGGGTCAGACTGCAGCTCATATGGCCGATCACTGTCCCGTCCTGAGCGTCGCGGCCTTTGAGACGTGTGCAAAATAAAGAAGGTTCACCTGAGGCCGTGTCGAACATATGGCTAACCTCACGTGTCCTGAACGCATCACTGTTTCCTTCAAATGTACAGACGATGGAACAGCAGAGGACCGTGAAGGCCAGTTACTGTCTTTGCACGGAAATCATTAAACAATAGGGAATAAGGAAAGACAGTTTCTCACACTCACTGCGAGAAGGTGCTGGTTCAGTTACCAGAACAGGTGGAGCCTTTCTGTAAGAGCTTCTTTCTCTTTTCTCCATCAGATACTCCTTTTACTTCTTATTGTAGACTTGACTTTGAGTAGACCTGGTTTAGTTCCAGTTCAAGGCGAGACGCTGCAGGTGAAGAGGGACAAAAAATGAGTGATGTCAATTTTAAACTTTTGCTGATGACGGAAGCCGGATCCATCCATCAAATTCTGAAGCACGGCTCAAGTGAAAAACATTATAGAAAGCAGCCAAGAGCTTCTCAATATAAAGCAGGAACAGCAACTGATTGCTCTTGGTGTCCAAATGTATTCCAAAAGTTTGTACAGGCACTCCAAACAAGTACGAGCAGCACGAGGAAGTACTTAATTTAGATGGCCAGGCCTGGGTCTTCATCAGAGCTTAATATAAAAGTGTAACCAGTCTAGTCCATGCTTTGTTTTTGTGGCTCAAAGCTCAATAAATAAGGCTGGGAATCGGATACTTTAAAATCCCTGTAAGTAAACCTTCAAAATCGTGTCCAAAACTGAAAATCGTGGACTGTAAAGTGGAAGAGTTGTTCGATCAGTGGAACAGAAACCTCACTTGGAGAAAACCGGGACAATGTATCGGGACAGATATATCTCCAGCTCCTCACAGACAAAATGTCATTAACTAAGCATCATACGGGGTAAGTGTTGTCATTTTTACACTCTGATATGAAAGATGGAGAAAAACCCTCCACATTGACCACTGCAGTGCCTCACCTTAAACAGAATTGGGATCTTCATAATGGAAAGACTTCACACCTTTCTGAGCGTGAAGAGAATCCCCTTCCATGTCGGAGACGGGGGAAGTCTTCGTGAGGCCTGGGTTTGTTTCTGCCTCATCAATCATCCTCCGTCTGACGCAGGTCTCGTCCCTCTCATCCCGTTTGTTTAACTCTTTCAGCTGGAGAGAGGAGCCACTTGAGACCAGGACAAAGGTCTCGCTTTTGTCTGAGCTTAAGCTGGTCCAGACTGCGTCACTGTTTTGCCCCGGAGACTGGCTGCTTTTTAACCGAGGAGGCTTGTACTTTGTTCCACATGTTTTTATTTGATCTGTTTGGAAGATCTGTCTAGATTCGCATGGGCTGGACAAGAGTGATTGTGAATATGTGCACAGTATACCAGCATGGAAGTGTGGAAGTGTGGATAACCTGTTAATCATTTGGCTTAATGCACAAAAGCTTAACACATTGATGCTGCGCTGTATTGGGGATTTAGCTGTAGAGTGCCAACAATCCAGACCATTTTTCATGATATTTGTAGCACCACAGCGTATTCTGTGTTATAGCTATGGACACATCGTTTGAAAGGTGAGATTCTAAGCTCTCCGTAGGTGAAACTTTTTACTTCTATGTGCCTCGGTTCCTGAGAAATCTAAGCTAAACAGAGGCTAGTTTGATCAAAATCAGATTTTTTTTTCTAGAAACGGAGATAATGTGTGTTTTATGAAACTCTCCTTTCTGATTAACTCCTCTCTCCTCCTCTTTTCTCTCTGGACGGGCACTAACGTTATGGGAAGAGGCAAATGCCTAAATATCTTTGTTTCGAGTCAATTTTCAAGGACATACATTTGTTTTAATATTCATCTTCTAGAGACATATAGAGATATCTCAATCTGTGAAAATGACGGTTGTTTTGGTCATAATTTCAGCTTCATAGGTTTATTTCATGTTTATTCAACATTAATCTGTGGGTAATAGTATTTTACATGATGTTCTTCTCGGGTCGGGGCTTGCCTTCCTTTGTGGTGGGTCCTGAAATCCTCCCAGCTGAAAACCACTGGTCTGAAACACATTCATTTTGGCTGAAACCGAACACGATTGTTTGCTCGTTGTGTCTTGCTGTTTACAAGCCTGTGTTGCCAAGTTTCTCAAAGCTCCGTCATCATTACTCATTGACGCCACACTCGGTGGTGGTACTTTTGGAGCCACAGCTGCCCCTGGGGTAAACTGACGGAAGCGATGCTGCACACGCTCATTCATTATGGCCTATTGTACATGTTTTTAGTGGTAGGGGAAACAGAATGCCAGGGTTTCTGCTGAGCATTAATAAACGTTAAAAGTCATTAAAGGCATTAAACGTCATTAAAAAACATAAAACTGGCATTAAATGTAAACTTATTGGAAAATTAGGATATTGTGCAATCATTTTTACTGTATAAGTTTATCACATACCAAGATGAAGGTTTAAAACCTTTTCAGCTGCAGTTTTTGCTGAAATTGACTAAAGAAAACTACCTCTTAACCAAGTGCATTTTCTCCAGTTCAGCTCTACCTAAATCTAAAAGCTTCCAGAATAGGCCATTGTAACACCTCATTTGAAAGCTAAGGCCCACAAAACTAATTTAAACGGATCTTTTTCCTTGCATTGTTGTTGCATCGTACTTTTTTTTTGACATTTCCTTTCATTGCTTTTTTGACACTTTGTTGCCACTTATCGTCTTATTTTTGTCGCTATTTTTATTTTTCAAAAAGCTTTCAGATTTGAAGCGGGGGTGCTCAGTTCAGGTGGGGTTTAAGGTTAATTATGTGCTGATGTTCTTTCTGCATTAGTGACATTAAAATATGATATTTGACCATTTAAAATACATTAAAAGGGCATAAAATATGACTTGCTACCGATTGTATGAGCCTCTCCTGCCAGGGATCGAACCCCGGACTTTCTCACTGTAAGACTGTGCTACATCACTGAATATTGAACATTTCTTCCATTCCTCTGTTTGATGGAATGCTTGTAAGAAATTATGCACGGAATAATTTGGGCATTAAAAAGCATTCCATTTGACCTGCTGCTCTCTGCATGAATCCTGATGACGTCACTCGGAGTCAGATCAAGTGATGACTCTTGTTTAGTGACCGGCGTGTCTGATTGACCCAGTGGTTCACTTCATGTTTGTTTTTGCTTCATGTTTGAACAATCAGACCCAAATCTCTGTGCCTCCCGCCCAAACCTCTCCGAGAGCGGCCCGCTGAGCTCATGCTTCAGGGATGCCTGACGTCACCAGATCAGGACGGGCTTCGATAACCCGCACCCGCCCCTCTCCCCGGGGACGCCGCGCTGACTAATAAAAATAGCTCTGATCATTTGTTAGTGCTGAGCCCGGACTTCCCTTCGACTTCCCCTGTGAGTCTCCGATCACACCGGGAACATTTTGAACTGATTTCCCCGTATTCAACATTTGACCTGCACATGAGGATAAGCCAATCCAAGAGGTTTCTGTGATCAGAAAGTGGCAAAACGAGAGCAATACTATCTTATGTGAGGTTTAGATTAACAACAATAACACGGACACCATGCACATTAGTGAAAGGGAATATTCAAATGAATCATGGTTGGCTCAAAGCTGCAGGACAACCTCCCTCTCTCTTACTACTGTGGTGTTTTTTGCCTTTTTCTGTGAACTGGAGTTGCTGTTTGTTTCCTACATTTTTTTACTGGATACTTTTGGACATCGTTGCTGTTGCTAAGACATTTCAAACCTACACATTTCTTCTTCTGAAACACCAGAGGCACCAAGAGCCCCCACACGTGCAGCACAGTGGAGGCATCACAAGACGAGCTACAGGAAACAAAAAAAGAGACTAACAAGGAGTTATCCAGGCAAGACTCACAGCTAAGACACACAATCCTCCATCCCTACTATTGTTCTGGCTGATGTACGTTCACTGGAGAATCAGACGGATTGTATTCACCTCCTATGCTCTTCCCAGAAGATGGTGAAAGACTGTTGGGGAGTGGAGGGAGCTGCGAAGGAGGAAGAGGAAGGAGGAGGTGGAGGAGCTGACCAGTGCAGGACACCAAGCTCTGAAACGGACAAACCCAGGAGGTACTACACCGTTTTAGAAGAGATTGAAGGTAGGGTTGGGCGATGTCCCCTTGACAGGCAGTTGACGATGCTTACAGTGAATCTCATTTGAAGCATTTTTTAAAGACATTTACATATAGCATATATATAGGCTGCATATTATTTATGTTAGGACTAAACCAGGAGGTTTCTAACAGGAGGGGGCGATGGTGGCTCTCCATTGTCCGTTGCTCAACCATCACTAATTGAAAACATGCTGCTCAGGTTGGTCCACAATGGCAGTGCGCTAAGTCGCAGTGGCTCAGGACTAACACAAATCTACGCAATTTTTTTAAAGGAATTGACCATTTTCTAGATCTTTAATGGTCCTGTAACAATTCTTCACTGCCTGATCAAAATAAAGTTGCCACAAATAAAAGCTCACACTGGAGCGTCTTTAGCTTTGATTCCAGCTCATTCGCTGTGGCTTTGTTTCAATAAGCCTCTGCAAAAGATCCAGCGCTGCACTCATTTCTCTCCAGCACATCCCAAAGATCCTCAATGGGGTTCAGATCTGGACTGGACCAGGCTTTGTCCTTTTGGAATATGCCTGGCCATCATGAAAGAAGTCCAGTGATGGAATAACCTGGTCATTAAGACTTGAACACCTGCAGCACCAAGACAAATGAAGTCCTGAGGAGATCGTTTTCACCGTCAAACACCAGTAGCTCTCTGCTTCTCTGCCTCTGTGCTGTTGTTTGTGTACAGTTCTTTTCTTCATTCAATAAATCAGTTTAATGTTCCAAAACCGGGCTCAAAGCGTGGGAGAAACCAGAGCCAGGTGGACCCTCACTGTGGCCATTCTTTTACAGGCCCATAACTGTCAGAGCGGGCTCCATCCATCAGACCCTGAGCAGACGGTAATCCACAACAGCTGAAGATCACACGCGCTCACAGAACACCGTTCAGCTTTTATTTTAGGGCTGTGAAATGTGAATTACACCCAATCGTATCAGACAGTGATATTTTTATAACTGGAGGCTTCTGTTTGTAACTCGATGCTCGTGGCTGTGGAAGATGAGTCAATAATGTCCTTTTATGTTCAGGAGCAGAATGTTATAATGTTCAGGTGGTGCAGACGGTGGTGCAGATAGTAGAGCGGGTCGTCTTGTGATCTCGGGGTGGTGGTTCAAATCACGCACTGTCGTGTCCTTGGGCAAGATGCTTCACCCTCCTTACCTTCAGTGTCTGTGTACACTGGTGTATGAATGAGAGTGTGAATTGGGTGACTGAGGGTGACTGGGCTGAGTGGTTCCTTGATGGAAAGCACTTTGAGTGCTTAAAGCAGGTCGAAAGGTGCTATTTAAAAAATGACAATATAAATGTATTATTAAATTTGTGTTTAGTGCTTACAAATGTGAATGTGACACTGTAAATAGGTGTGGCTGCATTATACAGGTATGATGACGTGTATGCATCGTATGTTTTTACCTGTACTTGGATTACATGTTACTGTGAGGGTGAAGCGTCTTGCCCAAGGACACGACAGTGCGTGATTTGAACCACCACCCCGAGATCACAAGACGATGTTCATGGAACCAGGGACTGCAGATGGAAACTAGCTATTTAGCTATAATCTGGTGCGGAACATTTCTGTCTTTAAACTTAATGTCTCTGTGCACTGTCCCTTCAATAAAGACTAAACTAAACTAAACCATTTAAATGTGACACTTAAAAACATATACACGTCACTATTTTGGTCTATTTGGAAGGAAAACAAAAGATTTCTGTGATGCTTATGGTAAATTACCATATACCAAACATGGTCATTTCCTTTGTGGGAGACAGCAGCGGCTAAAGACTGGAGAACTATACACAGGGTGCATGTGCAGACATTACAAAACTTTGGGAACGTTTTCTCCAAATGAGATTTCCATTCCACCCTTTAGTTGCTTCTCCAAACATTTTTTTTTTGATGACAAGTGATGACTAGAGTACTAAATTAAAATGTTTCTTGTTTAAACTCATACCTAACACATTTGTAGCGTCCCATTCTTCACAGGGACAAGTTTATATGCACATTGAACAACTTGCAGCGTCACCTTTCTTCATGAAATTGTTCCAAATGCTTCAAAATTAGAGGAAAAGCACTGTTTTTTACATCTAATTTGCAATAAACATATAACATACACATTCCGTACCATTACTTGGAATAATAATCCAATAGTGTGTCTTTAAACTTTTAAGTCTTGGACTTAATAAGCCTGATTTCTTGATCTTTGAACTGCAAAAAAAACAAGGGAAAATTTGACGTTTTTACATATTTTTTCCACTTCTGTCTAGCTTATTCAAAAACTAAACAAGATCCAAATACCCCTCTGAAAAAATCTTTGTAACTAATATATCAACAAAATAAAGCCATGAATTCAAACCTGGCTGTTTCCATTATTTATATTTTGTCGGTGAAAATATTGCCAACTAAAGGCTCATTCCCCAAGAGCTGCAAGATTTATTTTTGTCTTGTTACCATGGAAATGTCTTCAGTTTCTTAAGTCTTATGAAGCATGAATGAGCCATAAGGCAAAAGTTTCAAATTGATATCCCTAGACTAAATTGAGTTTCCCTATTGACCTGCAGCCTCTGGCCTTAATGTGAACGATGCGAACCAGGATCTTCATCTTTTTGGGGATGATTCATTCAAATATTAAAACCCTTATTCAACACATTTTTTCCTATCTTTCACGCTCTCCTTGAAACCGTCTTTTGTCTGAGCTGTGAGACGGGACTGGACGGCTCTCCGAACGGAAAGTCTCCCTGAAACGCCGAATACCTCGCGCTCATCCTTTCTATATTGGGCTCTTCAGGCTCCATTTACGCTGAAGGGGAGCGAGGCGTCCGTTTTTCCAGATCAACATCACCCAAAAACCCAAACGCGAAGCCCTCGTCCAGCGAACATTTTTTAGGAACATGTTTTTTTTTTTTCTCCTTCAGTGTGTTCTCATTCAAAAAGTCGTCCGACGCGGCGCCAGCTCAAACAAACACTTTAGGTTCTCCCAGTTCCATTCTGATCCGCCGAGTTGTTTCCATCCTCCGGTTATTTTTAGCCGAGGAATGCTGCGCGGCGAGAGCGGACACAGACGGATTAAACATAGGTGAGACGGGTGAGACGGTGTGTGTCGCTAAAGCGTGACGCGCCGTTATTGTTGTGAGAGAATAGAAACTGGTGCTGTTTACGGAGGCCTCCAGCTCTTCACTGTCCGGTTACTGCAGCTGCATGAGACACATCTTTACCCTTTGAACAGCAAGTGCAGAAATAATGAAAATATGCTACAACTGGTCTGCAGAATGATTATATAGCTTTCCCTGGTGTTGCAGCTCTGATGTCTCTTGAGTTCTGCATACGTTTGTGTAAAATTGAATGGAAAAAAAAGATCTGCCCCTTTTCACATTCATGGTGGCACAGATAGCACTCTTGCCTCACTGCAAGGAGATCCTGGGTTTGATCCCGGCCCGGAGCAAACCCAACCCCCAAACCCTGTCTGAAATTGTGTGTTCTCCCCATGCCTGCAGTTTCTCATACCACTAGAATTACAGTGGTTTGCAAAAGTATGGCAGAGTGGCTAGAACAAGCCATTTTTGAAAGAAAACCATAAGAAGTCCCATTTGCTGTTTGCCAGAAGCCACATGGAGGATTTTAAAAATGCCTCTCGTGTGCGACTAATAGTTAGTACAGTTTCCCCCACCTGAGCTGTGTCTCTCTGCAGTTCATCCAGGGTCATCGCAGGCTTCTTGGTAACAGCTGTGGTCAGTGCTGTCCTTGTTCGGTCAGTAAGTTTAGGAGGACGGCCGGGTCTTGGTAGGTTTGCAGTGATGCCAGACTCTTTCCATTCCTGGATGGTGGATTTATCTGTACTTTGAGAGATGTTCATCAAAGCTTTGGAAATATTTTTATAACTTAACCCAGCTTTATACTTGTCCATCCATCCATTTTCTTCCACTTGTCCGTTGCCGGGTCGTGGGGGGTGTTGGAGCTGCCCAAATCACATTGCACCAGCCCCTTATGGCTCCTCTTGCAGGTGGTGGGTCCACAGAAGGACGGCCTCATGGTTCTAACCGGGCCTGGGGCTTTATGCTTGTCAATAACTTTATCCTGGACCTGTCTGGTGTGTTTTTGGACTTCATGATGCTTCTGCTCCCCAGTATCCATATAGTATGGCAAAATGTTGAAAGGTTAAAGGGGGGTCATACTTTTTCATACCACTGTATGTACAATAGGATCCCTGTGTAAAGCAGATTCTTAATCTCAGTGGGGCTTCACTGGTTAAATAAAGGTGATGGGAAATCTCGATGGCATATCAGCTGAGATCAACAAAGAAAGACAGAAACCATGTCTGTGTTTAGAAAATATCCCTAGTTACAGTATATGTAGTTACATTAAATGGCAGTCCAGAGTGGACCGTTGTAGACATCCCACCTGTGGCACTTGGCCTTCCTTGAGTGGTGGTAGACTTTATTAATCTTATATTCATGCATTTAAGTCCCGCTTTTCTGGTTTAGACATGGTTTACTCCTTGTGTAGACATAAATTTGTCAAAATTTTGACAATTGTTGCTATTGTTTTAGCCCTTACCTGATCTTGTCTCGCTGGTGGTCAAATATTTCACGAGGATCTCTGTTTCTGCCATTGCAGCTCCGTGTCACGCCAGGGTATGTTCTCAGCTGATTATTTCATGCCTTAACAGTTCAGACAAAGGGGACAGTTCCTCTTTCAACACTCATAGTCTATCTGGGACGCACACACCGCTATCACTCTCACCAGAGCTGTTAAGGGAGAAAGCCCGCTCAAATCAAACTGCCTTCGGTTTATAGGAAATTACAATATCTGTATGTCACACCTGTTTTATTGCATATGCCAAAGCCATAATGGATCATATCTTGGCTTCATATTGAGAAGAGGGTCAGACAAAAGACAGTCCGTAGCAATTATTGTCACCATTCTAAAGCACATACGTCAAAGCCCGATCAAGATGAAGTCATTTGTTTGATTCATACGTGCTTTTTTGTCTGTTAGCTCTTTCACAGTGAGAACAAGTCATTAGCGTCTAAAGGGATGACCACGGTCTGCTCACATTTCAATAATTTGTACGAGGATCTCTTCGCTGGGAGGTCAGGAACTTCAGCGATGACTTAACACAGCGTTCACACAAGCCTGATTTATGTTTTCGTCAGTGCAGTGGTTCAAGTGGTCCCAGCTCAGCGAACTCTCCACATGTTCCTGCCGTCGCTTCCACCGCAGTCAATTATCAGTGACGCTACATTAGCCCATGGTTTTACAGCACGGACCCCGGGCTCATCAAACCGCAGGAACAGGCGCACGGAGAACACTCAGAATCTCTATATCAGCTTACACTTTAGCCACGAGCGCTAAGCTGATGATGTCACCAGGGCGGCGCCATGCTGGGTTTAGGGCCTGTTTTAAAGGAGCACGGACGATTCGGGGGTTAAAGAGCTGAGTTTTACCAGACTGCGGGGGCTGTGAAAGAGGGAGGTCAGGGCAAACGCGACATGACATTCAAGCAAGGGGCAGTTAGTGATGTGCACTTCACCGACAAGCACTGCATCATCGTCAGGGTGCGTGTCTCAGGTTAAACCGTCTGTACCTCATAGAAGAATTACATTTATCTTTGCAGTATAGTACATTGACATATATGTGATTGGGAACCAAGCTATACCATTAGCTTTCATCAATAGAAATGCTCCAAAGTACATTTCTACATAAGGTCACATAGATAAGGCATTGAAAAATACTGAGTTATTTTGTTGTTGTTGTTTTCGTTTTAAGATGCTAACAGTTCAGGAAAACAAATTACAAACAGTATGTCAACGGCCCATACGTGAACATAAGTTAAAGGAACATGGCAACCGTTTTTCCATACTGAAATATGTTCTTACCTGATCTTAGACGATGCGTACCTGTCTGGTCTTCGTACGTGCCCTCAAAGATGTTGTTAGCATTTGGCCTCTCCCAATGTATTCCTATGGCTCCAAACAGGGGTGAAGTTGGACCATGGTCTTCCACGGGCACCAGACAGGTACGTGTCAACTCATCTAAGCTCAAGTAAGAACATATCTCACTATGGAAAAACGGTGAACTGTTCCTTTAAGAGTTAATTTTTGTTCGTTGTGACCCAAATGTTAGAAATTTTACCAAAACGGTCTCATATTTCACATAAGTCCACTTTCATAGAACCAAAGGCAGCACCAGGCCGGACAAAGGGCAGTAGTGCCATCGACGCTACCTACAAAAGGAGATTTCAGTTACATACCAGACCATGACAGACCCAGCACTTTACAATTTTAGCCCCTCTAAGATCCACCGAGTTTATCGTCACATTTCACAACTTACTTTTCAGGTCACTTTCACAGAAATGTTAGAAAACTAATTACAAAATGAGACATGGTTTACTCATAGCGCAGACATAAATGTGTCCAATTTTTGAAAATGCAAAATGCCCTGACTTGATCTTGATCTAGACCTGCTGGTGGAACTTGGAAAGTCAAATATGTCACGAGGTTGTGCTTGGCGGGAAAAGTTCAAGAACCGCCTGTTTTGTCTCTTTTGCTGCCATTGTAGCTCCATGTCACGTCATGGTATGTTCTATTATTATTTTATACTTTAACAGTTCAGACAAAGAAGACAGTTCTTCTTTCAACACTCAGTCTATCTGGGACACACAGGCAGCAGTCACTCTCACCACATATATCAAGAGAGGAAGCCTGCTAAAATCAAACTTTAGACTATGTTTGGGTTGTTCACTTCTGCCTTCGTTTTATAGGAAACAACATATCTGTACGTCACACCTGTTTTATTGCACATGCCAAAGCCATAATGGATCATATCTTGGCTTCATATTGAGAAGAGGGTCAGACAAAAGACAGTCCGTAGCAATCATTGTCATATTTAGATGCAGTATTTTTCCCGCAAAATGAGGAAAAAACATGCTGTTCAATTATGACAAAAAAAAAAAAAAACAGGCATTGTGCCTTGATCCCTTTGCTTTGGTTCGGAAACAAAATGAAACCCCTAAATTTGTCATCTGCGTTTGACGATGCCAGTGGGACTAAGCCTGTCAGGAACAATGGGGGCCGGTTGTTAGGGGAGCTTTAATATTCATGGACAGGAGCATCTGGCTGGAGGATGCTGCTCTGGTCAGTTCATACTGTCGGCCCATGTGATCGTAGTTGGTGAGTGGGACAGTGCAAACTGGCAGCCATGCTTCTGTCAAGGCGGCTGTGGCTTCAGTAGTAGCCTACCATCACCAAGTATGAAGAACATGCATAATGACTTTAAGATGACGGTTAGCGTGAAGCAAATGCAAAACAGTTTTTTTTCCGTTTGGTTTTAGTCACATTTAAGTCATTTTGTTAGTCTAGTTTTAATTGACGAAAACTCAACAAGGTTTTAGTCAAGTTTTAGTCTCGTAGCCTATTGAAAATAAGTATTGGAAATTGTGATGAAGGTCGACAGACTGTCCAAGGCTTTTCCCAGAATCGGATTTTCCTCCTCATCCTCTGATCTTCGCTTGGAGATTTTTCATCAACAACGCCATCTGCACATTCATTCATCAACATCCTTTCTACGTTCATACACTATGGTATTTAATTGGGGAAGAACTGTCCTGAGGAAAGATAAAGTCCCTGTGATGCCAACAGATGAACAGTCTGATGAACCACTTTCGTCTCATCAGCGTAAACTCATAAACTAAAGAGGCAGTTTTAGCCTGTCACTGTTGCGTCTTCGTCATGCTAAAGCTGACCAGTTCCAACTGCATATGTGCTGCCGTTCTACCACTGAGCCGTACATTTCAGGATGTAAACAGGAAAAAGAATAAAACCTCGGCCGCTCGCTGGGCACGGGTTTGCCCTGACGCTCTGGCAGAATGGGGTTGACCAAATCAGACGGGGACAATCTGAAATGCCGTTTTTACAGCTGCTGTTAAACTTTATTTATCGGGCCCCCACTGTGTTTTTATTTTGTCAGTTTTATTTCACTTTTTTACGACATCTTTCCACTAAGTGACTCATGTTTTTTTTGTTTTTTTTTTACTCCGCTGCTTTTGTTCCAATAAACACATTGCTTTCCGATCGATTCCAAAGACTTTTCTCCCTCATTATTTGATATACGCTCTCGGATTTGTGATGATTTATGCCGAAAAAGAAACCCGAACGATTATTAAAACAGGCTCGCAGTGGGAGTATGCAAATGAACGGACTTTCCACACATTTTTGGAGCAGGGGCCGAGGCTGTGATCAGGTCTCCCGTCGAAAGGGGCCCTGGCGTCGGGTTGGATATTTCCAAATCGGCCCTGACTGGAGCTGGCGTGGGCTCTCCTCTCCCTCATCTCTGCGAGAGCTTTGATTTGCAGCTCTGACAGAATTGGAGGGTCCTCTCAAAGTGAAAACAATGGCTTGGTGCACGGGTAGCATGTAGTTAGACCCCAGAGGACCATAGATCTCGCGTTTTCTCTGTTACCCGTCCAGGGAACTCTTAATTCTCCCACTGATGGACAGAGTTACGGCCGCAGATGAAGCCAGGCAGAGTACAGATGTCAAACATGCACGGAGCTGGTTCTGAGGAGCTTTTATATGGACTGGTTGGTTTTCCACGTCAGCGTTTTAGAAAGACATTCAGATCTGCGGGCCAAGAGACTGGGCTGTGGGAGAAAATACATGAAGATGCAACAGATACTCAGCACTGTTGAAGATTTGTCTCTGTACATGCTCAGTCAGAGGTAGCCAAACACAGATGGAAACTTGTACAACTGTAAGAACTACCAGAAGATGATTTCTAAGTTGTGGCAAACACAGCATAAACATTTGATTGTGGGACAGGCCCTTTGATTCCCTCCATCAACCTAAAACATGTCAAGCTAGTCCTCTTGAGTCTCCTGAATCTCCTGAGGTATGAAGTCCAAGATGTGCCAAATGCTTTACATTTTGGGATGTTCCTTTTCTTGACTTTTCTCCCTAAAGGTGCGTTCACACCTTAAAATCACGCTGCCGCTTCTATTTGCTACTTGTTCCTGACTCCACTTGTGTGTAGACACCATGAATGTCATTGCTAGACTTCCCTCTCCACGCACACCCCCTGAGGGGATCCTGAGGTGCGCCCAGCCACCCTGCGAAGGAAACTCATTTCGGTCCCCTCGATCTTGTCCTTTCGGTCAAGAGCCTGATCTCGTGGCCACAGGTGCCTATTTTGCCTATACCCTAAAGGTGCACAGGAATTATTTTGCTTTCTCAACCATCTAAAACTAAAATCACTGAGCTGCTGCCTCTCATTTTAGCTCTCTTTGCAAAATGAACAGTTCACTATGCATTGTTCTTAGAAATTAATTGAAGGTCTTATTTTGAGACAGAACTGCTTCATTGGTCTTTCATGAGTCATTACGCACTAACCAGTCCCGTTGAAGTGTGGGTCAAATGCAAAGAAGCACCATGAACACGCCTTACCCCATAACAACTCTCTGCGACCCAGTGTTTAGCAACAGCTGAAAGACCCAGCCGATCAGGTGAAATCCTTGCTCACCTCGGTTCCACACTGCGGCTGATTAAAGGCGGCAGAGACACAGCAGCGTCCGAGTCCCCGCCGTGTCCCGTTGGTTCTGCCTTGTCACTGTTTCCACATGATGCCACTGTGTGTTGGACGTTTAGAACATCCTCTTTCACACTCTCGCTTCTGTCCTAATCGCTCCACTGTTGGACGGTGGGACCCCTGTGGAGCGTGAATCCTCTGCCTGGCACCAAAGCCTCTCCCGGGGCGCGAGCTGACAGCGCAGGGGGTAAGATGGGGTTTACGGGGCTATTTTAGTTCATTTTTTCTGGGAGCATTTAAGGACAGTGTTGAACTTAATGTTCTGAACTTACTCTTCTGAACTTACTGTTCTGAACTTACTGTTCTGATCTTGCCTGGACAGCCGTCCACTCCTGCTTTGTGTTTCTGTAAAGCAGGACCGTCTGGAACTTCTATAACAGCCAATAAAATCTGGAAAGGTTTTATATTGATTCAATCACAGAACATGTTGTTAGGAGAGGAAGACAGAATTAACCACTAGTAAAACATTTGAACAAGAATGCACCCATGTAGCTGCTTCATCTTCTGTTACGATTATTTTCTTTATGTTGCCAGCTATCGAAAGTATTTTTGTGCCATTCCAAACGTACATTGATTGAAACAGCCATTGCACATTCATCTTGAACTCTCCTATTGTTAATTCACATTGTGTCTCCGCTCTTCTGGCCGATGAATCGCAAAACCACTAACTTCCTTGTTGTTATCGTTTTGTTTTATTCATTATTTAACCTGGAAAGTCACACTGAGATTAGGAATCTCATCTCCAGGCGAGTCCAGGCCCCAGAGGCGTAGGGGAAACTGGAGTACCCAGAGGAAGAAGAGAACATGCAAACTCGCACAACAAGGCCCCGTCCAGGTGGGAAATGAACCCCTCGTGCTGTGCTAATCCATTACTGCACGACTGCCGTTTGTGACATACAAATACTTTTCTGTGATGGGTTAATACGCCTGTCAATCATGCCCATGGGTAATCCGAAGAAATCCCCCCGATCCCAGATACACGTGCCTGCATTTATGGGGCTCACATTGTGAAAGACTGGTTCAGGGATCAGATGGATCGACCTTTAGAGTCCAGATCTTAACCCCACTGAGAATCATTAGGATGTGCTGGAGAGGGCTTTGTGCAGTGGTCACACTCTTCCATCATCAGTGTAAGATCTTAATGCAACGCTTCATCGTTCATCATTGTAGAAGCTTATTGAAACAACGCCACAGCGAATGTGTGCTATAATCGAAGCTACCACCAAATATTAGAGACTTTTCTTTTTGGACAGCCAGTGTATGAAAGCCCAAAGGTACAGCACAGTCAGTGGACGAAAAGTGTTGGGGTCTGCTCTTCCCACATTGAACCAAGTCCTGAAAGTTGTCAAAGTTTACTTTACGCTGCAGCTGGATTGTTGTGAGATATGCAATAACTCACATTAGACTTATGTGAATTATCAAACTTCGAAGTCCTGCAACCAACCAACCAACCAAGCAACCAATCAATAGCTTTGTATACAGCCCATTATATAGCCCATGCCTCACAGGGCTACACCAAACATTACAACAATGAAAACAGTAAACAAGACAATGTAAAGTTCAGGTAAATGAAGTATCCATGCAAACGTAATGTCCAGATAAACATCAGCAACAGGTGGTGATGAGACGCGCAGGTCTCCCTTGTCCTTAGACTCTCCGACACGATGAAGAAAAAGTCAACCTCTGGGAGAGCCACAGAAGGAGAGATCCACTCCCATGGACAGACAGGTTATAGACCCAGGGCCGATGTGAGTCCCTCAGCAGATGAGCCAAGATCACAGAACGTCCAGGCCTTGATGGAGCTTCAGTTCTTCTTGTCCAGTCCCTGTGGGCAGGTTCCTCTGTTCCTCCGTGGACAGGGCTGAAGGCCGACACCAACGACCCACCGTCAACCACAAGGACTTTGCCGCTTTCAACAGGATTACACCATAAAAATAAGATGTGCTGCTATATATATATTGCAGAAAAAGCGATTGATTGATGGCAGATTATGTTTTGGCTGATTTCGATTCTGGCTTCATGGAACAAATCATCTGAAGTACTTTCACCTTAGATCTCTTTTCACAGTGTGCTCCATCTCGTCCTGGCTGGTCTTGGTGTTTCTGCAGGGGGTCCAGCCGGTGTTTTTGTGGTCTATTATTTTGCACCAGGATCACTCGAGGATACGGTATATGGACAGTGTGTACTACGGGCCCAAAGGATGCGCTCAGGAGGAACTGGCTCTAAATCAAACTGAAAAACAAGAGTCTGAGTGTGTGTCTGTGGTCAGAGATGGGCTGGAAAACACATCAGAGCAGAGAGACACTGTTCTTTATGTTGACAACCGAAGCACAATGCCCCACCGCTTCTGTTCCATCACAGACGTATCCTCACGCGGCCCCGACACTGACCTCGGCCTCGCGGTTATGTCTTTGCACAACATTGTTATATAAACTCATGAATATGACGATATGAAGCGTGTTTTGTGTCTGTAGGGAAACTGTCTTCAGGATTTGACTCACCTTTCTCTGAGTTTGACTCTGTCAGGAGAAGAAAGTAACCTGGACACAGTGCCAGAGTGGGGAGTCATCTTCAGCCGCTGGAGCCAGGAGTTATAGTTCAGGAGAATCTACAGTATCTGAAGGTTTAAACTGATGATGGATAATGATATCATTTTGTTTTCATATTAAAATAAGACACTTTATGCCTAAAAATGTCCTATATTTTCAGCAACGAAGTCTAAATAATGGCTATAGACCAAGGTTTGCATTTATGGTTTTATTTTGTTTGTGTATTAGTTACTAAGATTTTTTCAAGGGGATGTTGGGTCTTGTTTATTATTTGGGGGCGACGGTGGTGCAGTTGATAGAATGGGTCGTCTCGTGACTGGAAGGTCGGGGGTTTGAATCCCAGCTCCTGAATGTGCACACTGTCGTTCCGTCCTTGGGCAAGACACTTCCCTCACCTTGCCTCCAGTGTCTGCGCACACTGGTGTATGAATGAGAGTGAATGGGGAACTGGTGCCTTGTCTTTAAAGCTCTTTGGGCCTGATGAAGGTAGAAAAGCCTTGTATAAGTTGAATCCATTTACCATTTTGAATAAGACAGTCATAAGTGAGAAAATCTGTAAAAAATCGTCAAAGCCAAGACTGTTTGGAGTCCGTCAGAGCGACTGGAGTGGAGAAGTCGTTGGATTAGTGAAACAAAATAATTTTTTGGATAACAGTGTCATCTCAGGGACCCCTTTAAGGACACATGGATGTAAAATATGTCTGAATTTGTGAATGTTAAGAGCTACAAAATCTCAACACTGACCACTCGCCTTAACTACTGTATGAGCAAAGGTTTGATGTTAGTCATAATATCATCAGTTTCCTCCCGTATTAGCCTTGTTTTGGACTTGATCCTGTATTTCTATTAGTCTGGTTTCGATGCATTTTGAAAACTGGTCTAAAAAATGTCACACAATTTTTGCTAAAGGACGTGTATATGTATATGTATTGAAAGAGGTGAGGTAAATCACCTCAATATTCAAGACAGTTACTAAATATTGCAAGTTTTTCTCATATCATGCAGCCCTGTAAAGTTTAAACCACAGTGCGCATAAGCATGTAGTTATAAGTTGCTGTTTTTAGCCATCATTTTTTTGCGCCACACATAAAACATTCACTGATATCCAACTTCAGATGCCATATTTATACTTTAAAGATTGACTTTAAGTTGCTTCTGTCTGGTGTTCCACTAAAACATTCATAGACTTCCATGTACACCATCAGGACATTCAGCTGAATCCACGTCACTTTTGTACTGCCCAAAACGACCGCAGCGGTACATTATACATGGAAGCACTTGGACTGTTGATAAAACATGGGAGAGTTTGGGAACAGATGTCAAAGGGTCGACATGTACAGGATCGAAAGAGGAGCCCGATGAAAAATACATGTATGTGCGCATGTTTGAGTGTTTTTGGTCCATTTTAAATAATAGAGCATGTCATGAAGTCTATAGGAGGGACGAGACTGAGTGCACTCCATGGACTGAAGTCATCCAGTTCATATTGGCGCTAAAATAGTCCAGATGGAGCTGTGAGATGCATAAGATCCACTGTACGTGCTGTATTATTGATAAACATGGATGGACTGGGTTGACCTGGAGGAGCTTCTTTATGGTTCTAAGCTAGAGGTCAATGTACGGACTGCATACAGTACGGGTCAAAAGTTTAATAATGTTTTTTTTATGTGTTGGTTTTTCTTTCATTTCAAGACCACGTACATTGTAGAGCTCATATGGAATTATGTCCTCAACTTTGATTACTGCTTTGCACTTTTTACATTTTCTCAGTGAGCTTCACAATGTCGTCACTAGAAATGGTTTTCACTTCACAGAATGCAAAACCATTTCAGGGACAAGGACCTTATGAAGCTCATTGAGAAAATTAATAAAGTGAATTTTCAAATATAAAACATATTTGGAGTCATTTCACCTTTTTTGGGTCTTATATAATACCATGTGTTCATATTCATAGTTTAATCATACAATGTGAAAAAACTGATACATAAAAAGTGTTTCCAAACTTTTGTCCAGTACTGTATGTTTATGATTTCAGTAGTTAGAATGGTCTGTGCCTTTTGTGTGCTAGCGAGCCGGAGAGTTCCCTGGAATAACCACAACAGGCTCTCAGTCGTACAGGAGTTGTCCATCATCAATGAAGATTCTTTAGTCATCTTCTGTACTCATCATTAGCGCGCTGAAGTATTATTTTTGTCTCAGGTCTTGGATTTTGCCGTTTAGTCACATTTGGGCCCAACCCACTCACTGTGATCTGATTGGCTTCAGAGCTACACTGTAGGTCAGACACCATGAGTGACAGTAACATGATGTTCCAAATTTGCTCTATCTTGAGGCCTTTTTGCACTTCAGTCATAGACTAAGAAGTGAAGAAGGAAGTCATGGAGATTTTGCTTTAGAACATTACACTTCTTCTGCTGGATGTAAGTATATTTTAGTAACTAGTGCAAGTGTGAAAATCCATTATTTAAAATAAAAATCTTGTCATTTGTATCTGCTATAGAGTCATGTTTGTTCCAGTTCCTCTGAGTCGTGGTGCAGCAGGACTGATGTGGACAGATGTTACAAAAGACGCTCATGAGGTTCATTTCTTCAACAGTTACTATAGTAACTATTTCCATTTCATGTTTAAAGGAGCTATATCATGCCATTTTAGCCATTCCAAAGTTAAGTATAGGCATTTATATGATATATTATACCTCTACCATTATGGAGCACTCATTTTTGGGATAAATATAAGTGTTTTCTGGAGGTATTTTTCGAACCCGGAAGACACAACGCTTCGATTCAGTAAACTCCGCCCCCTCTCTCCGCACATACAACTTTACCGTAATATAAATAAACAACAATAAGTGAAGTCACTTCACGATGCAGTTATACGGAGTTGACATCTGCAACACAGCTTCAGAAATGGCTAACACACATGCTAATATGCTAACACACAAGCTAACCCGCGTTTGGATTGACTCACCGCTCTGGTCCATCGCTGTTTACATTGTGGGACTCGCGTTGGTTATAAAAGTTAATCCACTTTGATTCTGGCGAAGGTTCACCAAACATCCATCAGTGACAGTCACAGAAAAACAATATTTTGGCTGATAGTCGCTGAATCCCAGAGGAAAAAACAGCTGAGTGGCCTTTTCCTTAAAAGGGTTGAATATAAACTCCTCGTCCTCGTAGCCAAACGCGCTTCTTTTTCTCCGTCCGTGACATTATCGTTAGTTAAGAATAAAAAACAGGTGTCCAGAGTAGGCAACTAGCTCCATCTTCACAGCTGCAGCGCAAACATGACTGATCTGTTCAGACGCCATGTGTTTGTTTTGGCCTCAGCTGACCTGGAAGCACCTCGGGCACATCCTTTTTTTTTTTTTTTTTTTTTTTAATTTTTTACTATTTGTTTCTCTCTTACGACAGAAATAATGAAAACGCTGTTTTACAAATTAAAATCAGGCCGTAAGCATAGAATTAAGACATTACATTACAGAAGTCGAGCACTTCCGTTCCGCTGTTACGACACAACTGAACACTCAGTCGTTCACCAGGAGAGGGAGGAGCAGCTGCTCAGAGAGCAGGATTCAGGAGGATTACAGAGAGCTCCGTGAATGAAGCCACAAATCACTCTGGGGGTGTTTTTGATAAGGAAATAGCATAACAACATGGCTAAAAGCTCCAAAAAGTCGATTTTGCATGATATAGGACCTTTAATGTATTTACTACATACTTTAGTTTTACAATTTACAGCACATGTATAAAGTTCTGTCTAAAGTAGAAGCTCCATGACTTCCTTCTTCACCTGTCACTCTGTGACTGAAGAGCAATGAGGCTTCTGCCTTTTTACTGTATTTAGCGTCATGTTACTGTCACTCATAGTGTCTGACCTGAGAAGGTTGGAAGGGCATCCTCTTGTGTCACCTTGCATCCAAATGCCCAGACCAAACCTCCTGCAGATGGAATGAGTGAGTTTTTGTAGATGTTTTCTGGGCCAGTAGGGTTCTGTATCTTCGGCCTGATGGCAGCACAGAGGAGTAATGCAGAGGGTGAATGGCGTCTTCAGTCATGAGGGTTGCTTTCCTCTGCACTGATGGCCTGTACAGATCGCAGAGTGGGGTCTGAGGGGTTTGAAGAAGAACCTAAAGTAGTAGTAGTAGTAGTAGAAATGTATTGTCCCCCTGGGGAAATTCATTTGCAGTGAGTGGAAATACACAAATACACCAGCAGACAAATCCAAACATTGGCAACATACAAAAAACAAACCATGGCGCGTCAACCTCAGTTTAAATGTGTTAAAATCATTATCTACATTCCTTAAAAACCTTCTCTGACAGACCAGCTGTGCAGAGTAATTAAAAAAAAAAAAACACTGTTGGTTACTTCGTATTGTTGGTTTGTTTAATTGTAAAATGGCTTGTGGCACAAATGACTGCCTGGTCCTGTTTTTAGACAGGGCGGGGCACCTGTACCTTCGACCTGAGGGGAGCAGCTCAAACACTCTAAACAGAGGATGTTTTGAGTCCGATAATATTATGTCTGCTTTATTCAGATGGGTGGAGTTACTTTCAGTTACTCTAGTTCTCTGAATGTGCATGGTCTAAAACAAATTGCTATCGACTAATTATTGGTGGTAAGATAGAAGTAACCAGTCAGGTGAAGGTTTTAATTACTCTTAAATCAGCTGGAGAATGTGACCGTTTTAAAAAGTAGGGAAATAATGAACTCCTAAACTCGACTCGGACAGTGGCAAATGGTTGGTGGTTGTGACACACGGGGGCGGGGCCTGAATGGAGGTGAGTATGTTCCACTTCTGCCCTGCACTTCAGCGTGTAACTGTTTTCAACCAAAAATGGGTTCCCTCTTTGTCGATTAACCTTGGGGTGCGCACTGTAGGTCCCCCTAGTGGACTTTTAGTTCGGGCCCCCAGAAAGGCGAGCACCGGCCTGGTCCCTCGGCTTTACCACGTGTCTTAATTCGCAAATATTGCCCTTTTTGGTATACACGTGTAGCACGGAGGCGACTGAGATTACGCTGCAATCCTTTCTGGGAGAAATATGGATTTAAGGACCTGTTTTCACATCTGCGCTTTAGTAGTTCGCACAGGATCCAAACTTTCCAGGCTTGGACTCAACAATATTTTGAAAGTTTGGCATTAGGGATTTTTTAAATATCTAATTCCTGCGTGATTTATTGAGCTTTCAACCACATTATTATTATTTTTTTTCATTTTTACTCACTTATTTAATTTATAAATAGCTCATTGAAAACCTAACAAGACCAAAATCCCCTCTTTGTAACTAATATATCAGCTAAATAAACCCATGTATTTAATCCTGGCTTTTGTCCACACACAAGCATGAATGTGAAGATGTTAGTTGTCCAAAATTTCAAACATTTAATTATAAAAAGGTTTGGCCCGCAGCGCCTCTCCTCACCTGCTGAACTCCGGGCCATCCATCACACACCGTCCCGCTGCATGTGTTTATCTCCGCTTGGACGGGCATCTACCCTCAGCCGCCATGACACAGGATTAGCCGAGTGTCAAACAACGTAAAACTATCTCCACAGACGAGCATCGAGGCGCGGACGTTTGTTTTGGTTCTGTCGTTTGTAGATCCAAACCGATGGCTTCGCTTGGGTGAGCTGACCGTCAACGCCTGATGTTTAAAGGACATTGTTTTTCCGCGCCCGCGTCAACAACAAATAAATGGTTTTGACAAGTTTATGACAACGCACTCTGTTTACAGAAGGAGATCGAGTCGAAGGGGTGAGATGACAAGGGGTTCGATCCATAGACTGTTTGAAATCTGACACTAGTTATTTTGTTGATATAAGATATAGTCAAAATCAATTAGGGTCAAGGTCATTTTATCTCAAACAATGCCTTTTTTTAGCTTAGTGTAAAACGTTATCACACTAGATGCTCGATTCACATGAAGACTGTTCCATATTCTGAATTAAACTAAACTCAGTGCGCTCCGGGAGACTCCCGCGGAGGCGCTGAAGGGGCCCACCTCGGGGAGCGTATGCCCAGAGAGCCTGCTGCCGCCGCTCGACCCCGCTGCTCTGGGGACATCCCTGGCCTCGACCGCTCCCTCGCCGCCATCACGTATCCGGCCTGGTGCGTCATGTCACGTTGCTTCCTGTCCTAGTGCCCTTGCTTCGTCCGGCACCCACGGCCCGAGCGTCTCGTGCTCGGGCTCTCCTCTGCGTTTATTGCTGCTGCCGAGGCCCGTCACGGCCTGGGGAGACCGCGGGAGACCGCTTCCGCCTTGTGCAGGTGCATGTGATGGGGGCAATCAAGGCTGCCAGGGCAATGGAGCTTTGGTAAAGTAAGAACATGCATAATAAAGATAAAAACATGCAGAACAGAAATAAAACACACTTAAAAGCTTAAAACAGTCCGCTCGTGCCCATGACACGAGACTCGGGTTATGAAGTTTGAATGGGCCTTTAGGCAGTATATGAAGTGTGATTTAGGGCCAGATCTTGTTCTTGGCGCCAGGACAGTCTCGGTCTTCGATCTTGTGCAAATACAACTACAATACAACTGTGCTAGTGCTTTTGCCTGTAGCCTGAAGGAGGCGCTTAGGGAAAAAAGTGGGTCGGTGGGCCATCACACTTTTTTTTTTTTCTTTTTCATCCAAACTGTGCCCCAGCATGGTAAGGTCGCCACGCTCAGAGGAGGTGGGTCAGAGTTTGGCAAAGTGAGAAGAGAAAAGTTTGTATTTACAACGTGTGTAATGGAGCGTCCACACCGAAAGTGCCACTGTGCTGCTTCTGATGAGTGAGGAGAGCGTCAGCCGTCGTAATGAGCCTTGCGTTTCCTTTTTTCGTTGCAGCTCCTCGTGTTCAGCTCAGTCCAAAATCCAAGGAGCCCATTTCACAAACACGGAGCATTGCAAACTTTCATCAGTTCAGACCCTCCAAGAATCCTGCAACTGTAGCGCAACTGTTCCAATAAGCTCCAATCCCCCCAGGACTCCAGCAGCAGCTAAGACTCTGCTGACAAAGGTTTGAATTATTGTCTCTAATTCCCTCTTGGACACTATACTTTTAATCCTGGGAATGTCTTCAAGATGGTAAAAGGCCTATTTAATGTTCCTACTATTTTCTGTTGTTAAGTCTGTTCAGTGGTTGCCATTCACTTCAATTCCAGTGGAACCTTTATGTAGCGTTTTTATGCAAAACTGTTCAAAAAATGGTCCGTTTATGGATTTAAAAAATATAGAATATAAATTACTCAAACCTGTGCAGATGAAGCAAATTAGGACTTAAATTCTGTTCTTGACGAGGGAACAACACTAACATAATTCAAATCTCAAAAAATCGATTGTGCATGTGTTACCCAATTAATCTTTCTTTTCCTTTTTTTATTCCACTTTCGATAGTTAAACCTTTAACTACCACAAAGTCACACAGCCTTTGCGTCAACAGACTAGATTTACTGTAAGGCGATCCCAGAGGAATTACAGGGAAAGCACCTTTTTGTGCCCAAGAAACCCAGAACAATCAACACTGGCCACTGCGCGACCATCTGCAACTAATCTCATGTATAAAGTCATGCCTTGGACTCCGTGTGCGAGAGCGCTGTGAATATGATCAATTATGAAGAGATGAAATCATAAAGAAACAGGTGTCAAAATATTGTTCGGACACGTATCTACGGCACGTCTCCCCCTGCACATGTTGGAATAAAACACTCATCTCCTCACACAGAGATCTTTGCTCAGTGTTGAAATGAGAAGAAACCTTGTGCATGACGAAAAGACGGTTTAATCGTTCACTTTCAGAGAATTTCAAAAGGACATTTTAGTATTTTGGTGATCATTTCAAACGCATCACTGTCTTTCTTTTCGTTCGTTTGAAATGCAACATTGGTTTAAGTGCTTCCTCATGTTTCCCTTGGCTTTTGGTTTAACTTGTGCTGCAAATCACTTCTGTCCCTTTAAGAGCCGTGCTCGACTGCCTCTCCGTCTCTGCAGATGTAACTTTACTAAAGTCACATGTTTCGGAACGCTTGACATCTTGCTGGCTTATTTACATTGGTCTCCTCACCAAAAGGCGACATCAGTGCACACCGCACCGCCGAGTCTGAAGCTGCAGAGGCCAGACAGGAACAGGAGTGCATTTGACTTTCCCTGCACATTTCCACAGAAATAAGAGATAAGATAAGATAAGATAAACCTTTATTGATCTCACAAAGGAGAAATTCACTTGTTACAGTCGGCGTTACTTCACAGTCTTATTGTGCAGTCTGACAGCAGTGGGGATGAAGGCTTTGCGGTAGCGCTCCGTCCTGCACTGAGGGTGTCTCAGTCTGCCACTGAGAGAGCTGCACAGCTCTTCTACAGTCCCGTGCAGTGGGTGGGAGGTGTTGTCCATGATGGAAGTGAGCTTGGCTAACACCCTCCTGTCCCTCACCGCCTCCACAGAGTCCAGGGGGCAGCCCAGGACGGAGCTGGCCCTCCTGACCAGCTTGTTCAGTCTGTCCTTGTCCCGCTCTGTGCTGCTCGGGGCCCAGCACACGGCAGCGTAGTGGAGAGCAGAGGCCACCACAGAGTCATAAAAAGTCCTGAGCAGAGGCCTGCTCACTCCGAACGACCTCAGTCTCCTCAGAAGGTGGAGGCGACTTTGGCCCTTCTTGTACAGGGAGTTGGTGTTGTGGGACCAGTCCAGTTTATTGTTGAGGTGAACACCCAGGTACTTGAAACTGTCCACCTCCTCAATGTCCTCCCCCTGGATGTTCAGCGGTGTGTGCGGTAGTGGCTTCCTCGTGAAGTCGATCACCATCTCCTTCGTCTTACTGATGTTCAAGCACACACCCCTAGCGTGAAACTGATACAACAAACTTGCTATGTTTGACTCTTTGAACCATCGAACAAAGGGGACAAAGTAGGGGTAACATAAGGGCTGTCTAACCAGAAAACAGTGGGATCATATTTTAATGAAGGGAGACAGGGAGGGCATCGGAAGCAGCAGTCTGAGCAGAGATGCCCAGACTTCCCAGCTGTTCTAAGTGGACCCCAAGGCGACACCAGGCCAGCTCAGCGTGTCCTGGGTCTTCCACGAGGCTTCCTCCCAATAGGACATGCATGGAACATCCGAGGGAGGCGACCAGGAGGTACCCAAGCCACCTCAGCTGCTCCTTTCAACGTGAAGGAGCAGCAACTCCACTCCGAGCTCCTCATCCGATCTTGAAGGGTGCGCCCAGCCACCCTGTGAAGCAAACTAATTTCGGCTGCTTGTATCCGCAATCTTGTCCTTTCAATCATTACCCAGATTACCGCACCTCACTGAGGACATGACCCTGAGATACTTGAACTCCTCCACTTGAGGCAAGGACTCCCCACTGACCTGGAGAAGGGAAGCGCTTTTTTCAGGTGGAAAGGTTGAAAAGAACAGACATCTTTAAAACAAAACGACCTGAAGAATTAGTTTATGGAATGCACTTCAGAAAGAAATTAAAGAGTCAGGAACTCTCCTGGCATACAAGAAACACTACAAAAAGCTACAATCCTAAAGAAGTATGAAAGATTTGAACCATGATTCTGACGGTTTTGTAATCTGAATATGTAAATACTGGACTGTACATGAAACACAAATAGAAAACATAAACTCGCTAGATAGAAATTTGAAATATTGCTTGAACAAAAAAGATAAAAATAACTGTTTGTATAGTAACAAAGGGGCAGAAACCATGAGATTGATCTTCTCTTCAGCTTCTTTACATTTGAACACCAAGAGTTTGATAGAAATGGGAATTTTGATTCTCATGAATTGACAATAAAGTCTTTTGGATCTTGAATCTTTGAATCTTGAACTATGTTACCGTGGCTGTTTTAATGTGAATGTTTTAATGTAACGTTTAAAGGAAATATATAAATAAAATGAAATGTATCACTCAACTACTAGCATGTTGATGATGTGAAAAGAGCATTTACCACAAAGTCAGGGGAAAGGCACTTTTTCCCAATGAAGAAAATCATCCTGAAGGTCCATCTCTCTTTGTCCATATCAGTTGTTGCAAACTTGTCCAAACCATTTGAAACAAAACATTATAGACATGTTGACTTCCCTCACATTACAGCAGCTCACGGCCGCAGGACTGAGGCTGAGTGAGACTCGGGGAAGTCCCACAGTTTGGCCGTGCAGAGAGACTTTAGCGTGAGTGTTCAGACATACCAGGGCAGCAGTGCAGTAAATCCACTTTAAATATGTATCTGCGGAGCCAAGCCGCTCAGACAGAGGGCACGGCGCTTCTGAATGAGCTTCTACTGACAGACGACCAAACCAAAACTCTTTCACATGGAGGAAATTAAGGTCAGAGAACAAGAAATGTTTATTTGATTTTTTTCCCCCTCTCCCTTCATTCAAGAAACGTAGCGGTTTATAGGATCTAAACTCGTACTTGCATAAGCTCGAGAGAATGGCAGTTTCTCATCGCAGCAAAAGTTTTAGAATCAAGGAATGAAGGATGACTTTATACATCTCCAAACGTCTTATTCTGCACTGCCTGACCAAACCAAAGTTCAAACACTTATTTGTTAACGCCTTTAGCTTTTATTTCCTTCGGTGTGGTGTTGTTTCAATAAGCTTCTGCAGTAACAAAAGAATCCAGTGTTGCGTTTATCTTTCACCAAGTTGTGACCACTGTGCAAAGCCTTCTCCAGCACGTTCCAAAGATTCTCAATGGGGTCATGAACTCTGTGGTGGACGATCCCTCTTACGCACCCTGAACCATCCATCCATCCATTCATTTTCTTCCGCTTTATCCGGGGCAGAGTCGTGGGGGCAGCAGTCTCACCAGAGATGCCCAAACTTCCTGATCCATGCACACCTCCTCCAACTGTTCTGGAGGGACCCCGAGACATAGTCCCACCAGCGTGCCCTGGGTCTTCCACAGGGCCATGTCCCAATAGGACATGCCTGGAACACCTCCCGAGGGAGGTGGCAAGGAGGCACCCGGAACAGATGCCCTAGCCACCTCAGCTGCTCCTTTCGACGTGAAGGAGCAGCGACTCTACTCCGAGCTCCTCCCAGGTAACTGAGCTCCTCACCCGATCTCGAAGGGTGTACCCAGCCACCCTGCGAAGGAAACTCATTTCAGCCGTTTGTATTCACGATCTTGTCCTTTCGGTCATTACCCAAATCTCATGACCATAGGTGAGGGCGGGAACGTAGATCGATCCCTGAACCACTCTTTCACAATGTGAGCCCCATGAATCCTGGCAATGTCATCTTGGAATATGCCTGTGCCATCAAGGAAGAAGAAATCAATGGATGAAATAACCTGGTCATTCAGGATGTTCAGACGATCTCATTCTTTGGGCTCATATAGTGTGTCTGAACCTAGACTTGACCAGCTGCAGCGACCCCGGATCAGACCACTTAGTTACATCCAGGTGCTGACTCAGGCTGTGTAATAATGCCTTACCCTTGAATAACAAGGAAACAAAGACAGTATTCTCAACTTTTACTGCCTCTAGCAGTACAAAGGGGTCTTTTTTATTTGTTCTTAAAGAGGACATATCATACATTGACCTTTTTTGACCTCTTATTGTAGTTCTCTCATCACATACATACCAAGGGCCTGATCTTCCGCCCGGTGCTCAGTACAAAGTTGGAATCTTGCGTACAAACAATCCACCAGTGCTTTCGCCGGTCGTCTAAGGGCATTGCTCAGAGAAAGAAAAGGGGTGCTACAAACACTGCTGCCTACTACTGCTGCCAGTATTAAAGAGCGCAGGGGAAAACTTGCATAAATGTGATCAAAACACAGTCTGTAGGGGGTCAGGCTTGGGGAGGGACCACTGCTGTGCAAAACATCACCATGGGAGTCTGTCCAGCCACTTACTGTGCCGGGTACTGTGGATGTTGTGGCTAACAAAAATATTAAAGGGCAAAGTAGTTCTTTAGTAACACAGGAGGACAGCGTGATGACAGTCACAGGAGAGTCTGCAGAATTCACAGCACCGTCCGATTATATGCCACAGAGGCTAGTTTATTATTAGCCCTACAACAAAGCATTTTTACCAAAAGGACTCTAAATGGACATTCCACAGATGCCATGTGTATGGCTACTGTATACGTTTACGACTGCCTTACGAATACCTAACCTCATGACATTGTAATACCAGAGAGAAGAACATATTATATTATCTTCAAAATGCATACAATAAGACATATATTTCCACAGTACGAAGCTGAAGATTGCACAGAGGGTCCTCCATCAGTGCAAAAGTCTAGACTACAGGCTGCATTTAGAAGCGAAGATCAGGCCCTGAGAATTTAACTTCATTCATGTATTTTTGAGCAATCCTGTTCACTTGGGGAACGTCCTCTTCAGCTCCTAAAGTCGTACGATCTGCTCCTTCTGGATTGTCTGATGTCACTGAAGAAACACTTAACTGTCAAACTCGTAATGAAAGCCCATAATCCATCATCGGGCCAGCTCTCAGCAGTTCTGAGATCAAAGTGTGTTCATCGCAACGCCATAGGAAGCTATTAGCAAGCAATTACAGCTTGTTTTCACTGTGTTTTAACATGTCATTCTCACTGCCGCCTGAGCAGGGTGCTCCAGGCCATATCGAGATATTTAGAAGCATATTTGCTGACAGTATTATTGCCAAGTGAGAGCATCTTTGGCGTCCATCCTCGTCTTCAGTGTAAACTCACCCTAAAAGCGTCGCTCCTTTTAACGTCTGATCTCTGCTCTGACTTGGCCCGAATCGCGCCGTTTCTTCCCCCAGATTCCCAAGGAGCCGCTCCAGCCGCGTCGTAAACCTGATACAAGCGTTGCCCATTATTCAATCACCGATGTTTCTGAGCAAACATCGCACCCTTCCATTAGATTTGACTGATCGTATTTCGCCGCTGTTCACCGCCAGGTCTCAATGCATCATCCCAGATATCAGAACATTTTATTGTGAAACTTTAGACAGCAGTTAACATCCATCTTCATGTCCCTGCCTTTTCCTATAGCCCCGAGGCCCGTTCAATGCGGGTGGTTTGGCGCGCCCTGAAATAATGTTGTGAAAGCCAATCTCACCGTTTCGTTTTTGTCATTAGCGAGCTGTCAGCGGCTCCGTGTCATCGCGAGTTTAGCGCTTATAACATGAAAAAGAGTTCGAAGCGGCTTCCCGCAAGGTTCTGACTAAAAGCAGATTGAAACTTAAAACGGGAGTCAAACAGAACGGCCCGCCTCGTCTCGCCGCGAGAGTGAAATTTGCAATTCAAAGGTGTGGTCAAAGGTTGCACCTGTCACGCGTACGCCAGATGTTGTTTTTGTCACTTCATAAGTACGGAAGGCACACACGGCACAGTTTTAGGAGTTTGCAATGAGAGATTGAGGGGAATAGAGTGTTGAATAGCTTAAAAACTAAATAAATATCTGTCAATGAAAGACCAGGTTACACAAGTTTTGGAAGGCTGGTCAAAGAAGTCCTATCACTGAAGCTGCGATCTCTGTTGGGGCGCCACTGACCCAAGCCTTCGAGGTACCACAAGCAATGTGACTTGGAGCCCTCACGACATCAGTGTCATTTCAGCGAGATGAGCTTTATAGTTGACAAAATGAACTCCTCAACCCTTACTGTGTCTGAAAGAGAAAGAAGACAACGGCAACTCTAGAGTAGGATAGGATAGATCGTTATTGATTGACTGCGGAATTCTTCCGCAGTCAATTATTGGTTTTCATGTTCTTTATTATTATTCCTCTTCCATCTTTTTCCCGATTTTCTAGAGCTTTCAGCACCTTCATGCTTTGTGCAATTTATGCAAGTTATGCATCAAAATGTTCCGCATGTTGAGGAGAAGGGTGCTATTACTTTTGGGACTTCTGCAACTTACGTTTTTTCCGCAATCGGCCAAAATGTCGGAGATTTTTCCCATTGACTTATAATGGAGCTGCCGCAAATCCATGCTTTTCTGCACTTTTTTCTGCATTTTCTGCAATTTCGGCACTTTGTGCATGTTCAGCTTCTGCAACTTGTGGGTTTTGAGAAAAAATTGGCCTTCTGCAGATTTCCAGTTTTTTTATACGGGAGTTTGAAATTTTTGCATTAGTGTGTGTGGGGGAATCCAGCCAATGGGGAGACTCCAGGACTTTCAGCCGTTTGTGCAGCTTCTGCCATTGAAGCACTTTCAACAGTTTGACCAGTTTATGGAATATAAAAGTTTATGCAATATTAACAATTTATGCAAAGTAACCACTTTATGGGATTGAACCAGTTAATGCATTTTAAAGCGTTTATGCAATTTACATACTTTATGCAAATTAACCCATTCATGCATTTTACCAGTTTATGCAAATTTGATTATGCAATTTGAAGAGTTTATGCAATTTCTGCATTCGCTTCCCGCATTTCCGCAGTCAATCGCAATGGCGCAGCTAGTTATTATTAATATTATGTTATTACCATCATTACAATTATTTGTTTTATAATTTTTGATGACATCCTAGATATTGCTATTGTAATATTATAATATTACAATATTATACTATTATACAGGTATATTTAATATTCAGAGATTAAATGGAATCTTGTTTACTAGACACAGAGATCCTGATAAAACATTTGTTGTCATTACTATCGCCACTACCATATTTTTATGTACAAGTGTTGGTGGGTTTTATTTTTTTGCCCTATAGTGTGGTGCATTAAAAAGCCAGGGTGTGGAGTGGGCCAGTTAGGAGAGGGCAGTAGCCCCAACCAACAAGCCCCCCCCCCCCCCCAGCTGCCCTAACTAGACGGCATCTCGTCATAGAAGAGGGCGTGGCTTCGCAGAGGGGGGAAATAGAATCTTTTGGGAAACAAATTTTCCACTCTTTTTAGCCTTTTTATGGCGGAATATGAACTTATTCATCTCACATAAATAAAGTCAAGTGTAAATCAGGTCCATATGGATATTTTCTCACAGCAGATTGTTCAGTAAAAGTGAAAAAACGGCAGTTGTAGCTAGCGCTAGCTAACCGTTAGCATTAGCCTGATGCTAACATGAGGCATTCTGTTAGCATTCTCCGTTATTCATGTATTTATGGGCTGTTGAACCACTTTGCTCCTCTCCATGTCTTTGTATCTTTATTTAGTAGAAAACTATATTCATAATTCAGCATTTGTTAGAGAAGTTTTTGAATAATTAGAGAAAGTTTAGATGTATTCTAAATTGTTTTCCCCCTTAACTGTTTTCAAACATGACCATATATGGGCGATTCCAGAGATGCCGTCTGTATCTATCCAAAGCTGTGAGATCTATATGACATCATCACATTCTAGAACCTGAAAGCATCGTCGCGGCAACAGAACATATATGGAACATGGGGGCAGTGATGTCATGACGACCATTTGACCACTTGGTCACATCCGAGCGTCCCACACAGAAGGAGACGGCTGTGAGCTCAAGACGCACAACGATAACTTGGTTTGAAGGCTGCAAATCCAACTTTGCGCTTTAATTTCACTTTACAGAGTACGCTTTGCTTGAGACGTTGGCAAGATGAGCAAACAAAGCACCGCTGAGACCCATCGAGTCATGAATAACTCCGAAGTTATGGATTATTTACGATTCCAAGCCTCCCGGGAAGATCTTCTCCAGCAAATCGAGGTTTTGATGACACAGGTAAATGAACAACACAAGAAGATTGTTCAAAAAGACTCCATCATCGAAATCCATGAACATGTGAATGGCCCTGGGGTCAGTACGCAGGTGAAAACATATGCGGAAAGCCAGGAAGAGGCATCATCGATCCTTCAGTCGTCCCGCAGCGATGCAGAAAAGGAGGATTTGCATATGCAGGTGGCGATGTTAAATTCATCTCTTTCTGAACAAGAGCAGATCACTGACGCTGCCATGAACAGAGTGGCAGAGCTGGAGAAAGCAGGGCCAGGCGGCTCCAATAGCCAGTACCAAATAAATGGGCTTCAGAGGAAAGTGTCGAAGCTTGAATCTGTGCTCTGTGAAAGGAACAGGGCTTTGCAAGAAGCCGGGAGCAGAGTACAAACTTTGGAAGCTGAGAAAGGTGACCTGCAGTCCTCAGTGAAAAGTCTGCAAACGGCTTTAAGCAGACAGCAAAAAGGTGCCGATGTCCAGAGCCGAGAGGAGGAGCTGCATGAAGAGGCACTCAGGCACAACTTCCCTCTTTCACAGGAAGGGAATAGTTTGGGGTCGAACATGCAGTCAACACAAATGGACCTTTCTTTGCAGAATGCGATGTTAAAATCTGCTCTTTGTGAACAAGAGAAAGTCACTGCAGCTGCTCTGAGCCGAGTGGAGGAGCTGGAGAAAGCCTTCCAGGCTCTGGGAAAAAACGATGCCCTGCAGGAGAATAAGGCAAATGCAAAGGCTCAGAGCAAAGTCATCAGTCTGAATGGCGAGATAAATGGGCTTAAGACGGAAATTGAGAACCTAGAAATTGCCCTCAACGAGGAAAGAAGAAACCGAGTGCCCCAGATCCAATTCACTGACCTGCAAAAAAAGATGGCTGAATTACAGAAAGAAAAGGACAAACTAAGCTTGCAAAACAGCACCCTTAAATCTGTGATCCGTGACAAAACCATCACGACAAAGGGAGAGACTCAGTGCACGGAAAAAAGTCTGATGGACGAGAGAGGCCACATGCAGCAGGAAGTGGTGAAGATGCAGCGGGAAGTGGTGAAGCTTTGTGTGGAGAAGGCTGGACTCGAAGCAGAAAGAAACCAGCTTCGCTCGCAGGTCAGCAACCAAAGGTCTCTTCTCTGTGAAAAGACTTTGGCAGAGGATGAGGCTTTGAGAAAAGTAAAAAGTCTGGAAGAGGAGAAGGGCGGATTACAGGCGAAAGGTGATTCCCTGTACTCGAAGGTGGGAAGCCTAGAATCTGCCCTCTTGGAAAATAAAACAGCCCTGCAAAAGGCCCAGAGCAGAGTACAATCTCTGGAGAAGGAAAGAGGCGGTCTGCAGTCCTCAGTGGAAAATCTAAAAACTGCCTTGACCAAACAGCAGAGGGACACAGAAGATGCTCGCTCCAAAGTGACTGAGCAGGAGCTAAGAAAACAGAGGGCCACAGCACAGGCCTTAGAGCAGAACCTCATGGCAGCGCGGGACATGTTTCGGACCATGGTTGAGAACGCCAGCACCAAAGTGTCTGCAGCCCTGGCAGAAAAGCAGGACATGGAGAAGAAGGCGCAGGACCTCAGACGGGAAACTGAGCGTCTAACAGCCGTCCACAGAGACGAGGTGAGCGCGTTGCGAAGCTCAGAGGAAGAACAGAGGGTCGTTCTGCGGCGTGAGATACAGAGGCTTTCTGACGCACTGAAGGCTTCGCAGGAGAACAACTCCGCTCTGCTCACGCGGACCCACGAGCTTCAGGAAACGGTCAGGACCAGAGAGGAGCAGCTTCAGGAGGCTGAGAGTCGGCGCAAACGGAAGTGGAAGTGGTTTTGCCGCCGCTAAACCCAATCCTACAAAGGACGTCAAAATAATCCCCCCTCCCACACATATACCCACACATATACACAACAAAACACATGCAAAATGGTCACTCTAGTCACTTACATTGAAAATGTTAGCTTTCCAGATGTTTCTGCACCTGCTTTGCGTGTTTCTACAGCTAACACCAGAGGTAACAATGCTCCTGGTGATGTGATGACGGGGCAGAGGTCAGGCGGATGGACATAACAGGTCTGTCCGACTGACCACAGCTCAGAAACTCACCATGTCAACAGGAGCGGTGAAGCTTCTGAGCGTGGCGTGCAGTTAGCAGGGAAAGACATGACCATAATTAGTGTGAACAAATAATTTGGCAACAAACTAAAAGGGCTCCTCGGACGCAACAAAACAGGTAGGCATCACTATTAATTCGATAAAGGATTTCAGTGACACATTAAACGTCAGATTTAATGTGTCGCTGAACAAAACACATGCAGAAAGGTGACTCTAAGCTACGTGGCAACTCGTCTATTCACTTACAGTGAAAATGTTAGCTTTCCAGATGTTTCTGCACCTGCTTTGCGTGTTTCTGCAGCTAACACCAGAGGTAACAATGCTCCTGGTGATGTGATGACGAGGCAGAGGTCAGGCGGATGGACATAACAGGTCTGTCCGACTGACCACAGCTCAGAAACTCACCATGTCACAGGAGCGGTGAAAACTTCTGAGCGTGGCGTGCAGTTAGCAGGGAAAGAAATGTCTATCATTTGTGTGAACAAATAATTTGGCAACAAACTAAAAGGGCTCCTCGGACATGACGAAACAAGACATTGTGGCATATCCGGCATCACTAGTAACTCGCCAAATGATTTCAGTGACACATTAATAGTTGTCGTGCAAAGTGCTTTACAGGTTAATGAATGAATGAATCCTAACCCCCAAACCTTGACCTAAACCCAATTCTAACCCTAACCCTCAAACCACATCCTGACCTAAAAACATCCTCAAACGGTCCTGTAACAAAGTGAGGACAGCGCAAAATGTCCTCACTTTGAAAAATTGTCCTCAGTCTGTTGGTCTTAAACTGGCAACACTGGAGATTATTAAAAAAATAACAAACAAAACAACAATATTTAAAAATAATAACGTTAAATATGATAAGCTAATTATAATAATTAATCATTATAAAATAACTGTATAAATAAATAAATAGGACTAAAATAAATAGATATTAGCTACAAGCTCAACTAAAAAGGTGGGTCTTGAGCCTGCTCTTAAAAATATGAACGCAATATCTGCAAACTAGGGATGGGCGGATCGATACCACAGTATCGATACCAAACGGCTACTTTGTGAGTATCTATATTGGGCAAAAAGTATCGATACTAATTTGCATATGTAAAAAGTAGGCGTGGCAGCAATTTTAAACATAAAAGGACCATTTCCATCTTTGTTCTGAGCCAAAACAGTCCACAGCAGCAGGGAATTGAACTAAGCCAGCCATATCATTCTGGTTTATGTTAGAGGATAACATTAAATCGGCATTTATCATACTGGGTCAGGCTGTACAGTCGTACTATCTCTGTCATAGCCTTGACTGTGGGGCTCAGACTCTCAGCCACTGAATGCTTGTGTATCAGTATGACACTTTGAGAGGGTATTTATCCCTCTTCTGTGGAAGCATAGACAGACTTGAATGGTAGGACTAGCGCAATGTCACGAGTTCATGTCTCCGGGTCCCGCACCGATGGTAAATAAACTTCTCCTACATAAGACATCCAGACTGCTGCCTGTTTTTCATCTATCCTGTTCATGACGCCAAATTGTTAGAGAAATAACAATGGTGTTCGAGAGGATAGATGAAGAATAGGCAGCAAGTGGCTGAGAGTGGGCGCCTGAGTCAAGTCAAGGCTATGACAGAGATAGTACGACTGTACAGCCTGAGCCAGTATGATAAATGGCGATACTGTTATCCTCTAACAGTTTAGATTCTGTTAAAGTGACTATTAAAGTATTAGTTAAACTTTGTTTATGTATTTAATTTCACATCAACATTGTATAATTAGCCAGTTAAAGTAATATCATTTTAATGTACCTATTAATTATATAAAATAACCAGTTTTAGAAATGTATATTGATTGAAATACATTCACCCATATAAAAATGACCGGTATCAGTATCGGTATTGGTATCGAGAAAAATGACCCCTAAAGTATCGGTATCGAATCGATTCCAAAAAATGTGGCATCGCCCATCCCTACTGCAAACACTTCGAACATACAAGGATTCATTTCATTCTGTGTGTGTTTTATTTGATATATTTATCTATGGACAACAAACTTACGTTCAGGTGTCTGGGTTAGTCCGCTGCGACTGAGCACACTGCCATCGTGGGCCAACCTGACCCACATGTTTTTGGAGGTCGGGAAAAAACCAGAGTACTGCCTTCAATGCAGGGTGTCAGAATAGCCTTCCAGAGCTGCTGTTTGGATGTGAACTGCTTTCTACCCTCATAGATTTGTTTGCTTGTGGAGGCTCCAAAGGCTCTCAATAGGGTTGAGGTCAGGTTTGGATTGGTTTATTTGGTCAGGATTTGGTCATGTTACATGCATGGGTCTCATGCATGTAAACACGCTACGCCGGATTGTAGCCTTGGGCTAATTTCCATCCGTCGTCCCCCACTTGCACTCTCAAACACACTCTCATTCATCCTGGCCTATTGTCCGGAGTTCCCGGAGGAAACCTACACTACTACCCTACCTAAGTGGGACTCGAACCGCTGCGCTACCGTGCGAGGGGGTCCACATCATGAGTTTCTCTCCTTTTATGCCCATAGCAGCCAATGATGCAGAGGTATTCTTTACAGCATGACATGGTGCATTGTCAAACATGACTCCGCCCCCTCCTTGTTGACGTCACAGCCTTGTTGGGACATGGTGGCCATTCACCAACCATCCACTACTCCATCCATCTGACCATCCAGGGTAGTCTTCATGTATTTCTGAGCCACTGCAGCCGTTTCTGCTCGTCAGCTTCAATTAACCGTTTAGGGGAGGCCGGATAGAAGGTTTATGCACAACTGCAGCCTCTGGAGGGTCCTACACCTTGATGTTCGGGAGACTCCAGAGGCACCAGCAGCTTCAAACACCTGTCTGCAGCTTTGTAGCATCTGTTCTCTTAATCTGATGTGTTTGTCTGGCAGAAACCGTCCTCATTGTGCCTTTATCTGCACAAACCTGTGTGTGCTCTGAATCAGCCACAAATCTCTTAACAGTATGATGATCACACTTAATCTTTCATGAAATATCGAAGGTACAAAAAATGACTTTTCAGACAGTTGCAGCCGTTTTTCAAAGCGTAAAAATCAGTCCTGTTGTAATTTCAGATTATTTAAATAAAAGAAAGTGTGCCATTTATCGATTGTGTCTTAGATATTATGAGTTATCTGGCAGGCGTTATTGAAATTTTATATTAAAAAGAAAATAACAATGAAAATATAACCGCAAGCGGCGATTATCAGCCCTCGCCGACCGCCCTGCCCAAAGCTCACTTTTGTCTCCCCCAATCTAAATGTACGGTATTGCTACTGCCTTTATGTTTGTTTGTTTTTTTAAGTTTTTTCCCCAGGGTCTTAGTTTTAGGATTTTTGGAATGCGCTAATGTGCCCTCTCAGTATCTGACAAAGTTTTTGTCAACAGATGAAATTAATTGGAAACTTTCCCAACTGATATTAACGACATCATCAATGGTTTAAGTTTTTAGATTGTCTTATTTTAATCACTTTTGGCGGACAGAGGGGAACTCTATTTCTCCATATGCAATACACCATACGAGAGACATTTTCCATAGACTAACATTGGATAAAAAGTATAGAAAAAAGCCACTAGCTGTAGAGTCACTACTGGAAAATACATCTGTCACACTGTGGTGTCCAAGTGTTTTAATGTGAACAATAACTAAAACTCTGCCAGTTTATCATTGCTGCTAATCCCATGATGCTTAGCAATAGATACAGACGGCATCTCGTCATTGAAGGGGGCGTGGCTTCGCCAAGGGGGAAAATAGAATCTTTAGAAAAACACATAAATAAAGTCAAGTGTAAATCGGACCCATATGGATATTTTCTCACAGCAGATTGTTCAGTAGAAGTGAAAAAAAACTGCAGTTATAGCTAGCGCTAGCTAACTGCTAGCATTAGCCAGATGCTAATATGAAGCATCATGTTAGCATTCTCCGTTATTTAAGTATTTATGGGCTGTTGAACCACTTTGCTCCTCTCCATGTCTTTGTATCTTTATTTAGTAGAAAACTATATTCATATTTCAGCGTTTGTTAAAGTAGTTTTTGAATAATTAGATAAAGTTTAGATTTTTCTCCAAATTGTTTTCCCCCTTAACTGTTTTCAAACATGACCATATATGGGCGATAGCAGAGATGCCGTCTGCATCTAGTTTAGTTTAGTTTAGTTTAATTTTATTTGAGCAACTACATTTTCCTGATTTACAAATACACATGAACCAGTCACAGATGCTCAAAAGGAGTCGACTGAAGCAAGAAGCTCATGAGCGCCTGCCCCACATTCAACATAATAAACGTTTACCATTTACAGAAATACACGAGGACCGTCTCCACAACCAAGAAGAAGTTTGCACATAAAGAGGAAATGAGATTACATGAGTGTAACGCATGGACTCCATTGCTTACATTTCCTATTGGAAACTAAACAAGTATAAGAAAATAAGAAAATTCATGTATTTGATTTTCCAAACCCAGGCACAAACAACTGTGTTTAAGATTTACATTTATGCTCTTGCAAACATCACAATGAGAATTATGATCATACAAACAGATGCATTTGTTATTGATTCTTCCGCAGTCAATTATTGGTTTTCATGTTCTTTATTATTATTCCTCTTCCATCTTTTTCCCGATTTTCTCCAGCTTTCAGCACCTTCATGCTTTGTGCAATTTATGCAAGTTATGCATCAAAACGTTCCGCATGTTGAGGAGAAGGGTGCTATTACTTTTGGGACTTCTGCAACTTACGGTTTTTCCGCAATCGGCCAAAATGTCGGAGATTTTTCCCATTGACTTATAATGGAGCTGCCGCAAATCCATGCTTTTCTGCACTTTTTTCTGCATTTTCTGCAATTTCTGCACTTTGTGCATGTTCAGCTTCTGCAACTTGTGGGTTTTGAGAAAATGTTTTCCTTCTTCAGATTTCCAGTTTTTTTATACGAGAGTTTGAAATTTTTGCATTGGTGTGTATTGGGGGAATCCAGCCAATGGGGAGACTCCAGGACTTTCAGCCGTTTGTGCTTCTGCCAATCAAGCACTGAGGCCATTTCAACAGTTTGACCAGTTTATGGAATATAAAAGTTTATGCAATATTAACAATTTATGCAAATTAACCACTTTATGGGATTTAACCAGTTTATGCAACTTAAGAGTTTATGCCATTTAGGATTTATGAATTTTAAAGAGCTTATGCAATTTACATAATTTATGCAAATTAACCCATTCATGCATTTTACCACTTTATGCAGTTTAAACAGTTTATGCAACATGACATTTTATGCATTTTACCAGTCTATGCAAAATAGATTATGCAATTTGAAGAGTTTATGCAATTTTCTGCATTCGCTTCCCGCATTTCCGCAGTCAATCGCAATGGCGCAGCCATTGCATTTCTAGTTGTCATTGCAATCAATATCATAAAAGTAATTTCAAGTGCTGACCAGCGATTTACTCACTGGCCTCATGTCCAGTTAAACTTCCAATAAGGGCTTCACCGCCCTGGGGAAGAAGCTCCTTCTCAGTCTCTCCTTCTGGGCCCTGAGAACCCTGAGACGTCCAGAGGGAAGTGTTTTAAAAAGGCTATGTCCTGGTCAGTGCTGACAGAGCAGACATTCCAAGCCTTGTTCTTGAGGTGAGTGGAATAAATTTGCTCAACAGAAGGTAGGAGTCACACAACACCTGTAGGACAAATTAAGGTGCTCCTGGGGTTGCCCCTGATGGCCACTGTTCCTTGGATGGTGTTTCCTAACTGGTTCATCTGTGCTCAGCTTTCTGCGTCCACTGTTTTATCATTTTTTCTCCAATTTTATTGTTATTTTCTCCTGTTGTGCATATGCAAATCCCTTTGACTCCCCAATGACAGGAGAATGGGATACCTCATTTGAAAGCCAAACCTTTTAGTTTCTACAAATGTGTGTAAAATCTGTGTGAGCGGAACACAACTTGCATCACATTTGCAGTCTCTAACTCTAATCATAACCCTAACTCCTGACCCTGATCAGCAAGTAACAGCTTAACATGAAATAAACACCAGAACCAAAACAGTAAAGCTGCAACAAATCACTTCAATCAGACTCTTGAGCCGTGGTTTTCTAACTCTAGAGCCTGATACTTTGGCTGTTCCCTGGATATATCTTTTGGACCATCACACAGTGTGGTCAATTAGTAGTTCTCTGTTAAACTCTCCCCTTTTCTTGCCTCGTCCCCAAACAAAACAAAAATAATCTACTTTTTGAGCTTTTAACCATGTTTGTCAAAAACATTCCTGTAGAAGTATTTTGTTTCATTCACACAGTTCTGAGGAATCCTGTTCACTTTGGTCGTTTCTTCTTCCACTGCTGAAGCCGGCTATCTGTATTTCCTCGATTTTGCTGTGTGCAATATACAGTATACAGTAGAATACTGTATACTGTATAAATGATAAATGATTCCAATAAAATGGAATCATTTTATTTTATTCCATAAACCAGCCCCTGTTCTTATCTCTTAAAGTTTGCAATGTCTGCAATAGATTTGACAATATGAGAGAAATTGTATTATTATTGACCGATACAGTCCTTGCTGATAAAGAGACTTTTCCATTCACTGACAATATTTAAAGTTTGAAAAAGTAAAAATCAACTATGCTAAGGTGCCTAAAAGCATGTTGATTAGCCACAAGTTTGCTAGCCTGCCATAAAGCCAGACTGACTTTATTTATGTATAAACACATATAAAGACAGTCTGTAATAGGATACAATTTCCGAATTGAGACTAGAGGCGGGGCTAACGATTGAGAACAAACCAATCAAACACAAAGCGACCTACGCTTAGTCCAGCTCATTTAAAACAGAACAAAGGGCACTGGTAAAAGATCGTTGTGTTGCGGCTGCATCTTCATTATTTTGGTTACGGCCCGGAGGAGCACTGGTTGATGGCGTGTAAGATGACGCACCATTAATTCCCGCCTCTCATGCTATGATTGGCTCATCTTGATTTTGCCGGAGTCAGCGAGATTCAAGTCACACAATTCCAGACATGTATCTCTTAACATGGAGGGTCAGTCTGGCTCGTGCCAGGCTGTAAGTTTGCATATGTCCACTTAAAAGTTTGGGCACTGGAACTAAATCTTCTGAATTATATCAGTGTTCAATCAAGAGTGAATATTTCCCACTAAGCCCGGTCTACTCTTGGTCAAAAAGAACTACACAGTAAAGATTAAATGGGATAAATGACTAAAACTAAAAGCCAAGACTTAACCAGGGCCAAGCCAACCAGGAAAAAACTAAAACATAGTTGGAAAAATACCATTTAAAGCATTGAGAAAGATGCATCTCTCTTCACAAATGAGATCTGCTTGAAGCGTTGGTAAATAGCGGTTGGAAAGATCAGTTTCTGTCAGCTCACTAACCCTGCGCTGTGGTTTTAGCTTATACCCGTCACACCTCCATCAAACCTTGTTTTTACTCTGTCAAAGCGATGACGTGTGATGGAGGGAACTCCTTAGGCGACTGTGGGCGTCCATTGTGAACTGTATTGTGCTTACTCTGGCCCAGGGTGGTGTGTTTCGGCGAGCTCCGGGCGTGGTGGGTTCAAAAGGCCGAAAGGTGAGCTCACACCTGGGCAGGGACGGGGAAAGCCCTCTGTCAAAACAAACCTCCAACCGTCGAGAACAATAGGCGGCGTACTACGGCTTTCGGTCACATGTCGAGGTCGGCCATCACAACAGCATACCTTCTGTTTGAGTAAAACGCTCGCTATGGAATCTTTAGGCAGGTGTAGTCTCTGCAGGCATCAACAAGACGTCATGACAAACAAGGTCCGTATCACAATATACTGCAAAATCCCTGAGGTCTTCCCTGAGTGCATAAAATGGCCAAAGTTGCCTATATTTACAATGGATAGACCCAGATTTAAATTGATGGTTTTATTTTGTGACAAATTAGCAACAAAGAGGTTTTTCATCGGGACTTTATATGGGAGACAGTGGAGCAGTTGGTAGAGCGGGTCGTCTCATGATTGAAAGGTCGGGTTGGGTTCGAATCCCACTTCCTGAAGGTGCACACTGTCGTCGTGTCCTTGGGCAAGACACTTCACCCACCTGGCCTCCAGTGTCTCCATACACTGGTGCTTGAGTGTGAATTGGTTTTCTCGCTATTCCTTGCTATAAAGCGAGTCCCTAAATAAATAAATAAATGCATTTTACCATTTTGAATCTTTTTTCAGTTTTTGATTAAGCTTTTCATGAGTGAAAAAACCTGTAAACACTCAAATTTGGCCTTGTTTTTGTGAGTTCAAAGCTGAATAAATCAGGCTGGGAATTAGATGTTAAAAAATCTCAGTGTTAAGTCCAAGACTGGAAAGTTTGGAGCTGGTAGGACCTTCTAAAGTGGCTATTTTGTTGAATGAGTGGAGCAAAAACCTAATTTTGAGAAAACCATATATTGGATTGGATTGGATTATACTTATAGAGAGAGTAATTTTAACCATTTTGCATTTAAAATAACTTATATTTGAGCAGCATCAGCTTCGTGGTTGTTTAAGCCAGCGTTTCCCAACCAGGGGTACTTGAGCACTTAGCAGGGGGTACTTGGAATTATTTCAGATAAAAAAAAGGTGAAACTGAATCGAATTTCAATGTGAATTTCAAAGGAAAGTTAGTTTTAATTATGTTTTTCAGTAAATGGTTTGATTTAGAGTATTTTAGCTTAATTTTGAACACAACACACTGTTAAATACTGTATAATATTAATATTAATTATTGTAACAACATTGGCAAAATCCTCAAGGTAGGGGTACTCGAGTATAAATCCACGGCAGGGGGTACGCGAGGAAAAAAAGGTTGGAAACTACTGGTTTAAGCTACGCAGCTGCGGAGTGATCTGCTAGAAAATAGTCCCTCAAAATGTGATCATTCATGTGATGCAGGTCAGTTATATTCCAAAAATGATTCTATGGACACAGACATTTATATGGTTAGTCTGGCGTTATAAGTGATTTGCCTCAGGTGCTCTGTGGAGCGGGTCACACTGTTTTTAATGCAGGCTAGCTGACACCATAGAAATGCACTAGCCTTGCACCGACCTAGCACCACGAAGCTCTTCAAATATAAGAACTGCATGAATTACAAAAAAAAATACCTCCAGAAATCAGCAACACTCTGGATAACCAGGAAATGGGGCCCTATGTCAAAAATCCTCAAAAATTCCTTTAAAAGCGTGTAGTTTAGTCAAACACGTTGACTGATCCTCACTTAGCATGCGCTAGCCTCATAAATCCCCCATCCAAATCATCTGCCATGAACATTCGGACACTCGAGTCACACCACATTAGCTAAACATCTACGTTGTTGACCGCATTTTGACGCCGTAAATCAAAGTCTCGCTCCCTTCCAAGGGTCATCTGCGCTCTATGAAAATATCGTCTTGTCTCACACGAAAGTCCACCCAGCGTCACGCGATCTTCAGTCATCCCCGCGCTCGCTAACATGACCAGCGTGTTCCATGCTTATTGCTCGCGTAAACATGGCATTGATTAGGCCCATCGGTGACACCGTACGAGCCACCGCATGGACGGGGAGTGTGCAGCTTGGCTCCGGTTTCAGCGCTTGGACGCGTTTCAAACGGTTTCTTGCCAAATATCCTGAACAAACAGTGACTTGGGGGATTCGCTTGGTGCGGTAATTGTTTCGCGCCGGGCTCTCCCCTGCTCTCTCTGCCCATTGTTATAGGTCGTAATCACATTCAGATGGCTCGGCTACAGCGAGCGAACTCACCCTGGGGTTTTCCCTGAGTAAATACAAAGATCCAGAGGTGTGAGGTAAGGCGCTGATCAGGGCCGGACGGATCGAGAAATGTGTACTGACACTTTGTTTTACGGGTTATGGACAGGATCACGGCTACGTTACATAAAACTATGGCTCATGGATTGTGTTAAGCATCGCAACCGCTTTTTGCTGTCGCCGTTGAGTGAAAGCAGGGCATTCAGAGAGGTTTTTTTCAGTTAGTGAGCACGCGGAGTCAATGTCATTGCTCCAAACAGTTTGCAAACGCACAAAAGGACAATGTAATAATGTGAAAACTGCAACGTTGGAAGCAATTCACAGATATTAGTGATGAGAATCTTTTTAGAGTTGATATGGTTTCAATTACTGTTGGGAAACCTCTGGTCGAGACGGGCCATTTCTCATGGAAGAATGGATATCAATCACAATAGGAATCGCTGATGGTTAGTGTGTACAAGGGGTCTCCAACCTTTTTGACCCAGCTTAAGCTTCAAAGACACTTGTGGAAAATGCATCTTAGGTGGAGTTCATCCTGGAGATGACTCGAGTTTTGTCCTAATACTTTGTAGTTTGGCGGGCGGCCTAAGGGCTGGAGAGCATATATACACTGCCTGACCAGAAAAAGAAGTCACCACTTGTGATGTGGTTGAAGTAGCTTCGCAACATCCTTTCTGTTTATTCTGATGTGCATCTCATGTTGTAATGTCACTGTAATTCTGAGGAAGTGTTTGTGACATGATGTCTTGAAAGACTTTCACCAGTCCGGAGACAATAAAGGCTAATCCATCCATCCTCCCAACGTTGAAGTCCATTGTGCTGCTGCTGCTGGAGGAAGCAGTGTTTTTCTTTTTATATAGGGTTGTAGTGCCCTTTTTCCTTACATACACAACAAACTAAAACAAAAAAAAGGAAACGCAGCAGAGAGGCAAAAGGAAAAACAAAAGTACCAAAGTCTTACATCTATCACAACAAGATCCATTGAAGACCCACTTCCAAAGAGATCTCCACAATCGCAAACACAAAATAAGCAAATGCATGACCAGTTCAGCCTGCATAAGCCGGTATCAAGATGTCCAGAAATGGGTGGATGTTATCGTATAGAGTACATGTAAGTCTCTCCAACACAGGGGTCTCCAACCTTTTTGGTGCCATGCCCTTGGTCCAACAACTCAAAATGACCATTTAGCAGAGGTGCCATTAGTCTGAAGTGTTTAACCCAGATGTGTTGTGGATTAGAGAGCCACATACAACCATTGGCCCTAACCTTAAAGGGGCTGGAAGCAAGTTCGCCATTTTATACTCACTACTGCCACCTCAGGCCATATGTGTAACTGCACCTTCTATATTAAGCTCGTGCATGACGGCAATTCGGGCCGAAGTGACACATTTTTGAGTGACCGTACAGGATTTTAGAGGCAGTTGTGGTGAACAGGTCTGAGCTCATTCTACACATTAGGACATGGCTGGAACGTGTAGAGGGAGGAAAACACTTAATTTTAACATTGTTAAACTCCTTATAGTCCCTTTAAGGTCAGTTGACTCTTGCCCGAACCTCATTTTGGGAAGGACAGTTTCAGTTTTACATATAGATTGTCGGAATAATGAGACGTCGAATTAATGGGTGGACCCCGCCCTTTTAGCCATCTAAAATGTGCCTCATCAAGCATATGTATAGTAATATAATGAGTCTCTGGTTGGAGATCCCTGCTCCATAGGGAGTTTCCTCAAAGCCTCTGTGTACCATTCCACAATAGCAATGGCAAATGTTAATGATACTTTTATCCCATTACCCAAAGTAAGTGAGTATTGATATATCAGTACCCTAACCCTAACCCCACAGCCACTCATGTCCACCAAAGGAAACAGCTGAAATCAACAGAATATGATTTTGCTTGATATAAGAACTCTTATGCCCTTGTGCCCGGGGCCATCACCTCCAGCGTCCGCAGCCTCTCAGAGTTCACACAGTTCAGAGCAATTGCCTTAATTTGCATCTGTGTTTACGCAACACTCCGCAGTTTCCCTCCGCACGGCTTTATACACAGTCATTGTCTCCCTGGCGCTCTGTGTTTGGCCTATCTAAACACCTCAGACCGCGGCGGACCACTCCGGTAGCTGCCATTTCAGCTTCAGCCGCCGCAGTGGGCCCCTCCGCTGACCACACAATGAATCGCAATCGCGCTGCGGTCGGGATTAGCGCTCAACCGGGGCTAAACTTTCACCAAAATACGCCAGAACGAGATGAAAACTCGCAACTTCCCTCCCTGCGCTGTGGGATGTCACAACAGTTTGATTACACAGGGGCAGAGCGTGGGGTGGTTTTTCGAAGGCCGAGTCCAAACATTTTCAAGTCATCAGGGATAGAAACATGAATCTGGAAAGCATGAAGGCTTTTCTCTGGATTATATTGACTTGTTCCTCAGACTGAATCATTGGAAGGCACACAGGCTTTCGCCGAATGTACTTGTGTTTCTTGGAGGAAGTAAAACACAGATGGTGCAAGTCATTGTCATTTCACGTGGACTAAAATCCCGCACATTTTACGGACTAAACCTGGTCTAAATGATGTGGACTTTCTTTGAATTTTCTCGTGTTTAGCTGTAGGAAAACCTCGGACGTCGCCAGCTCGTTACCTTGGGGCTTTGTGCACATCTGTTTGTTGGATCTCGGCGTTTGGAAATGGTGACGTCCCAGATCAAAGCTCCATTCTCGCTCCGGACCAAGGACAATGTAGAGGACATTTTTTAGCTAAGCAGCAGCTTATGCCAAAATTCATCCACTTCATGGTATTTTTGACAACTATACAAGAAGTATATAGAAGTAGAAGTAGGGACAAAGGTGTCTCCTCCAGAGAGAGTGAACGACACAGCTTCTCTGTACAGGGGGGTCAAAGGGCATCACACATGCTCAGTCTGAAAAATGCCTTACAGTCTTCAAAACACATGGCAGTGACAAATCAGAGGAAATAACTTAATACAACAAGTGTATACAGTCATATGTCAGCGCTTGGCACTGGCGGTCCCATAGCGTTCATAAACCCAGAGAACGGCTCTCACTGCTGGGAACACGGGGCGAACAACAAGGCACTGAGGCGGTAGACGGGAGAAACTGGAAGGCAGACACAGAACCAGCCGGGAAACTAGAACTCCACGGGCAGCACCAGCACCGTCTGATCACAATTTTCCAGTCAAAAAAAAAAAAAAAGAGCAGAGAAAGAGCTTCACACGCAGCTGCAGGGCTTCCTGGTTCCGAGTGGAAGTGGCTGGAACATATTGCGGACAGTGATGGCGTCGTGTGTGGGTTGTGCAGATCAGCTGTCAGAAGTAAACCGGTGTGCACAACCACCCACAGTTTGTTTTGAAAAGATCAGGGATTTTCAAATTGGGATAAAAGCAACAGAGATAATCAGAGACCACGAGATGTGCCCAAAGATTGGCAGCGTTGAAAAACACTCCACTACTCACTACTCGCTTTAGCCAAGGTAAAGGAGCAGAGAACTTATTTTCAGCTGCGTAAGATTCTTGGGTTGATTCTTCCTTTCTCAGTGGGGCCTCCACTGAGAAAGGATGCCAATCGGGATGGAGTCTTATGGCGGCTAATGCACGATGATTCTGACCTCGATAAGTGGCTGTAAAGGAGACAACTGGATGTCGAGAACATATTGAGAACAATTGGAGCAGCTTGATCAACGATTCAGCAAAGACAAAGGCGTTTTATCAGTCCCTATTTGGATGCGGAGACGTTGTGAACCTGCTTGGCCTCCTGCCCAACTCGGTGGTGCGTCAGCGTTGAGTCACTGTCAAGTTTGCTGGCCTGCTACGGAGAGATGATACAGACATTCAGAACCTTGGAGAGTGACATGGCTGTGAAAGGGGACACCCGTGCCAAAATTGCAGGATCGCTAACAAAGGCCACAAATATGCGCACAGTGTTTTGGCTTGTTCGCCTGCGTAACCCTATTCGCCCCATGTGAAGCAGCGGCGCCATCACTTCAAGGAACCAAAGTCACGGCTCTGGGATACATGGAATCTGGCAAACTTCAGCTCACACATTTAGAAATGGTCAAAGACAAAGATAAACGTTTTTAATTTTAAAAAAAAAGGAGAGGCGCAGGACGTGGTGTGCTCAGAAGTGGAGAGGCGTTTTGACCAGGTCGGAATCCGAGTTCCTGCGGGGCGAGGGAGACAAGAGAGCGACTAAACCATGAGTTGGACATACTGCGGGATATCCGTACAGGGCGTGAAGTCAGCACAATTCGGGACGTCGTGTCCATTCTCCAAACCACGCAACCACAAACCCGTTCCATGCTGTCAGTGGTGGAAAAGCTCACCAAGCCCTGCCTGTGCCTGCCCATCTCTGTCACTGCAAAAGAGGGCTCCTTCTCGGCTTGGGCAGGTTTCAAATCTGGCAGCAGAAGACCATTTCATAGGAGAGACTAACGAACTAGGCCGTTATAGAAAGTCCAAGAGAAGTGAAGGCGCTGCAAGACTATCTGTTTCTCCCTGTTATGAAGCCTGATGGCACGAGGCACAAATGAGTTCTTCAGTCTGTCCTTGGAGCCTGCCAGAGAGAGGAGCGCTTCTCTGGCATCTCTGATCTCGGAGAGTCCTCTGCTCCACCACCTTTTCCACTGAGTCCAGGCCCAGTCCAACCACCGAACCCGCCTTTTTAATGAGCCGGTTCTGCCTCTGAGTGTCCCTTTTCCTTGCACTGCACCCCCAACAAACAACAGCATAAAAAAAAGGACACTGGGCACAATGGACTGATAAAAGTAACTGAGAACAGACCCTGAGCGAGGCCAGCCGTGTCTATCATGCGGTTATCGGAGCTGAACAACATTTTCTGTGGGCCGGCGAAGGAATCCTGGCAGGCAAAGAGTTAATCGCTATGACAACAGTTCTCATAGCCCTCACTTTGGACCCACGGATGGACCGACCCCATATCTTCGTTTCTTTTTATGGACAACCACAGGAAATATGAGCTCATCTGACATCGTGCCCATCCAAACAGTGCAGTTTTAGACGTGGAAAGGGGAGGCCGGCTTTAGGACAAGGTTCCTGCTCACTGTCTGAGTAATCGGGAGAGAAGTTTTAGTGGAGCTCATCCAGTCCGTTCAGCCACCAGCCGACCAGAGCACAACAATATTGTGTCTAAACAGAGTCTCAGCCAGTAGTGAGCTATATCAGCTAATATCGAAATCCAGAGCAGAAATAAACCAGGTCAAAGCGAGGATTAAATGGTTCAGTCTGGCCAGGAAACCGTGATCAAGCAAAACCCATCCAAAGCTCCATGGGACAAGAGTGTGGAAATCCCATAACATATGGATCGAGTGGAAAAATAGCAAGGCATGCTTTGTAATTGAGGCAATTTGAATTCTAAAATAACTAGAATGAGACCAATCACAGTACAGCAGGTGGGGGGAAAGTATTTTAGTTTGAGCTTTTGAGATGGGGATATGCAGTACTAAATGTGAAGGACTGGTTAAACATCTGTGCATGAAAAACAAACCTCTCAGCTGCCGTACCTGAATTATCCCGTTTTCAATCTGTGAAAGTCAAATCTCTGAGCCGCAGTCAAGGTTTATTGGTAGAGCACTTTACAACTGGTAAAGTGGTCGACCAAAGTGCTTTCCATAAAAACACAGAATAGAAAAACATTTAATGACAGAAAGTGTAACAACACAGGCAAAACCGGACAAAACACAGCATTAGGCGTTATGGAAGGTCTTTCTTAATAAGTGGGTCTTTAGTCTGGACTTAAAGGAACAGGTCACCGTTTTTCCATACTGAGACATGTTCTTACCTGAGCTTAGATGAGTTCATACGTACCTGTCTGGTCTTTGTGCCCGTGGAAGAGCGTGGTCGCTTCTAACTTCACCATGTTTGGAGCTATAGGAATATACTGGGAGAGGCCAAATCCTAACAACGTCTTTTTGCGTGAGCGCACGCACCAAGACCAGACAGGTACACATCAACTCGTCCGTCTAAGCTCAGGTAAGAACATATCTCAGTATTTTAAATAGCGGCAGGTCAGTCGTGGCTATACGGGGAGAAGGTTCCACTGTTGTGGCCCTGCCTCGGCAAAAGCACGATAATCGCAGGGCCTGGACCCGGACCTGGACCCGGACCTGGGCACATCCAAAACCATCTGAGAGGAGGAGCTGGACAGAAGCTCGGACATGAAGAACTACTCTCCGCCTTAACCGAGTGCATTTTCTCCAGTTCAGCTTGGAGAGCAACAGTGCAATGCCTCATTTGAAAGCTAAGCCTACACTAAGGCCTAGGTCAGTGTTTTGTTGCGTTTTTGGGGATTCTCATAGTTTTTTTTTCTTTTTTGTCTCACGTTTTTGTAACACTTTTGCTGCGTGTGGAGAAAATGTAATTGGTTATGGTGGAGGTTAAAGGAACAGGCCACCGTTCTTCCATACTGAGATATGTTTTTACCTGAGCTTAGACAAGTTGACACGTACCTGTCTGGTCTTTGTGCCCGTGGAAGAGCGTGGAAGCTTCGAACTTCACCACCTTTTGGAGCTATAGGAATATACTGGGAGAGGCCAAATGCTAACAACATCTTTGGTCGTTTTGCGTGACTGAGGGCACAATGAAACACTCTGCAGCTGCTGTCACTCCAACACGGCACGGTGGCACAGCGGTTAGCGCTCGTGCTTCACAGCTAGAAGGTCCGGATTCGATTCCCACCAGGGACGGGGTCTTACTGTGTGGAGTTTGCATATTCTCCCCGTGTCTGCATAGGTTTCCTCCGGGTACTCCGGTTTCCCCTACCACTAAGAACATGTACAATAGGTGAATCCTCCAGCCAGGTGTTTCTGACCACCAGCCTGGCTGCACATCATGGAGATGGTTCCCCCGAGCATCACCCCATGCTGGCAGCTCACTGCTCGCCCCGGCGGCATTGAGGGTGGGTCAAAGGCAGAGAATGAATTTCCCTATGGGGATTAATAAACTATACCTTAACCTTAACAAGAGACATGGCGCTTGTTGTTGTTGTTTTTTTCTTTTTCCTGAACCGCTGATGAGAATAGGTTTTACTTTTACCACGTCATGGACAACTCAGAGGGTTCCAGGTTTGCTTCCCGGGCCGAACATGGCCTAGTGTGGCGTTCGCCTGTGTTGGTACTCCTCCCACTAAAAACACATACAATAGAAGCAAGGATGAGAGAGCACGTGTTTGTGAGTTCAGCTGTGGGACAACAAATTAGCCTGTAGCTACAACCATGACGAGTCCCATATGCGCTCATTAACATGCACTGTCCAAATAGACAAATAAAGAAAACACACAACTACAAAAACAGGTGTAGAGTCTTTAGGATGATGGATTCCACCTTTGCGAAACGTCCAAGTCTTTCATTTGAGCATTAAGTGTCCCGCATCGTCCAAGGATTTCTCCTAAAAGGCCGAGCAGAGCCGATCCCTTTCACATCAACTGATATTAATCCACTAAAAGCTCCATAAAACGCGTGGATGGTTCCCACAGCGATCCCTGGGAAACTCCACACATGTCCCAGGCTTATTTTACTAGCCTCTGGTTCACCTCCACAGCTCGTACACTCGATATCGCCGTCCTAATGAGCAGATGAGTCACCGCAAACGGCTAATTTAAAAGCCCACTCATGTCCCGTGCGCAACGCTGTGCTTCCCCCCCCCCCCCCCCCCCCGAACGCGCCGGGCCAAATGGAGGACATTAACGAGGGCGATGGGGGTACGGTTTCACCAAACAAACGCCGCTCCGGGACGGTTTTCCCCACAGCTTGACGTTTACAGTAAAGAAGATGAGTCAGCTGACAGTAATGGAGGTGTTGGCATGAGTGTGGGCGAGGCGTTCGCCAGTAACCAGCTCGCTCGCCGCCAAGTAAACAATATTTTTATCGCCGAATGATTGACCTGTGAACACACGGAGCTCTGTCTGTGAACATACTTTACTTTGCTTGTAAATAGTCTGGGTTTATGTTGTGTTTTAGAAGCACGCTCACGGCATTTGTTAATGAACTCCCTCCAAAAGCCAGCTCGTTCATTTGTAGAGCTTTTTACCCGTTGTGTTTGGGGTTTATACAGGCAGAAGCAAGTCAAATGTGATGTGTTTTAATGCCCAGATGCTACATTTCATTTTTTGTTGTCGATGAACTTATAGTATACTGTTAGTTTGAATCCAATTTTGCTCTGGTCTCTGCACTGCCTTCCTGTCACTCAGAGAATAGAATTAAAAACAGTCTTTTCCTGGTTTAGCACCAAAGTACATCTCTGACATGTTACAGCCGTATGAAGCATCTCGGGCCCTGAGAACTTCACGGAGGGGTCTCCTGGTGGTTCCCAGAGTCAATAATAAACACGTTGAGGTTGCATTTCAGTTTCATGCAGCTAAAATCTGGAACAGTCTTCACTTGCCTTGCCTTACTGCTTTTTAATGACATTTAAGGCCTTGTTTTTTGCACAATTCATTTAATAGCTGTTAATGCTTTTTATTGTCCTGCAGAAACCCTGTGTTTTGACTCATTTGCGTTCCATTCAGCCCCATTCATAGCAATGATCCCAAGTGGCCTGTGAAATTAACATGGCTGCTCAGCTCCTCCTACGAAGCCTGTTCCTTACAAGGGAAAAAAGGCGTGAAGCCCCACCATCCTGTCATTACGCACCGCTCTCTGTTTGACAAAATAACTACGTTCCAGGGGGAAATCATGGCGGATTTACAGACTCCTCCTCCCCAGCTCTGACGAAGTATGTTCCTAAAAAGGGCATAAGGGCGGGATCTTCACTGTAGACTCGGCCCTTGCGTGACGTGTAGCTCGCGCTGCTCCAATGCTAACTGTCCGGCCTCATTAGTACGAGATTTCAAGATTCTTTCTTACAAAAACCAGCCTGGTCCCTTTAATTGCAACTAACCCAGAGTTATCATAGGAGGAATATCTAACTGTATAAAGTTTAAGAAAAAATAGGCACCAGGCTCTAAAGTTGTTTTTAACGTGTCTAAAGTCCAATGTATTCCAATGGGAGACTGGCGGCTACATGGAGGTACTACAGCAATGGTGGCCTCTAGTGTCGTCGTTACAAAGCAGAGCAGCCAGAGGCCATTGATCCAGACTCACCGCTGTACCAGCGATTGAGTCTGGTAAGAGCATTAACTTGATTTCTACAGCGGAACATACGCAAGCAAACAGGAAGCGGAGTAAACCAATCAGTGAAGGGAAGTCAGCGGCGTTATTAGTGGTTTTATTTTAATTTTCAAAAAGGATTATGAAACCCAAAACCCTACTGCCGATGTGTTTTTGGTCATTTACCGCTTAAAAGAAAAAAGCTCTCTCTCTCCCGTGCACCGCCCGTAGATTGTGATTGAGGGGATCGTCAGGGAGCAGTCGTAAAATCGAGCTCCCTGATAACCCTGTGTGTAAAATACACAAAGGGGGATCATTAGGCTTAAACTTTATATTTCTAATATACAAAAAACAGAGTTAAACATATAACACCCAGCGTTGTCACATAAAAAAAGACCCAGAAAGAAGACCCAGACCTTGGTAAAACATGCGTGTAAACTCACCCCTGTGAAGACTCGGTATGTTAGAAATGCTTTGGGGATGTTGGGAATGTGTTTGGACACTAAAAGTCTAAACATGCTTCCTCTTTCAGGTATCAGGCCTTACAGCATCGATACCAAACACTGCTCGTTACCGGAGAACCTGCTGAAGTAACTGAGTTAGACGGGAATCCGGTATGTGTGACGTAGCCCCTTAGCAATGGAGCCCGCTATAAGCAGCAAAATGCCTTCTGAGAGGGTGTCGTGGTGTTAGCCCCCTGACCTTCTTCCAAGAAATGCGCACTTGTGATAGCAAACAGCCTGTTTAGTGAGCCGTCTTTCCCAGTATGGTGTGGCCTGGTGAGGCAGGTCATATGGCGGGGTAAGAATAGGGGTGTAACGGTCACTAAAATTACATTACGGGACTTGGAGGGCAAAAAACCCCACCGAAAGTAAACTTGGAGCTTTTTTAAAATTAGACTCACAATCAAAATAAGTCTGTGAGTGGCTCTGTTCCGTCTAGCTCCAGTACTAAGTCCAAACTTACAGCACTCGCATATTGAGGTGTTTAAATACTTTAAAAAATCTATTTGTATAATCAATCAAAATATGTCCAAGGACAGGTCCGCCACTCAATAGTGTCTGTGTGAAACGAATACAACATAGGTCCTGCTTAGCTTTTTTCGGCTTTTTTGCAGAATCGTTCAGTTGAAGAAGCCTCTCCATGTTTAAGCTGCAGTGTTGGTATATTTAAACGTGTAAACCTTTAGGTTCAAACAGGGTGGTTTAGGGAGGTTTGGGAGCGTGCGGTAAAAAGGGGCGTGGCTTTGTCTGTGTGTATTTACATACTGGGAAACACCAGGTTGTGTTGGAGGGACACAGATTGTATCAGACAAGCTGAACCGTGGACGTTACAACCAACAAGTGGATTTATTCATCACGGATTATGTGGCGCCGCTTCCTCATGAAGAGCCTTGAGCTGTCTGGGGATTTGCTCCCCAGACAGGACCACACTTTGGCCACGGCAGCTTCGGCGATAAAAAAAAGCTTCAACAGTAAGTTTAGTATCTTTTTATTCCGGTGGATTTTGCGTTCCACGTTAGCAAACGCTCGTCTCCTGTTTCCTGTTGTTGTTTGTGGATCAGTTTCTGTGCGTCTGAGTGAACTCTGAAACCCCACACACATGACACGACAGGGGGAGCTTTACAGCGGGATGGCTTTGTGTAAATGAGATGTAAATGAGCCCTATTGTCACTCCCAGAGAGGTGAGAACAGCCCAAAAGTTTAGAGGCCGATTCCTCCCTTTGACATATTTCCACTTCCTAAATTCAACTTGCCACATCTTCTCCAAATATGATCGGATTTCCATGTGTTACACATTGTTGGAAACTATGTGGACGACACTTTCACAGCTGTGTCCCGCTCAAAATGCCCCAAACCCCGTTGTGTCCCCCGTTCTCGTGATGGGTCACAAATTATTAGATGATGTTTAGCTGCAATTGGATCTGACCCTATATAATTGAACATTTGGATCAGAAGACACCCTGATACGCTCATTTTTATCATTCATTATTATGAATGTTTTCTAACTAGGCTCTGACGTCACCTAAATGAGGTCGAAGAGTTGATAACAGCTGAAAATGTCTGGATTGTTTATAATTTGCCATGTGTTGCTTCCAAAAATCCGTCTGAGGTCGTGACAATGTAAAAACTGCTAAGCCTCAGTTTGGAGTCTTTACATTGCAGTGAATGGCGCTCTGCTCGACTTTCGCCTTGTAATGTCTAACTCAATGAGCCAGATGCAGCTGGACGACCAAAGCCATGTTCTTGGTGAGGAGTTCCTACAGGAGAATGATCTGTTTTAAACTAAATGCAAAAACCCCCAGTGCCTTTAACACCGTCGAGAACCATCGCTCCTCATTTCATCCCACGGTTGATTAACCCTTACAAAGGCCTTATAAATGATAGGACGCCCTCTCCAGAGCTCCGCCCCCGCTCTCCTCCGGGTCCATAAATCTGAGTGTTTTTCTAAAGCGGATCCCGGGCGTCCGTCCCACTGACGCTGCTGCCTTCAGCCCCGTATTTATTTTATGGTCCTCCTCAGTCGCTCTTACGCACTCCCTACGACAGTGATAATGCAGAAAGCCATCCATCAGCAGGTTTAAACACGGGACGTCCGGGCAGGGAACCCAGGGGTGCGGTTCTGTCAGAACACGTGTAACACTCTGTCAACTAAACGGTCCCCGAGCTGGAAGCGTTTGACAAATTCAGCGTCTGGGGAGAGGAAATGCCTGCACCGAGAGGACGGGCAGGAAGCAGACAGGGAAATGGTGGGAAAGTGGGAGATCTAATAGAATCCGGGGATGTTTGTTCATTACAGAGCCAGAGTTTGGCTTTAGGAGAAGGTTTGACTCACCTTGCCTGTGTGAAAGTGTGTGATTGTTGATGGATCCTCACGGTCGGACATCCGGGGGCAGCAGCTCGTAGGAAAGCAGGAAGAGCGACTGGAGTGGACACTATAATCCTAAATCTCTGGGATTAACCAAACCACAGTGTGATGGAATGTAAAGGAAAGACAGAACAACATGATGAAGTTCTCTTCTTCCCTCTCCCTTTCAGGTAGAAATGGATCATCATGTTTACATACTGTACTTCCTGTAGCATTGCCTGAAATAAATGAATGAAAATTAAAATGTTGTACGTTAGCGTAGGGCTGTGCAATTAATCGACATTCAATTACTATTTCGATTATTACATTAAACAATTACTGAATTAGCATAATAAAATAAAAATAAAAACTTTTTTTTTTTTGGCAAAGCAGACTTGCATTATTTCACGGCGCTGGGATTATTTTCCCTTCGCATTTCACGTGCCATGGCTCTTGCTTTTGCCTGACATTAAAACAAACGGCGCTGTGTGATGATGTCATCAGGCCGCGCTGTTCAGTTTGCTTGCGCAGGTGTGAGGGCTGGCCAGCAGGGGGCAGGTGTGAAACAGAGACCTCTCCTTAGTCAAAGCAAACTTGAAATCATCTTTTATGACTGTTCAGAAAACAGAAAATATTCAGCATAGTTTTTTTTATTAATAAATATATAAATAAATAGTTTTTTTTAAAGGCAACAAATAATCGTTTGAATAATTGTGATTTCAATTATGACATATCACATTTTAATAATTATGTGATTATTATTTTTTTAAATAATCGAGCAGCCCTATGTTAGCGTTAGGAGAGTTGCGGAAATGTCATAATTGCACGCATTCAAAAGCCCGATCTTACTGACCTGGAGACTAATTGGAGATTCAAGTAAAATGGGGAAACGTGGAAAAATTGGAATGGAAAAAAATTAACATTTGGGGGGGGAAAAACTGGGAAAATCTGGGGAAAAATTGGGGAAAAAATGTAAAAAGATGAAAAAATGTAAAAAGATGAAAAAATTTGGAATAAAATAAAGAAAAACACCTGAAAAAATGTGTCAAAAATTGGGGGAAAAATAAAAACTTGGAAAGTAATAAACGATATAAATGCAAAAGATACTAAATTGAAGGAAAATGAATAAATTAACATTGTTCCGGCTAAATTCCATATAGACCGATGAGGGCAGCAAATCCAGGTAAAGTAAGTGACGCGCTGACTGTGCACTTCCATACAAATCCGAAGAGTCCAATGTACAAAAATACAGCTGCTTTATTAGGTTCAAAATAGTGTAAAGTTTCAATAATTCATTATAAAATCCAAATCATTACTTCCATAAACAAGGGCTAAAAACACACACAGTGAAGCGGTCAACAAACTGTGTGCTCTTCTGGATTGCCAACACCTGTGTGACTAAGGTGTGGCTCCCCATATGTAGAGCATCACCACAGCCCCTCCTAGTGGTGACACATGGCTCCAACAAACATTATTGATATGTTTTATGGTTGTATATGACAAATATTTTGGTATCAAAAAAAGTATCATTCAGGTAACGGTATCGAAAACAAAGTATCGTGAATTGTGCCTGTGGAGGAGCCTGGTCGCTTCCAACTTCACCCCCGTTTGGAGCTATAGGAATACATTGTGAGAGGCCAAATGCTAACAACATCTTGCACAAAGACCAGACAGGTACACATCAACTCGTCTAAGCCCGGGCAAGAACATATCTCAGCATGGAAAAATGGTGGCCTGTTCCTTTAAAGTACCGGTATTGAAAAAAATATAACGGTGCTCAGCCCTGGTCATGGCTGTCACTGTCTCTGAGTCTGCAGTCTCGAGGAAAACAAAAAGGTTCGATTTCAGCTGAGTCTCCACATGGTCTCCAGCAGTCGTGGCGAACGCTATTTGCTATAGTGGAGTCTAAGAAATGAAAGATGTGCATTACAAAGCTGTACCCGTTACACTTGTGCTTGTTTACCCGTCGTACCGTGATCTCTCTGACGCAGTATTCCCGCTCAGTGAGTACGTGCCGTCTGTAGCAACCCGTGTTCTGTGTTTTTGAGGTCAGCGAGTACAGTGTCTCCCCGGAGTATTTGTGTTGTTTTAAAGTACTGTTCTTGTATAAACACGAGTCTTCTCCTAATGCCTCGGCACTCGGCTGACTCATGACACGTGGGAAACGCGATGAGGCAGAGTCCGTGTGTCTCGGTTTCCATTTAGGTGAACCCGAAGTCTGCTCAAACGACAGGTGCCCAGTTTGTTGTCTTGCAAAGTCCAGCTGCAAATACTTTGGAGGTGCTCAGCTTGTGGCGATGATGGGCCCTGATGCCGGACCTAAAGAGCAGTCAGGAAGGAATTGTTTTATAGGTGGGCCCATCAGCAGTGAAAACCTACCAGAAACTCTCAAAGCAGTTGATCCTGGAGCGTCATAGAGGCCACTGTGATGAGAAGTGAAGGCGCCATGCTAACCACCGGGTCACCAAAAGGTCCAATACACTGATAAAAAGTTCTATTTGCTCACATTAAAACTTCCAACTTAATGCACCTTTAAACTAGAACTAAAACTAAATGCATCAGTTGTTGAAATGTAGGATCTGATTATTGGAGCGGGCGTTTTGATAGAAACTGGCTTTAGCGTTAGCTTAGCGGCCCATTCATTTCCAGGCGTAGCCTAGCCGCCACATCCATTAGTCTATATGTATCAGTTAGCATTGGATATTAAGCCGCTTTTCTCTTAAAATTCGGAACAAAATGAAATGATATCGATGCCAACTGTGCAGTCACATGTTTACTATATATTTGGAGGCATTTTAAAGATCAATTTGAAACCTTGTTTGGTGCTTTACATTAAAGGAACAGGCCACCATTTTTACATACTGAGATATGTTCTTACCTGAGCTTAGACGAGTTGACACGTGTCTGCTTTGTGGCTTCTAACTTCACCCCGTTTGGAGCTATAGGCATATGCAGGGAGAGGCCAAATGCTTACAACATCTTTGGTCTTTTTGCGTGACTGAGCACACAAACAAAGGCCAGACAGGTACACATCAACTCGTCTAAGCTCAGGTAAGAACATATCACAGTATGGAAAACTGCGGCCTGTTCCTTTAATTCCCTGTTTTGCACCTAAATGCGACAAGGCTATACCTTTAATATGGTATGTATATTTAAAAGTGGATTTTTTTTTCTTTGCGGTATCGAAATCGGTGTCGAGAGTGGAGTTTGAAATGTCAGGACCGTGACTGCCCTGGAGACAGTCACTGGACCTGGGACTGTGGTACTTTCCCTGTTGTCATAATGGAGCTTGAACAGGGGGAAGCGACCTGGCCGTGTGAAGCGGCACATACCTGAGCCGTGAGCTGGCGTTTCAGGACAACAGCGTTTCTCAGACAGTGACGTGAGAGAAACGGCCGTGTTTACGCGTCCGTGGTGTTACCGGCAGTGTTATGGTTCGGCAAATGAAAGTTAATGATTTTACAAATGGTTTGTCATGTCTAATTCATCACAGAGCGAAGTCACAGATCAGTCGCCAAATTCCACTTTGTCAGCGGTGTCGAGCGGCCAAACGGTGTTTACTCAAGTAGAGGCGACTGGCCCATGAGTGTGTGAGTGGTGCCTGACCCCCTAATGTCACCTTTAGCTTTGATTACAGCACGTTTACTGAGGCGTTATTTCAATGAGCTTCACGCTGATGATGGGAGAGTGTGACCACAGCGCTGAGCCTTCTCCACCACTCTTTCACAACGTGAGCCCCGGGAATCCTGGCATTGTCATCTTGGAATATGCCGTGCCATCAGGTAAGAAGAAATCCTTTGATGGAATAACCTGGTCATTCAGGATGATCTCATTCTCACCTGGCCAACAGCAGCAGCAGTTAGTCCAATCCAGATGGACACACAGTCGAATATAATGTGACCATTTTTTTATTGCAATAAAATAAATATGAGTCAAAGTTTGTTCACTCTCTGTAGGAAGATACCGTAATGTTTGGACTGGGCAGCACAAGGTGTAGCACTTAGCGTTAGAAGGTCCTGGGTTTGATTCCCACCTGGACGGGGCCTTTCTGAGTGTGTGAGTGTGTGAGAGCCCTAGAGGCCATGAGCTCCACTGCAGGTGTCGTAGCATGTTACATTTTTTACTCATTAATTGTGAGTGAGAGTAAATACTACGCTAACAGAAAAGACAAAGGGACAGAGGGATATTGTTCATCCAGTTACACAGTGGAGATCTTTTTTTTTCTCACTCAAACGTGTCTATAAATACTGTTTAAGTGGCGCTAGCCCACAGTTAGCTTTGCCTGTTAGCCTGTTAGCTTCTTCTTTGTTTTTCTGTTCGTGTGTATTGGTGGCTCCGGTCCGGTGGCAGTCAAGTTGCAAGTGTGGTTTTCTGGCCAGAGACACCAGGGGGAGATGAAAGACCCCCCAATCATCCCATACCCCCACAGGGACTACGGAAAGGATTTATTAAGGTAAACACGTTGCTTAGCACTGCTTCAAAAAGAAAAACGGTACAAAAACAGAAAGATGTTTTTAAAGCCAGCTTTTTCCAGCTGCACCTTTTGCCTTTCTCTCGCGCAAATACCTCGAGAAGGCGACCCATGCTTTTCAGTTCTCGGTTGAACTATTGTAACACTTTCTATTCTGGCCTCCCACACTCGTCACTCCACCGGTTACAATTAGTGCAGAATGCAGCGGCTCGTCTTCTAACCAAACAACAGTTGAACGGCCATAACATGCCTGGTTAAAGAAACAAAAAGTCATTGATCCATCTTCATCTTCATATTAATGCCTTTACAAACACAATCAAGCTCTTCCTCGTCACTTCACATCTCCTCCACCCGTCTCTCACTCCAGCGCTTCCTGCTAGAGCGCTCGAGTATTGATACTTGAAACAAAACTGATATGTGCTGTGTTACAAAACTATTCAAACATCTGTGATGACTTCAAATGTTCCTCACTTACACCGTGTTGCTTTAATGTGGACTGGGAGCACCCGATAACAGCGCCTGAAGGGTTTGTTCTGACAAAAGTAACATTGTGTTTATACTGTCAGCATAAAGCAAGCGCCGATGAAAACCTGTGGACATTATCAGAACGTTTGTGTCGACAGCTCGCCTTAAACCTCAGCTCGTGGACAGAGATTTGCAAATCTTTCTCGACCTCGGCTGTTGGTTTTACCGGATTAGCGTTTCTTCATTGATGAGCGCACGTTCTTTGCCCGCATGGCGTCTAAGAGCCCTGTCAGTCGTGTGTCAGTCATGTGTCAGTCATGTGTCAGTCCGTCTGCAGCCCCGGCCCTTTGGCGCTCGCCCGGCTCCTGTTGACTCCCGTTGCTCCGCTACAATCTCCTCCCTCATCAGCGCCGGAGTGTTTTCTCTCCGAGGCTGTGATTCGGCGCGAGGAGACGTGAAGGACGGGGCGAGCGGCAGGCGGAGGGGGGGCCAGGCCCGCTCCAGCGCCGCCTCAAAAGCCGTAAATATTGACTTTGCTAAGCCGCTGTTTAGATTGGAGGCCGCTCTGAGAAAATACGTGAAATCCGGGGCAGTTTTGGTAAATGTGTAGCGCGTGCGTTCGGAGACAGTTTGGATCGCGCTTCTCACAGCAGCGGCTACTTTGTGTAAACGCGGTATTACAAACAAAGCCGGTTCTGTCAGGGTTAATCGAATCACATGTTCTCGTGCAGCAGGGCCCACTGGCAGGATGGGCTGAGCCTTTGTGCCTATACGAACGACATTGTCAATTCAGAAAACAGTTCTAATGTCACCTGTCGCTGTCAGACTATCACGCTAAAGGGCTGCTGTGTAACTTTTTATGCAAATCTCTCTTTTGCATGTGTGTCTAATTCACATTTTTGTATGGGTGGCATTGTTTTGTAGGTTTTCTGGTGAGAGAGACAACTGAAAGGTCCAGTTGGGTTCCATAGGTTCCATAATGCACCTTTAAGGTTTTACAGTTTTGGGGCGGAATCCATGAGACTTAGTTAGTCCAGAATGTCGACACAAGAAGAGTTTCTATTGTTGCTTTTTTTTTGTTTTTTTGTTCTGAAGCTGGTTTCCTGTCATGATTTTTGAAGCCTGTTAATAAACACAACCTTTTTGCTGTTGCCCCAAATTCAACATGTCTCGGTTCGGTGAATTCGGTGAATGTTGTCCTGTTTGTGACGAGAACTTTTAGTGTGTCCTCTGTCCTCCCTGGGAGAGGCTCAGTGCTTCATTTGATCCCCTGTTTGGGGGGGAGGCATTCCCCCAATTTTCAGTTTTTCAGGGTTAAGGAACCGGGAAATATTTAGGAAGATCCGGCAAAGATTTGATCCATAATGGGTGGCAGTAGTGAGTATAAAATTACCAACTAGCTTCTAGCCCCTTTAAAGCAGTACTATGTAATTTGTTTACCTTAATAAATCCTCCGTAGTCCCTCTGGGGGTAATGCAAGTGTTAATGGGATGATGGAGGGTCTTTCATCTCCCCCTGGTGTCTCTGGCCAGAAAACCACAATTGCAACTTGACTGTCACCGGACCGGAGCCACCAATACACATTAATAGAATCACAAAGAAGAAGCTAACAGGCTAACGAGCAAAGCTAACTGCGGGCTAGCGTTACTTAAACAGTATTTGAAGCCAAGTTTGAGTGAAAAACATTATCTCCATTGTGTGACTGGATGAACAATATCCCTCTGTCCCTTTGTCTTTTCTGTCAGTGTAGTATTTACTCTCATGGACAATTAATAAGTAAAAAATCTCTTGCTACGACACCTGCAGTTGCGCTTATGGCCTCTAGGGGCAAGTCTTGTGTGTTAGATTCTCTGGGCTGCAGCTGGTGTGGTTCTCAGTGTGGCCTGGCACGGTCAGGACCTGTGGCAGAGCTCGGTATGGCCTTTCCTGAGACCTCTAATGACGCCTTCGTGTCTTCTCGTTTAGACGACGGTAACAGTTTATTTTCTTGTCTAAACAGAAACGGGCTGTCTTGTCTTCAGCAGGTACAAAACTCTGCAGCAACAGAAGGGCTCATATTACTCCCATTCTAAAACTCTTCATTGGCTCACAGTCATTTTCCATTTCCATTTTAAAATCCTGGGGCTGACTTTCAGAGCCTTGCATGGCCAGGCTTCCTCCTGTATCAGAGACTTGCTATGTCCCTAAACCCGCTCTCGGAGGCTGAGGTCTCTGGATCAGAACCTTCTCGTGGTCCCTTCTACTCATTTGTCGCCACGATTTTCCGCCTCCCTTCGTTCACTTGATTGTGTGGACTGAAAACCTACTTGTTTCGGAAAGGCTTTTAATGCTAGTAGATTAAACATTTCTATTGTCATTTTGTTAAGCTCTTTGTGACTTCTCTGTCGGGATGCACCGATAGCAGTATAGGGTATCGGGCCGATACCACATACTCATACTCATTAATGAGGTCCCGATACCAGAAGCAGATACAACTTGACGTGTGGCAAATATCATCCATCATTCCTGTTACCATTTTTTAATGTTTAAATCCAAGTATGTTTCTGTTCTAACTTATCTGCAGTAAATGTAGTTTCAGTGGGTACAGCATGTGCTTCTGTGCTAGTTAGCATTAGCATTAGCATTAGCCTGCAATTGGCAAATTGGTCAAATTTTGTCATTCCTGTTACTATTCTGAGGAAGAGAGATAGGAAAAATCCATTAAAAAAATGTAAAAGAGAGACTGAGATGGCCTCAATACGTTTTTGTACACCTAAACATGTCCCAATTAAAAAAAATATCAAGAAAAAACAGTTTTAAAACAACTTTTTTTGGGGCCGGTTTTAACGCTGAAAAGGCACCGATTTGGCGGAATGACCCAAATGTTGTTAGTGCTGCAGCGTCTGCAGTGTTTACAAGATCAGGCTAATGTTGCTAATGTTGCTAACTCGCGGCTAAGAGTTTTGCCCACACAGTTTTATGCGCAGGGGCTTATTTATCTAAAAAACGAACCCAGCGACTAAAAAGTCCTCAGAAAATCCAAATTAAAGAGATACAGCATGTTTATATTGAGCCAAAAAGAGCTGCAGAAAAACAACCAAAATGCTGAAGCTACTGGATAAGTTTCTATAAACACAGGAGAAAATCCACACGGAGCTATTCTTCGAAACACAACACATATACACTGAACATTAGGGCGGCAACTAACGATCATTTTGATAGTCGATCAATCCATCGGTGATTTACACAACTAATTGATGGCTGTGAATAGTGTATTGAAATGGTGAATGTTTTCTTTTCTTTTTTTCCTTTTTCTCCTTTTTCCATCTTTTTTCCTTCCTTCTTCCCCTTCTCCATCTTTTATCACATATATATAAAAAAATCTCTGTTTAATTCTGTGTTTAAAAAAAATAAAAAAAATAAAATTACATTACTATTTCAATAATCGATTAGTTGTCGACCGATCAATACTATTGTTAAATAAAAATACATAAATGAATAAAGCACAAGCATTGAGGAGCTTTAGGACATGAGCTGTTCTGTCTATGATGGACAGTGCAATGAAAATTAAAAATAATATGGAATGAAAAAAAAAATACATTAAATGGTGAAAAGTGCTTTATATAAATAAACATTTCTTACTTCCATTTCGCAGCTTAATTTGACTGAGCAAACCAGCCCTGAACCTCGACACCCGTGGTCTGAGGATTTCGTAAGCGCTTTGGTCTCACCCACATTCTCACCGCTGGGTCCAGACACCTTTCAGCACGCGGGATCTCTTTACAAGCGCCGCCGTCCAAGTCCCGCCGCTTCACTGGAGAATTGCATCACGCCGCTTTATGCCATTCTCCACACTTCTCCTTTCCCATCCCAGCGCTTCGAGCAACCTCTCGTTAGCCGCGTAACCTCACCAGCGCGGACGCTAATGGCCTCGCTTAATGGCGGTCCGGCGGCGCGTATGTAATGCCTTTCGAGCCCGGAGTTATGCGTGTGAATTTTCCGATACGTCATGGCCGCGCATCGTCCCGGGATTTCGAGCGTCTTAAAGAGCGATTAGACATTTGTTGGCGCTTTGATTCGGGCTCTATCCAGAAGTGTCCGGGGCGACTTTCCCAGATGCTGGCTCAGCATTAGGAACAGATGTGAGGAGAGAGAGAGAGAGGGAGAGAGAGAGAAGCCAGAAGTTCCATGTCACCGCTTCCTGGGTTTAACGAGACGGGCTTAAACGCCATTATCTCGACTCGCTCTTGGCTCGGCGACAAAAGGGAGCGAAACACAAGTGCGGCCTATAGAAGTGTAGAGTAATCCATCACGAGGACAAGCTGCGGTCCGTGTAATCATCCTCCTCCATCATGGCGTTTACATCTGCGAGGGGAGGACGGGCTGAGCGTTCACGTCGTGTATGATAAAGTTATACATTACACACAAGAATGAAAGAACGTCAGCTCTGATGTTCGGATCCAGAGTTGACAGAGAAAAGGAGCATTGCTTTCAGGATTAGAGTAGACCTCGCAGCCTCACTCAAACATTCCTCAAAAAGGAACATGATAAAGCTGATAAAAATACTGAACCGGTTTTGGCTGGTGGACAGGTTATAGATGTAGTTAATGCTAGACCTTTCTGTTTCCAAAGCACTGTTTTCAAATGAGCCGGCCATTGTGTACTCATTTTTTCATGAGCTGCCAGTGATGTCAGTAATCAGACTACTATTTTCAGTAACGAGTATATTTTCCAGAGCAGTAATCAGATATCAAGTTACTTTTCCAAGTCACTGTGAGTTATTTTCCTTAGAAAAAATGTATGCTTCTTCTTTCTTTCTTGGATGGACGTAACATCTGTGACAAGTTACATTTTCAGCATGAAAACAACCCATGACATAAACGTAGACAACAATGGAAGAGGAGACAGATGGAAATGTGTCACTATTCTGAATCTGTGGCTGATTTGTTGATGTTACTGTTAAAATGCACTTCCAAAAAAGGTTGGTTGGTTGGTTGATTGGTTGGTTGGTTGGTTGGTTGGTTGGTTGGTTGGTTTGTTGGTTGGTTGGATGGATGGTTGGTTGGTTGGTTGGTTGGTTGGTTGGTTGGTTGGTTGGTTGGTTGGGTGGGTGGGTGGGTGGGTGGGTGGATGGATGGTTGGGTGGGTGGGTGGGTGGATGGATGGATGGATGGATGGATGGATGGATGGATGGTTGGTTGGTTGGTTGGTTGGTTGGTTGTTGGTTGGATGGATGGATGGATGGATGGATGGATGGATGGATGGATGGATGGTTGGTTGGTTGGATGGATGGATGGATGGATGGATGGATGGATGGATGGATGGATGGATGGATGGATGGATGGATGGATGGATGGATGGATGGATGGATGGATGGATGGAAACACAAACCGCTTCATTTGCATTTTGAGGTGGTGGAGGTGATGTTGGCAGCTGGTGAATGTAACTGATAAAGTACCTTGTAACTTAGTTACCTTTAAAGGGGCTAGATGCAAGTTGGCCATTTTACACTTAATACTGCCACCTCAGGTCATACATGGAACTGCACCTTTTATATTAAGCTCGTGCTTGACGGTAATTCGGAGGCAGTTGTGGTGAACAGGTCTGAGCTTATTCTACACATTAGTACGTGTGGAACATGTAGGGGGAGGAAAATACTTATATTTAACATTTTTAAACTCCATATAGTCTCTTTAAAATCAGGTAGACAGTAAAGTAACTAAGTTACTTTTTAAGGGAGTAATCAGGAATCTGTAATCAGATTACTTTTTTAGGTAATCTGTGGCAACACTGGGTACTATGAAGGGAAAGAGCAAAAAGTAATATATAAATCATACCTCGATTCATCCATCCATCCATCCATTTTCTTCCGCTTTATCCGGGGCCGGGTCGCGGGGGCAGCAGTCTCAGCTGTTCTGGGGGGACCCCGAGGCGACACCAGGCCAGCTCTGAGACATAGTCCCACCAGCGTGTCCTGGGTCTTCCACGAGGCCATGTCCCACTAGGACATGCCTGGAATACCTCCCGCGGGAGGCGACCAGGAGGCATCCGGAACAGATGCCCTAGCTCGATTTAGCATCTGGTAATTAAATAAGTCTTGCAGCACGTAACACAGAACAAAATCATCTTATTGCACCTGTTGTACACTCCAACCAGAAGAAAAGTGTCCTGGATGTAACTGTTCTGATCTGGGGCTGCTGGAGTTGATCAGGTCTAGATTCAGCAACACCATGAACCCAAAGAATGAGATCATCTGAACATCCTGAATGACCAGGTTATTCCATCCATGGATTTCTTCTTCCCTGATGGCACAGGCGTAGACGATGCCAGGATTCATTGGCCTTACATTGTGAAAGAGTGGTTCAGAGAGAAGGACATGGATCGGCCGCCACAGAGTCCAGATCTTTACCCCATTGAGAATCTTTGGGATGTGCCAGTGAAGGCTTTGCAAAATGGTCACACTCTCCCATCATCGATACAAGATGTTGGTGAAATATGTAACACTGGATCTTTTGACTTTGCAGAATCTTATTCACTGGAAAAACGACCATCTTTAATGAGATAAATGACTTAGAATCGCTTGATTAAAGATTCTTATTCAAATTTGAGTCGGTTTGAACTCAAATTCGCCAATGGAACAAGAATAAATCCCACTTGAAATCTGACAAAGCTAAAGGCGTCCAGTGAAATATTAAAGCATTTGGCGACTTTCCCTTGGGTCGGGCAGTGTAAGATTAAATACCTTTTTGCCCTTAAACAGTAGATGGTAAATTTTCATTTTATTTGACAGAAGAAGAAAAATCTCTTTCCATTGGCAGATGTTTTAACTTGGCATGGTCAGAATCACTCAAATGAAGGTAAAATATTATGAATTCCAGTGATTTAACTAATCGATATACAGTATGTAAATCAACTTAACCTCAGCACAGTGAAGGTTTGATGATGCTTTTCACTGGTAAAAGCTTTGTTCATGTGTCACTCTACAATCGTTTGACATTCATCCAGCTGAGGCTCTCCTCCTGGAAAATCTGAACTGTAAATTCCTTTATTCTGGTGCATTTCAAGCCTTTTAAGACCCCGGTCTGCACACCAGTATCCCTGCTCAAATCCATAAAGACTCTCCCAAGGCATTAATGCATTTAAAAGCTGGAAAAGGAGCATATTCGTCCCTTGTGTGCGATTGAGAAAGCCTCCGAGCGCCTGAGGTGGCTCCTGGTGTAATCTGTGTGTGCTCTGAGGAACTTGCGACCTCTCTACGCCGTCCTCCCTCTGCACGTCTGTGAGAACGAGCTGCTGCTGCGCTGCTGGGTTCAGTTTCTCTTTGTGCCGGAGACTGCGTTCGCTCATTGTCCGCTCTCCGCACAATACACGTGTTTGGGCTGCCGGGACAAAGCGCGCAGATCGCATGTACGCCCCGAGGCTGATTGGATGTCTCTGGGTCTGTGCAGGGAATCGGGATGACTAATGCGTCTTTTTAGGGGACTGTGCATGTTGATGAGGGGAAGGGTTTGTTGAGGATGTTCTTGCAGATGTGCCTCCACTTTCAGGCGGAGAAGGAGGCCCCAGGGGCTGGTCTCCAAACAAAACGTCTACAAACGTTGCACCTGGTCATTGTTTGGTAGTTAATGGATCTTCAAACCTCTATAACCTGACATTCCTCATACTGACAAACAGCACATTGTGCTCATTTTCATGTGGACAAGTCCTGGAATTTCAGAAACTATAGGTTCTTTAAAGTGTCGAGAAAGGCAGTATACAGCCCACTCTTCCCTTCTCTCTCCTACTCATCAAGATTCTCTGTGTAGCTCTGTGATGAACAGAAGTGAAAGAAATTACAATCAAAAACTTGTGAAAAATCACGATCTGGACATTTTATATATATTATTATGTTTCTTTTCTTTTTTTTTTTAGTCTGTGGGGACGTGGTGTTAGTCTGAGGGGGTGTGGTGTTGTGTAGCGAACAGTTGTAAAACCAACACTTCTCTCTCACTCTCTGGAGCGTTTGACAAAGCAGAGCGGCTTCACATGGAAAGATCCAAACAGTTGAGATTTTAACATTTCTCTTGTTTTTAAATGGTTAAAATTGGTCCAAGGACGACTGAGAAACATCCTGTTAAAGTCTTCAATCCGAGAACCGGGCAAAAACACACAATAACACACGGTGTTTCAAAACGTGTCAACAACGTTGTCGTTGAAAATTGACTTGAAACTACCATATTTAGGCATTTGCCTCTTCCCATAACGTTAGTGTCCGTCCAGAGAGGAGAGAGGAGTAAATCAGAAAGGAGAGTGTAACGGGGGAGTGTTGACCCCCGTTATCTCAAATCAGTGATTTTGATCAAAACTAGCCTCAGTTTAACAGCTAAATCCCCAAAACAGCGCAGCCTCAATGTGTTTAGACAAAGATCAGTCTTTCCTGAACTTCACGTCCGTCCACCACACCTTCATTTCAGAGAAATGCTCCACTCCTTCCAAACCCCTCTGCCCCTAACTGAATTATGTTCTGGCAATATCCAGCATGTATCTGACATCTATCTTCACGTACATGTCAGCATGTCTATCTGCTCCACACAGGACACACACGTCCCTCCTGTGAATCACCACGACTCCCCCCCCCCCCCCCCCCAGGGCTGGATTGATATGTGGCAGCACAGTGGCTGAGCAGTTACAAGGAGGTCCCAGGTTCAATTCCCTGACCGTGGATGGGTCCTCCGGGTCCTCCGGTTTACCTCATCAACCGAAAACATGCATAGCTTAATTATCCAGCAGGTGATACTGACCATCAGCCTGGCTCCACATCTGGAGCCGGTTTTCCTGGCCACTGCACAGTTTGTCCCAGCGGCATCAAAGGATGGGGCAAATATTTGACAGTATCTCTACGGGACCACTGATATCAATCTGGGATGTATTTGGCCTAAACCACCACAAGTACTGTGAGAGTTCAGCGAGCAGGCAAGGGAAGTAAAAAGTGACCATTTTGGAGTTTTAATTTGGCCGCTTCAGGACAGTTGGGTATATAAGTGTAGAAACATGCATTTAAATGTATTCTCAATCATGAAATTGAGAATATAACCAAATAAGCAGCCAATCAGAAGGCTCATTTTGGACGCTCCTGGACTTTTCTATGTGCAGAGGCTGATGAGGACTTCGATCCAGATTCTTGGTTTGTGCATTTCTCAAAACCTTCCTCATTCTTTGTCCGACACTGGGATTATTCTCGCTCTACAAACCCATTTGTCACACAAAAACTGAACACATGAACAGTGTTTCTGCAGGAGTGTGTTACAGCAGATCTGCTCTGTTGTGTTCCCCAAGAGAGCAGCGCTTTTATTTTAATCCTAATAAAGAAATGAATGTGCAACGTTTAGGAAAATGTTTCTTTTCTGGATTGTTATATCCTGTGACAAAAAGCGCTTGTCTGGGGGAAATATCCCAAACTGCGAGTCCATGCGTTAAACTCGATACATGAAATCTGACTAAGTTTCTCTAAACGTTCCTGTTCTGTGCCACGACAGTGACAGATTATACCTGCGTGTTTTATAACAGGAGCTCTGCTTATAGCTCCATCCGCTCTGATATAATACATTTACGGGGCAGGTCCGGACTCCAAATATGAATCCGATCCGAGTTTTTTCAGAGCACGTCGGTCCCGGACTGGGAGTAAACTGGATCCCGCTGCTCATGTGTCCCTCTGTCGCCACGCGCTCAGCCGGCGTGGGCGGACCATGCGGGATTCAAGGGTTTGTGATGGGCAGAAAGAAATGAAACAATCAACCTGAGCCGTGAGGGGAAACCGCCGAGAATGTGCAGTGTTGCAAAGACGAGAAAACGGATCCGAGAAACATTTCTGGACGAGTGGAGACATGATGAGAGGGTGAAATGTGCCATGAGACTGGGGCCGTGCGCCTTTTCTGGTATTTGATGAGAATTTGAAACTCATCTTGATCACTATCTTACATTTTGCTGAAACTGCAATAATGTTAAGTCTGTGTTTGTGCAGATCTCCACATTCTGCAGATCCATGGATGAACCAGAGCTGGTCTGTGGGATGCTTCTTGCCCAGATTTGAATGAATAAATTAAGAACTTTATTGTCATTATACCACTGTACAACGAAATTCCATAGACCAGATGTGGGGTTCGTCCTGAGCCGCTGTGGACCAATCTGACCAGCATGTTTTTGGAGGTAGAGGAAACCGAAGAACCCAGAACAAACCTACGCAGACACGGGAGAACATGCAAACTCCCTTCATTATCCCTTATAATGGTCATACCGCCTTTGCGATGCCCAATCCCGTCAGACCTTGGAAGCTAAGCAGGGAAGGGCCTGGTCGGTATTTGGATGGGAGACCGTTTGGGAACACCAGGAAGCCCAGCGAATGTAGTGCGTGAGTGAGTGGTTGGTGGTGGTCGGAGGGGCCGATGGCGCAGACTGGTTGCCTCGCTTCCGTCAGTCTACCCCAGGGCAGCTGTGGCTACAATAGTAGCTTACCACCACCGGGTATGGAGTAAACGAATAGTGCAATGTAAAGCGTCTTTGAGTATCCAGAAAAGCGCTATATAAAACCAATGCATTATTATTATTATAATGGGATTCACTCCTCTCCTGGAACCCCCACCTTAACGTGGTGGAGGGGTTTGAGCGCCCGAATGATCCTGGAGCTCTGTTGACGGGGGCTTCGTGCCCCTGGTAGGGTCTCCCAGGGCAAACGGGTCCAAGGTGACGGGTCAGACAAAAAGCGGTTCAGAAGCCTCTTATGAGAGACCAACAGGCCCATTTAGAAACGTGAGTCCTTCCGTGGACCCACCACCTGCAGGAGGAGCCATAAGGGGCTGGTGCAATGTGACACGACCCGGCAACGGACAAGTGGAAGAAAATGGATGGATGGATGATATTCACTGTAAACATTGTCAACTGCCATTTAATTGGACTTCGCCCAACCCTATGGTCAATCTCCTCTAAAATGGTGCAGCACCTCCTGGGTTAGTCCATTTCAGAGCGTGGTGTCCTGCACTGGTCAGAGCTTTTTACCACGTTACAATGTTCTTTTATCAAAAATAGTGCTTGGATCTTCATGGGCAACTATAGCTTTGCTCCCAAGAACCTCTTCAAGGTGCAAAATGCTCCAAGATCAATTGTTTGGAAGGTTTCCTCTGCTGATGGACAGCTCTCACCGTAAAACCTACAAAGCAATTCAAGTGCCATGCTGTACTCGTTCAGACGCCGGGTCACTACAAGGTCACATACGCACAAATATCTACTTTTTTTCTACATCAAAAGTTGCATAATGCATCTTTAAGTTCCTCCATATCCAGGAAAGGCTTTCTCTTCTCACCTCAGGGGGTAAGACTTCAGAGGCCACAGGACTGCGAACGCTCCAGTGGGAGAGTCAAGGATTAATAAAACATCACGAACGACTGAATCAATTTCTTAAAGGTCTGACGGATTTCGGAAAATTCTTCTTCCCATTGTTCGGACGGATATTGCAATTGTGAAAACCTGGTGGTCTCCTTTTTGTTCTCCGTGAGCTATGAAATTAAACCCGACAGAGACATTTGAAAATACTTGTGTAACTATGGGATTTAGGCACGCCCTGGACGGTCGGCCAAGACGAGATTTCCAAACGATGAAAGAAAATGAAATAGTTTCATCTTACCACTTGACTGTGCTCCCCTAAACATGTTAGCATAAAGAGCAAATGCATCTATAAAAGCCTGACGTTCGCCAAGGCAGTAATATCTTTGGAGTCATTACTCTTCTGTGGAGATGAAGAAAAAGCCTTGGGGGGGGGGGCAGCTCCTTTGGAAAGAGCTGAGTCACAGGTTGGAACCCCGTGGTCCATGATAACATTTTAAAGACCGCAACTAGATGAGATTTTCACTCCTCATTTCTGTCTTTGTGATTTGCCTTTTTGTCTACGTGACCGACCGCAGATCCCTCGGTGTGTGGAATACTATACAGGGAGCGCTCGTGTTTCTCGCCAGGGCGGCTCAGACAGTTCAGACGTTGGCTGTAGGCGACGCATGGCAAGCACAGGCATTTTTTATTACTGTATTATTTATTCATAGGTAACTAAGAGCTGACTGAGCCCGGAGCTAATCCCTCTCATGGCAGCAGCTTCAGCGGAGCTTTAAGTGTTAGCCTGAAGAGGAACCCATGCCAAAAGGTGAAAACGCAGACTGGGCGATAGAGGCTCAGGGGGTGGAGGGGTCATTGTTTGACCTTTTGTCGAAACCCAGCTGGAGGAGGAGGAACACGTAACACCACATGCACGAGAAGGATTTGATTTGAGAGAGAGACGTCCCACCAAATGTTAGAGGCCATCGCTTGTGCATGTTTAAAAGTTGACTAAGTAACTTGTTTACCTTAATAAATCCTTCCCGTAGTCCCTCTGGGGGTAATGCAAGTGTTAATGGGAGGATTGGGGGTATTTCATCTCCCCCTGGTGTCTCTGGCCAGAAAACCACAATTGTAGTTTCCCTGCCACCGGGTCAGAGTCACCAATACACACTAATGGAATCACGAAGAAGAAGCTAACAGGCTAACGGGCAAAGCTAGCTGTGGGCTAGCGCCACTTTAGCAGTAATTACAGCCAAATTTGAGCAGAAAAAATGATCTCCACTGTGTCATTGAGTTGGGGCACAGTGTACAATATCCCTCAGCATAGTATTTATCTCTCACGGACAATTAATGAGTAAAAAAAAACGCAAGATGCAGTGACGCTTATGGCCTGTAGGGGCGTAAGTTACTTAGTACTGCTTTAAAAACATTATATTGGGTACTTCTTCATGTTTTGTGTATAGAATAATAGAATAAGAATAATATGGTGACTCTGGGACAAAGAAGTCAGGGTTGGTTTGGAGTCCCCCTGGAGCTCCCTCTGTAGGCAGCAGTGTGAATGACAATAAAATCAAGCTTTCTGTTTCAGCCTAGTTTACACCTCCATTAAACACTTTTAGGGTCATTCATAGTAATAATATAAGCTTATGCATAAATGCCATTGAAAATAGGGGGAATCCAAAATCAAAACGGCCATCATGGCACCAAAATACAAACTATGGCCACTGCCTCTTCTCCGTCCGCCATGTTTGTTTACTCTGAAGTCACGTTTGATCTCGAGAGATTTTGATTTCCCGTCTGACCTGGGAATGTTCGTGAGTGAAATCGGTTTGTTGTATGACGTGTGGGGTCTCTAAGGTTTGGAAAATCTGCAGACAATTTTTAAATCTTCCCGTGTTTACCAGGCTTAGAGAGCCTGGTCGTTTTTCCTAACACTTATTTTTCTACAACCAACACTTCACTGACTGAGGAACAAATACTTATTCCAGAGCATTATTTGTCTAGACCAGGGGTGCCCAAACTTTTGGTCTCCGAGGGCCAAAATTAAAAAGTGCTTGTGGGTCGCGGGCCAAACACGGCGATGTCAAGCATGAAACACACATATAACTGCAAATGTTATTATTTTATTTACTTTTTATTTTTTCGATAGCCTACATTTGCATTTGATTCTATCTATGCAAATAACATGCTATATTAAAACAAATGGTAACTTTGGCAAAAGCCTAATTTTAGTAAAACAAAATCAACAATTGTAGCAATTTAGTGCAAAAAAAAACCAAAACACCTGCATTTACAGCACCTCAGTAAGTAACTTTAGCTCATCACATTAGATTATTTTGATATGTCAGTTCAGCATCAATTCTTTTAGTCAATTTTTAACATGTACTGCTGTTGACGTCAACAAACTTTGCAATAAAAGTTGGAAAACTGAGAAAGTTGATGCTACAACGCTCTGTAATTGATAAATACCAAGACACCACAACAGTGTTTCCTTAACTTTGCGAAAGGAGTGAAACAGCGCCCCCAATTTGACGCTCGTGGTCAAAAAGTGTACTGCATCCATATTTACCATTGAGAATGAATGGAAGAGAGTTAGTATTAACCACATGCAGCGCAAAAGTAGGTCACTCTCTGGCGGGCCAACAGATAGTGTCGGCGGGCCAAATTTGTCCCGCGGGCCCCACTTTGGGCACCCCTGGTCTAGAAGTATGCGTACCTTTACCCAAATAACAAAAGCAAGTGAGTAAACACGGGAAAAACAAAACAAACCTGTGAAAACTGGAAGGCTCACCTCGTTCTTATGTAAGCTCTAACCCGCTACTTTACAATGCTCGTTTTGTTATTTCATAATTTATTACAAATATAATTACACATCTTTCTGATTTACAGCCCGTTGGGTCCAGCGTAATGTGTTTTCATGGTTACGATCCTCACAACAGCCCGCGGCCGTGTAGCCTTTTTCTTAAACGTTGTTGCTCGACACACTGGCACCCGAGCGCCGAGGGAGACGGCTCGGATCTGCGATAACGTGCGTGTCCCAGCGTCTCATTACCAGCGCCGCTCCGGGCCACGGCAGCGAGCGAGCGAGAGAGAGAGAACACAGAAGGGCGTGGCCCAACCTGTCGCTCAACAACCACGAGCCGTTTCTAATAATATCCCCGCAGTGGATCCCAGCCAAGGAGCTGCCAGCAGCGACGGAGACATGTCGGCCATTGTTCGGAGACTTTTCTAGGAATTTGCTCGTTTGGGCCCCGAGGCGCAGCGAGGATTTGTCAAACAAGACACAGCTCAGCGAAAAAAATGATTCACGAGTTTGAGTTACGACAAGTGTCTAAGTGGAATTAGGAGCAGCACGCCAATCCGAGCGCCCCCGTGACCCGCCTGAACTGTCAGGGCGGAGACTCACATATGGCTCTTCGTGTTTACCTTTACAGTTTATTTTGATTCATGACTTCTTCACCTTTCTACTGCATGGCAAGTTTATTTGTAGAGCACAATTCATACACAAGGCAATTCAAAGTGCTTCACAGTTACAGAAAATTACAAGAAAACAGATCAAATCAATAAAACATCAACATAAAAATGAATAAATTACAGTCAAAGGCAAAAGTTGCAGATAAAATACTTGCAGTCATATGCATGAGGCCTGTCTCACTGTTCCAGATTTTAGCTTTAGCCTCACCGTGTTTATTATGGACTCTGGAACCACCAGGAGACCCCTCCCTGAAGTTCTCAGGGCCCGAGATGGTTCATACGACTCTAACATGTCAGAGATGGACTTTGGTGCTAAACCATGAAAAGACTTGTAACAAGCAGAGCTGCTTTAAAGTCTATTCTCTGAGTGATAGGAAGCCAGTGCAGAGACCGGAGCACCGGACTAATATGGTCGTATTTCCTGGTTCTGGATGTTCTGCATGCATGCATTCTGCATCCTATGGTCATGAGATTTGGGTAATGACTGAAAGGACAAGATCGCGAATACCAGGAGCCAAAATGAGTTTCCTCACCCTTCGAGATCGGGTGAGGAGCCCAGTTACCCTGGAGGAGCTCGGAGCAGAGTCGCTGCTCCTTCACGTCGAAAGGAGCAACTGAGGTGGCTCGGGCATCTGTTCCGGATGCCTCCTGGTCGCCTCCCGCGGGAGGTGTTCCAGGCATGTCCTAGTAGGAAGACCCAGGACACGCTGGTGGGACTATGTCTCTGAGCTGGCCTGGTGTGGCCTCGGGGTCCCCCCAGAACAGCTGGGGGAGGTGTGTGAGGATCGGGAAGTTTGGGCATCTCTGCTGAGACTGCTGCCCCCATGACCCGGCTAAAGCGGAAGAAAACGGATGGATGGATGGATGGAGAATCAGTCACAAAAGAGACTTTTCTAACCCAGCTTCAATGTGACAGAGTCTTCTTTATTTCAATGACACTTCACAAATTAGCATCTTTGATTGGACTGACTCATAACTCGGAGTACAGTATGAAACAAAGTGGGAGTGGCCCATTCCTCCTCCCCTCCATCCCGTCTGTGAAGCAGGAGATTGAAATAGTGAGATAATTCAGAGAGTTGTGGTGACAGCTGCCGCCTCGGGCCGAGCTTTCAGACCCTCTGCTTCTGCTGCGAGGGACCAGCCAAGAGTCAACAATCTGAGCTCATCTGCATTCTTCCGCTCTTCCCGACAGTTTAGCAACGCGACACGTCGTTAAACGCTGAGGAGGAGGAGGAGGAGGAGGAGGAGGGAAGGCATCGTGGTCTAAACAAAACGTGAGACTAACCCCGTAAAACCACGCTTTCTGTGAACACGGCTGCCATCGTGGTCTGAAACTCTTACATACATTGTTTTGGGACTGTCGGTGTGTCAGGAGTGAGATTCCAGGGATCAAATTTGTGTTCCCAGGATTGTGTCGTCAAAGCTGCTACGTACCAAAGTTCTCTTTCATATGAAAACATCTGGACTCTGCAGTGCGTTAGATACACTGTCTGAGCAATCAAAAAAGGCATCACTGAAAACAAAAGGTCACACGCTTGAATATTTGGTTTTAGCACGTGTGTCTTTCAACACATTCGCTCTGGTGATGTTGCAAAAAGCTTCTGCATTAAAAGATCCAGGGCCCAATCTTGTGTCTCCAAATGCAGACGTGATTTTGCCGCTCCAGACTTAGCACATTTAAGTGGGTGGAGACTAGGGATGGGCACCGTCAAACAGTACCTACTTGGAACCGACCGAAAAGCTCCAGTCAGGGGTGGTATCGAAAAAATATAATTCTTTCGGTGACAGTTTTCGGTTCTTTTTCTCTCCAGACCCGCATTGAGTTTAAAAAATGCATGTATGAGCAGATAATGAGCAGCTTCAGCGCAAGTGGAGCGAAGAAAAGCTACACCTTAAAGCTATAACTTACAGGCCTCTTCAGACTTCACAAGACAAATTGGCCTTAAAGCGAAGCGAAGCTACAACGCACTAAACTTTTGTAATAGAGATGGCAGAGCCGCGGTCTGCGTCAGGACTGAGCCAGGTCTAAACCAGGACTTACTCCGGTCGTAAAACCCAGAGCTAAACTAAACCAGTTATAAACCAGGACTGAATAAGAAACTTTAGTTTTTAGGCAAATTGAAAAGCAAAACCAAGCAGTGACAACAAGAAAGACGTCTTTACCTTTAGCAGCAAACCCGGAGGCGGAGCTTACTTGCTGTTGTTACTTGCTGTGCTGGTTTATAGAAAAGTGAGCGCTCACACCATGTAAGGATCTTTGACGTGTGGAGCTTTCGCTTCGTCAAAGTGCAGTGAGTTTAGAAAAGTTTATCTGAAGGAAACCATGTCCTGATGTGGATCTGACTCTGCGGCTCAGAAGGTAATAATGTCCTTTCTCTCTTTTTATCTCTGCTTAAGTGGAAATTCTGCTCAAAACACGAAGTTACAGGCGGCGCTGCTGCGGCCTGAGGAGCCTCTGTTGTGCTGTTTTCGTTCTTTTTTACACGTTAATTTTATTGAATTACAATAACATAGGTATCGAAAAAGGTACCGTTAAGGCACCGGAACCGAAAAGCAGGTATCGTTAAAGTACTTGGTATCGGAAAAAAAAACGGTATCCATCCCTAGTGGAGACACACTTTTTCCTCAACCAGATCGACTCCGCGGCCTGGAGAGGGGTTGTGGGGGAGTGGGGGGTGAACGTGTGCATTTGTTTTGTTTCACGTTCACGCCAAGCGGGACGATCCGCGCCACAGCGGACGCTGTAGCTCTCTCTCCCTCTCCAGACGGGAATATTGTTTAGCTCACAATGGGTAGTACTAAGTAACGTGTTTACCTTAATAAATCCTTCCCGTAGTCTCTGTGGGGGTAATACAAGTGTTAATGGGATGATTAGAGGGTCTTTCATCTCCCCCTGGTGTCTCTGGCCAGAAAACCACAATTGCAACTTCGCTGCCATCAGGTCGGAGCAACCAATACACACTAATAGAATCACGAAGAAGCTAACAGGCTAACGGGCAAAACTACCTGCGGGCTAGCGTCACTTTAAACAGTATTTACAGCCGAGTTTGAGTGAAAAAAAAAATATTTCCATTGTATAATTGGATGCACAATATCCCTCTCTCCCTTTGCCTTTCCTGTCAGCGTAGTATTTACTCTCCAAGACAATTAGTCTAAGTTAAAAAATCGCAACTTGCTACGACACCTGCAGTTGCGCTTATGGCCTCTAGGGGCAAGAGTTACTCAGTCCTGCTACAGTACTACTACAGAGTTTAAACATGTTAAAATTGTGTATGTTCCTCCCCCTACATGTTCCTCCATGTCCTAATGTGTAGAATGAGCTCAGACCTGTTCACCACAACTGCCTCTAAAATCCTGCACTGTCACTCAGAAAGGTGTTCATTCGGGTCTGAAGTGCCGTCTTGCATGAGCTGAATATAGAAGCTGCAGCTACACGTATGACCTGAAGTGGCAGTAGTGAGCATAAAATGACCATCTTGCATCTAGTCTCTTTAAGGAAGAACACAAGGCAGCGCGATGTAAATGAGGAAATGAATGTCACAAGATCTGGCCCCCAGTGTCTTGTATGGATGACGGGAGAGAGTGACTTCCTGTTGCACTCTGCGGTCACTTAACGCACCTGCACATCTGTAAATCCATTCACACTGTGCTCTGTGTCGAATGTTTCATGTTTCATCTTGCACGATTGCACCAAAGAAATGGAAATAAAACCTATTCTGATTCTGACCACTGTGCAAACCCTTCTCCAGCACATCCCAAGATCCTCAATAGGGTTAATATCTGGACTCTGTGGTGGCCGATCCATCTCATGCTCCCTGAACCACTCTTTCACAACGTGAGTCCCATTTATCCAGGCATTGTCATCTCGAAAATCTACTGATGGAATAACCTGGTCATTCAGGATGTTCAGGTCAGCGTCTGATCTCACACTGGTGCTCAACCTAGACCTGACCGACTGCAGCAACCCCAGGTCAGAAGTTGAATCCAACGGGGCAGCTCCTCCTGAGGTCTGGGAAAAGCTCTTCTTACTCCTTGATCTTGTGCTAAGCCGATTCTTTGCACCACAGGGTAAAACCACTCGCCACAGCTTTAAGCGGTGGGAGGGGCTTACGGGGATGTGTCCAAAACACTTTAAATGTCATCAAGTCGGAAAACGTTTGTTTCAATGTCAACACGAGCCATTCCAAGCTGAACGTCCAGGTCGCAGACGTGCACTAACTCAGTAACTATTAGGAATGTGTTGTTTACAGGCAATCGTTGATAAAGCCGGGATAAAGGATTCATTTTCACTTGCCCAACACGCAAACAGAGAACACCTGAGAACTCTTATAGGAGACAGAAGACGAGCAACTAAAGACTCTCTGACATGTTCTTGGCTCAGACTCAAACCGCGGCTTTAGCTCCGAGTGTGTTCTTTCACCTGGAGTCGTGAGGATTAGCAGAGCCACGCAGCTCCATCTGCAGCAGCGGCAATCGTAAAGATAGATTACACAGCGCAGGCTCTTAGGGAACTTTACGTAATATTCAAGTCGTGTCCCAGGGTTCCTACAGGTGGCAGCAAGTCAAATGTAATACTTTTGAATGACATTTTAATCCCTAAATGCGAAAAATCTGGGCATATTTCATTTTGTAAGATTTGTAAACATTCGCTCAAACAGGGGAATGAGGGGAAACTTTGATTTTCAAAACTAAATTAGACACAATGGTAAACTTTTGAGCAAAAGAGTGTGTCAAATTTCAGAACTGCAGCTGAATTTGTTTTAGACCAGAGTTTTTGTGTTTTTGACGAATGTATACAGTGAAAATTGATTGATTGATTGATTGATTGATTGATTGATTGATTGATTGATTGATTGATTGTTTATTCCGAGTTCAATGTACATTACATAAACACATGTTTTTTCATTAACATGTGCAGCTTTTACGAAATGTTAACATGCTTTCATGACATTTCCACATGCTTCCCCATATGTATATACATAATACTGTACAAAAACTCGAGGGGGAGGAAGTAAACTATAAGTTCCCACCCCTGTAAGTATCATAATTTCATTAGTGCTATTGGAGCTAGTAGCAGGGCAACACTGCAGCAATGGCATCTGCCCCTAAGGAAAAGTTCTATTGGATCAGAAATTTAGATTTGATGCCAGTTTGAGTCTGATTTAATGTCCATCGACACTTTACTCAGTGGTTAGTGCTCGTGCTTCACAGCTCGAAGGTCTCAGGTTCGATTCCCACCTGGACGGGGCCTCTGTGTGTGGAGTTTGCATGTTCTCCCCATGTCCGTGTAGGTTTCCTCTGGGTACTCAGGTTTCCCCGACCGCTAAAAACATGTGGATGAAGGAGAGTGTGTTTGAGAGTGCACATGGGGGACGACGGATGGAAATGAGCCCAAGGCTACAATCTGACGTGGCTTGTTTACATGCATGAGACCCATGTATGTTCATTAACATGCACTGTCCCGACCAAATAACCCAATAATACATAAAGGTGAGAGTGTTCTATTGAGTGATTCGTGGTGGTGGAGAGTTTGGACCTAGTTTAATCCTGGTCAGTGGTAGATAGAGTAGCCAAAAATGTACTCAAGTAAGAGTAAAAAACAACTTAAAAATTTGACTTGAGTACTGACTGAGTGTAAAGTCTGATTTTCTATAATGACAAATGAAGAGAAACAAAACATGAAATAATGTAAAAAATTGTAGGATTGTTAAAAAAAAATACCATGTAAAGCATTTAACAAGAAATCATTTACAAGAAATAATAATAATACATATTTTTACGCGTCAAAATTAAGATTTGTCGCTTCAAGAAGGGGCTCCAAAACTTTTAAGTTCATTGAACTTATCTTTTAATGTTTAACAGACTGATATTTAATTGAAATAATCATCTGATTTAATCCAATTGCTTTAGTCTAACTTAAAAAGAAACAGAAAACCAACTTAATATTTGCCACATTCTTCATTTTAATATTCAAGTAGAATTAAAAAGTACAGTGTGGGGAAAAAAAGGTATTTGTGAAAGTACACTTACTTCTCAAAGTAACTTAAATGTAACAGAGTACTGCCCACCTCTGGCCCTGGTTTATCTCTTTAGTCCTGTAGAGAAGCTGCAGCTGTGCCAAGTCATTGACACCTTTTACTTTTACTTTGACATTTTCAGCCTCCAGCAAAATAAAAAATAAGACTGTTTTTATGAACTTATCACTGACCTATTTCCCCATTTCAGCTTGAGCACCTGCCTTTCACGTTTGGCTCTTTTTTCTTGTTTCTTTTTGCAGAAACCTGAAAGCCAGCGTCTGCAGCAGCTGCTCGACATGTGCCATTCTTCTCCAGAAGTGTTTTTATAAAGCCTTAAACCTACATAAGCTCTGCACTCTCCGCTGTGTCTGTTAGAGCCGGGACTACGTGTGAATCTCCACTTGCTTTGAGATATGCGTTTTCTTTTGACTGTACGTACTAACATAAATCAACATCACACAGTATTTCAGAGAGCGTGGAATGCAGAGGCAAGGCAGGCAACGGCACCATCTCCACTTACGCTACACTTACCAGCTCCGACCTCTGTAAACAAACCACCAGTGTGATGTATAGAAACACCCCACACTGAAAAGCAGTGTCTAAAGCAGTGGTGCGGCCCGGGGGCAAAATGCAGCATTTAGACCATTTTTTTGTGGCCCTCAGAACCTTTTTTTATATAGCACGTTTCACAGAAAAAAATCACAAACAACAAGGCTTCTTGTTGAAACACATTGCAAGGTTAAGGTATACTTTATTAATCCTTGTAGGGATGTCCATTCAACGCAGGGAGTTAGTCTGGTCACAGAGCAATTGGAGCAGTTTGAAGGGGTGGGCCTAGCATGCACGGATTGTCAGTGAAATAAACCAATCAGCAAATAGCGGACGTGGCGACAGCTGTAGTCCAATTCACAAAATATGAACTGACGCGGAGGGAAAATCCTTGACTACTTCATCCATGATTAGTTTTGGCTAATGTTAATTGAACTAACAACATGGCGGTGCCGCGAGTGACGTAGCCTTGTCATTTCTCTGTGACGGCCGTGATTGGTTCAGCCTTCAGACACTTGTTTACCGTGTATGGCCAGACCCGCCTTCTTTCACGCAGAAAGAAGTGGGTGTGGTTTATCAGGCTAGATTGGAGCAGTGGACACTTGGGGACTCATCTCCAGATTTGGAATATATTATACATGTTTTTAGTGGTAGGGGAAACCAAAGGAAATCTATGCCGACACGGGAAGAACATGCTATCTCCACACACCACCGTGCCGCCCAACAAACGTACAAGTTCCATAACACAATTGTTCCTTAAAAACGATCATTTTGTTGTGGGAAACAGCTGCTTTTAAGTTCCTAAGTCATTTGGAAATGTGTGCATTTCCAAATGTGGCCTTCATGAAAAAAAAAAGTGGGACCATTGTTTTTAGAGTTCCAGGTAGTGTTTTCACATTTATACAATTGATCCTGGAGCGTTGCTGAGGCCACCATGATGGAAAGTAAGGGCTCCATGCACACCACCCTGGCCATTGGGTCATTAAAAGGCTACTCAGACACTTTACTTACGTCACTATTCCTATCTGCTCTCATGGATGTCTCATTCAGGGACATTAAACTGTAGCTTACCTGACCTTCTTACCTTATCTACTTACATTTAGACTGTCCACAGAACATGTTCATTTGTTAACTGGAAAATAATTCTGCAACAGTCCTCTGCATGTGTCTGGTCAGGCTCTGCGGCTCCAGCCTTCCAGTTCACGGTCAGTGTGCTCGGCGAATCCGTCAGAACAATCACTGCTTTGACTCGGCAGCCGAACAATCGCACCCCTCTCTTTCGCCTTCGCTCCATTTGTCGCCGGCGTTTTTCAATGGGACAGCTGCAGTGTAACTTAACCTCTCGGCACCTGGCTCCTGCACCGGCCCCCGTCCCACGAGGGCCTCCGTATTGTCCCGACGCGGGACCCTACACTCGCATGTTCTCACAGTCGCGGGGCCGAGGGGACTCACGGAGACTTGCTTTCTGTCCTTCCGAGCGTGAAACATACGGTATGAAAACGTCTCTCTTGAAGCTTCCCTTACAAAGGAGACGCCGCCGTGTTTCATGAAGGATCGATTCTCTGCAGTTTGGTGTTGGCATGACGAGTTGTCGACTGGCATTGTTGCACACATTTGAAAGAGGTAACTAAAGCTCTTTGTCTTAGAGTTCACACCGACCTGTGATTGGTTAAAGTCACTCACTCGAGGCATGAAGTGGACCAATCAGAGAGATCTTGCATAACTGAGCCTTGGCCCCTAGCATTGATATTTTGTGTTTTCCATCCATCCATCCATCCATCCATCCATCCATCCATCCATCCATCCATCCATCCATCCATCCATCTTCTTCCACTTTTCCGTTTCCGGGTCGTGGGGGCAGCAGTTGGAGCTGCCCAAATCACATTGCACCAGCCCCTATGGCTCCTCCTGCAGGTGGTGGATCCACGGAAGGACGGCCTCATGGTTCTGACCGGGCCTGTTGGTCTCTCATAAGGGGCTTCTGAACCTCTCTTTGTCTGACCCGTAACCTAGGACCTGTTTGCCCTGGGAGACCCTACCAGGGGCACGAAGCCCCCGACAACAGAGCCCCCGGGATCATTCAGGTGCTCAAACCCCTCCACCACGTTAAGGTGGCGGTTCTAGGAGGGGTGTTTTGCATCCATCCATCCATTTTCTTCTGCTTCATCCGGGGCCGGGTCGCGGAGGCAGCAGTCTGAGCAGAGATGCCCAAAACACCCTATCCACGTACATTTCCTCCAGCTGGTTTGGCGAGGATTCTGAGGCAACACCAGGCCGACTCAGAGACTGAGGCGATATCCACACGAAGACAAAACACTTATATTTCAGAAACTTCCTTTGTGAGCCTGAAGCAGCTCAGTAGACGTGTGCGTCCACATGGGTCGACTCAGGCCTGTGAAAACAATTCATCTTCCAGGCCTGTGTGAGGCGCTGTGACGCTAACACAGATAAAAGATGTAGAGGCGCATGCGCAGTAAACTTTAGTGGAATGTAAACAGTAAAAATGAAACTGATTCAAGGATTTAGGATCTACAGAAGAGACGAGGAGGAGAGTTTATTCTTCAGACGTAAAAACCTGTCAGTGACTTTTACTGTCAGTCCAAAAACACAGACTGACTTGTGTTTTTCTACTTGTCACCTGTTGCTTGTGGACTGCAGTGGAGCAAAGAGGGGCGGAGTCAAACCATCATTGATCCATGAGGAAAACTCATTCTAAGGTCAGTAGATTATGGATCACAGACACCACTCTGGAGCTGTGAAGTGATGTCATCGTTTTAATAGAAGTCGCGCAGACGTTGTAGCAATGGCGCCACGTAAACAGCGTTTTGAGATCTTTCCACTCTGCGAGCTTGTTTGGAAAATGTTCGTTTACAGACCCCCAAAACGCTGGGCTCGTATGGACGATCCACTGGATTGATCAAATATCTTTGCATTTGGTCCTCAGCTTGACTTCGTATGGACAGGGCCTTAGTTAAGAAACAGTGGCGCAGTAAATAGCGATTGTGCTTCACAGCTCGAGGGACTCTGGTGACGACCGTGGCATCAGCTACATTTCTAGACGTGAAAATACGTGAGCAAACAGGAAGCGGAGAAAACCATCGGCGAAGGGGGAACATGTGTCATTCAATTCGCATTCAGACAAGATTATCCATCACAAAAGTCTCCAACTGTTGATGTGTTTTAGGTCATTACCGCAGAGTGGGAAAAGCTCTTGCTCTCCTGTGCGCGGTCCAGAGATTGTTCTTGAGGCGACTTCCGTGTCCCATGAGTGACGCTGCTCGCGAACCACATTTGAAATGAACTAATCTGATGCACAGATCCGTTTCAGTTCGGCTGCAGCGGCAAACGTGGGCCTGGCACCAACACTGATATCCGTCCGTATGAAAAATACAGAAGGATATCATTCTGGACCAGGCCAAGAGGGTCCCAGGTTCAATCCCATCCTGTGTGGAGTTGGCATGTTCTCCCCGTGTCTGTGTGGGGTTTATTTCTTATGACACAACACATATGGGCAGAATCCACGAAACCTAACAGAGCCACTCTTTAGCTCCCCCTCCCTCCCCCTCTCTGCGCCTCACCCGCCCCTGACCCTGTATGTTGCGACAGGTGCACAGCTGACCTCTCTGTCCTCTCAGGATCACGTATCGCTGCTCCCGTTTGCCCCCCCCCCCCCCCCCACCCCCACCCCCAACATTTAACCCCGCGGAGCCCAGCCGTGTTTCCGCCGCTGCACGGTCTACAGTTTCACCAACTGCACTCACAATGGCATTCTTGATGTGGAGATAGTGCTTTTTTCTTTTGTTTTACCGATCCAGTCCCCATGGCGTGGTCTTTATGCTGTGGGAAGGTTAAGTGCACAGAGACTGATAAAAGTGTTTGGTTACACGGAAGACACAAAGGCAGAGGACGCATGTATTTGGATTTGCAGAGAGGATTTACGTAGATGTGGACTTCAGATAGTGTGAATGAATGAACGAGGTATAGGTACAGCTAGAGTCATACAGGTGGGTGTTTTTGTCTTGAGGCTGACTCACCAAACCTGCGCCAAAAAATAGTACTTTAAATTGGATTGAGTTGTTAACCTGTTATATTGTCAATATTTAACACTAGCCTTTAGCTCCAAGATGAAAGTTCCACCCTTAAAGAGGGGGTATTATGCTTTTTTCAGCCACATAGCACCAGTCTATAGCACACTACAATGATGACCAAACCTTCTGTTGGTCTGTAAATGCAGTAAATTAGAATAACTGCCTTGTATAAAATTGCTCTTTCAAAATGGCGGTTGCAAATGACTTGAAATAGGCCCCTGTCTCTTTAAGAACCTCTGACCCTTTCCGACACGCCCCCTCCACACGCTGTCTGTGGCATCACAACACTCCGCTCGTCTCCACAGTATTGAAACTACGATCGGTGTATTTTATTTTTTATTGTTGGAAAGGAGCTACTGTTTATCACTTTGTGAACAATGGCCACACAGGATATTATTTGGAGACGAACCTTCCACACCGGACGCTTGGAAGGGGCTCTTGCCTGAAAAATAACTGCTGTTTGGAGGCTCTCTCTTTGCATCTGCCATGCCCTATGGATCTCTAACTATACCCCCATGGACGACACCAGGATCTGCAGGAGCCCATACGATTCAAAGACGGACATTATCTGTGCAGGTGGACAATGGTTTTTAGAGGTTACCCGTTAGCTTGTTATAATCGACTACAGCTCATTGTTGATGAAAAGTCTGTAATAAACCACAAATGTGTAAAGCCAGGCTCATTGTGTGATCATCGTAAAGGCTGCTTCGAGTAGTTGCTGCTTTATTGACGTTATTTGTGCATAATATGCTGCCTGTTTTCAATGAATGTTGTGAAGGTGAAGGTTGTTAGCTTGTCGCGGCTAATAGTGCCTTAGCTCCGGGAGAAACCACTCGGCTACGACTCACTGTAGATGAAATGTGAGCAATAAACTACACAATCAACAAGCCAGGCTCCGTGTGTGATCATCATAAAGGCTGCTCCAAGCAGTTGCCTGTTTTAGTGACGTTTTCAATGCATAATATGCTGCTTGTATTCAGTGAATTTTCCCGTTAGCTTATCGCGGCTAGCTTGTTAGCTCCGGGAGAAAACCACTCGGCTACGACTCACTGTAGATGAAATGTGAGCAATAAACTACACAATCAACAAGCCAGGCTCCGTGTGTGATCATTGTTAAACGGTTCTTTATGTGTGTGGTGGTTTTATTGACTTTATTTGTGCATATTTCTCGTTTTCACGTGATGACTCGAGGTTTAGCTTAGCATTAGCTTTCTCCGGAGGCTCTGTGCATCATCAAGGCCCAGCGCAGAATCAGACACTGAAATAAGTGTTCTTGTCACCGGCTTTAATCCTGGGTGTTTCGGTAACAGAAACACTGATGTGTGTCTTTGTAAAAGTTTCAGAACTGCTGTAACTCCGGTTCACAACACATGAAGCTAATCCTCCATGATGACTCTGTTTACATCTTAGGGCTAGACACTGCGGGGAGGGGGTTCTGCTGAGGAGCAGTGGTTGGTTACTCGGCTGGTGACGAAAGGTCGGAGGCGTATCCTGGAGGTCGAGGGCGTTTCCTGAAGGAATCAGGCGTTTTATCCCTACAGATTACTCGAAAATACGTGAATGTGCTAAGGCAACACTTCAGGCATGTTTTTAATGAGGGAATGACTTAATAACATGATGTAAAGCTTGAAAAAGTCCATTTTGCATAATACCCCCCCTTTAAAGGAATAGGCCACCTTTTTTACTAAGGCTGTCAATAGATTAATTTTTTAGAGCAATTTTTTTCTAATAATTATATTCATTTTTAATACTTATCCCACATAAAACACTTACATTTAAAGCACGTGATTACTGATTGCACATTTCTTTGACCAAATCCACAGCTTCATATTTCTGTGAAAAGCCCAACAGCTGATACCTGATAACTCACTTTTTAAAGACATTTTCTTTTGTGCTGAACCTTTTGACAGAAACTGCAAACTTTTAGGATCATGAAGTAGAATATAAGGAAATGTAAATCTTTTTTGTTGAAATAGGATCGCAATTAATTACGTTTGCAATAAATGCGATTAATGTTGACAGCCCTAGTTTTTACATACTGAGATATGTTCTTACCTTAGCTTTGACGAGTTCTTTAGTACCTGTCTGGTCTTCACGCGTGTCCTCAATCACGTAAACACAGACGGCGTTAGCGTTTAGCCTCTCCTCCTCTATAGCTCCAAAACAGGTGAAGATAGAAGCTACCAAGCTCTTCCACGTTTTCACTATTTAAATATGGTTACGTGAAGTGTTCCACTATAAAGTATAATTACACAAAATTAAACAATGTGGATTTTCTAAGTGGATAAAAGGGGGGACTATATTGTAAGGCGTAATAATACCAGGAGTAGTTCGACATCTGCGCCGTAATATCTTCAGTTTACTGTGCGGGCGCCGAACTACTCCTGGTATTACTATTATATTGACCTGTTTTGGAGCTATAGAGGAGAGGGGGAGAGGCTAAATGCTAACGCCGTCTGCGCTGTGTTTACGTGACTGAAGGCACGCGTGAAGACCAGACAGGTACACATGAACTCGTCTAAGCTCAGGTAAGAACATATCTCAGTATGTAAAAACGGTGGCCTGTTCCTTTAAAGGATTTTTTTAATTGCAAACAATGAAAGTTAGTTGTGGTACAAACTCACTCGTAACTTTCCTAATATATGTGTAGCATCCAAATTCTTTACAAGTTTATCGGCACATTTCACAACTTGCAGGGTCCCGTTTCAGGGTCACTGTCACAAAAATAGTCTGAAAGTTCATAAAGTTGTTAAAAATGTTTTCGTTTGGTGCACGGTGTTTTCCCCCACAAATGTATGAGTTTACAATATGCTAAAGGAGGTAAAATATGTTTCATTAGAAGTAAAATCCGGTTCCTTTATCCAGAATCCTCCAGCCAGGTGATTCTGACCACCAGCCTGGCTCCACAAATTTCCCTACGGGGACAATGAAGTATACAAACAAACGTGAATGTAAAAGATAGGGGAGAGGATGGACAGCTCTGATCTTATTGTCCACCCTGGAAATCACATGGGGGCACAGTGCATATACAGCAACCCATAGCACCGATATGTCGCCATTGTACCATCGTTGACTCCTGCAAACTTCATCCATTCTGTTTTCTCGCATCTGTTAGAACCTCCTTACTCCACGTTCCAGTGCCGTGTCCTCAAAATGAAGCTCTTCAGTTTTCAAAGCTGCTAAACTGAGTGGGAGAGCCCCAGGTGATTCTCTCGCCGCGTGGGTTGAAAGTCCGGACAATCCCCAGTTTTGGAAAAGACAATGATCCGGGCTCGATGCCATTCTAGAGTCCAGATAAAACAAACAACAGCGATAGGGATGGAAACCATGTCCGCAATAAACACAGTCCCTTGATTACACTAAAGTTCAGCCGTTCAAGGAACAAAAAGAAATGTTTTATCGGTTGTTTTAGCCGCGTCCTTTCAAACACTCTCGCTCCGTGATTGATTGACAGCGGATTTGTAGAATGAGATGTGAGGTAAGTTTGCGAGGGGACCTTAACCTCACATGACTCTTGACTTTTGTTGGAGGGCATGTTTTCCTCCTTTGTCCTGGACCTTTTTCTCAGTAATGGTCGGGTTTTCCAGCCTCACCTGCCTCCTCTCATCTCGTCGTGCCCACATTGTCCTGCCCTCTGCCAGCTTTCCCTCCTCTGTTCTCCGTTCTGTTATTGTTTCCTACAGGTTAATGTACCTACACATACCTAAGACCCGTTTTTCTGTCTGCTTCAGTCTGTTTAGTCCGAGTTCTAACACACGGCGTGTCCTGGGTTGGCCCTTCGCGGTCCTCACACGTCAGGTTTGCTGTTATCCTTTATGTACAGGCTACGACACTTTGTATTAGCGTAACTGACGTAAAACTCAGCCTCTGGAAAATGTCTTCGTATGGCCACAGCGGCGTTGAGATCGGATTCCAATTTCTCTGTTCGGAAAATCCACAAACGTAGCATTTCTATTGGGACAGATGAAATCAACATCAATCAAATGGACGGCAGTAATTCAGTGGTCATCAACCTCTTCAAACCAAACGTCTCTTCATCACGGGGCTTCATGATGTTTGGTAATGCATGTGATATTTGTATTAGTTTAGGACAGAAAAAGGCAACGTCAGTGAGCACTGGCCACAAACAAGGGCTTTTGAGAAATATTCTTACATAAGAGATCGACTACCTGTTAGATGCTCTACAGAGGCTGAAAATAAAGTCAGTTTGTCATATTTTCTACCGACAATGATGTGCAACCAGTGCATTTGTTTGAGTGGGGCTTTACTTTGGGCCAACCCCTGTATAGACACAGACGGCATCTCGTCATAGAAGGGGGCGTGGCTTCGCCAAGGGGGAAAATAGAATCTTTTGGGAAACACATTTTTTCAATCTTTTTAGCCTTTTTATGGTGGAATATGAACTTATTTATCACACATAAATAAAGTCAAGTGTAAATCGGGCCCATATGGATATTTTCTCAGAGCAGATTGCTCAGGAGAAGTTAAAAAACGGCAGTTGTAACTAGCACTAGCTAACTGTTAGCATTTGCCCGTTGCTAACATGAAGCATTCTGTTAGCATTCTCGTTATTTATGTATTTATGGGCTGTTGAACCACTTTGCTCCTCTCCATGTCTTTATTTAGTAGAAAACTATATCTATAATTCAGCATTTGTTAAAGAAGTTTTTGAATAATTAGAGAAAGTTTAGATTTTTTCAAAATTGTTTTCCCCCTTAACTGTTTTCAAACATGATACAGACGGCATCTCTGGAATCGCCCATATAAATGGTCATTTTTGAAAACAGTTAAGGAGGAAAACAATTTTGAAAAAAATGTACATTTTCTCTAATTATTCAAAAACTACTGTAACAAATGCTGAATTATGAATATAGTTTTCTACTAAATAATGATACAAAGACATGGGGAGGAGCAAAGTGGTTCAACAGCCCATAAATGCATGAATAACGGAGAATGCTAACTTGATGCTTCATGTTAGCATCGCGCTAATGCTAACGGTTCGCTAGCGCTTGCTAAAACTGCCGTTTTTTTCACTTCTACTGAACAATCTGTTGTGACAAAATATCCATATGGGCCCGATTTACATTTGACTTTATTTATGTGTGATAAATAAGTTCATATTCCACCAGAAAATGGCTAAAAAGAGTGGAAAATTGTGTTTCTCTAAAGATTCTATTTTCCCCCTCGGCGAAGCCACGCCCCCTTCTATGACGAGATGCCATCTGTGTCTATGAGCAATTCCAGAGAAGCCTTCTGTATCTATACGAGTTAATTATTTCATCTTCTCTCAAATGTTCATGTTCACGGGTGTGCATTGAGAAATATTATGCAATATTATGGTCCTGTGTATCCAGGAAAATCCTCCATCTTTCTTGATATTGGGCTAAAAAACCATTCATTGATTGAGACGTCAGGAGCGAGTGATTTTAAATGTGTTCTGAAGTGTAGGAAGGAGCTCTTGACTGAAAAATAACTGCTGTTTTGGGGCTTTGTTACTGCCATGTCCTCTGGATCTTCAACTATAGCGATACACATGGTCTACGCCAAGATCTCCCCAGTATTTAAGCACATCTCCAGCCCACACGTCCGAATAAAGGACCATTTTTTGTGCCAGTGGACGATGGTTATTCCAGGTTAGCCCCGTTAGCTTGTTACAATCGCCTACAGCTCATTGTTGATGAAAAGTCCACAATAAACCACAAATGGTTTGGAGGTACGAGCCCAAATGTAGGGAGTACAGTCAAGTCTGCATCATAAAACATCAGCTACAGAATTGTATTCCTTTTTTTAGAAGTAGATGAAGCAAGGAGACAGAACGAAAACGCTACGGCAGATAGAACCGGAAGCTGCGAAGTCGAATTTTACCCATAATCCAACGCAAAATTCAGTCGCTCCCCCGCCCATCGGATGAAATTCTGGGAGAGCAGAACGCCCGAATTGGTTGATGCCGTCTGTCCATCACGCCCACCGGGAAACAGCCGAGATCACGCTCGCTCCCAGACCACATGTCTTTGAAAAAGCATGTAGAAGTTTGCAACAGTTTCATTTTCACTGAGCTGTTCCTGTTTTCTCTCTCCCTGGTAGTGTCACAGCGCCACACACAGGCCTGGTGGATGAATTGCAGCGGTTTTACACTCATGACTGGCTTCATGTAGACGCATAGATTTACTGAGCTGGCTCCGAGTGTATAAGGAACGGAGAAAGGAGAAGCACAGCATACAAGGTTCTAACCAGAGCTCGATGGTATTTAGATGCTTCTCTGCGATCGTCCAGCTGCTTCGAACAACTTGACAAATTCAATCCAGCGAAAACAAAATCTTATGCTTCAAGTCTGCGCACACTCAGCAGAAGTGGCAGCTCATTCCAGCTCTCAGTCCGTCTGTGAAGTCACTAAAAGCCATCTCTCCATGGGCCGCTCATTAACCATTCATCTTAGTCACGGAGCTTTGTGATAGGGACCACCCAGAGGCAGAAATGAGGACCGTCGGTGGAGCCAGGACCTCGCGCCTGAACCTCCAAACCACACAGAGCGATCAGAGGGTAACGCAGACCAGTGACTAAACATGTTCTATACAGCCTGAAGAACAGAGGCCGGCCTGTGTGAGGCTCTCCGTACTGTAACCGCACCAGGCCGCATCGGGTTACACACAGGACACACTTGTTCTTTTTCCTTTTTATGTGACCAGTAAGGTTGGATAATGGCCCAAAATGGCAGCCTATATTAGACTGTTAAAGAGACTGTGGCCAAGCAAGTGCTATGTTTGGATTATTATTCATATTCGCTTGGTTTGGGACCGTACACATTTATGAAGACGCACGAGACCCATGTAAAGACGCCAGGCCAAAGGCAAAGGACGTTTCCAGTTTTGATTCTGGAGACAGGTTTATTACTTATGAGCAATCACTGTGCTTTTCATTAATATATTGAACAGACCCGGAAAGTAGTCAGGCAGAGAGTGAGCGCTTCCCAAAGTCCTGGGGGTCCTCCAAAGGTTGACCACACTTTAATCACACAAAAGTAATTCGAGCTTGATTTTTTTTTCATGTTTTGTCCTCCCTTAGTATATTGTTAATTCAGACGTTTGTGGGGAAAAAAACACTGTGTCTAATTATAAAGCATTTGTATCAGTTGAATGAAGTTTCAGGCTGGTTTTCTAACATTTCAGTGACCCGGAAACTGGACCAGGTCAAGGTCAAGCAAAGTACTGCCCCAATGTGCTTGGTTAGGAATGAGCTTGGACACACTTTAATGTGTATTATAATACATATTGAGCCTATTATCATTATTCTATTATTATTATGGTTATTTGTTAATTGTTATGTGAAGTATTTGGGATGTGTGGGGCCTTTCTATCTGTCTCATGAGGGAGGCATTGCCCAGCAGTTAAATGTATTTGCCCTCCATGGAGCTTGTATTAAAGGAACAGGCCACCATTTTTTCATACTGTGATATATTCTTGCCTGAGCTTAGACGCGTTGATGTGTACCTGTCTGGTCTTTGTGTGTGCCCTCAGTGACGCAAAACAACCAAATATGTTGTTAGGATTTGGCCACTTCCAGTATTTTCCTATAGCTCCAAACGGGGGTGAAGTTAGAAGCGACTAAGCTCTTCCACGAGCACAAAGACCAGACAGGTACAAATCAACTCGTCTAAGCTCAGGTAAGAACATATCTCAGTATGGGAAAACGGTGGCCTGTTCCTTTAAGTGCATGTTGCCTTTCACAGACATGTACCTATCAATGGCCGCTTGTAGCAGAGATTCAAAACGACGACACAACATTGCCGTTGTACCTCACTATAGTGGCAGCAGAACAAGCTAGTTTTACATTGCATAGACTTTAGACATGTTCTAAACAACTGTAAAGCCTGGTGCCTCTTTTTCAAAAACCTTCTACAGCTGGATATTGCTCCTGTGATAACGCTGCACAATTAAAGAGACCAGGCTGGTTTAAGAAACAGTTTTGAAATCTCGTACACTAATGGGGACCGGATTGTTCGCATTGGAGCTGCACGGCTATGACCGAGCTACACGTCACGCAAGGGCCAAGTCTACAGTGAAGATCCGCCCTCATGCCCTTTTTAGGAACATGCTTAGTCAGAGCTGGGGAGGAGGAGTCTGTAAATCCACCTGATTTCCCACTCGAACCTGGTCATTGTTAGCCTGGCCTTTGCCATCTGTAAACTCCGGTCAATCAGGGACCAGCAGTTGTTCCACATTCAGACAAGTCCCAGTTACGCACTCTCTGTCACCTCTGAAAAATATATTTATTTGCTAAAAATGTAGGAATTGACTTTAACTCAGCACTTAGCCTTTAACAGTCATTGCTACACTGCAAAAAGTATTTAACTTGATCAGTACAAACTTCTCAATTTGAGCATAATGATCCAAATTTTAGTTGTTTTTACTAGTTAAGAAGTTGTTGGGCATTTGTCCTAGATTATTTCACTTGTTCTGAGATGTTTCTGACTCGTTTCGATACATCTCGTCCTTATTTCAGGTCATTTTCTTTGCCAATGGGGCAAGAAAATTGGTCTTATCTCATTGGCAATTTTACTTTCTTATTTCAAGCGAGATTTACCCTAGAACTGGTCTGAAATGTCCTCAAACAAGCAAAGTAAACTTGGTCCGATCAGGAAAAGTGTCTAAATGAGTGAAAACCGCTCAAAACAAGATACGTTTCCTCAATTCAAGTCATTTAAGCCAATGCTTGATATTTACTTTTTGTAGTGTAGATGTTACTTTTTATGTAAGCTGATGATGAATGATCTTTTCATTTGACTTACTGCCTCACCAGCTGGTCCAAGGCAAACCACACCAATTTGAAACCAATACCGTCCCTACACAAACAAACACTTAAAGTTCTGGGTAAGAAACCACGTCATTTTCATCACTCTAATATTATGTCAAAATGTATTAAGTTGGGAAAATCTTATTAAGTTCACAAATATCTGTCCAGAACATAAAATCTTTCATGGCCTGGATCCCCCCATCTCTCAGTGAGTTTCTGAGTGTAAAGTCCAACACCGGTCGCCTCACTAGAGGAACATCCAGAGGAGACTGTGTCATTCCACTCAGGAAAACTGCATTTAGTCAGTCAGCCCTGTCTGTTAAAGCGTCAAAAGACACAACATTCCAACAGCAAGCAGAGAAATCAATAGTTATAATGTATTCCACTCATCGTTAAAACGTTGGCTCCTTACCTTCAAACATGCCAGGACTGAACGTCTGCCGCCACTTTCTTCTGTCGTCTTGTTTTTTTTTTTAAAGCAGTACTAAGTAACTTGTTTACCTTAATAAATCCTTTCCGTAGTCCCTGTGGGGGTAGTACAAGTGTTTATGGGATGATTGGAGGGTCTTTCATCTCCCCCTGGTGTCTCTGGCCAGAAAACCATGTTTGCAACTTGACTGCCACCGGTCCGGAGAAAGCAATACACACTAATGGAATCACGAAGAAGAAGCTAACATGCTAAAGGGCAAAGCTAACTGCGGGCTAATGTCACTTTAAACAGTATTTACAGCCAAGTTTGAGTGAAAAAAAATATTTTCATTGTATAATTGGATGCACAGTAACCCTCTCTCCCTTGGCCTTTCCTGTCAGCGTAGTATTTACTCTCCAAGACAATTAATAAGTTAAAAAATCGTAACTTGCAACTACACCTGCAGTTGCGCTCATGGCCTCTAGGGGGAAGAGTTACTTAGTACTGCTTTAATCTAATTTTGATTCTTTTGTATTTAAATGTTTACTCTCCTTTTTTAAACCTTGTATTATAACCAACTAATGTTACTGACTGTCTCTTTAAATACTTATTCTAGATGTTTCATGAACTGCTGCTTGTGCTTTATGTATAAGTGCTTTAACATTACTATGGACGATAAACATAAATATATTTAAATGACATTTTATGTGAAAGACACACACTAAGTGACACACAATCGTGAAGTGAAATGAATTTTATGCATGATTTGATTATAAACAAAAAGAAATTAAAAGTGTGATGCGCAGCAGTGTAGGCCGCCCTTTCCTTGTAGTGAAAACAATTGCCTTCAGAAGTTGCCTGATGATTTCTGAATGATGACATGTTGACCCAGTGACTAAACAGAGTCTACCTGTGTGTAATCTAATGTCAGTTCAAATACAGCTGCTCTGTGAGGGTCTCAGGTCTGTTAGAGACTATTGTGGAGCAGTAGTACTGACCCGTAGATTCCGCAGTCTCCTCCCTGAAGGCATAACCCTGAAGAGACTGTGACTGTGTGAAGGGTCCCTGGCGATTTTGATGGCTTTGCGGGTGATCCGGGTGGAGTACATCTCCATAAAGGGACTATACGGAGATTAAAAATGTTAAAATAATGTATTTTCCTCCCCCTACATGTTCCAGCCATGTCCTAATGTGTAAAATGAGCCCAAACCTGTTCACCACAACTGCCTCTAAAATCCTGCACTGTCACTCAGAAAGGTGGTAATTCGGGTCCGAAGTGCCGTCATGCACGAGAAGGTGCAGTTACACATATGACCTGAGATGGCAGTAGTGAGTATAAAATGGCAAACTTGCATCTAGCCCCTTTAATAAATAATAAATCCACCATCCAGGAATGGAAAGAGTCTGGCATCACTGCAAACCTACCAAGACCCGGCCGTCCCCCTAAACTTACTGACCGAACAAGGACAGCACTGACCACAGCTGTTACCAAGAAGTCTATGATGACCCTGGATGAACTGCAGAGAGCTACAGCTCAGGTGGGGGAAACTGTCCACAGAACAACTATTAGTCGTACACTGCACAAATCTGTGGCATTTTTAAGCAAATAATGTGCCATTTCACTTCACTATTTTATGTTACTTAGGGTGTGTCTTTCACATAAAATTTCAGTTAAATATATTTATGTTTACGGTCCATAGTATGGCAAAATGTTAAAAGTTGAAGGCGGGCCCATACTTATGCACCCCACTGTATGTTCTGTTGCCTCCTGCTGCACATCTGGCCTAGGACTACACATGAAAATTAGCATTTTATCTCACTACGCCATATCTTACAGTTGAGCAATATGCACTGTCCTTGTAAATAAATGAATAAATTATAATGGTGGGGACCGCGAGAGATTTTCGGACCATTAAGTGGGGCCATGATGTTAATTCAACAACTTTTAACGCTTTCATAATGCAGTTTGTGTAGAAAATCACCCCCGATGTTCCCAGTGCTGACCTCAGACACGACGGCTCTTTGTTCTGGATTTGGCACGTTCCGACCGCTCTCAGCCCACGTTCTCAGACGAATACGACGTGAATCAGGTGTCCACAGTGACGTTCGGACGAGGAGCAGTAAACCTTTTGAAACGTGGTGAAAGCTTTTGCTCGCAGCGGGGAAGAGCTGCAGCTTCAATGACGCGATGCTCTTTGTCCGCGCTCCATTTGCTCTGATCCTTCCTGACTCACGCGCTCCCGCTGTGAGCGAGATCCATTTACGGAGGACGGGGACTCATAACTGACCGGTCGTTTCAGCCTCGCGCCTTTAGTGTCATGTGACGTCACTCTCCTCTGTATTTACACAGATGGAGCGCTCTGAACTTTATCATCTCGTAAAGTGCGTTTTATCTTCAGTCCTTTCTGTTCGGACACATGATGAAATGCTTGGAAGCGCTGTATAATAAGGTGGGTCTTTAAACTCCAGTCCAAGAAGTACAATGTCCATTATAATCTATGGTTCGCACAACAGGAAGTCAAGTGTTCTTTTGATGGAAACCTGGAACTTGACCTCAAAGGTGAGTCTGAACAATGCGTCTGAATTGTGCATTGAAGAGTCCTTCATCCCGACAACTACTGTGTCTGTGTTGTGTTTCCATGTATTTGGGCGAGTGGCGTTCACTTGGTTAATAGGTGTTTGAAAATGAGCATCCTCCACTGAATGACTTGTATGAGTAGATTAAAAAAAATGCCTATTTAATGCATATGAAAACCAACAGCAATCTCACCCCAGTCAGTGTCAAGAAAGTTGTTTTTTGATGATGAATGGAAAGTGTTTTTCTGCCAGTTTAGGGTTAGGGTTAGCAATTATCCATCCATCCATTTTCCTCCACTTGTCTGTTGCCGGGTCGTGTCTGTTGGAGCTGCCCAAATCACACTGCACCGGCCCCTTATGGCTCCTCCTGCAGGTGGTGGGTCCACAGAAGGACATCCTCACGGTTCTATCCAGGCCTGTTGGTCTCTCTTAAGGGGCTTCTGAACCGCTCTGACCCATCACCTGTAGGACCTGTTTGCCATGGGAGACCCTATCAGAGGCACGAAGCCCCCGACGACAGAGCTCCTGGATCATTCGGGCGCTCAAACCCCTCCACCACGTTAAGGTGGCGGCTCCAGGAGGCGGGGTTATCAATTATGCATATCCAAATCTCAAAGCGTATTGAGTGCAGAGCTTACAGTCTATTCACCTTGTTCTGCCTCTTTTTGCTTTGCCTTGGCACTTCCGTTGTCTTCCGGTAGAGCACAAAGCCCGTTCATTCAGCGGAGAACGAGTGAAAATGTTCACCGCTTAAATCTGATGTTTAGCGATCGATATGTGTAAAATGTCCGATGTTCATTTGCACCAACAAGTGCACCGACTTCATATTCATGTAGGAACTGATTTCATCTTGACTTCTCCAGTCTCATATTAACTAATAGGAAAGAAAGGGCGAGAACAATTCATGGAATTAATAATAAGGTGAATATGTAATAAGGTGAATATGTCATTTGAAAGCCAAGACCTTCTAGTTTCCAAATATATGTGTGAGATCTGATTACTAATCCTAACCCTAATCCCTGATCAGGGGATCAAGCAAGTGACCGGTTAAAACAGTTGTAATGAACTCTTTATCCGAAAGAGAAATAGTAATTTTTATAGTAATATTTATTATTGCAGTATGTTGTTGTTTGTCTGTGGATGTACTCTTTTTATCGGGCCCGTACTGGCACTTCTCCTGCAAATGAAGTTCCTAACGGATAAATAAAGTGAATTTGATTTGATTAAAACCCATGGCCAGACCAAAAAAATGACATTACTAACTGTTCTGATCTGTTGTTGCTGCAGCTGGTCAGGTTCTTCTCTGATGGCACGGGCATATTCCAAGATGACAACACCAGGATTCATGGAGCTCACTGTGAAAGAGTGGATCAGGGTGCATGAGATGGATCATTGGCCACAGAGTCCAGATCTTAAAGGAACAGGCCACCGTTTTTCCATACTGAGTTGTATGTTCTCACCTGAGCTTAGACGAGTTGATGCGTACCTGTCTGGTCTTTGTGCCCGTGGAAGAGCGTGGTCGCTTCCAACTTCACCTCCGTTTGGAGCCATAGGAATACATTGGGAGGGGCCAAATGCTAACAACATCTTTGGTTGTTTTGCATGACTGAGGGCAAGAACATCTCTCAGTATGGAAAAACGGTGGCCTGTTCCTTTAAGCCCATTGAGAGTCTTTAGGATGTGCTAGGGAAGGCTTTGCACAGTGGTCTCACTCTCCCATCATCAATACAACTCTTGCTTAAAGATCTTTGGACTTTGCAGATGCTTAAAGGCGGTCCAAGCAGATATTAGGGCATGTGACCTTGTGTGTTGTGTGAACTTTTATTTGGTCTGGCAATGCATATTGGTGGAGTTGCAAACTTCTTTTTCGTGATGGATGTAGACTCTTGTTATATATATATTCTGTAAACTCACTTGATATTCTCAGTGTGCAAAGACAGATAAGGGTAGACAAAATAAACGTGTTCTACATATTATTTTACTTTTAATCACCTAAACAAACCATGTCTTGCAAATTCTATGTCACGCTGTATGAAGCAAACTATGACATTTTTATGTAGAGTTATCAGAGAGATCGTTTCTCAGTATCTTTTGGTTTAAACCAGGGGTCGGCAAGTTTGCTCGGTGGAGGGCCGGTTTTCTTCATCGTCAAAAGACCAAGGGCCGGACCCTCCACCTGAAGAAATAATAACTTTCTACATATGCCAGTGTTGTACATCATATACACTGGGAAAATGTCCATCTTAAATTAGATAAATGACTTAAAATCGCTTGAATATATATATTTTTTTATGTTAAATTTTAGTAAATTTAAGATCAGATGAAAAGGCTAATGACAATCGAACAAATAGAAATCCCACTGGAAATCAGACAAATTAACTTTTACTGTAAAAAACATTTCTTTTTCACTTGAAATGAAACAAAATAATCTGAATTAAGATTAAAAACGTGCTTGTTCCATTGGCAAGAAAAGGTTTTATCTGCTCTAAGGCCAGACCAAATCTTCTCAAACTTTAAATTTAATCTCTTAATTCTAGTAGATTTAAAGCAGTACTAAGTAACTCTTCCCCCTAGAGGCCATAAGCGCAACTGCAGGTGTAGTAGCAAGTTACGATTTTTTAACTTATTAATTGTCTTGGAGAGTAAATACTACGCTGACAGGAAAGGCGCAGGGGGAGAGGGTTACTGTGCATCCAATTATACAATGGAAATATTTTTTTTCACTCAAACCTGGCTGCAAATACTGTTTAAAGTGACGTTAGCCTGCAGTTAGCTTTGCCCGTTAGCATGTTAGCTTCTTCTTCGTGATTCCATTAGTGTGTATTGCTTTCTCCACACCGGTGGCAGTCAAGTTGCAAACATGGTTTTCTGGTCAGAGACACCAGGGAGAGATGAAAGACCCTCCAATCATCCCATAAACACTTGTATTACCCCCACAGGGACTACGGAAAGGATTTATTGAGGTAAACAGGTTACTTAGTACTGCTTTAAGCAATTTCTTCCGTTAGATGATTATTCTTTCAGGATTATGGCCTAAAGGCTGCTCTGCTAAGACATTTTAAGGAATCGACAGTATTTTTCACATTTCTACAGTCGTTTAGCAGGCATTTGATCTCTGATTTGGGTCATAATATTTCTGAAAATCATCTCAAGGGCCAGAGTTTGATGATGGAGGGCCGGTTTTGGCCCCCGGGCCTGACGTTGCCGGGTTTAAACTCTCCAGGTATGAGTAAGGGTCATGGTTAGGAACACCTAGTCAGAAGATCAGCTTAGTGTGCATGTTTAAGGTCAACCCATTGGAATCTAAAATCCACCCAGATGTGTTACCATCTTCGCCGCCGCTCAAGTCCAGTTGTGTAAAAGGGCCTGTGTGGTCCTTCTCGCTCACACTCATTGGCATTTCTCCTTGGACAATTTGAACTATATAGAATTGCACTTAACGCCAGATGAAGAAACACTGAGCAGACGAGGCAGCGCAGGTTCACTTTAGGCCACGTGTGATAGGATCTGGGCAGGGATGAGCTCAGTGCACGCTCGCCGTAACATTATGGCACCGAACCTCCGGAGAGGGCCGGTCCCCACTGAGAAACTGGCTTCAGAAGTGCGTCCGCGTTTCCAGGACCTCTCCAGGAAATTCCTCACGGACAATTTGTCTTTGTAACGCGAGAGCCGCCTGGCAGAGTGCGCGGCGCGGGGGATGTCATGACCCAACAGACTTCAGCGCACAGACGGGCCGCTTATTGTGCATACGCTGCGCCGCTTTTTCTCACCAGCAAAAAAAAAAAAAAGAGAGGGAAAAGTGAAGTAAATTTCCAACAGAACCCCGGCATGAACCCGGACAGAGAGAGAGGGGAACAGAAGTGAGGCGAGAGAGGAGGGAGGCAGAAGCTTAAATGAGATAAATGACTGAGAATAGTTTGAATGAAGAGAATGAAAGTCAGGAAATAGGAATAACAATGGAACAAGCTTTTTGGCTAGTTTTGTTCCTTTAAAACTGGCCTCAGCTGCCCTCAGTTGCCTTCCCACATAGATACAGACGTCATACAAGGGGGCGTGGCCTAGCCGAGGGGGAAGAAAACCTCTCATGGGAATCACAAAGTTTCCCTCTTTTTAGCCGTTTTCTGGCGAGTGTAAACATATTTAACACACACCAATAAAGTCGAGCCAAAATCGGGTCCATGTGGATGTTTATTCACAGCAAATTGTTCAGTAGAAGCAAAAAACAGCACTCGTTAGCATCGCTTTGCTAACGTTAGCATACATAGCATGAAACTAGCATAACTTCTCTGGTTAGCATTGTCAGTTTTTAAGTGTTTATGGGCTGTTGAACCACTTTGCTCCTCTCCATGTCTCTGTATATTTGTTTAGTAGAAACACAGATTCATGATTCAGCATTTCTTAAAGTAAACACACAGAAAGCCTGATCGTCTTTTGTTGTTTTCCCTCTGGCTGCTTCGAACATGACCATACATGGACATTTGCAAAGATGTGGTCTGAATCTGTTGCATGATGTGTCATGGAATGTCAGTTTGTTTAACCACTGAACTACCACCTTAAGGTTAGGATTAGGGTTAAAAATGATTTACATCCAAATCTCAAAGCGTATTGACTGAAGTGTTTACAGCCTATATGCCAATGTGATACCTGATTTGAAAGCCAAGACCTTCTAGTTTCTAAAAATATGTGTGAGATCTGTGTGAGTGAAACACAACTGTTCTTAACCCTAATCATATCCGGATTAGGGGTAACTAACCTTAACCCTATCTCTTTTTTTAAAAGCACGCACTGGGAAGTGTATGAGGTGTTCAGTGCCATATCGTTGGTCCGACAGCCCACTAGTCCTCATTGCTATTACTCATACTTACTAGTACTCATTATTCCGAAAATTACCATTCAGCAGAGGTGCCATTAGTCCGAAATGTTGAACCCAGTTGTGTTGTGGATTAAAGAGTCATATACCACCATTTGCCCGAACCTTAAGGTCAGTGGACTCCTGCCTGAACCTAATTTTGGGAAGGACAATTTCAGTTTTACATATACAATGAGACGTAAAACTAATGGGTTGTTGGACCCCGAGGTGTTCAAGGGTTGCTTGGATTCCACATCAAGCACGGAATCCCCCTGACAAGACTCTGTACTCCAAATATGGTGATGATGATCATTTTTATTCAAGCAACTTACAAACCAATACACTTTTGCATATAACATGTTTACATATGAAAACGAAATCATAAATACAAGGGACTTGGATAAGGACTAAGATACTAAGGACCTACTTAGTCAAACTTATTCTCTTAATATTCATGCTCGAAAGGGAGTGGGATGAAGTAGCACTTATTTATCCCCACATAATTGAATACAAATTCTAGTTCCTGCTTGCATTCCTGATTCTTTTCTAATCATTCAACACAACATATACACAAAATCCAATGATAATAATCCACATGAGCTACTTATAGGCTTGAGTTTAAAGATTGGTCATTTCTTTTGTGGAAGGGGATTTACACATTACCAAAGTTTTCATTCCACTTTTGCCTCAACATCTCCACTTTTGTAGCTCCTAAAGTCTCCAAACCTTCCAGTCTTTGACTTACAGTAACAAGTTTTCGAAGGGTTTTTCCACAAGGATTTCATCATAATCTCTTCCAATTACTGCCTGATTTATTGACCAAATCTTTTCACTAATGACCAGCTTATTCAAAAACCAAAAGAGATTTAAAATCTCTGCGCAGATCTTTGTAACTAATCTGTTGACAAAAGAAAACCTGGCTCTGTCTGTTATGAATACTAGGTCGTCAAAAATGTAGACATGACAGAAAACCTGCAGCACATTTTCATCTCTCTTATGTCAGTCACCAACAATAAACGTTTCAAATTGATATCTCTGCATTTATGTCTCCCACATTCACCTACAAATAGAGGGAGACACTGACAGTGGAGGAACAGAGGAGGTTCGAGAAGAGAGACCACGAGGGAGACAGAGAGAGAGTCCGATAAACAACAAAAACTACAGGACCCGGGCTGGCACGCGGAGCAGGTTTATGTGAGGCCGTGACAGCGAGGCCTTGGAAGAAAGATCCACCAAGGAAAGGGGAAAAAAAGGCCCAGTGACAAGAAGACAAGCGAGATTCTTCTCCAGTGAGAGAGAGGGGAAGAGAGAGAGAGAGAGAGAGAGAGAGGACTATTTCTGCTCCCGGATCTGCGAGTACGACGGGGCTAAGACACGGACGTCCTGGGAACAATCTGTGCAGCCAGTACGCGAGCGTGAATGGGGGATGTGAACTGTAGGCCACGCTCCGGACTCTGTTTTTCAGATGGAGAGGCTGTTCGCTCCACAACATTACACTCATCCTGTATTCGTGTGACCAGCCAAGTGCTCAGCTACTGGTCACCGGACAAAAAAACGGAGCCAAAAAAACGCTGCCAATCTGTAACAACTCAGACAATCGGGGCTTTCTGTGCGGAGGTCGCATGTTCTCGCTCCGTCTGGATGGGCGGCCTCCAGGTGCTGTCGTCGACTCTTCTTCCTCTTCCCGGCGTTTTCAGCGGTGACTCACGTGTCCTCTTTCGATGGCGTCCGTCCAGCTCCTTTTGGGCGGCCTCTGAAGGGAATAATCTCACGGCTGTTTGTGTCACTGGATCATCAGCACTTCATCACATGACCAAACCGAGTGCTGTCACCGACTGGCCTCGAGCCAGCCAGGGACCCGGGCCAGATATTACAGTTTGAAAAACATTAGGGCAGTGATAGCTAGTCTGTAATGGGTCCTGTGTAAATGCTTGTGAAGAGGACAGCAGTAAAGACCCAGCTGGAAGTCTCATTGGATCCAGCATGGCCTCGTATTCTTTGTGTTTGTAAGTGTGTTGAAGCACCTTGTGTGTTCTCCATCATCTTTGCATTGTTCAATAACAATGAAAGCGCTTGTCGGCCAAACTGCCACACGATTGGTTTGAACCTCTGGATTTTAGTCCAGATCTTTAGATGAAACCCTACAGTAAACATGGACAATGCACAATCCTACAGCGAGGTGCTCCTGTAGGACTGAAGATCTAACAGGTCTAACCCAGACTAGAGGATAGTTCAAATGCAGTGGATACATTTGATAAGCAGAGATTCCCATTGAGTGTATGTTCAACAACATTGCATACATATGATCATACAGTATCTATATATTTCTACGGTGCCGAGGGTCACAAACGAGTGGTCAATACAGTAAAACATTCAACTGGGTGCATTTAAGAGAGGTTTCAAGCGAGTTCCACACCTTTATTTACACTTGGAAGCATAATACAGCTTTGTTTCAAAGTTTTTGAGGCCATAATCGTGCAGAATGATTCAATTTGCAGTCAAAAGTACAATCTCTGGCAATTTGTGGCAATTCAACAAGACTGAGGGCCACCAAAAATTGGTCTGAGAGCCACATTTGGCCCCCAAGGTCACACTGTCACACCCCTTATCTAGCCTGGCCTTAGCCATCCGTAAACTCCGATCTGTTATCATTTCCCTACATGTACGTCTGGGTCTGATCTCAGTGGCCGCGTTACATGGTTGAATTTCAACCTACTATTCAGCGGGCGGGGGAGGCGGGGCTTGTAGGTGACATCAAGCATTTGTGCTGCATTTGCTGGTTGTAGTTTGGCGATGACGGCGAATACAAAAGTAATGGAAGCTCTTCAATCCGTCCTGTCTCGGCTCCCAAATATCCAGAAATATTAAAATTGAAGGCTTGGAATGTGCAAGGAATGCTCCCAAGAGTTATGATAGAGTTATGATAGAGTTATTATAGAGTTATGATAGAGTTATGATAGAGTTATTATAGAGTTATGATAGAGTTATGATAGAGTTATGATAGAGTTATGATAGAGTTATTATAGAGTTATTATAGAGTTATTATAGAGTTATGATAGCTGCTTCACTCACTTGGGCGCATTACATATGATCAAACACTAGCGAAAATCAGATCCAATCGTTTCAAAGGAGTTCGCCCCTCCCAGCTCAATTGTGAAGATCCAGACCCTTGTATGAAACGAAATGAGTACGAGAGTATGTTAAAACCACTTATCTAGTGTCAAACAAACTTTCAGGTCTGGGTTTGATCCCCGGATGCGGCTTTTCCGTGGAGTTTGCATGTCCTCCGTGTCTTCTTGGGTTTCCTCAGGGTGCTCCGGTTTCCGCTACCACCAACAAAATAATGTACAACGACCCAGGATGAATGATTTCGATGGGTGTGAGTGTCTTAACGGTCTGAGGGTCAGTTGGCCCAGATGTGTCCACCATATCAGATGACCCCAGAGGACACCATGTGTGGAGAGAATGAAGAACAAATCCAAATGTGACGCACTTTGGGTCACTTGTGTCTAATCTATACGTTTCTTGAAGTATTTGACTTTGATTTAGGTGCATTTTTATTGCGCCTAAAATAATATTAAGCATGTTTTTGCTCTTAAAAATAGATCCTTTTCCATTGGCAGATTTGTTTTTGCTTGGGAAGTCAGAAATTTCTGTCAAATCTTTTTAATTCCAGTCATTTTAACTCATCAAGACACATTACGGACAAAAATGGACCAAACCAGGCAGCTGTTCTCTTCTTAATGTTTGGTAAATGTCAGAGTGAGATTGCGGAAAAAAGACCAGCGCATTTGGCAACGTTTTGGCATTCTGAACTGTGAACATTGGAATAAAAATACGTTTTTACTGAATGACGCAAAGTTGACTGTGTGTTTTCGAAACATTCCCCTGACTTTTTACACCTCCGTCTTCACCTCAGAACACGCTTTGACCGCGGATCCACCTTCTCCTCGTGTCTGTGATCTCCCACAAACCAAAAGAGGCCCAATTCGAACCAGACTTTTTCGATAAATTTGCAAACCACAATGTCAAATAAGACGACCATGATAAAGCGAGATACTCTTTCCCTTCAACACAAACATTAGGTCTGAGAAATGTAAACGTTTCCAGAACCTTTGATGGATGTTGGTTCAGAGAAAGTTTAACCTCCGGCAAACGGCGGTCTGAGTTCGGTTTTCGCACAGTTTGACGGAGAAAACACCAAAACCCGAGCGCGGTTCTTCCAGGCGCTGATTGACACTTGGAGACTTTGTAGTTGGAAGGTTCACGCTGCGTCTGTAGCTGGAGTTTGTCTGGATCTTTTCCGGACCGTTTGTGGTAAAGGTTTGATCAGAGGATGATCTAAAGCTGAAAACATGTTCAGGATTCGTGGGGCATTTGAGGTAAAGTGGATCTCAGGACAAACATAAAAAGATGGTTTTCATGAGATCAATGTCTCATTGTGTTTGAAATGAAACCATTTATGCTGATTTTGATCAATTTTTGATCATCCTGAAGCAAGATTACCAATGGAACAAGTATTATATTGCCCTGGAATAAGAAATTAACCTGTAGGCTTCGAGGTCATTGCCTTAAGTTCCAGTGTACATTGGTTACTTGTCACAGTGGTGACAAAGTAGCTAGAAGTAGCGATGCACAGATCTGATACTGAAATCGGATATTCCGAAAAAATACAATATTAGATATCAATTGAAAGTATCCGATACTTTGGTTTTCACCATTTTAAAAAGACAACTGGCTCCAACTAAAGCTCAGTGAATATGGGAATGCTGCATGTCATTTTGAAGCTCAGAACCTGGAGAATTCAATTGCTGAGTTAGTTTTTGGTTTAGTTTTTGCAGCATGCCAATGCTAGCGGTAGCATGCTAATGTTAGCGGAAACTAATCAAGGCTGGGTATTAAATTAAATCAGCTACTGCCAAGTGTTTGTATTTTAGTTTATGAACTGATCTAACCCATGTCATAAAGCCAAGGATATTTAGTCACAGTAAGATTGGTCCAGTGATCCATGTTAAATGTTTTCCCATGACAGCTTATAAATAGATTTAATTTATATGTAACATCTCAGAATAGAGAAAAGAGGACCATCCACTCTTTCACTCACAGCAGCCACTGTTAAAAAAGTCTCTTGGTATCGGCTAATATCGGATATCGGCAGTTGCTCAAACCCACAGTATCGGTATCGGAAGCAAAAGGCTGGATCGGTGCATCTCTAGTTAGATGTCTCACAACAAAAAGGTCACAGACAGATATCCCTTGTTTGCCTTTCCTCCTGATATAAGGCTTTCGTATGTTTTCCAGCCTAAAACATGCACAATAGGATTATCATGTGATGTTCTTGAGGTGGATTCCTCCATACCTCAGTGATCCTCAAACCGTAGCCTCTACCAACGGTAGAAACTAAGGCTTCTCAGGGTCATCTGCAACTTGAGATTTGGTTCATTTGAATTTTTAATGCTTTAGTAATGTATTTCGTAATTTAGTAATGCACAGACCCAGTTTAGACAGAATGTGGTTGAATGTACACTGATAGTCCCTGTTTTGATCATAGCTAAAGATGACTAAATATTAGAGCGTGTGACCTTTTGTCAGGCAGTGGCTTGTATTGTAATATACTCTTGATCTCGGCCTCGCTGTACTTGTAAGATCAAACATGTCATCAAATACTTTAGGTGGAACCTTCCATTTGAGTCCATCCAAAATGGCAAAGACAATCTCGTGCCAATGTACACATGATTAGCTGAATATTATCTAACAAGATGAGAGATTGTTCTCAGCTCATTCACAGGGGATGACGGGGTCGTTTTCATGTTCTACGTCAGCATGTAGATACTGAGAGATGTTCTTACCTGAGCTTAGACGAGTTGATACGTATCTGTCTGGTCTTTGTGTGTGCCTGTGGAAGACCCCCGTTTGGAGCCATAGGAACATGCTGGGAGAGGCCAAATGCTAACAACATCTTTGGTTGTTTTGTGTGACTGAGGGCACGTACAAAGACCAGACGGGTACGAATCAACTCGTCTAAGCTCAGGTAAGAGCATATCTCAGTATGGAAAAACAGTGGCCTGTTCCTTTAATGGGAAGAACCTGAAGGAACATAACTATATGGTCCATGGTCCGAGAATCAAACCTGGGTTTTCCTTGCTGTGAGGAAGCCTCTAACCACTCTGCTATCTCAGTATCTCGGTCCCGGTAAACCTTTCATTGGTTCACACAAGATTCTGATGTCAGCATGAATATTTTCAGATCTTGATTTACCGTCGTCAGCTCGTCCTCACACGGCCCCCGCTCCGATCGCTCTGAAGTAAAAAGCACGTGGAGTTAATGGTGCGTTACTGATCGATTATAAATGTGATGGATCATGATTGATGTTCTGCGTGTGTTTATCTGCGCTCACCTTCGTCTCACCGGTCCAGGAGCTGCTGGGACATTTGGAATTAGACACGGTTCCTGATAATAGTACGAACATCTCTTACTATCTAATACTTCATAGTACTTTCACACTAACGGGTCTGAAGTGTCAGGCGTCAGGGATTTCAGGGTAATGAGGTCTGCCCAGTGTGTCGGAGGAAGGTAGAAACACTATTGGAATGTCACCAACGCACAATCAAAGAATCAGGAAACACATTTTCATTCACAAATTTGTGGTCAGAGGAAACCGCGTGGGGAAAACCCTGAGGTTTTGACATTATCGTGCAGCAGCAGTAGAGAAAAGTATGTAGATGGTGAGGATGACTTTTGATGCAGTATGTCCGGTTAGAACATAATATTGTCTGTATGCACTGTATGCACGTCAACATCACGTGACTGTGGGTGGGTCTTGTTTAAATAAATAAATAGATTAGATTACAGACAGACATACGGACAGTCACAGCATCAGCTAATGGCTAACACTGAATCTATATAAAAATATGTATAAACAAGTATTGAACAATCAGCCTGTCTTCAATGTGAACACTTTTTAGTTGTTTCATTTTTGTGGTGTTGATAAAGCTCAGAGCCCAGACGTTTTCCTGCATCAAATATTTACATCCAACATAATCTTTCTCAGTTGGGAGCCAGTGACTCCCATCAGTCTCTTACTGTCAGTGATGTTTTGTTAAACTATTTGTATTATGTTTTGAGGAAGACATCGCTAATCCTTCCTGGGAAAATAGCGAGGGCGTCTACCCCATACCCAGACAACCCTCCAAACCGAAACCCCGTCATTCAGACAACCCTCTATTGCGACGTCCCCCTAATCCGACACTTTTTAATACCCCCATTCCAACAGTAGTTTTGAGCATAGGGTTGGGGTCTTTGGTCTTGTGTGAGTGGATGTTTGTTTGTTTCTATACTATATTGTCCCCTACATTTAACCCTTCGATGCCGCTGGGGCAGCCCGTAAGGAGCAGTGGTTGCCGGCAGTACCGTGCCCGGGGACCCATCTCCATGATGTGGACCCAGGCTGGTGGTCAGAAACACCTGGCTGGAAGATTCACCTATTGCACTTGTTTTTAGTGGTAGGGAAACCGGAGTACCCGGAGGAAACCTACGCAGACACGGGGAGAACATGCAAACTCCACACAGAAAGGCCCCGTCCTGGTGGGAGGGTTTGATTCCCACCAGGGCGTTGCACAAATGGGGGAAAAAATGTCAGCGTGCCGGACGTTTGATATAAAATGGAAATGCCCCCACTCCAACAATTAGACCTCAGTGTCAGAGTGGGGGGGGTTGACTTTTTGAGGAAGAACTCAAACCTGTCCTGTTTTCTTCCATGCATCCATTTTCTTGGAGCTGTTGGAGCTGCCCAAATCACATTGTACCAGCCCCTTATGGCACCTCCTGCAGGTGGTGGGTCCACAGAAGGACGGCCTCATGGTTCTATCCGGGCCTGTTGGTCTCTCATAAGGGGCTTCTGAACCGCTCTTTGTCTGACCCGTCACCTATAGGACCTGTTTGCCCTGGGAGACCCTACCAGGGGCACAAAGCCCCGACAACAGAGCCCCCAGGATCATTCGGGTTCTCAAACCCCTCCACCACGTTAAGGTGGCGGTTCCAGGAGGGGAATCCTGTTTTCTTTTCATCAGAAAAGCTTTAGGTGGCCAAAAACGCTCCGAATCAATAATAAACTATTTGAATCCAACTCGCAGGAAGTGAGTGCCAGAAATGCACAAACAAAACCAACCTGGCCGTTTCAAGTCGCTCCTCCTGAAGCGACAGGTGAAGCCACTTGCACAGATGGATTGTGGGCTGTAAAATGTAGAAGACAACTTTGTGTTTCATCTATGACAACCAAATCTAGGACAAAACACAGCTTCAGCAGCAGAAGAAGAAATGAACCACAAAATCCTCACTGCAGAAAAGTCAACCACTCTGCCACATTAAGTGCAATCTGAGCCTTTCCCCTAAACTCCGTCTGAGGTCCCAGCTCTTTGAAAACTGCTTCCATCTGCGACGACCAGAGGAAATATTATGATTAATTAATAACCCGATTGATTGCGCCAAATGTTCCCCTCGAGTTCAGGCCTTACACCCCCAAAGTGATCCCAGGGCGCGGAGAGCAGGCCGGGGCTACGAACCCCAAAGGAGAGACTCGTTCTGGAGCAGGATGGACCCGGGCCAGGCAGCTGTTCTCACAGTCCGCGCTGGATATTATATTCAGTGTTTTGGTCAATAAGTGTCAAAGTCAGATACGGGAAAAGGACAAGTGCACGCGGCGACATTTGGGTGAACTGTGAGCCGTGGATTTCCCATTAGAGCTCGTTCAAATGGGTTAATAATGATGCGTTTTGACAGAATGAAGCAAAGTTGACGATGTAAAAAGTCTGAGCGCTGTTGCTTTGAGAGGTCGTCTTGATATTTGGAATCAGATTGTTGGAAGTGGGATAGAGCCATTATTTTGTCTTCGCATAACAGGGGTCTGAAACCTTTTGTGTCCAAACAGCCCATTTGATTTATTTTTACTGTGAATGTGAGGACTGAGGCCTGCACCAGAGGTTTAATATTGTTTTAGTCAAACAATAGGATTGGAAATGTTTTTTTTTATGTACTTTTGAGTACTTTTTAGTGAAGGGATTCATGCCTGTTTACTCAGAGTCTTTGGGATCTGTTCATTTCAAAGAGCCGTTTAAAACACAATGACGGCAGCCAGATATAATGGGACTGATCTTTGATAAACAGGTGTGTGGATAAAATCTTGTGCCACAATTCATGAGAAGAGACTGAACAGTCTTGACAAGTCCTTTTAAGAGCAAAACGCTTTCGTTTGTGCTGCCTGCTCAGTTGTTGGGCTGATTCCTGAGTTTGTTCATGGGAGTTCTGGGTAAAATTGACCAATTTCACAATTCAAGATCCAGTTCGCTCCAATCAATCAATCAAGTTGTTTTGTAGCTATAGCCTAATATCACCACAGGAGATGCCTCAAAGGGCTGCACAAACATTAAAACAAAAAATGCAATGAAATGACCAGGCAAATGTCGTGTGCATGCAAACACGATGTCCAAGCAGAGCCGGTAATGTTTAAATCAGTGGTTCTCAACCGGTTTGGCATCTGGACTCACCATAACTCAACCCAAATAACAACATTTTTTTGAAACCCATAAAGTAGTAAAGTAGTAATAGTATAGATAAGGGTCATGTGATTTTAAGTGCCATGTGGCGCAGCAGTGACTGACTTGATTGACAAGTGCTGCATCATGACAACCTCTAAGAAAAGGAAGGTGGATCTCCGCGTATTCCAGGAGAAATGGGCGAATGATTTCTTCTTTGTCAAAGTGAAAGGCCAGTGTGCCTTGTATGTGGCGAGAAGGCTGGCGGTGATGAAGACGGCCCGTTGTCAATGCCAGTGATCACGGCTTCATTTTATCAAAACATATGTGGATAAACCCCTCCTGGAACCGCCACCTTAACGTGGTGGAGTTGCCTGGCCTGCCTAACTACATGCTTTTTCATAGATATTTCAAAGACATATAGTCTGGGAGCAAGCATGATCTCAACGATTTCCCGATGGGCGTAATTGACAGACGGCATCAACCAATCAGAGCAACGCTAGATACGTCGCAGCAACAAGTGTCAGGAAGCCTTTCCAAAAACGTCCTTATTTACGAGGAACGCTTCGAACGCTGTTTCTTGCTGCTTCTGTGCTTGTTTTAGGGATTACATTTTTTTCCAAATGATTTAAAACACACGAAAGAGCAGAAGACAACATCGTCACTCGCCGCACACGCCATCTCTATTGTTTTGGTCGAGTGTGGTGATGGCTTCCGCGTCTTGGGGGAATGAAGTCCCGCCTCTCGGTGCGTGATTGGACCGATGTGGGTAAAATGGTGAAATGATCGGCTGCGAGGAGCTGTCCAGACGGTTCTTCTTTTGAACAGAAAGGAGGAGTCTCTGGCAGGCCAGGCAAGTGGTGGAGGGGTTTGAGCACCTGATTGATCCTGGGAGCTCTGTCGGGGGCATCGTACCCCAGATTGGGTCTCCCATGGCAAACAGGTCATAGGTGACGGGTCAGACAAAGAGCGGTTCAGAAGTCCCTTATGAGAGACCAACAGGCCCGTTTAATCGTGAGGCCGTCCTTCTGTGGACCCAACACCTGCAGGAGGAGCCATAAGGGGATGGTGCAGTGTGACGACCCAGCAACGGACAAGTGGAAGAAGATGGATGGATGGATGGATGGATGGATGGATGGATGGAAATTTGGATAAAATTAATGCTTTTTGCTGAGTTTGGGTGCCCAGCAAGCAGCTTTCACATGACTGACCCAGACTTTCTGTGTGGACTTTGCATGTTCTCCCTGTGTCTTCGTAGGTTTCCTCTACCACTAAAACATGTGCAACAGGTGATTCTGATCAGCCTGGCTCCACATCTGGAGATGGGTCCCGGGCGCAGCACGGATACTGCCACTGCTCCCTATGGGTCGTCCAATGGTACGAGGGACGGGTGAAATGCAGACAAATTTAGTTGCACAGTTGCACAAATATAGCCCTTTACCTTAATCCAAATCTTAAAGCGTGTTGACTGCAAAGCTTACCGTCTATATGCCAATGTGACACCTCATTTGAAAGCCAAGACCTTCTCGTTTCTAAAAATATGTGTAAGACCTGTGTGAGTAAAACAGAATTTACATTCCTAACCCTAATCATAACATGAATCCCTGATCGGGAGGGACGGAGAGTACCAGGTAAATAAACTTGAATCAACCCCTGGACCCTCTCGGCAAAAAGACTTTACTTTGATGCTTTTTTAATCTCCATTTCTTATTTTCAAACCTATTTTTTGTCCGTGATTGAAAACATTGTGTTGGTGTGAAGAGTCGTCCAGAAACAGGGCTGCCCACTCCTGACTCAATGTTCTCTAAGAAACCGACGAAAACAAATACTTGGAGTTGTCTCTTTGAGTTATGTTCACAATATCCCAGAAATTATTGAACGTAACCACTATCAAAGCAGATCACTTTCCCCGGGCCACCAGCGCTGCTTTGGCTTGGACCGGCCCCCGAAAACTCCTGCAGGTTTTACAGGAGAGGATACCTTTTCAGTCAGAAATGATGTTGGTAATTTCGCTGGATGGTCGTTTGCGGCGGTCTGGCAACGCGCGATCTTAAATAAAGCATATCGAATTTACATATCAAAGCGGACGTTCAAATTCTTCGGTTTCTTCGCTCCGTAGCACAAGGTTGTAAAGAGAAGTCCAGGCGCTAGAAAGCAGGGATAAATCGTTAAGTGGTGCTGTGGCTCTGCTGACAAGGCCGCTCATATAACACCTTATGTAAGAGAGATTTTTTTTTCTTCTCCGAGAAACGTTCAGTACGAGTCGTAAATTAGTTTCTCTGAGGTGGCTAAGGAGCTCGTAAGAACATGTCAACGCTGCTAACTTCACAAGACAGACATTTACAGCCTCTCACTGCACTTTGAGACGAGGGCAACGCGCTAAAATCACAGTAAAACACTCACAACTTTAATATAAATAAAGGAGAGCTGACGGGGAGGGGGAGTAGATGGGAGTCAGTTTAAAATGTGCTGTGGAAAAATGATCAATAATGGCACTCGAAAAATCTTATCTGAGACAGAAACGCAGTGCTTGAATTATTGGAATTTCTTACATCCAATGGAACAAGAATGATTTTTCTGTCTCATTTCAAATGTCTCTTTCTTGAAAATCTGCTAATTTAAAGCTATGTATCGAGTGGTTCCCAAGCTGTGGCGCGGATACACCCGTGATGATTCTGACACTGATGTTATTAAAACAAGCTTTATATTGTCGCTGCTCACAAATGGAACAAAGTACAAATACTATTACAATTGAACTCTTTAATTGCCTCTCATCTAAAACCCTTAGTATTAGAAATGTATGAACAAAATTTGCTTTAAGCCCATCCATACATTTTCTTCCGCTTTATCCAGGCCGGGTCGCGGGGGCAGCAGTCTCAGCAGAGATGCCCAAACTTCCTGATCCACACACACCTCCTCCAGCTGTTCTGGGGGGACCCCGAGGCGACATCAGGCCAGCTCGGAGACATAGTCCCTCCAGCGTGTCCTGGGTCTTCCACGAGGCCTTGTCCCACTAGGACATGCCTTGAACACCTCCTGACTTGATGCAAGGCGACAATGCTGGAGACAAACACATGGATAAGTCTCTCTAAGTCTGGTTTCGACACTATTCCTCTGATCTTAATGTTTTTCAGATGGTAAAAAGCTGCTGAAGTTATTGCATTGATGTGGCTGTTTAAGTTCAGGTCTGAGTCCATGATCAGAGACTTTCTAACCTGATTTTTTTGGTTTTAAAGAGAGAGACTCATTGTGACTGATAACACTTTGTCTTTGTGTCTGAGGGCCAAAAACAATGATCTCAGTGCTATTATTCTCTTGGCATGTTCACTTAGAGGGCATTCTGTTGGATGTGAAAGCTTCTGCAAGGCTGTGATGAGCTGAGCTTGATGGAAATTAACTCGCAATGACCAGAGCCTCAAAATACAGTGAAATAAACTTTGTTAAACAAGCAAAGATGACGATTGAAAGCAGTTCAGGAGCTTTGGAGCTACATGGTTTGGCTGAGGAGAGGAGGAATCTACAGAACAAAGACCGGAAAGGTCTGATCCTTCTCTTCATCTGTTTGATCTGATCACCCAAACGACGGCCTGAGAAGCTTTGTCCACCTTTATGATCTCTGGATCGACCAAGAGCTGACTCAAACTCAAACACAACGACTAAACGACCATCGATATGGCCAGGTCTCCACCGGCTTGTACCGCCACGTGGATGAAACCATCGCTCGCTCTTTGTCACCCGGATCTCAGCGGCGCCGCACATTTCTCCAGCGCTCGGCTCATCTCTCAGTCTCGTCTTAATCAGAAGCACATGGCGCGCCGTGATCCGTTCCCACCCTGCGTCAGTCCGTCCTCTTCACGTCTCTCTCGTCCAGATTCCAAAAGCCGTAAACACAGGTCAGGACTCTACGCATCAAAGTCCACGGACCTGCTCCAAGTTGGACCGGACCAGACTTGGGTCGTGTTCCGTCCAGAGAAGACCTCAGCGATGGGGATCCTGGGAGAGGAAGTGTGCGCCGGATTCTGACTTCATAAACAGAGTGATGGAATGTTTTTTTCCGTTTTGCAGGCAGCTCTTTGAGATCTGTTCTTTTCAAAGATGAACCTGTTTCTTTGCGTACTTAGAAGACTAAATGGGCAAGTTTTTAGTTAGGTTTGTTTTTATTTTCTCCTGTGAACAGAAATATTTCCACAGGTGTAGCAGGTGACAACAGGATCCAAACCTGTGGCTGTTTTCCATTTTAATGTTAGTTTTCCTTCTGCTAAATTACCCTGCTGAACAGTATTTCAGCAAAGGTTTTCAAAATAGATCATTTTTTACATTTTTCTTGGGCACATGATGTTGCTTCACATCCATGAAAGATAAACAAGATGTTTTTCCGTCAGCAAACTGGTTTAAAGCTTTCCTCCTGAAGGAAGGAGTTAGATCTAAAAGTGTCCTCCTCTGCAGCTGTTTGTCCAAAGTCAGTTTAACTCATCTACCTTTAGTAATCCATCCATTGCACGTGATACACAGGTACAGATCTGGAGCACAATGTCTCACTGTTATAAATATTATTGTAACAATAAATAAAGGCAGCTTTGTGTAGGTTTGTTTTCCCTAAACAAAACATAAAGCCACGCGGCCAATTTGCACAAACCCTGACAGTTCTTCCTTATTGTGCCATTAATGCAGCTGTCACTAATGAACGAAACCATGGTTCCCAACCTGAGGAGACTGCGTCCCCCTGGTGGTGCTGGGATTGCAGGGGGCCCCCGTGGCTTTGCCTGAGGGTCAGGTTGTAAGTGATACTATTTGAGCAAATGATATGGTTAAATATCATCAAGTATGACTAGGAACAGACTACAGGTGCATTAAAGCAGTACTCAGTAGTTCATGCCCCTAGAGGCTATAAGCGCCACTGCAGGTGTCGTAACATGTTACGTTTTTTTACTCAATTGTCTGTGAGCGTAAATACTTCAACGACAGAAAATGCAAAGGGACAGAGGGATATTGTTCACAATGGAGATCATTTTTTCACTCAAACTTGGCTGTAAATACTGTTTAAGTGGATCTAGCCCGCAGCTAGTGTGGCAGTATGGGGTCGCTACCCCCGGGTTCACCTATAAAAGGCGCTGCTTCCCATCCCCGCCCTCTCTCTCTGTCCTGTCACCCCTGACGTCATCCACCAGTCAGGAACCGGCCTAGCTGCGAGGAGCACTTCACGATAGGCGCACTGCAGCCGCAAGGAGCGTAAAGCCGGCGTTTCTTTGCGAGAAGTGTGCGGGCATCGGTGAGTTGAGTGTACGCAGGCTAGTCCATGTAAATGTTCATCAGAGCTAACAGGTGTGTGTCTTAGTGGCCTCGGCGTTGGACTCCTCGTGTGCGTGATGGGGCGTTTGTGTACAAGACCTGTGGCGTGCCAGGTCCTGCGCCCTACCCCCGGTATGCCAGTAACTTTAGCCTGTACATTGGTTTAGTGGTCAAAACCTAACCTGCTTCTCTAGGTTCCTGGTTCAGTCAAGCCTCCCCTTTGGAAGCACCTCCAGCTCTTACATTGCCTGGGGATGTTTTATTTTGTTGGACTCTCCTGTACTGCTCATGATTTCCATTCTGTCGAAGTATGTGCCTTGGACATAATGTGTATGTGTCCGACATAATTTTCCTTTTAACCAAAAATACCAAGAGGAAAAAAAGAGAAACGTATTTATTATTAAATTAAGTAACATAAAGTAAACGCCATGTCTCTGTCATCATTAAGCCTGTTAAAAACCTGTTGTTGTTGAAGTATTGTTTACATACATTTAAAGTTAGGGGCGCTTACTAGCGTCTTTCCATTCAGTTACACTAGCTTTGCCCGTTAGCCTGTTAGCATAGTATTGGTGGCTCCTACCTGGATGACCCAGGTAGGACCCCCCAATCATCCCATTAACACTTGTATTACCCTCAGAGAGACTATGGAAAGAATTTATTAAGGTAAACAAGTTACTTGGTACTGCTTTAAACACTGTTGTTTGAAATAAATACTTATTAACTTATTAGCGATTATTTTCATGTTTAGATCCCTCTCTCTCTATCTTACCCAACACGTGAAGAGTCCATCTGGTCATGTTGGCCTGTGTTTTCTCTCTGCACAGTGCGGTCAAGCTGACCCTCATGCACTGAATCTGAGCTGCAGGGGCAGAGCTGAGAGGGGAATCAAAGGACCTACTAGAACATCCAAGACTTCACCACTGAATCCATCCAACTGTCCTGAGCTCGGTTGAAACCAAGAGTCTTTGGGTCAACCAAGAACCCGGTACCCTCATCAAAAGCAGACGTCAAAGTTCCACCTGCTAATGTCATGACATGTGTTTGTAAAAGTTAAGATCCTACAACTGCGCAACAAACTGTATCGTCTACATTGGACCTATCCTTCGATGCCACTGGGGTGACCCGTAAGGACCAGGGGCAGCCGTGGGACCGGTTTCCAGAGTCCAAAGTCCACAAAGCTTCATTTGATTATTTCAGCACTCTTCAGTTCAAAGCTTCCTCTTGTTTCGCCCTTTGAACTGCTCCTGTCGCCCGTCCGCAGGTGTGTTTTGTCTCCAGTGATTGTGTAATGGCACCTTTTTGAGGATTTTGTTTGACGGTTTAAGGCAAAAGGTGTTGAAGAGCGGGGAGAGACAGGAGATTCAGCAAGTTGTCTTGAACCCTCAACGCTGGGCACAAAACAGTGGACATATCCTGCATAATTGCGGCAAAACAGCAAATTAATCTGTTGGGTTCGCCTTGTCCGGGAATCATGTCTATCGTTTGGATTATTTGGAGTGGCCTCAACCAGGAGAAGTAAACTTATCGTTGGCTGTAATCTGCGGTGTATTGAAATAGTGTTTTCCTGAAATAAATTGCTTTCTAGACTTGGCGATCCCAAGACCGGAGAAGCAGGAAGCCCCCGACACTTACAAACGGCATATTAATCACACAAACATCTGCGATAATTATTTAAAAAGCTTTCTCATTTGTAAAACAAGTCATTTCTCAAACAGCGAGTCCACATGGAGTTTGTAAAAGAAAGTTGGCTGGTTCGAATCCAGACGGGATCTTCCAGAGCTGACTCATCATCCAGTATGGAACAGTTCACGACCCGAGAGCTTCGGGGCGAGAACATCCTCCCCGTGTTCCTGTGGCAGAGTGGTTATCCCGGCTTCTGAAGCTCGTCCTTTCTGTGGTCGGCACTCTCGCCTCACAGCAAGAAGGTGGGGCCTTTCTGTGCGGACGTCTGGTCATAATATTAAAGGCCTGTATCTGATTTCATTATGACAAATAATGAAAGTAGAAGCCACTAAATTAAAGAGTTAGTTGTGTCCAAACTCATTCCTAACTTTCCGAGGATATTTGTGGCTTCCTAATTCTCAACAGGGCCGACTTTATAGGCCTGTTTCTTCACTTTTTAGGATGACTTTCACAGAAATGCAAGAAAACCCACCTGCAAGTTTAGGAAATTGATACAAATGCTTTATAATTAGATGCACAGTGTTATTTGCTGAAATGTCAGAGTTTGTGATATACTAAAGGAGGACAAAAGTAATTTAATTTAATTATGAGGAGAAAAAGAAAATCAGGTGTGGGACTTTCCTGTATTGCCTGGAATATGTACTTTTGTACTTTTACCTATATATTTAATGTTGGATTGAACACAGAATTGTCTTGCCCAGTGGCTGTTCTTGGCATTGCGGTGACAGCAGCTCCTAAAATGCCCCTCCTGAGATCCTACGTTCATAGATAGATAGATAGATAGATAGTCCCGTTGTTCACTATCTACCAATTCCATTGGTTTACCAACTAAATAACCAACTAAATTGGTAGTTTTTCTAACCCATCCTTTTTATGGTGTACTGACAAGGGTTAGGGTTATTGTGGCTCAGAGTGGGCTGGCTGGAGCGTTTGTTTGAGGCTAAACACTAACATTAGCATCGAGGACGTCACTGTGTTTGAGGCTAAACGCTAACATTAGCATCGAGGACGTCACTGTGTTTGAGGCTAAACGCTAGCATTTGCATCGAGGATGTCTCTGTGTTTGAGGCTAATGCTAACATTTGCATCGAGGATGTCTCTGTGTTTGAGGCTAACGCTAACATTAGCATTGAGGACGTCACTGTGTTTGAGGCTAAACACTAACATTAGCATAGAGGACGTCACTGTGTTTGAGGCTAATGCTAACATTTGCATCGAGGATGTCTCTGTGTTTGAGGCTAACGCTAACATTAGCATTGAGGACGTCACTGTGTTTGAGGCTAAACACTAACATTAGCATCGAGGACGTCACTGTGTTTGAGGCTAAACGCTAACATTAGCATCGAGGATGTCTCTGTGTTTGAGGCTAATGCTAACATTAGCATCAAGGACGTCACTGTGTTTGAGGCTAAACGCTAACATTAGCATCGAGGATGTCTCTGTGTTTGAGGCTAATGCTAACATTAGCATCGAGGACGTCACTGTGTTTGAGGCTAACGCTAACATTTGCATCGAGGATGTCTCTGTGTTTGAGGCTAATGCTAACATTAGCATCGAGGACGTCTCTGTGTTTGAGGCTAACGCTAACATTAGCATCGATGGCGTCTCTGTGTTAGTCCAACATGTTTTGCATTGAGATGGTATTTTAGACGTGAGTAACTACAGTGGAAGGAGAACTCTTTTTAACACAGCCTGCTCACGCATTGAGTTGCCTTGTGTACGAAATGCGCGGTATAAATAAAGTTGCCTTTCCTCACAGCAGTACAGCGTCTATCGTCCCATCAGGATGTTTTTTATAGCTAAACTGAGTCCCCAACGGGCCGAGTGAAGCGTCTCCGTCCATTGCTGTTGTGGGTGGATGTGCGTCAGATATACGGGAAAACACGCAAATAGAAAGTTTCCGGCTTGGGGGGGAAATCCGGGAAAATACGATTAATTGCGTTAAAAAAAATGTTAAAGTCCCTACCCTAAAAATATGATCTGAGGTGTTCAAACCTGTGACTCTCAGCTCCCCTGAGGCCTAGTCTTAAAGCACGACTGTGCTCCTTATCGGTCTTTTATCAGCAAAAAGAAAATATCGTCCAATATTGTCAAATACCCAGATATCGGCACGCTATTGGTCGTCGATTGACCGCTTATAAAAAAGGTATAAAAAACATATTTTTCTGAATAAAGGGGCACGAAATACAAACTACTTGTTGACATGAAGCTTTTGTAACTTTAACATGTGCTCACGGTGGAAGAAGTTACTGTTTTTTTTACTCAAGTAAGAACTACAGAACGGTCCATTCCCACCACCGCCTGCAGAATCCTGACCAGCCTCGTCGTCTCTCCCTCTTTACTGTCTTTTCTTTTAGAGTACACATTATTTAAAACTATAAATGTGGAAGCTGAGGCACCCAAAAGAATGTTAACAAGCCGCAATTATGCAGGATATGTCCACTTATAATCAAGAAGTGGCGCACAGTGATGGAACTGGGCGAAAGCGCTGACGGCAGAGGGATTTTGTCGGGCCTCGTGGACTACATTCTGGCAGAGGTCAGTGGGTAACATTAACAGTCTGTTTCCTTTCGCCGCTGCCAAACCCAACCAAACACCGGGTATTTATAGTAAATTACAGTAATAATTTTGTTTTTAGCAACACATCCCATCATTTTCCATGTTCCGCGTTTTTTTTTAATAAAAAGCCTCGGCGAAACCGGGCCTCGCTCGCTCCTGTCACGGGCTTGAACTTCCTCCTGCCTCCGAAAATAGCCCCGCGTTTGTTTACACTGCGCCGTCTTCCGAACTGGAATATCGTAGTCCATTTCACACCAAACGATCCAAACGTTGTGCCGCGGAGCCGACGTGGCGAGCCGCACTTCAAAGTCCAGAAAGGCCGTTTGAAGTAGGAGATATCCTGCAGGAGTTGGCGTGGTCGCGGAGGGAGCGTGGCGCAGCGCCGTTTCCTGAAAGTGTGACAGTTTCTAAGAAGGCTCCTGGCCCTCATTATTGTGTGAGGATCGGGGCTTTTTTTGGACACACAGATTTTCCCCTCAGTTCGCAGCTCGTGTGCTTAAAAGGGGGGACTTTGATGTTGCACATGTCAGATGGGAGCCAAAGGTAATAAAGCCGGGAGGGCAGGCCACATTAAAGCGGCTAATGCAAAGTAAACAAAAGGAACGCTAGCTTTTCAGAAATGGCAAAAGCATAATTCGACCTGACGCGGTGGTTTTTCACATCGCGGTGCGGGTATCGGTGGTGGTGCTGGGTCCACGCCGCAGTTTTAACAGAGAGATTGAGTCATTCGTGGTCATTTGTTAATATATAATTACTGTATCGTAAACGTTAATGAGCCTGACCATAACGCCAACAAACCAAACACTGTTTAAGAAAGTCTCATTCAAAATCTGCACAGTTTAAATAAACAATGGCAACTTATCAGCCTGTGGTAACTCATGTATCCAACACTTTCTAAACCGAAAAGTATTTAATGTTTTCCCCCAAAAAAATCTTTCAGTTTAGAAAGTTTAGGATACATATTCAATTTAAAATGCTGTTTAATGCCCATGAGTTACCACAGGCTGATGAGTTGCCATTGTTTATTTAAACTATTTAGACTTTGAATGGAAGCAGATGAAGGTATTGCTAGACTAAATTGGCTAAATGGTCTGGGAAGAGTGAAATCCTTGAGTCTGGATTTTCACAATTGAGCCCAGTTATCAGGTGGGAGGGGTGAACTTCTATTGGATCTGATTTTCTCTAGCGTTTGGTCATGACGTATGTAATGCGCCCGAGTGAGTGAAGCATCATAACTCTATCATAGCTTTATCATAGCTCTATCATAACTCTATCATAACTCTATCATAGCTCTAACATAACTCTATCATAACTCTATCATAGCTCTAACATAACTCTATCATAACTCTATCATAACTCTATCATAAATCTATCATAGCTCTATCATAGCTCTATCATAGCTCTATCATAACTCTATCATAACTCTATCATAACTCTATCATAACTCTATCATAACTCTATCATAGCTCTATCATAACTCTATCATAGCTCTATCATAACTCTATCATAGCTCTATCATAACTCTATCATAGCTCTATCATAACTCCATCATAGCTCTATCATAACTCTATCATAACTCTATCATAGCTCTATCATAGCTCTATCATAACTCTATCATAACTCTATCATAGCTCTATCATAACTCTATCATAACTCTATCATAGCTCTATCATAGCTCTATCATAGCTCTATCATAACTCTATCATAACTCTATCATAACTCTGTCATAGCTCTATCATAGCTCTATCATAACTCTGTCATAGCTCTATCATAACTCTATCATAACTCTATCATAGCTCTATCATAACTCTATCATAACTCTATCATAGCTCTATCATAGCTCTATCATAGCTCTATCATAGCTCTATCATAACTCTATCATAACTCTATCATAACTCTATCATAGCTCTATCATAACTCTATCATAACTCTGTCATAGCTCTATCATAACTCTATCATAACTCTATCATAGCTCTATCATAACTCTATCATAGCTCTATCATAACTCCATCATAGCTCTATCATAACTCTATCATAACTCTATTATAGCTCTATCATAGCTCTATCATAACTCTATCATAGCTCTATCATAGCTCTATCATAGCTCTATCATAACTCTATCATAGCTCTATCATAACTCTATAATAACTCTATCATAGCTCTATCATAGCTCTATCATAGCTCTATCATAACTCTATCATAACTCTATCATAACTCTATCATAGCTCTATCATAACTCTATCATAGCTCTATCATAGCTCTATCATAACTCTATCATAACTCTATCATAGCTCTATCATAGCTCTATCATAACTCTATCATAGCTTTATCATAACTCTATCATAACTCTATCATAGCTCTATCATAACTCTATCATAAGTCTATCATAACTGTATCATAACTCTATCCTAACTCTATCATAACTCTATCATAGCTCTATCATAGCTCTATCATAACTCTATCATAACTCTATCATAACTCTATCATAGCTCTATCATAGCTCTATCATAACTCTATCATAGCTTTATCATAACTCTATCATAACTCTATCATAACTCTATCATAACTCTATCATAACTCTATCATAGCTCTATCATAACTCTATCATAACTCTATCATAGCTCTATCATAACTCTATCATAACTCTATCATAACTATCATAGCTCTATCATAGCTCTATCATAACTCTATCATAACTCTATCATAGCTCTATCATAACTCTATCATAGCTTTATCATAACTCTATCATAACTCTATCATAACTCTATCATAACTCTATCATAACTCTATCATAACTCTATCATAGCGGTATCATAACTCTATCATAACTGTATCATAGCGCTATCATAGCTCTATCATAGCTCTATCATAGCTCTATCATAACTCTATCATAACTCTATCATAGCTCTATCATAACTCTATCATAACTCTATCATAACTCTATCATAACTCTATCATAACTCTATCATAGCTTTATCATAACTCTATCATAACTCTATCATAACTCTATCATAGCTCTATCATAGCTCTATCATAACTCTATCATAACTCTATCATAACTCTATCATAACTCTATCATAGCTCTATCATAACTCTATCATAAGTCTATCATAACTCTATCATAACTCTATCATAACTCTATCATAACTCTATCATAGCGTTATCATAACTCTATCATAACTCTATCATAACTCTATCATAGCTCTATCATAACTCTATCATAACTCTATCATAACTCTATCATAACTCTATCATAGCTCTATCATAACTCTATCATAACTCTATCATAACTGTATCATAACTCTATCATAACTCTATCATAACTCTATCATAGCTCTATCATAGCTCTATCATAACTCTATCATAACTCTATCATAACTCTATCATAGCTCTATCATAGCTCTATCATAACTCTATCATAACTCTATCATAACTCTATCATAACTCTATCATAGCTCTATCATAGCTCTTTCATAGCTCTATCATAACTCTATCATAACTCTATCATAACTCTATCATAACTATAATAACTCTATCATAACTCTATCATAACTCTATCATAACTCTATCATAACTCTATCATAACTCTATCATAACTATAATAACTCTATCATAACTGTATCATAACTATAATAACTCTATCATAACTCTATCATAACTCTATCATAACTCTATCATAGCTCTGTCATAACTCTATCATAACTATAATAACTCTATCATAACTGTATCATAACTATAATAACTCTATCATAACTCTATCATAACTCTATCATAACTCTATCATAACTCTATCATAGCTCTATCATAGCTCTATCATAACTCTATCATAACTCTATCATAACTCTATCATAACTCTATCATAGCTCTATCATAGCTCTTTCATAGCTCTATCATAACTCTATCATAACTCTATCATAACTGTATCATAACTATAATAACTCTATCATAACTCTATCATAACTCTATCATAACTCTATCATAACTATAATAACTCTATCATAACTGTATCATAACTATAATAACTCTATCATAACTCTATCATAACTCTATCATAACTCTATCATAGCTCTGTCATAACTCTATCATAACTATAATAACTCTATCATAACTGTATCATAACTATAATAACTCTATCATAACTCTATCATAACTCTATCATAACTCTATCATAACTCTATCATAGCTCTATCATAGCTCTATCATAACTCTATCATAGCTCTATCATAACTATAATAACTCTATCATAACTCTATCATAGCTCTATCATAACTCTATCATAACTCTATCATAACTATCATAGCTCTATCATAGCTCTATCATAACTCTATCATAACTCTATCATAGCTCTATCATAACTCTATCATAGCTTTATCATAACTCTATCATAACTCTATCATAACTCTATCATAACTCTATCATAACTCTATCATAACTCTATCATAGCGGTATCATAACTCTATCATAACTGTATCATAGCGCTATCATAGCTCTATCATAGCTCTATCATAGCTCTATCATAACTCTATCATAACTCTATCATAGCTCTATCATAACTCTATCATAACTCTATCATAACTCTATCATAACTCTATCATAACTCTATCATAGCTTTATCATAACTCTATCATAACTCTATCATAACTCTATCATAGCTCTATCATAGCTCTATCATAACTCTATCATAACTCTATCATAACTCTATCATAACTCTATCATAGCTCTATCATAACTCTATCATAAGTCTATCATAACTCTATCATAACTCTATCATAACTCTATCATAACTCTATCATAGCGTTATCATAACTCTATCATAACTCTATCATAACTCTATCATAGCTCTATCATAACTCTATCATAACTCTATCATAACTCTATCATAACTCTATCATAGCTCTATCATAACTCTATCATAACTCTATCATAACTGTATCATAACTCTATCATAACTCTATCATAACTCTATCATAGCTCTATCATAGCTCTATCATAACTCTATCATAACTCTATCATAACTCTATCATAGCTCTATCATAGCTCTATCATAACTCTATCATAACTCTATCATAACTCTATCATAACTCTATCATAGCTCTATCATAGCTCTTTCATAGCTCTATCATAACTCTATCATAACTCTATCATAACTCTATCATAACTATAATAACTCTATCATAACTCTATCATAACTCTATCATAACTCTATCATAACTCTATCATAACTCTATCATAACTATAATAACTCTATCATAACTGTATCATAACTATAATAACTCTATCATAACTCTATCATAACTCTATCATAACTCTATCATAGCTCTGTCATAACTCTATCATAACTATAATAACTCTATCATAACTGTATCATAACTATAATAACTCTATCATAACTCTATCATAACTCTATCATAACTCTATCATAACTCTATCATAGCTCTATCATAGCTCTATCATAACTCTATCATAACTCTATCATAACTCTATCATAACTCTATCATAGCTCTATCATAGCTCTTTCATAGCTCTATCATAACTCTATCATAACTCTATCATAACTGTATCATAACTATAATAACTCTATCATAACTCTATCATAACTCTATCATAACTCTATCATAACTATAATAACTCTATCATAACTGTATCATAACTATAATAACTCTATCATAACTCTATCATAACTCTATCATAACTCTATCATAGCTCTGTCATAACTCTATCATAACTATAATAACTCTATCATAACTGTATCATAACTATAATAACTCTATCATAACTCTATCATAACTCTATCATAACTCTATCATAACTCTATCATAGCTCTATCATAACTATAATAACTCTATCATAACTCTTGGGGACATTCCTTGCACATTCCAAGGCATCAGTTTTAATTTCTGGATATTTTGAGTCGAGCCAGAACGGATTGAAGAGCTTCCTTTACTTGCGTATCCGCCGCCATTGCCAAACTACAACCAGTAAATGCTTGACGTCACCTATAAGCCCCGCCTCCCCCGCTCGCTGAATGGTAAGTTCAAATTCAACCGATGTAACGCAGCCACTGAGATCAGACCCAGACGTACATGTAGGGAAATGATAATTGACCGGAGTTTACGGATGGCTAAGGCCAGTAGCTCCCTCTCTGTGGAACACGGCGTGGTTTCACTTTGCATTTTGCATTAGCAGCTAAACAGCCTTTTCCTGCCGCGATGGTTGTAACATGATGCATGCTCACATTGAAGCTGAGGGCATTGACTTGGATAAACACAGGAACAACACAGAGGAGAGAGAGAAGGTGAAGGAATAGGCCGTTTTTACATACTGAGATATGTTCTTACCTGAGCTTAGACAAGTTCATTTGTGCCTGTCCAGCGTTAGCATTTAGCCTCTCCTCTATAGTGCCAAACGAGGCGTCCGCACAATAAAGTGAAGATATTACTTCGCAGATGTCGAACTACTCCTGGTATTATTACGCCTTACAACATAGTTCCCATTTTTGTCCACTTAGAAAATCCACATTGTTTCATTTTGTGTAATTATACTTTTGTAGTGTAACATTGTTTTTCGTATGTAAAAACGGTGGCCTATTCCTTTAAGACCGGGCGTGTGAGGTGCAGGCTTCGATGACGCTGCTGAATATTGCCCCGTTCGCCCACTGAGTTTCTGAAACATTAAGTTAAAATTGAGGAAATACAGATAATAAGCTCCACTTTGAATTTGTAAAGTGGAGCATCATCAGGGCAAATGATGCTCTGAATAAGTCGTCCTCCTTTGCGACGTTTACGCACAAGTTTGAACACTTTTGTTTTTGCAACATTTATGTACAATTAGGACTGGGCGACCCTCCTGGAACCGCCACCTTAACGTGGTGGAGGGGTTTGAGCACCCGAATGATCCTGGAGCTCTGTGGTCGGGGGCTTCATGCCCCTAGTAGGGTCTCCCAGGGCAAACAGGTCCTAAGTGACGGGTCAGACAGAGAGCGGTTCAGAAGCCTCTTATGATAGACCTACAGGCCCGGTTCTTCTGTTGACCCACCACCTGCAGGAGGAGCCATAAGGGCTGGTGCAATGTGACCCACGACCTGGACATGGACAAGTGGAAGAAGATGGATGGAGGGATGGATGGATGATTCTGTTCAGAAACATAAATACAATCTTTAAGCACCTAAAAAAGTATTTAATGCCACAAAGGCAACAAACCTATGCATTAAACATCTGTTTCCATTCGCAGTAACAGAGGATTGACAAAAATCTTTTGTAAAACAGACATGACATCGACAGAAATGTTCATCAAAACCTGCCGTTGGTCTCATTTCCAGTGGGTGAAGTGTCTTACTCAAGGTCACGATGACAGTACGCAGAACTGGACTGACTTGGGCTCCTCCTCCTCGAGGCGATTTGGCTGAAATGAAGCCTGTGATCTCCATTAGGCAACGTCAAGCCCTAACATGTCGCTGCGAGGGTCAGGATACATTCCTCTGAACGAAACAAAGCTCCAGTAAAGGTTACTTTCCAGTCAGAGGGTCATCAACTCTGCGCTCACGACAGGAGCTTTCAGCACATGCATCAGGCGAGTGTGACTAAGTGGCACCTCGGCGAACGTCACATGAAAACTATGGAGAAAAACTAATCCGTTCTCGGCTAATGGGCCTCATTATCTGAACCTGGACAGTCTCCTCTCGATCGCATACAAATAAGTGGTCGGTCTGCTCTGAAATAACTATGATTCTGAGGGAGCTAAACGAGGTGTCGGTGACATGAAAAGAGAAAATGAGCGGTTTTCAAAGGCAGCGCCGCACGATCGAGGCCCGTTTTAATGAGAGCGGTCTGCGGGAATATGAACCAGCTCGAGGAACGGGGCAGCGCCAGGAGTTTGTGTATAATAGACATGTTTTGACCGTGTTGCAGTTTGACGTTGACGTATCTGGTTTATGTTGGTTGTAAAGGTTGGAGAAGGGACAGACCTTTGACTTGGCGTCGACAGATGACGTGTGAAATAAGCAGGGCTCCCGCTCTTTCGAAGAAATCACATTCAAGGAAATTTCTCAATATTATCAGTGGCGCGCAGTGGGGTTTCAGTCAGAGCTGTCTATAGGAACCAGGGTTCTAAGGTCGCATTCACAACCCCATCTTGATCCGAATCCAAATTTTTCTCTGATTTTCTAAATTGTCGACTCAAATGAGAGTCAGCATAATTTTCAAGTCTTTAACTGGTAGAGGATCATTTAAATTTGGTTGAAAAAAAGCTATTTCAGTCAAAAACATCTTAACAGGTCAAGTTATATTTGAATATAGGAACCCCTCTTTGAGCAGCTTAAATCCATTAAACTTGTGAGTTTTTGGACAGTTTCTGCTTGGATTTCTTTGCAGGATGTCAGAAGAGCCTCCCAGAGCTGCCGTTTGGATGAAAACTGCCTCCCACCCTCATAGATGTTTTTCTTGTTGAGGCTCCAAAGGTTCTCAATAGGGTTGAGGTCAGGGGAGGAGGGGGTCCACATCATGAGTTTCTCTCTTTTTATGCAGCCAGTGATGCAGAGGTTTTCTTCACAGCAGGACATGGTGCGTTGTCATGATGAAGAGGATCTTGTTCGCGAAAGCACGGCTCTTTTTTTCGTAGCATAGAAGACAGTGGTCAGTCAGAAACTCCATATATTTTTCAGAGGTCACCCCTTTTAGGCTCCTTTTTTACATTTTTGATGCTGAAATACACTTTCCATAATAATTTGGAACACAGTGTAATTAGAGCTAACTGTTAGTACTAAATTTACACCAAAACATAGCCATGTCTCGTAAATATAAGGCAGAAACCTTTGATATAAGCAGCGCCAGAGGCCACAGAGCAAAGCCCTGATCAGATCCTTTAGTACTTTGCTCCGCGTCTGTTTCCCTCAGACACTCGTCATGTAGTTTTCCACATCTCTGGCCCGGAGCCGTCGCAGGTGTCTCATGTGGAGAAAAAATATCTCCTGGGTTTGCCAGTCTGATGAGCCCATTGCTGTGCCGTGTATCGGCTCATTTATCTCCCATTTCACCGTAAAAAGATCTTTGTGTTCCGAGTGTCAAGACCATTTGCCAGATTAAAAAACTGTGAAAACTGTGACTGTGCTGGTTTTTCCCAGCACAGTCTCATGACATCTCCAGGCTGCTGGTGAAGGTGCCCAGGTGGCACAGTGCCAGTGAGTTGTTTGTGGACGCTCACATTCCCACTTGTGAGATGCTGTTTGTGAGGACATCATCATACAGAGTCTGACTAACCCTCGGCTGGGTTGTTGTCGTTTTACCTCTGAGTTGAGGAAACATTGGATGGAAAGACTGTTTCGATGATCTATGGCAAAAACATTTTGCCATTTTCTTTCAAATCCTAAAGGACCAGCACTAAATAAAGATCTGCCCATGAGCTGTTTTATGGGCTGCTTCTCCTGCAGGTGCACACTGTCGTATTTGCCCTTTGGCAAGGCACTTGCCTTCAGTGACGGACACTGGTATTACTGAGAGTGTGACTGGGTGAGTGGTTCCTTGATGTAAAATTGTGCCTAATAAGGTGGAAAAGCGCTATAGAAATGTGATCATTTGTTTTCAACCAGAGGCGGCAGGAACTCTGCAAAAGTGCCCGGATGTTGCTCCCATTGTTGCTGGATCTGGAGGAGCAGCTCAGAGGCACTTCTTAAGTAGGAAATTACACTTCCACTTCCACAATATCATTATAAGGAAACTAAATCAACTATTAAGACATTTTACTCTTCTTTTCTTCTCACCAGAGCTAGCAGATCATTCCCACTGATTATTGATCACTTTCACCTTAGACTCCGACAAAGAACAACGTCACAGACTCCAGTCCAGAAGTCCTGAGCGCACATCGGGGGCGCCTGACTTTAAACTCGATGCTGAACTTTCCCAAACTTCTGTCAGCGTCTGCCTCGCGCTGGTATGCGAGCTATGTCCCTGATAACTGTTATGGCTTAGCGCGTTGTTTGTTAGCATTAGGAGCTCCAAATGACAAACGTAATGAGCCCATTGAAAAGCGCGGCTCGGCACGTCGCCCGCGGCTAATCTGGTGTTGACGTCTGACTCTGAGGACTGTTGTTCAGCTCGTCTTTAAGTGGGACGAGTGATCACTTCAGGAGCCGTTTTAGAAAGTAGGAACCTGAACCTCGACGTCGTCAGGCAGATTCGAGTTCTACAAACCTGTTCTGAGAGGCTTGTGACTCATGTGTTCGTTTTTTGTTCACGGTTCTCACAAATGGACGTGTTTACAATGTGCGCTGTCAACTGCATCTTGATTTTAACAATATTTTGAACATCTACATCAAACATCCAAATGTTTTGCATTATTTTGCAGTTAGTCATTTTCCCTAAAGCATTCAGCCCTGTTTGATAGAACTCATGTTCAGATGCAGAGGCAAAACACGTAAAGACCCCAGAACTTTTTCCCCTTTCCTTATAGTCTCTGGATTCACAAGCTAGGATTAGTTAGCACGGGCGGCACGGTAGCGCCTCCGCTTCACAGCTAGAAGGTCCCGGGTTTGATTCCCACCAGGACGGGACCTTTCTGTGTGGAGTTTGCATGTTCTCCCCGTGTCTGTGTAGGTTTCCTCCGGGTACTCCGGTTTCCCCTACCACTAAAAACATGTGCAATAGGTGAATCCTCCAGCCAGGTGATTCTGACCATCAGCCTGGCCCCACGTCATGGAGATGGGTCCCCGGGCGCGGCACGGCCGTCGACCACTGGGTTGCCTCAGCGGCATCAAAGGATGGGTTAAATGCAGAGGACAAATTTCCCTACGGGAAATAAAGTATACAAACAAACATTTCTGTGACATTGACTGTGGAGAAGTGACTTTATATAAAAAGTCACTCGACTTTTTATATAAAAGTGCAAAGTTGTGCTGCTCACGACCACTCAACTTTTCACCTCTCGGGTTAAAGGAACAGGCCACTGTTTTTCCATACTCAGATATGTTGATGCATTCCTGTCCGGTCTTTGAGTGGCGCTCAGTCACGCCAAAAGACCAGAGATGTTGTTAGCATTTGGCCTCTCACAAAGTATTCCTATGGCTCCAAACGGGCTGAAGTTAGAAGTGACCACGCTCTTCCACGGGCACAAAGACCAGACAGGTACGTATCAAATCGTCTAAGCTCAGGTAAGAACAGATCTCAGTATGGAAAAACTGTGGCCTGTTCCTTTAAAACACATCAAGTCAAGTCAAGATAAAATAGAAGAAATGAGTGCTTTAATAAATCCTTTCTCTTCTGCTTTGTTGTTTTCCACTGAAGCACAGCTCTCTTTCAGTCACGTAACCAAGTCATGTCAGACTTTAGGAGAACGTACTCAGATATATACGTCTCTATAAGTCCCGCTTCATTTGGCGTTGCCCTGGGGGTGTTGACACCCGCGTTTGTGAAGGAGCATTCCCCACAGTCTGTCTAGACGCCTGTAATAACGCCAGGTAATCACACGTGAGCGGAGTGTTGAGAGCAGCGTGTCCCAGGTATGTTCTGTCACTTCTGCAGCTAAATTTAGACCTGGATCGACAGGTGACGGTTCACTCGCTTCACAGAGTCGTATGATTGTACTGATGTCAGATCAGGTCGAGGATCGAGAAACTCTCAAAGCCAAAGTGCAAAACGGAGATAGTGATGGGTCGGTTGTGAAAAAGTCAGTACAAAGAACGATGAGAGACGGGGTTTTTTTAAGGCTACTTGTTTATAAAGCACTGCATGTCCCACGCTTCCCCCGCCTTGGAGAGAGAGAGAAAGAGAGAGAGAAAGAAAGAGAGAGTTAGACAGAGGAGAGGGAAAGAAGTGCAGCAGCAGCTCATGCACGAGGAAGAAACCTGCAGTTCACACAAACTCCAGACCCAACACCCCACCCCCAGGCAGAGAACAAACCACCCTTTACGCTCTAGCGCCTTCCTTCCTTTAATTAAGGCAAGGCAAGGCAACTTTATTTATACCGCGCATTTCGTACACAAGGCAACTCAATGCGCCTAATTAAAAAAAATATATATAATATGTTACCAGACACGTTTCTGTCCAATGAAATCAGGGGCTGAAGTGGGAGGGGAATTACTTGATAAATATGGATATGTCAAGAAGCATATTACATTGTTTACATATGTTTTTTTGTATTTACAGACTAAGGCCCTATTCATACAAGCTGAGGACCAAACGCTTTTATCAGTCCAGTGGATCGTCCATACGAGCCGGCGTTTTGGGCGTCTGTAAACCAACATTTTCCAAACTCGGTCCCAGAAGAAAGATCTGAAAACGCCGTTTACGTGGCGCCGTTGTTACGACGTCTCGATGACATCACAGCTCCAGAGTCTGTGAACCATAATCTACTGACCTTAGAATGAGTTTTCCTCATGGATCTATGATGGTTTGACTCCGCCCCTCTTTGCTCCACTGCCGTCCACAAGCCACAGGTGACAAGTAGAAAAACAGGAGTCAGTCTGTGTTTTTGGACTGACAGTAAAAGTCACTGACAGAAGAATAAACTCTCCTCCTCGTCTCTTCTGTAGATCCTAAATCCTGAATCTGTTTCATTTTCACTGTTTACATTTACTGCACATGCGCCTCTTCTGTGTTAGCGTCACAGCGCCTCACACAGGCCTGGAGGATGAATCACAGACCTGAGTCGACCCATGTGGACGCTCACGTTTACTGAGCTGCTTCAGGCTCACAAAGTTTGTCTTCGTGTGGATATAGCCTAAAAGCACAGTGCACATCATGCTACTGTAGCACTTTTGTTGGAAAAATGTTCACTATTCTCTTGTTTTTTGCATCTCTACCCACTATTCGGTTCTGTCTACCAGTGTTAATTTCGTCGACTAAAATATTTAGTCTTAATTTTAGTCAAAGTGATATTTTTGACGACTAAAATTGGACTAAAACTAAATCAAAAGTTTTTCATGAGACTAAAACTATGACTAAAATGTCCAGATATTTTAGTCGACTAAAATAAGACTAAATAAAAATGAAAAGGAGAGACTAAAATCATCCAAACTTCTATTGAGCGTCTGAAAGAGCCTCAGATCATGTAAATCCTCTACCAAAGGAGGATCAGCTCTGAGCTTTGTTCATGTGGAGCAGCTCCATGAAGCAGAGGAACAAGATTAAATATGATTATAATGAATATTATCAATGCAAAGTCGACTAAATTCGTCTTAAATTTAGTCGACTAAATTTACTTGCAATTTTAGTCGACTAAAACTAGACTAAAATTGAAGATATTTTTTTTGACTAAAACTGGATTAAAATCGAATTACATTTTCGTCAAAAGACTAAGACTTAAAACTAAATTAAAATATGTTGTCAAAATTAACACTGCTGTCTACGCAGTGGGTTGCATTATTTTTTCCCCCCACATGAAATAAAAGGTCAGGCCATAGAGGGTTAACTATAAGCAGAGTTATGGCAAAGATGATTATAGTAGTTTTGTGCAGGAGCAGTACTGAATTACGGGTTTTCAGGTCACATCACAGCATTCTAAAGGCCCATAATATTATATAGAGGTAAAATTATTTTGTTTATGAGGACATTTTTGGTCTTGTACAGAGAGATTATGGAAATCATTTTTGAAATTCATACATTTTCTTAGATTGAACTTAAGAAAGTGTCATGCAGTTAAAAGGAAAAACTAGCTCCTGCCCCTATCCATGATTTATATGGACACTGGATACTAAAATACAAATCTTTTAGGGTTGGGTAAACCAGAGTACGTGGAGGAAACCAACGCAGACACGGGGAGAACATGCAAACTCCACACAGAAACCGTCCAGGGAATCGAACCCGGGACCTGAACGTTGTGAAACCTGCTGATAAACCCCTCCCTGGGAAGACCTGGCAGCACATTCTGGTTTGTGCACGGCCTTCCCTTTCCCGGGCCATATATTTCCTCCTCCTCCTCCTCGTTGTTCCTCCCCTCCTTCAGATACTGTGAAGTCTCCAGATGTGACTCGCACCTGGTCCCGGCCCTGACCCCAAATAAACTCCTGCTTAACCCCCCGAACCTTTCCCGGCTAATCATCTCCCACCGCCGCGGGCCCCCCCCCCCTCGCCGCCATTAACCCCCTCAGTGACGGGACGAGGGAGCGGACAGTAACGCTCCTCATCCTGACAGAGGAAGGCGATAACGCTGAACATATCTGAAACATCTCAACATGCGGCGTGATCAGTTGTGTTTTCATAACTTTCTGAAGCGTGAGAGACGGGCGTAACACAACATCATTACAGGAGACGCAGCGGTGACTTCAGTGGATTAAATCACAGGTTTTTTCATTTGTATTGACAGGCTGGAGTTTACTTTGTGTGTGACAAATGAGGTTTGTCTAAAATAATAGCGTAGTGGCCGGGTCGTTTCAGAAGACAGGTCCGTCAAATCGCCTCCGATGCCTGGATGAGTCCAATCACACGGCCGCTCAGCAGTTTTTTTTTTACAGGATGGTAGGGGATGTGGGAGTTTTTCACCCGGCTAAGGTTAGATCTAGGTTAGATTGGGTTAGGGTTTGGTCATGGACAACAATTTTGCATCCTGGACATCCACTGACTGAAAAATCAAAAATCCACCTGAATTGAACTGTTCTGCTCCTCGGCTGCAGCCGTCGGTCAAGTCTCGGCTCTGCAACACAATGCGTCCAAAGAATGAATGACCAGGTTATTCCATCAATGGATTTCCTCATTTCTTCTTCCCTGATGGCACAGCGTATTTGCTCGATGTACAGTAGTTCTGGACTGCCACTCCTGGAACCGCCACCTTAGGAGGGGTGGAGGGGTTGGAGCACCCGAATGATCCTGGAGCTCTGTTGTCGGGGTCTTCGCGCCCCTGGTAGGGTCTCCCAGGGCAAACAGGTCCCAGGTGACAGGTCAGACAAAGAGAAGCCCCTTATGAGAGACCAACAGGCCCGGTTAGAACCATGAGGCCGTCCTTCTGTGGACCCACCACCTGCAGGAGGAGCCATAGGGGCTGGTGCAGTAGGATTTGGGCAACTCCAACAGCTGCCCCCACGGAAAGTGGAAGAGAATGGATGGGTCTGGACTGCCTTGAAATAAGAACGCCAATGGAACATGCATTAATTCACTCACAACAAGAGAAATGTACTGAAAATGAAACAAAAAAAGTCAAAGGCAAAAGAAGCATGAGCACAAATTCCGATAATCCAAGCTCTTTAAAGTCATTTTTTTGTTAACGCCCGCCTTAAAGCTGGGGTACCTGAGTTTTAAAGTAAATTTGTGTTGACCACCACGGTCGTAAACACAGCAAAAAACATACATTGTTGCATGGTGTTCACCTAATGTTTTGTTAAGCGATAGAATTAGAAGTTGAATCTAAATTTGTGACATTTACTTTGGGGGTGGTCGCCCCTTCTTCACTTTGCCACCGCTCAAAGCTGTACATGGACTTGAAATGTGCACGTAAAACAATTTGCTTGAACAATTCAGACATGCAGGAGGGATTGTGAGAGCTAGAAACGAGTTTGGGCCAAATAAATAAATAAAAAAGTATTAATTATGCAGGAAAAATCAAACTTGACATGCATTTTCCTGTAATAACCCTGATGATGTAACATGGTGGATAGTTAAAAAAGTCGATAGTGTATAGTAATGTCTGTGTCCCGGCCGACAGACGTGGAGGGAGGGGCCCGGGGTCGCGCCCTGTCGGGGACTCCGGACGTCCGCTGTGGGTGAGATTCCTCTTTGGAAAAATCCTGGCAGTAATTTGTCAAATGTCCTGATCTGTGAACGCGTGGAAGCCCTGAGAAAATAGAGGAACTCCCATAAAATCAGATCACATTCTTTCCTCCGACTCCATCGCCCCGAGTCCAGTCAGAAACGCCAGGGTCGGAGTGACTAAGACTCTCCTGCACCGAGCACAGTCAGAGGGCGGCAGTTCAAAAGGATTAACATTTCAACTGCTTTTTCCTCAAGACTACAACCCAAGTGAGCTTTAGTGGGAAGAAAATGTGCTTCTTTCGAGGAGACTTTCCCTGTATCCAGAGCGACAGTATTGTCTGTGTTGGGGATTCGGTCACTCAGGCCAACGACTTCAAACACTGGGCAGGTCTCTCTGCACCAGCCTCTGAAGGCTCTTCCTGCAGGTGGTGGGTCTGGAGGAGGACAACCTCATACGCTTATTCAGACAGGGAGGGCCCGGCCACAAGGCGCTCGCTCTTGAGCTCCTACTTTAGGCCTGTCTCCAAGTCCCACTGAGATTAAGATTCTCTTCTTCAGGGAAGTCCTGACTTCAGAGGGGAACCTAATGTACATGTGTTTCGTTGTCAGGGAAACCGAAGCACCCGGAGGAGGCCTCTGCAGACACAGGCTGAACTTCCCTTTGCCAGCGAGCTGAATTCTCACGGTATTTGTGAGTTTGAACCGCTCCCACCTTGACCAGACAGAACCGAAATTTGTTCAAGCAAAAAACGACACTAATGAAAAACAAACACAGGCTATGCTGCAACACAAACACACATTATTTTTTCAGATCTCTCCCCGAACAATTCAAGCCGGCGCAGACCCAGGTTGATGTCAGTGTAAATGTAATATCAATCTGGCTCTTACCAGGTAAAGGCTGAACCACAGTGAGCCACAAGTGCTAAGCCCTGCACCACCGTGGCAGTAATGGCAGTGCAGGGTGTGATGTATCCAAGGAGGCTCAGGCATGTGTTCCGGATGCCACCTGGACAACTGCCTTAGGACTAGAAGACCGAGGACACTCAAGGCCAACTTGTCTTTCTAAATGCAGACTGTAGTGTAACTGTTTGTGTGTAAACGAGGAAAAGAATGCGAGGCTGCCATAGGAGAGCAGTGCTCAGCGCTGCTTGTAATAAATCAGGCCTCAGTCACTCTTTTTTATAAGCGACACCCTCTCGTCAGTGGCACAGTTAAACAGCACAACGCACAAGATGACGTCTGTCTAACGTCACGTTTAGAGCGGCTGTGGCTCCGAAAGGACAACACAGGCGCAGCTTCTTAATAACGGGCGCTTTACTTGAGTTTATGCCGTGAAAACTGTTGGACAGGACATGAAATACAATGCTTTAGACATAGTCCAGTCACAGGGAAAATAATATATTAAACAAAATGGCTACCTCGTGGCCGCCTGCCACTTCGGAGGTTCTTGGGCAGCAAATATTCAGTTTTGTGCATACTAAACAAGCATACAATTATTAGACCAATGTACTTTACAAATATACAAATAATTAGACACAATATAAAACAAAAATACCTTGTGCAGCTAGCTAATTGGCCTTGCTGCTGCAGATGGCTCGGTCAAAGTCTTTTGCATGTCTGGGCGAATGCAAATCTCGCAGCCTCTTATACTAAACCAAAAATCTCGCGACAGTTGCGGTACAAAAATAACGTATCTTTTTTATAAAATGTAACATAAATTCACAACGTGAGTCACAATAAATTTCAGCAAAAAATATTAACCATTAAAACAAAAAATACTAAGTGCAAGTCCTTTCAACGACACTTACAGCGGTACTGTCCTTGCACCAGGCAGAAGATCTGGCCCATTGTGTCTCTAAGCTGGCCTGAGGACACCGTGGGTCCCCTCAGAGGAGCTGGATGAAGAGTCTGGGGTGAGGGAAGTCTTTAAGTGACTGCTTTGACTGCTGCCTGTGTGACCAGCTCTGGATAAAACCAGCATGCACTCTTCACCGTCAAAACTGGGACTGATAAACTTCCCCAGAATAAAATAAAGCAACTGTATAGACTTTGCCCTGCTCACAGACGCAGAGCTATGTGATAATCGTTTATTATGGTCAGAAGAAAACACAAATCATTGCTTAAGCTATCTTCATTAAATTCCCTCCATGAAACGTAGGCCTAAGGGTTAAATAACGAGGATTTGTGCATTCTGCAGCTACGCAACGAGAAGTTTCTCAGAGGACGGAAAAAGGTTTATGATAAAGGTCAAAAGCGCTGACTTTGATCCATCCTTGTTAACTCCGTGCCAGCGCAGTCGTCTTCCCTTGGACTCCCTCTGCATCCTGCTTTTATAGCCGTCTCCCATAGAAAGGTTTGGTGCCGTTTCTCACACTGTGGACTGGAGCACGTGTGCGCATGACGTCTATCTGAGAAAAGAGCCTTTCAAACTGCAGCCAAGATCAATTTCCATCAAAATCCCGGAGAGAAAAGGATCCCACCGTTTCCTGGACACGGCTGCAGAGACGGCAGAGGATATGGAGACTTTACAGAGAGGGAAGAGCAGAGAGGAGGGATGTGTGCAATATTGTAGGCAACACTTACATTTACAGTCTTGGAGGGTCTAAAGGAGTTGGCCAAAGCAAGATAGCTTTCTAAACCCACTTCAGCATCAGTAAACTCCACGTGAGAACCTCTTATAGACGCATTAGTGCATCTTATCCTGGGTTCCCCACAAGAGTTTTGAATTAAATGTACAGCAGTTGCATCTCTGAACTTTCCACTCGGCCGCTCTCGTTCAGTCGGGAGATCTGGCCCATTATCATTCAAATATGCAACATTTTGGACAATCCGTGTTGTTTTAGCTGCAAAGTCGGGCTTTTCTGACGGCAAAAGAAATAAAACCGAGTCCCTGATGCGATATTCAAGTGCGGCTTCCAGGGTTTCGAAATCAGCTGCTGAATGCATTATTACACAGCAAAAAACAGGTCATTTCTACCGTGAGTTTAGAAAGGTTTGGTTTCTTAATACACTGACCAAAAACGGGTCACCACCTGGATTATGATCTGGGTCGCTGCACGTGGTCGGGTCAAGGGTTGGGTACGTTAAACAATACCAGTATGGAATCGAAAAAACTATTATATCTTTAGAGAGTTAAGTTGTGATGCCTATTGTTCTCTTTTATAGTTCTAGACGCATCGTAAACTAAGTACCGTTAAAGTGATAGTCTTAAAGATTGCAAAGTGAGGAGAGAGTGAGAGAGAAGTTCGTTACTAAACAATCAAGTTCCTCCCATCCCCTCCTGATTGGACCAGAAAGCCCATTCCAGTTTGTAAACTTTCAATAATAAGCAATCAAGCTCCCTCCCCCTTTCCTCCTGATTGGACATGACAGATCAGTTCACAGGAAAGCTCGTCTTATTGGTCGAAGTGATTGCACCAGGGATTACAGACTGTCACTTTAAAAAACTGGTGTCCGGGAAATAAAGGTAATGGTCCCCGGCCCTAGTCAGGTCTAGGTTCAGCAACACTATAAGCCTAAAGATTTAGATGATCTGAACATCCTGAATGACCAGGTTGTTCCATCAGTGGATTTCTTCTTCCCTGATGGCATGAGCATATTCTAAGATGACAAAGCCAGGATTCATGGGGTTCACATTCTGAAAGAGTGGTTCAGGGAGCACCAGATGAATCGGTCGCCTCAGAGTCCAGATCTTAACTCCATTGAGGATCTTTGGGATGTGCCAGAGAGGGCTTTGCACACTGGTCACACTCTCCCATCAGCATATAAAATCTAATGAACACAACAAGCTTATTTTGGTGACTTTTTATCCTTGGTTAGGCGGTTTAATAACCTTAATTTGAGAAGGATTGATCATGTTTGATGTATGAACCTGATATAAAATTGAAGGTCGACGGATATGGGTTTTCTAGAGGAGGCTTATGCTGGCTTATTAAGGCTTATGCTGATATGCACGGCCGATATTTTGGGACGATTTTTCCAAATGTCTTGTCTCTAATCCTGAGTGCAAAGATTATAAACTGTAAAATATGTCAGTGGTGAACTGTGACAGCAGGGGGCGCTTTATTAGGGGCCTAGAACTGATTTAATCTGGACTTTAATCTGGACATTCATGTTTAGTAGGTACTTCAAAGGGAGCTTGTTTGAAAGATAAAACTCAGCAGACTCCAAAACAAAAAACAAGAAGTCTCTATCTCTTATGGTTAAGAAATTATACAAAATAGTCTCCAGCATAAAACCAACTGATTTTCATCACAATGTTTCTTAGCTCCTGAGTCTCTGTCAATTTCGGTTCCGGAGATATCAGACTTTTATCGGCTTATTTTTTTATTGTAAAGTACCCAAATATCGGCCCAACATATTGGTCGACCTTTTGTGCAAAAAAAGCTTTGCAGCTCTGACAGAAAATGGTATCCCCCGGCACACAGGTGTCATCATTATGCTTTCCTTCTTTTAAAAGCGCTGTTCCACCCGCTGATGTCACGACGTGGCGCTCCTCCTCCTCCTCCACCTTCACTGGGCTCATTCTGATCACGAAGAGCCCGAACGTCACGTCACCTGACTTCATCCAGGAGGAGTGCGCTCCCTTAGGCCCCGGTGTACTTTACTGTAGAAACAAAGCGTCCGAAAGGTAGAATTACAAAAACCTGCCACTCCGTTCTGAAATCTGAAACTGAAGACATGTCAAACTCCTTCTGCCTCTGAACATGTGGAGGGATTACGCAACCAGTAACCAACACCGCGGACACGAGAGGCTCCACATAATCGTCATGGACTTGGACAATACTAAAGCTTCTCCAAACCAGGTACACGACAACAGCATTTTAGATAAACCAGTATCACTGACATAAACATCAGGAAAAAACAGGACATATATCGCTTAATCTTCCCAGTAAGATGTTTAATTATTGCACTTGTGTGTGATTTGTCAATACTGTATAAACTCATGAGAAAAGAGAGGGAGCACAGACCAACAATTATGTCAGAGGTGCAGATGTTGAGGAAAATCTTCAAAATAATATAAAGCAGCTTTTTCATATATTTTTGTCATGTTTTCGTCGCCCTTTTGTTACATTTTCATCCTTGTTTTCATCTCATATTTGTAGCTATTTTGACACTTTTTTCTGGAAACCTTTAGATTTGGGTAGAGCCAAACTGGAGACAATGTGCTTGGTTCAGGTGGGCGTTAAGAGGTTTTAAATGGAGATGTCGCCACAGCAAAGTAAGTAAAATGCACTTTGAGAAAATGGCTCGAGCATCTGTTCCGGATACCTCCTGGTCGCCTCCCGCGGGAGGTGTTCCAGGCATGTCCTAGTGCAGTGTTTCCCAACCAGGGGTGCGGGGACCTCTTGGGGTACTTGAGCATTTAGCTGTGGGTACTTGGAATACGAGCGATCGCTGTTATTGTTTACTTCCGCAATTTTCGCCGGATGTTTGGTAGGCAGCTGATGCATACAGGCCTCTAACTCGGTTTTTTAAAACGATAGGTCTGTTACAGCGCAAGAGAAGCAATGCACTGTTTATGGACATTGTTTTTGCTGATTATAGGATTTTAATAAAATGTTTATCAAATATGAAATTGTAAAATGCCTACCACGGCCAACGGGTGTGACGACATCGCGATCGCTCGTATGGACCCAAGGGGTACACAAGACAATAAAGGTTAAGAACCACTGTCCTAGTGGGACAGCTGGAGGAGGTGTACGTGGATCAGGAAATTTGGGCATCTCTGCTTAGACTGCTGCCCCAGCGACCCGGATAAAGCAGAAGAAAATGGAGTTTCAGACGAAAATTCAGTCCCGCATACAATACAAGGTCTTGCACACCCATCACTGTTTGCACGGTGTGGCCCCCACTTCCCGCACCGAACTGCTCACACCACACACCTCAACCAGGACCCGGTCAGGCCAACAGCACCGTCTGGTCATGCCCAGGACACGGCTCAAAACTATGGGCGACAGGGCCTTTGAAGTCGCTGCTCCCTGCCTGTGGAACGCCCTCCCAGACCACCTCAGGGCCCCACAGATGGTGGACGCCTTCAAAAAAGGACTTAAAACCCACCTTTTTACAAAAGCTTATTTAACAGCTAATGCTTAGAAATTTAGTCCTTCAACACCATCAGGCCGGCGCTGCTGCGGGGGAAGCTGGAGGACGCGGGAGTGGATGAACATCTCACCGCATGGACCATCGACTACCTCACGGACCGACCACAGTATGTGCGGCTGCGCAGCTGTGAGTCTGAGGTGGTCGTCTGCAGCACCGGGGCCCCTCAGGGCACCGCCCTCTCACCGTTTCTCTTCACCATCTACACATCGGACTTCACATACAACACGGACAGTTGTCATCTCCAGAAGTTCTCCGACGACTCCGCCATCGTGGGCTGTGTGTCTAAGGGGAACGACCTGGAGAACCGGTCGGTCATCATAGACTTTGTGGACTGGTGTGAGCGCAACCACCTGTGCTTGAACATCAGTAAGACGAAGGAGATGGTGATCGACTTCATGAGGAAGCCACTACCGCACACACCGCTGAACATCCAGGGGGAGGACATTGAGGAGGTGGACAGTTTCAAGTACCTGGGTGTTCACCTCAACAATAAACTGGACTGGTCCCACAACACCAACTCCCTGTACAAGAAGGGCCAAAGTCGCCTTCACCTTCTGAGGAGACTGAGGTCGTTCGGAGTGAGCAGGCCTCTGCTCAGGACTTTTTATGACTCTGTGGTCGCCTCTGCTCTCCACTACACTGCCGTGTGCTGGGCCCCGGGCCGCACAGAGCGGGACAAGAACAGACTGAACAAGCTGGTCAGGAGGGCCAGCTCCGTCCTGGGCTGCCCCCTGGACTCTGTGGAGGCGGCGAGGGACAGGAGGGTGTTAGCCAAGCTCACCTCCATCATGGACAACACCTCCCACCCACTGCACAGGACTGTAGAAGAGCTGAGCAGCTCTCTCAGTGGCAGACTGAGACACCCTCAGTGCAGGACAGAGCGCTACCGCAAAGCCTTCATCCCCACTGCTGTCAGACTGTACAATAAGACTGTGAAGTAACATGTGCAATAATCTCTGTATCAGCTGCACTTTATTAACTCTGAGTGATCTTCTTGAACGCCGACTGTAACAAGTGAATTTCTCTTTTGTGAGATCAATAAAGGATTATCTTATCTTATCTTAATATATGTTGTATGCTATACTGTTCTGTTTTTAAACTTTGCTGTCCACTGTAGCACTTTGAGATTTGGTGTCAAATGTAAAGTGCACTACAAATAAAATGTATTATTATTATTATTATTATTATTATTATTATTATTATTATTATTATTATTATTATTATTATTATTATTATGGATGGATGGATGGATGGATGGATGGATGGATGGATGGATGGATGGATGGATGGGCTTTTGAGTTTACAACTTCCCAAACAAATCATAGAGAAACTTTAAATCAATGCAATAACAACACACCTTACAGTGATGATTGGACGATTTGTTTCCAGGTGAGAGCTGGTGTTAAGAAAGTGTCTCTTTAAGCTTTTTAAGGTCGCAAAGAGCAGAGGTTTTGAAGTATTATTGTTGCTTTGTTTGATGGGTCACTGCAGGAAAGGTCTCCATGCAAACCTTTCCTTCGTATACAGCAATAACATCCACTAAATTCTTCTCCAGATCTTCAGGGGATTTTCCGTGTTGCAAAGTGTTACAACAACTTCATATTTATGAGTGCAGATCAAACATGGCTCCCCACCGAGTCCATTCTCTTATTTGTGCCTTTTACGATAAGAACCCTCTCGATTTCTGGTAAGATGGACGTAACGCGGTGATTCAATTTCCTACGAAGCGGCCGGTTTGATTTCTGAATCCTGTCGGCTCAGCGTTGTTCCCTCATAAACAATCGCGCAAACAGAGGAGCGGCCAAAGACAGGCGGTATTCCTGAAAAGTCAACAGCGGCCCCTGTTAGAGCGATCAGACGCCCAGGGCCAGGTTTTCTTTGGCGCGGGACGGAGGCAGAGTCATGTTTTTATATTCCGACTCTCGCTGTGAGCTGCCCCCCCCCTCCCCACGCTCCCTCCCCCCAAAACACCATAAACACTTGTATCACTCAGGACGGTGAGCGAAGCACCATGGGAAAGTGATGCCGCGGTTACGATGCACCTGTTTCTGACGCCGGGGTGCACAGCCTTATCTAAAGCAACACAACGGCAATATCAGAGAGGAGGAATCCGTGCCAGGTCCGACTGACTAAAAGGACAGCTTCATCGATCAGGCCACCAAGAAGCTGAATTCTTTCCTTCCCCTGTGCTTCCCCCCACGACCCCGACTTTAGGACAGGACGGGATGTGCTGGCGCTGGGTTGCGGGTTTTATCAGACAAAATGGAACCAAAGGGGGGTCGAAGCCTCTCCAAACCCAGACCACCCCAGCCCCGGAGTCTGGCGCGGGTCGCTTTGTGGGAGAACGTCCCGGGCATCTTCGTTTTAATCGGATGAGGTAGAGTTTGTTCAAGACTAGAAGCGTAAACCCACACATTTGTCATATGTAACCAATTGCTGACCTGTTTTGGGAAAACAAATATTTGAAAACTTGCCGAAGTTTAAAACTTTACCTGAAATAAACCGTGAAAGACATTTTTAGTTGAGCAAAATCTCTCAGCTTAACGTGGAACAGGTTAAATCATCAACTGGACTGGGTTTAGGTAAAGTTGAGGACGTTTCGCTTCTAGTCACAGAATCATCTTCTTAGCTCTTCAGGTCATAACAGAGCTAAGAAGATGCTTCTGTGACTAGAAGCTCAACGTTCTCAACTTTACATAAACCCAGTCCAGTTGATGATTTAACCTTTTCTACGATGGATACTTCCTGGATGAATGAGAACTATCACTTTATACACCTACACATCTGTAAACATTATCCTGATGTTGTTCTATATCAATTAATGTCATCTTACCAAATTTTACCGTTTATTTTTTATCTTTTTTATTTTAATATTCTTTATGCATGCCCCCATAACCTTATAGTTTAAAGTTTTATAGCTTATTTTTAATCTAAATTCTGTGTTATATGTCTGCACCAATAAAAATTTGTAGTTTGTGAACCTGTTCTCAAACAGTGGCAATAAAAACTATTCTGATTCTGATTCACAAACTCTCTGATAAACAGGTTTCTAGCTCTCACACAGACCCTACACACAAGAAAAAAAAAGGAAGTGCCCGAGGCGTCCACACTGCCCCTACGGAGAAAACAAACGCACCCCCAGACGCACAGATGTCATGTTTGCGCAAGTTATGAAGAAGGAGCTCTTTCTAACCTACTCTGGACCTACTCTTGCCTAACAATAATGTCACGGAGAAAAGCGCGTTTGGCTACGAGAGGTTCAGGATTTTTTTCAACCTTCCTAAAGAAGAGGCCACTCGCCAGAAGTTGGAATTTCTTTCCGAGATTCAGCGACTATCACCAAAATAGTGTTTTTCTGTGACTGTCTCTGATGGATGTTTGTGAACCTTCACCAGAACCAAAGTGGATTCGCTTTTATAACCAACACCCGTCCCATAATGTAAACACCTGATGGAGCGGCCAGGACAGAGCGGTGAGTCAATCAAAACACGTGTTAGCGCCTTTGTTAGCATGTGTGTTAGCATGTGTGTTAGCGTGTGTGTTAGCGTATGTGTTAGCGTATGTGTTAGCGTGTGTGTTAGCTTGTGTGTTAGCGTATGTGTTAGCGTATGTGCTGGCTTATGTGTTAGCGTGTGTGTTAGCTTGTGTGTTAGCGTATGTGTTAGCGTATGTGCTGGCGTATGTGTTAGCGTGTGTGTTAGCGTATGTGTTAGCGTATGTGCTGGCGTATGTGTTAGCGTGTGTGTTAGCGTATGTGTTAGCGTATGTGCTGGCGTATGTGTTAGCGTATGTGCTGGCGTATGTGTTAGCGTGTGTGTAAGCTTGTGTGTTAGCTTGTGTGTTAGCCATTTGTGAAGCTGTGTTGCAGATGTGAACTCCTTATAACTGCATTGTGAAGTAACTTTACTTATTGCTGTGATATTTATATTTCTTCTACTGCTAATGTTGCATGGGCGGATTAGCTTGGAGAGAGGGGGCGGAGTTACCTGAGTTGAAGCTTCGTGTCTTCTGGGTTTTCAAAATACCCCCATAAAATACTTATATTTCTCACAAAAAAATAGTACTCCATAGTGGTAGAGGTACAACATATCATATAAATGCCTATGGTTTACTTTGGGATGGCTAAAATAGCAGGATACAGATTATTTAAGGCCTTGCACTATAAATTTTATGACTTTTTCAACCCAATGCATACTTTCTGCGAGGCGAAGGCACAAATCACTCGCCCACTATGCTACAGTATGCTGAAGTTTTCATGTTATCTCAGTATCTTTATGGGTTTCTCCCCCATCACCTCTGACCGTATCAGCCAAACAAGACAAGCATTTACTAGTTCTACAGCAGGACTAAACCAGCTCTACGATGTGGCTCAGATGGTTGTCCGGTGAGTCATGGGTTAGCACACAGATGATGTCATGCACAGATGATGTCATGCCCGGAGCTGCTGAAGCGTGGACTTGTCTGGTGCAGTGGCCCGTGACGCGCCCCTCGATAACATCTCGCGTAGTGATGGTTGTGTCTTTAAACTTGCATGTCTCCACTCCCGTCCTGGATACAGTAATGGCTTCTCTGGGCTCTCTCTGATGAAGAGAAGATGCTGAAGCCAGACGAGACTGTTTGGGCTAAACCTCGAATGAATGTTTCATTTCATGCCCTACAGAGAGTCACAAGTTTAAGCATAAAGTGTGAAGAATTGAGACGACTTTGTGAGGTCAATGCAGTTATGTCGCCCTTGAATACTTTTACTGCAAGTTTGCCCAAAACCCATGGTCTGGTGAATGGGATTGAGATTCTGATCTGGGGTCGCTGCACTTGGTCAAGCCTAGGTTCAGCAACAAACATCCTGAATGACCAGGTTATTCCATCCGTGGATTTCTTCTTCCCTGATGGCTCGGGCATATTCCAAGATGACAGTGCTGGAATTCATGGGGCTCACATTGTGAAAGAGTGGTTCAGGGAGCACGAGATGGATCGTCTGCCACAGAGTCCAGATCTGAACCTCATTGGGGATCTTTGGGATGTGCTGGAGAAGGCTTTGCGCTGTGGTCACACTCTCTCATCATCACTAGAAGCTCTTCCAGAGGCTTCGTGTGGCCTCGAAATGATGGTAAATACCACTTGCCGAGTAGAAAATTGCACATGAACTCTCACTCTTCTCGTATTTTCCACTGGGAAATACTTTTGATGCCAGAGTTCCACAGATGAGATAACCTTTGACCTTTCAACACAACAGTGAGCAGCGATAATACATTTTTTTTATTACAAATAAAGCCAACACACATTTAGCAACATCAGCCCGATTAGACCTTTCTTTTTTATGGCAACCTTTTCAAATAAAATGTATTACTGTGTGTGATTTTACGATCGTAGCGTCTTTGTTTGTCTGTGATTGGATGTTGATCCAGGTGTTTTGGCCGATCAGCTGCAAAATGGTTCTAACTCGAGCCATTCCAGATCAGTGCTAATGTTATTTGCACTGTAATATCAGTGCTTTTTTTTTCTTAAAGGAACAGGCCTGATGAGTTGTGGAAGAGCGTGGTAGCTTCCAACTTCCAACTTCACCCGTTTGGAGCTATAGGAATACACTGGGAGAGGCCAAATGCTAACAACATCTTTGGTCGTTTTGCATGACTGAGGGCACACATAAAGACCAGACAGGTACGCATCAACTCGTCTAAGCTCAGGTAAGAACATATCTCAGTATGGAAAAACAGTGGCCAGTTCCTTTAACCTCTTAGAAAATGTCTTAACAGCATTTTTTAAGCTTTTGTTGTGGTTTCGTATTTTCTTGGTTTTGTTTTTGTCATGCTTTTCTTTAGTCGGGAGGCACGGCGGTTAGCGCTCGTGCTTCACAGCTAGAAGGTCCGGGTTCGATTTCCGCCAAGGACGGGGACTTTCTGTGGAGTTTGCATGTTCTCCCTGTGTCTGGGTACTCCGGCTTCCCCTACCACTAAAAAACATGTACAATAGGCCAGGATGCATGAGAGTGCGTTTGAGAGTGCGCATGGGGGACGACGGATGGAAATTAGCCCAAGGCTACAATCCGGTGTGGCTTGTTCATTGACTTGCTCTGTCCCGACCAAATAAACCAATAAACTAAACTAGTGTTCTTGTCGCTTTTCCAGCACATTTTTGTCATGTCCTTTGTCACTTTTTTATGGCTTTTTTATCCCTTTTTAGCCGTGTGTTTGTCGCTTGTTTATTGCGTTATTGTTGCGTTTCCAGCAGATTTTTGAAGCTCTTTTGTTGAGTTTTCATCCTCTTTTTTGTCGCTATTTGGATGCTTTTTTTCAAGGAGCTTTTACATTTGGGTAAAGCCAAACTGGAGAAAATGTGCTTGGTTCAGGTGGGGGTTTAGAGGTTTGGGATTAATCTGATGAAGGCACAAGTCGACCTGTGAGTCACCAGTGCTTTAACGATGGAGAAGTTTGAAGACTAACTCCAGGCCAAATTACAGAAAGAGCATTACCCACATACCTACGTTCCTAGCAAAGCGTTCCCCGACAAATGCCCCTGATGAGCCGCGTGCCAGACGGCGACTCTCGAGGCCCACGTCATGTTTTAGCAGCGAGTCAGAGGAGATCACAGAGAAATCACCTCAAAACCGCAGAGAGGCCTCGGGACGAACGCACCACCGCGGCAAACGCAATTAGTGCCCACAGGTTCAACTCCCAGTTCAGGCGGTTTGGGTTACAAAACAACACAAACTGAACCCGGGACCTTCTGGGCTTGAACCACTCCGCCACCGCGCCTGAAACTGATCCATTAAGTCCAGAGAACGCTTATTATTACACCCAACAAACAAAGCATGTGTTTTGGATTTGCGCGGCCGTATAACGCGTGACCTCATGTAATTAAACGGTGTAAAACATGATTGGAGTTCTGGATACCTGCTTCGTTTTGGACGAGCCCCTGAGGACCATTATCCGTGTTGTGTTACGTGCTAATGTTGCCCAGATACAGGCGGATGTACAGGTTTGGATTTAGCTGCAGGTTCAATAGAGGGATTGGGTCTGTGTATTTCTTCATCAGGGGTCATTTCACTAAATCCTTTCTTGTTTCGTCATTGTCTGGCACACGTTTCTTTTAAAGGGATATTTCAGGATTTCGCACATAGGGCCTTATTTTCTAGGTATCCAGAGTGATTTTTTTATTTTATTTTTTATTCATGCAGTCCTTATATTTGAAGAGTTTACTGGTGCTAGGCTAGTGCTAAGCTAGTGCTAGGCTAGTGCTAGGCTAGTGCATGTCTATGGTAGGAGCCTGCATTGAAACACAGTCTGACCCAAGCACAATGCACCTGAGGCCAATCACACAGCAGAAGTGTGATGTTCTAACACAGAATCTCCATGACTTCCTTCTTCACTTCTCAGTCTGTGACTGTTTCCAGTAAAAAGGCTGAGGCCTCAGCGCTCTTCAAAGAGCTCACTGTATTTAGCGTCATGTTACTGTGACTCACTCTGAAGCCAATCAGATCACAGAGACTCAGTGTGGGCGGGGCTCAAATTTGACCAAACGCCAAGATCCAAGATCTGAGACAAAAATAATAAAACCCATGGCTTAAGATGTTAAAGGGATATTTCAGGATTTTTGACATAGGGCCTCATTTCCTAGTTATCCAGAGTGTTGCTGATTTCTGGAGATATTTTTTTTTGTAATTCATGCAGTTCTTAGTTACGTGGCGCTAGGCTAATGCAAGGCTAGCGCATTTCTATGGTATCAGCTAGCCTGCATTAAAAACAGTGTGAGCCGCTCTACAGTGCACCTGAGGCAAATCACTTATAACACCAGACTAACCATATAAATGTCTGTGTCCATAGAGTAATTTTTGGAATATAACTGACCTGCATCACATGAATGATCGCATTTTGAGGGACTATTTTCTAGCAGATCACTCCGCTACTGCGTAGCTTATACAACCACGAAGCTGATGCTGCTCAAATAGGAGTTATTTTAAATGCAAAATGGTTAAAATTATTCTATGGACACAGACATTTATATGGTTACTCTGGTGTTATAAGTGATTTGCCTCAGGTGCTCTGTGGAGCGGGTCAGACTGTTTTTAATGCAGGCTAGCTGATACAATAGAAATGCACTAGCCTTGCATTAGCCTAGCTCCACGAAACTCTTCAAATATAAGAACTGCATGAATTACAAAAAAAATATCTCCAGAAATCAGCAACATTCTGGATAACTAGGAAATGAGGCCCTATGTCAAAAATCCTGAAATATCCCTTTAAAGAGACTAGATGCAAGTTGGTCATTTTATGCTCACTACTGCCACCTCAGGTCTTACGCGTAACTGCAGCTTCACTTGTTGAGTGACAGTGCAGGATTTTAGAGGCAGTTGTGGTGAACAGGTCTGGGCTCATTATACACATTAAGACATGGCTCCATATAGTCCCTTTAAGGTGGGCCCTACACAACAGGCAACTTTTCAGCAATTTCAGGAATTTGCTGAAACTTTGCACAAATTGCTCTCAAAAGTGCCGTGATCATCCTTTTTATTTCTGATGAAATTATGAAGAAAAGTAAGTCGAGCAATGTAGCAATTAAGAAGTAATGTAATCCACAACTGCCCTGTGAGGAACTGCTGTCGTCATCTCTGCTCATGTGATTTGACTCAGTTCAAAAGCACAGGCCCAGTCAGTCAAAGCTAAACTGTCCCATACATCAGTCCGTCCCTCGGTTTCTCTCCACAGAAACATACGTGTGGTTTTGAGCGTGATAAGAGTTTGCAGAGTTGGGGCCCACGGTGCAGCCAGCAGCAGGTGAGTAATGCTCAAGCAGAAAGATAAATCAGCCTCGATCAGAGTCCAGAGGGGCCCATCCATTAAACATAATGTTGGAATGACGCAAACCGCTCCCTCACAGCTCACACCTTCAGGAGTAATGGGCTTCATCGGGCTGGAGTACGAGAAGAGTCTGCAGGTCCTGGATTATGACGACAGGTTCTGCATTATTTAGGCCATTCCTGTGGATATTCTTTATGTACTTGTGCTGTCTGTTGTTTCATCACTCCTGAGATTATTGGGACTGGAGTCGGTTTTCTCTCACTTGGGACAGAGCGTTTGAGGTTTAGGACAAACAGGTAAAACCCTGATCAGTGACAGGGTTTGGACTAAAACACCTTTACGTAAAAAACAATGGCCTCATATTCAACAGGAATTATGAGGAAGGAGATTTAGAGAGGAGGTATTCTGCTGTTTGATCTTTGTCACTATCTTACACTTACATGGTTAGAAGTATCCAGTCGTTTCACGTCCCAGTTTTCACGCAATCTCCCCGTAAGCCCCTCCCACCCCTCCTCCTCTGGCTCTCCTTTGCTGTGCAGCTGTTTCAATGAAAACAAAACATTCTGTTTGGCTTTAGTGAAGCTATGACACGTTTTGTTGACCTCTTAACCGCCGCCTTAACCAATTTTGCTCCACTTCAACTTTACCCAAATCTAAAAGTTTATAACCTATATATACGCTTCATTTGAAAGACTTACAAAACTCATTTAAACTGATCATTTTCCTTCGTTTTTGTCGTTTTGTAGTCACTTTTTGGACATTTCTTTTCATTGCCCTTTTGATTCTTTGTTACCACTTTTCTGTTACTCTTGTCGCTTTTTTTTGTCCGTTTTCATCACCTTTTTGTCATGTATGTGTTGCTTTTTTTTTTTATCAAGAAGCTTTTAGATTTGAGTAAAGCCAAACTGGAGAAAATGTGCTCGGTTAAGTTGGGGGTTAAGAGGTTAATGAGACGAAAACGAGGATAAAAATGGAACAAAAGAGCGTCAAAAACATGACAAAAAAAGTAATGAAAAAGTGGTAAAAATGTGATGAAAATGCATTCAAAAGCAGTGAAAAAAAAAGTCAAAAGAGTGAGGCAACAATGCAAGGAAAATTATCCGTTTAGATGAGTTTTGTAGATTTGGGTAAAGCTAAACTGGAGAAAAAGCACTCGGTGAAGGCGGGGGTTAAGAGGTTAAACTATCCAAATTCATCCCATTCCTCAGTTTGAATGTTTGTAAATGCTGAGAAAGCGTACATGCGTGGATCGTTTGTGTTTGCTGCATAAAAGCAAAAAAGTATGTAGTAAAAGTAAGGAGTAAAATCTTGTAGTTAAAAAGGCATTAAAAAGAATTCAAATTCACAAACGTACAAAGAAGACCAGCCAAACCAGTCGCGGCTGCTCACTGCGCTGACCCCTGACGAAAACGGGGGAGCGCTGATGTAATACCGCGTGGTTTGGAGGACGTTGGGGTGTGAGAGGGGGTCATGACCTTTCCTTGGACTCCTCGGAACATCTGTCTGAAACATCTGGCCCCTCTTTGAGCCAGAGACACCTGTGTGATTACAGAAACACGCACGAGTTCAGTGGAGGGGCAGCGGAGACGAGCTACCGAGAGAGATACTGCATTTATTCTGGCCTTTTCTCAGAAGCAGCAGTTTGTTCTAAATGCACAGTTTTATGTTTCATGTGTAACTTGGAAGACAATAAAGCCATCTATCCATCTATCTCTTGAAAATGGTGATCGTCAATACAAAACTATTTGTGTAGGTTTTATATCAAGTCTGTATCAGAACGGCAACCCCTGATCTGAGAGTTTCCAACGTCCAGCCCTGTTTTGACATCAGCTGTGTGATCCAGTAAAAAAGATATGGAGAATATGGAGATATGTTCTTACCTGAGCTTAGACGAGTTGATGCGTACCTGTCTGGTCTTTGTGCGTGCCCTCAGTCACGCAAAACAACTAAAAATGTTGTTTGCATTTGGCCTCTCCCAATGTATTTCTATAGCTCCAAACGGAGGTGAAGTTGGAAGCGACCGCACTCTTCCACAGGCACAAAGACCAGACAGGTACGTATCAACTCGTCTAAGCTCAGGTAAGAACATATCTCGGTCTGGAAAAACTGTGACCTGTTCCTTTACCTGCTCCCTCAGTGTTTACAGGAGATGTTTCAAACTAGAGAATCTATATACAACCTTAGAGGAACTGATCTGCTACAAAAACCTATGGCACACAGTAATACTAAGAGGAGGTGTTAATCAGTCAAAGGCGTTGATCTATGGAACGGTTTATCTATTCAACTTAAGGGCTCCAAAACTATTAAAGCATTTAAGAAAATGTATAAGTTAAACATGATAGAGAAGTATAGAACACTTGAATGAAGACCATTAGAAAAGAAGTCGATCGAGGAAACAAAGAATCATTTTTGATTGTTGAAGTTTAAGTTTTGTGCTTAAGTGTTTCCATCGTTGGTATTAGAGAAAGTGTATAATGTGTCATCTTTGGACACAGAGTCACAGTTGTAAAAGGTGTTTAGGCAGAATAAGTCTCGGCTTCAGCCTAAACCCCTTTCGGTCAGGCATCATTTAGATTAAATTCTTAATGTATGTGTTTTCTTATTGTAAAATGTCTAAGATATTTGGAAAACATGTGACATGTGATTTAAATGTTCATAATGACCGAAGAAAATAAATTAACTAACTAAGTGTGTATGCAGGCCTCGGGGGCATCTTCTGTCAGTTTCAACCACTGAACCATCGAAATATCAAGGAAAAGAAAAGAAAGGACTTAATTTGTACAGCGCCTGCTATAGACATGGTCACTGAGAGCTTTACACAGGACAACTTTACATAATATCTTCTCAGTTTCCCCTTGGGGACTCTGGCAGAAGCTGCGTTAACTCCCACACACACATCATTCATCCAGGCCTATTGTGCATGTTTTTAGCAGTAGGGAAACCTGGAGTACCTGGAGGAAACCTATGCAGACAGTGCCATGCCACTGGTCCGACAACACATTAGTCCGACAGCTTATTATTCCAAAAAATTACCACTGAGCAGAGATGCCATTAGTCATACATCCCTTTAGTCAGAAAAAAACAGGCCCGTTGGTCCGAAGTCCCGTTGGTCCGAAGTCCCGTTGGTCGAAGTCCGTTGGTCCGAAGTCCCGTTGGCCCGAAGTCCCGTTGGCCCGAAGTCCCGTTGGCCCGAAGTCCCGAGCTCCAAGTCTGCTAAAGAGAATAGCTATTTCACATGACATTTATTTAAGTTTCAAAGTTTAGAAATAAATCATATGAATTTATTTACCATTAAAATGATCCATATATTTTTTTAGGACAATGATTAATACATCCAAACAGTTAATTAATGCTGTAGGGTTAACTCCAAGCCTGAACTCTGAGCTCATCTCGGCTGTTGATGGTCGAACCAACGGGTCCCTTTTTCTCTGACTAAAGAGATGTCAGACTGATGGCGCCTCTGCTCAGAAAGGTGTTTGGTCGGAATTGAACCTGGGACCTTCTTGCTGTGAGCGCTAACCATGATACCACCGTCCTTAAAGTCTGAAGACCGGTTCCTCTTGACTGTTCCAAGTCCAGGCTTGTGTCCAGAGAAGATCAAGCCTCCTATAGACGACTGATGGCTTCTTCTTATTACTTTGGCCTTAGTTCTATGTAGATCACATGTCTTGGGTTGGCGTAAATTCTATGAATAAATCTGCCTCTTTTCTGTTTGGATGCACTCATTGTTCATCTGTACTTCTGGCCTGTGCAGCACTTTGGTCGACTGAAGTTGTTTAAATGTGCTTTGAAAATAAATGTGACTTCTAGCTTGAATTTCTGTGATGACCTACTTTTGTGCTGCATCTGGTTAATACTAACTCTCTCCCATTCATTCTTAATGGTAAATATAGATGCAGTACACTTTTCTGGCCACCAGCGTCAAATTGGGGGCGCTGTTTCCCTCCTTTCGCAAAGTTAAGGAAACACTTTTGTAGTGTCTTGGTTTATCAGAGCATTGTAGCATCAACTTTCCCATTTTTACCAACTTTTATCGCAAAGGCCATTGAGATCAACAAAGGTTCATGTTCAAATTTGACTAATAGCAAATTTTCTTTAGTTAACAAATGAAGGTGCTGTAGATACAGGTGTTGTTGTTGTTTACATTTTGCGCTATATTGCTACAATAATTGATTTTGTTCTAATAAAACTTGGCTTTTGCCATAGTTAACAATTGTTTTAAAGGGACTATAAGGAGTTTAAAAATGTTAAAATTATGTATTTTCCTCCCCTTACATGTTCCAGCCATGTCTTAATGTGTAGAATGAGCCCAGACCTGTTCACCACAACTGCCTCTAAAATCCTGCACTGTCACTCAAAAATGTGTCACTTCGGCCCCAATTGCCGTCATGCACGAGCTTAATATAGAAGGTGCAGTTACACATATGGCCTGAGGTGGCAGTAGTGAGTATAAAATGGCGAACTTGCATCCAGCCCCTTTAATGTAGCATGTTTTTTGCATAGATAGAAGCAAATGCAAATGTATACCGAAGAATGAAATAAGGTATTATTAAATGCAGTTATATGTGTTTCATGCTGGACAGGGCCGTGTTTGGCCCACAGGCACTTTTTCATTTTGGACCTCGGAGACAAAAAGTTTGGGCATCCCAGCACTAGATCTAAGACGTGAGGGGAAAAAATCACGACATTAGACCCTAACCAACCCATTCCACTCTACAAACAAGCGTTTCCAAAGTGCTGCACGTGAAAAAAGAATTGACATTACTCATAAACATGATAAGATAATTGTCTTGAATGTTGCAATATTTATTTTCTAATCATTTCTACATATTGCCTTACATAAAGCATTTTTAGTATCCAGATGGGACTTTAGAAATAAATGACAAAGTCTGGTCCAATACGAGATTAAAATGGAAGTAAATAAGGACATTCATGACTCAAACCTTTCCACATTTCTGAGTTTCCACGCTGTGTTTGCAAACAATAACTAAATGACTAAATCTCAGTCAGATGGAAGACGTCAGGGACTTTGCGAAATATTCTGGCTTCTTGTGTTGTGGATCTTGTGGTATTGTGTTTGCGATCACGAAAATAGAACTAGGACCATTCTGATGATTCACTCCACGAATGCCCTAATTTACATGGATCATTTACAGCTTGAAAATGTTTAAATACGCACATAAAAAAGCACAAGGCATGACACAACATTTTTGTTCCGCGTCTCTGGTGCCAGAGGATCTGCAGTCCCACATGTGCAGACCCCCACATCTGTTCCGCACAGAGACTTTCTAGGAACCGGCCTCTGCTTCTTCATCTGGTTCTAACAAAGCCTCGTAAAACTGCCCGTTTCTGGGGACGGACTCCCTACGCCCGGTGAGATCATTCTGGAATACGTTAGCGTGGAGATAAAGTTTACAAAAATAGCAACAACATGAAACGTAAAGATAAACCCGGCAAAAGAAATTACCTGCAAATGGGCAACACATGGGCAGTATCTTCAGGAGCAGATGGTCGAACAAACTGAGCGACCGTGGACTAAACTATCCAACTTTCCTCCCTCGGACAGAAGGTGCTCTGAGTCTTGGGCCGTCAGAAGTTCTTTGACGACTCTGCAATGGTTGGACGTGACACGAGTTGGGATTATATCTTGATGAGCTTTCGGACAGATGGACAATTTTCGTCATTGGTCGAACATCACCATTGTACCCCAAAGTAAAGAAACATTTTCTGCAAAAGGGATATTTCAGGATTTTTGACATAGGGTCTCATTTGCTGAGTGTTGCTGATTTCTGGAGATATTTCTTTTGTAATTCATGCAGTTCTTATGTTTGAAGAGTTTCGTGGCGCTAGGCTAATGCAAGGCTAGCGCTCCACAGTGCACCTGAGGCAAATCACTTATAACACCGGACTAACCATATAAATGTCTGTGTCCATAGAATAATTTTAACCATTTTGCATTTAAAATACCTTATATTTGAGCAGCATCAGCCCCGTGTTTGTATAAGCTACGCAGCGCGGCGGAGTGATCTGCTAGAAAATAGTCCCTCAAAATGCGATCATTCATGTGATGCAGGTCAGTTATATTCCAAACATGTATATGGTTAGTCTGGTGTTATAAGTGATTTGCCTCAGGTGCTCTGTGGAGCGGGTCAGACTGTTTTTAATGCAGGCTAGCTGATACCATAGAAATGTGCTAGCCTTGCATTAGCCTAGCGCCACGAAACTCTTCAAATTTAAGAACTGCATGAATTACAAAAAAAATATCTCCAGGTATCAGCAACACTCTGGATAACTAGGAAATGAGGCCCTATGTCAAAAATCCTGAAATATCCCTTTAAAGGGACTATACAGAGTTTAAAAATGTTAATATTATGTATTTTCCTCCCCCTACATGTTCCAGCCATGTCCTAATGTGTAGAATGAGCTCAAACCTGTTCACCACAACTGCCTCTAAAATCCTGCACTGTCCCTCAGAAAGGTTAATTCAGGTCTGAAGTGCCGTCATGCACAAGCTTAATATAGAAGCTGCAGTTACACGTATGACCTGAGGTGGCAGTAGTGAGTATAAAATGGCTAACTTGCATCTAGCCCCTTTAAAGGAACAGGCCACCATTTTTACTAGGGCTGGGACGATCCACTTTTGTCACGATCCGATACATATCACGATATTCAGAGGCCTTTCCAATACGTATTGCGATACAATAAGTGATTTGTAAAATGTTAACCTTAAAATTTGTAAAAAGAAAACAGTCATGTGTCCGAAGTTTATGACCCAATGACATTTAACAGTTTTCAAAGTGTTAAGATCGACACAAAATGTAACAAGCGCTGTACTGGAAAACAAAGTGCAGGATTAAAATGCCTTCAAACACAAGTATTGAAAGTATTGTGATACATGAAAAAGTATCGAGACTTGGTATTGCAGTACAAAGTATTGCGATCCAAATCCGATACGATATTTTGTCCCAGCCCTAGTTTTTCCATACTGAGATATGTTCTTACCTGAGCTTAGATGAGATGATGTGTACCTGTCTTTGTGTGTGCCCTCAGTCAAGCAAAAAGTCCAAAGATGTTGTTAGCATTAAGCCTCTCCCAGTATATTTCTATAGCTCCAAACAGGGTGAAGTTGGAAGCGACCAAGCTCTTCCACGGGCACAAAGACCAGACAGTTTCATATCAACTCATCTAAGCTCAGGTAAGAACATGTCTCAGTATGGAAAACTATTCCTTTAAAGTGTATTTTGTAATGCATTCCATTACTTTGTCCAATTATAGTATCATTCTAAACTACACCTGCTGTTATGAACTTTTATTTGTTATTAATTAGGAATGTAAAAAAGCACTTCGCCCCATGACACAGAGCTTGACTGTTTTGATCCTCTCTTTCTTATTATTATGATTATGAAACTGAATATAAATAATAATAGTTCCCGCACACTGCCAACCTTTCTAAAATAGTTTATTATTAGGATTTGGTCAACGTTTCGGTCCTGAGACCGTCATCAGGCAAATTGCCCCCCTCGAACATTATGAAACTGAAATTTAATGATTGAGTACTGTGAGGTTTTCCCTTGATATTTGGAAAGTAACTGTTTTCTAAATACCCTCAAATGAAAGAGTAACTTTACCAGAATACACTCAAAATTAGCATTCTAACTAATTCTAACTATGCATTATGAATTAAAGTATTCTGTATATGACCAAGTGGGATGTTCTACCAGGAAATTTAAATAATACCGACTGTATTTCACTTTAACGGGTGTTTGATCTCTTATTTGCATAATAATGTTTCTCAAAATGGTCTTGGAGGTTCTGTGCGGTCCTCGGCCCTGACGTTTCTGACTCCTGTTTTAGAGGGACTGTTTCAGCTCCTGCTCCACAGACTTTTCCAGCCTGGAGTGACCAAAGAGCCTTTAGCTTTGATTAAAGCAGGCATTCACTGTGGCATTGTTTCAATAAGCTTCTGCAAAGTCAAAAGATCTATTTTTCACCAATATCTTGTATTGCTGCTGGGAGAGTGTGACCACAGCACAAGCCGTCTCCAGCACATCCCAAAGGTTCTCAATGGGGCTAAGACTTGACTCTGAGGCGGCCGGTCCAGTGTTTGCTTCGATAATCTTTTCTGGTTGATTTAACTGATACTTTTCTGTGAGGCTGGTTTGAGTGAAATGTATTGTATGTGGACTTTGCCGACAGAATTTCGCTGTCACAATGAAACAAAGACTCTAATGTTGACCGTGTTGGAGTTCAGACTGAAGCCTGTCCAAAGCCTTATTGCAAACTGTTAAAAACTATTTCCTCTTTGTGTAAATCCAGCCTCTGCCCAAAAATCACCAGTCGTGAACCGGGCGAGTCATTCTGAGAGAAGAAGAAGAAGAAGAAGAAGATCTTTATTTATATAGCGGAGAGGAAGCGCGCGGCTCTCTGGCACCGAACCTGTTTTCTCAAGCTCCTCGTGGCTTTGTACCTGGCACTTCAAACTGGCATTTTCTCGCCACAGCCCGGTACAGTCGACCGTACACTGCAAAAAGAACGTTCACAGGAGGGAAGAGTGACCTGTTCAGAGGCTTGGGTTTATGCGAGCTGTTCAGTATGGATGCACAGAGCCTTTAGTAACAAATGTTTTAATAAAATAGATGTCTGGTCTAAGAGGCCTTTTAAATTCTGAAATGGTAAGAAAGTTCCATGGCCTTTCGGGGATCAATATAGTTACCTTAAAGGGATAGTCTGTAAGTTTAAGGGCCCGATCTTTCTGAACACAGCCTGTAGACGAGACTTTTGCGTGGTCGGGGGGTGCTCTGTCAAACCTCAGCTTCATACCTGGTGCAGTAAGTGGCTGGACAGCCGACACCCATGGAGATGTTACAACAGCTTAGCCTCTACAGACTGTAGTAGACTGAAATACTGGGTGTGGGGGCCAGACGTGCTGGTGTTTTGATCATGTTTCTGAGGCGGTGGAGAGCCCCACACTCGAGGGAGACGTAGCTTTTTTTGAAAGTTTGGGCTCGGTCTCCTCATTTTGCAAATTAGCAGTATCTTTCTGGTCCAGAGGAACTGGATTGTTTATGTTGAGGTCTTAGGAAAGGCCATACCGAGAGTCGCACCAGCTCTGCCTCTGGTCCAGACTTACCGAGGAGCCGGGACGCCTCGGCCAAAGCCACACTGAGAGCCACAGCAGCATCAGCCTGGAGAATCTAATGCACAAAACCTGACCATGTGGGGTCAAGGTTTACCGGGGAGGCATGAACAACCTGACGGAACATCATCAGTGCTTGCAATGATATGTCAACATGCTAACCTGGCATTCGATGATGACATTTATTTATACTATGTAGTGCAGTTTACTTTCAAATTTCACTCTCTCCTCTTTTTGCAATCTTGCATACTATAATACTATATTTAACATTAAAGCAAAAAAGTTGATTTTTCATGACATGACCGCTTTAAATTCTGCTCTCTGAGCGACAGAACAATACAAGGAATTCAGTTTGGTCTGGTTTCAGCATGTTACATCCACTCCAACACAAACATGACTCTACAGCAGAAAATATATATGGATATTTCTTCAACCTTTATAAACATCAATCATGTGTTCATTTGTTTTTTTGTAATTGTAATAATAACTTCTCCTATATTTGTTTTTGCCATATTTTTTAGTTTCAAAATCTGATATAACTCTTATATCCAGCAGAAGTCTGAACTTTTCTCTGAAGAAGAAGCTCCATGACTTCCTTCTTCACTTCTCAGTCTGTGACTGAAGAGCAATGAGGCCTCAGCCTTTTTACTGTATTTAGCGTCATGTTACTGTCACTCATGGTGTCAACTCTGAAGAAAGTCAATTCACATTAACACTGAGAAGGTTGGAAGGGCGCCCCCTTGTGTCCTGTGGCGTCCAACTGCCCGGGACAGATTCTGTTCTTTGAGCAACAGTAAGCCGGTGCAGAGGCCTGAGCACTGGACTAATATGGTCGTATTTCCTGGTTCTTGTCAGGACTGGAGCTGGAGTTGTCTCACAGTGAATAGACGGTTCAGTCGTCAAACCTGCTGTGGACAAACGCTCAGTCTGGTTTCTGTGATCTTGGCAATATTTTAGATTATAAAAAGCTGCTATTTTTTGAAAGTTTTACGCAGAGAGAAGTGACTGATAACTGTCTTTGTTTCTGCTGGCCCAGAACAAGGAATTCAGTTTTGTCTGGTTTCAGCTGGAAAAGGTTTTTATGTCACATCCACAAACTGACAGTATCTAACACATTGTATTGTATTTTTAGCCCAATATTTCCAGGAAAGTTAGCAGGAAAAATCTAAATGTAGTCACTTTTTAAAGGTATTTTGAATATGAGCTACTTTTGCAGTGCGCAGGAGCGGAGCGAGTCACGGACACCAAACCTTTAATTCCTAAAACAAACCCAATGAATTTTGAGCTAAATGCTGAGTGAAGGCTGCGGATTTGGATAATGCCATGTGACGATGCGAAGGTCATGAGTAAAATATCCTACACACGGTCGTGTCCAGCGGGAGCGAGCGCGGTATGAGGGGACGGGGGCCGCACCCTTGGCACCGGCGGAGAGGCTCGAGGGTGGGTCTGTCCCGGGACACGCCACCGATCACGCTGTTCCCCACGCTCGCTCACAGGGAAATGAGAAACAGCTGAGCCGGTCACCCAGGAGCAGAAGCCAACACGGGCACGAGAGAGCGGAGGAAGGAGGAGAGGACTGAGAATTTAAATATGAGGCTGTGGTTAAAGTGTTGCCCCTGGACAGAAACCGGGCCTCTGCATTTCAGGAGCATTGGGCGATGGCGGTACATCACCTCGTGACTCATGTTCAGATCTTGGTACTTCAAGGATTAGCCATAAACAGACACAGTAACATCCTGGATTCTCCTGTTGCCAATCCAAAACCTGCTCCTCATGGGCAGCACGGCACAGAAAATGCTACTTTTTGCAGTGAGTAATCAATGAGTGGATTTAGATGACGTAACTTGCATTTAGCTGCCTTTAGTCAACATCTCCATGGAGTGGGAATGGGACGTCTGTGAGGAGAGATGATGCTCACTTGCTTTTTTTCTACTTATTGATCTTAGCAAGATTCCAAGTAGAACCTCAATATCCAACAAGGGGAAAAGAGAGTGAGACGAAATCAAATTGAGTAAACCTTTTGGGTCAAGTTCAGTGAAGGTTCTTGAGGTCGTCGTCTGTACTCTGTAGTCCTGGACTTCAGGAGGTGCCACACATCTCCTCAGCCTGTAACCATCAATGGCGAGGAGATCGAGGTGGTGACCTCCTATACATATCTTGGGCTGCAGGCGGATGAAAAGCTGGACTGGTCAGCTCTACAAGAAAATGCAGTGCAGACTCTACTTCCTGAGGAGGCTTGCCTCTTTTAAGACCTGTAAGAAAGTGCCCCAACTGTTCTACCAGGCAGGTGTGTTGGCAGGGGGACACTCAGAGACTGGACAAACTAGTCAGAAAGGCCTCCTCTGTGATGACTCTGTAGGGTCAATCTCGGAGAAGACAACCCTGGAGAAGCTGCTCTCTGTGATGGACATCAGTGACCACCCCCTGCATGAGCTGGTGATGAGGCAGAGGAGCTCCTTCAGTGAGAGGCGGCTCTCGCTCTCCTGCTCAAAGGGACAGACTCAGGAAATCGTTCTTGCCCATAGCGATCAGGCTGTATAACAAATCCTTGGGTTGAAGGTTCAGCTCAGCCCGCAGCCCAGATAAAGACCACGATACCTGCCTGTATATAGGGAGACAGAAGACGACTCAAGAACCTTCATTGATGATGGACTGAGAGCCTACACAGACTTGTTTTGGGTCAAGGATCGTCCAGTGTCTTGAGGGACAGCCATTCAGATCCTCCGGCTCGGCGCTGGTGACATTTTATTGGGTCTTCCACTTGACATTGTTGTTCCTTGACCCTCAGGAACTTACAAAAAAAATAAAAATGACCATGTTACTGCGTCCCACCTCAGCAGCGATGGTGCGCTGTGTGAAGCCCTGACTCTGCAGCTCAACAACGAGAACACAATCAAAACCAGGACGTTTTCTTGCCTTTGCCATCAGTATAGTGTGAATACCTGAATCCATTTGGTCTTTGTGTGAATATAGCCTGAAGCTGCTGCAGTTACGCTTCTGTTTCGGCCCTGACACTGTGTTTTTTTTGGCTCCTTCTCCAAATGAGCTGGACCCCTGCTCTAAAATAAAAGTGCTTTTGCCACTAAGTGTTATTAGTGGTAAAAAAAAGAGCATGATAATTTGCTGAGTCTATCTTTTGTCAACTTTACTTTGAAGAAACCCGATCCTCCTCCACAGTACTTTCCAGTGACACATCAGAGTTGGCGATTACGCGGTGATCAAAGTGCTTTTCGGAAGGCGTGAGTCGACTGTGATCATGACAAACTGGCCCCGAAGAGCCCGAGACAGTCGCTTTTGGGGAGAAGTGCTTAAGTCTGTCTCCTCCTGGAAACGTGTCGCGGTGTGAAAGCGGAGAAGGTTGAAGCGGGGGACATCGGCCCGAGCCACACCTTTGGAAAACACAGCGATCCAAACAGACGCGAGGAGGAGGATGAAAAGAAAACGTCCTGCGAAAGCAATGGTTCTGAGAGAGTGACTTTTGAACTGTGAACACCCAGAGATCATCAACATGACGCCATCGCTCGGGAACGCACCTCACAGAGAGATGATAGGAGCGGGACGGCCTGGGTTCTCATGATCGTGAACCCTCTGCAAAACCCAACCCTCGTCTAGTGTCACAATATCACAATTTCAAACTCAATTTTTAATACTGATTTCGATATCACGGCCAAAGAAAACATTTCCTTTTTAACACACTGAGCGCCAAAAACGAAAAAAGTTGTTTTTGCGTTTTCCATCCATCCATCCATCCATCCATCCATTTTATTCCGCTTTATCCGGGGCCGTTGTCGTGGAGGCAGCAGTCTCAGCAAAGATGCCCAAACTTCCCGATCCACGCACACCTCCTCCAGCTGTTCTGGGGGGACCCGAGGCCACACCAGGCCAGCTCGGAGACATAGTCCCACCAGCGTGTCCTGGGCTTTTCCCCTCGTTAGTTCAGCATGTGTTTTCAAAGCCCCGTCCAGTGGTCCTGCAGCAACGATCTCTACACCTCCACGCTTCAGATCGCTCTTTATGTTTTATCAGTCGGCCTCATAATCACAGACCAATGAGGTCAGAGTATTTTTGTTACAATATTTCAGTTCTCTTAAAGCAACGTGAAACTCACGCTCAGACATTCTCAATAGTCCATGTTCTTTCTGAAGCCCCTGTTTTCAGCCACAGCCCAGTGAAGACAGTGAAATGAGGGAGGCAGTTGTGTTTCATAAAACAAGCAATATCTCCGTTTCTCGAAAAAAAAAACTGCTTTTGATCAAAACTAGCCTCTGTTTAGCTTTGATTTCTCAGGAACAGAAATTTTAATTAAATGATTTACGGAGACAAATCAACCTTGCCAAATGATGTTTAAAATTGGGCTTAAAATGCCTCCAGATACAGTATATTCATAGTCCATACAAATTGTAAACATGTAATGATACATTTTGTGTAAATAAAATTTCATTTTGAAAAACGGCTTAATATCTAATGCTAACTGAAGAGGCAAGGCCAGGGGTAGGCACGTTTGCATGGTGGAGGGCCAGTTTTCTTCATTGTCAAAAGACTGAGGGCCAAACCCCCCAATTGTTGCCTGAAGTAAAGCATCACTTTTAAAGGAATAGGCCACCGTTTTTACATACTGAGATATGTTCTTACAATCAATCAATCAATCAAATTTTATTTGTATAGCGCCCAACAACAACCAGAAGGTGCCCAGAGCGCTTTCCAGGATAAAAACAAGAATCATACACTGTTAAAAGTCGTATGCCCATTTTGTTATTGTAACGTAAGAGTGTAATTTGTTTTCACATGACAATGATCGTTTTAAATGTTTAACTTATGTCAGTAAGTTCAAAGGTGAATAACTCTTTGAGGTGTGTTGGGGTAACATTTAAATGTGAACTTGACTTAGTTTGGTAAGTTTTAGAAATAGACCGGATCTTGTAACCCCACAACCATATTACTGCGCCACACATATAGTGCTAGAAAATAATATAAAATAATATTCAGCTTTTTTGAGAGTGAATACTTATTTTTAATAATAACTCTTACTGAAACAGCTTAAGAAATGTTGGTAAAAATCAATCTGGACAAAACTGGCGGAAGAATACATCCACATCAGTCCGTCCTGCGGTACATTTCAACAGTTTTGTTTTCAAATGGAGTGAACGTTTCTTCGCTGAGGATCGCGCTAAAGTAAGGAAACAATCTTTCACTTATGTTTTAGTCAAATATAATATATGTTCAATATCACCCTAAGCCATGTCCTGCCCATATATGGATATATGGATTTTTTTTTTTTTTTGTAAAGTAAGCCATGCGGTGCTAAAGCTAGCTTCAAAAGGGGTGGGCTATTTGAAGAAAGTTGTCTTAGAGTGGGGTTTTTAATTTGCTCTAAAAGCTTCATCGTGGTCATATTTTCTCGTGTAGCCCAGCAGGCAGCAGGCGAAGTCCAGGCCAGTCTCCCAGAAAGGAGAGAGACGAGGAGAGAGACAAGGAAGAGGGGAGCTACTGGGCTAGCCATGCCACAGGTTTCATCTGAGTTCGTGTCTGTGCAAAGGTAAACTACTAAGGCTGTAATTTTACTGTTTAGCAAGTACTTTAACCGCTCAAGCAATGACTTTGCTGCCGATAATTTCCGCATTACGTTATTATTTGTTTTGTACAACGCTGCGCGCCACTTTTCTCTGCTTAGTGGAGCGGCGGTGCTAAGCTAACCTAGCAGGGGTGCTAAGCTAAGCTAGCGCAGTTCAAGCCCAAGAACAGGCCACGCTCTGCGGTCACTGCAAGTGTCTCCGGCCGCAGACCCGTCTCGGTCACTGGGCTGGTAAAGCCCCGTGCCCCGTACGGAGGTTTGAACGTGACCAAGTGATTCTTTCACTGTCAGTATGGTCTGCGTTTTGGCCCAGTTTTACATTAAATGCTCGTCAAACGTCTGTGCGTCACTGTTAAAATGAAATGATTATTCTGTTGTCATTCTGAGTAAATGCTCGGTGTGGGTGTATGACACGTGCGTGTCTCCGTGAACATGACGTGGAGACAACACGCGTTCACGAAGGTCTGGAAATGGAGTACTATAATAATTATAGATTCACATTCACTTGCATTGTCAGGGGAGGATGAGAGAGGGGGCACTAGTGCAGCAAAGGCAGAAAGATGAAATGTGTTTTAATATGTATTTTTATACTAATACATTGTATACATACTTACTGCTTTTAAATACCTCTGGTGTGCTTCAAAATGCCTAATAAAGTATGGGAATTAAATTGAGGGAGTAACCCATGGTTTTATTTATTGGCACATGACAAAAAGTAATTACTTTAATGTGTTAGCATATAAACTTGGATTATAAAATTCCACAACTTGGGTCAACCTGGATATGTAGCAAACGTGTTTCGATTGTGTGCTTATTTATGCAGTATGTTTGAGATTAAGTAGGTCTAATCTTAACATATTTCAAAAGGACCCTTAAGGAGGTGACTGTGAAGAAGAAATGGAGGAAAACTGGAAGAATATGGAGAGAAATTCGTAAAAACAGCTCCATTCATGACAAAACCAATGCTGGGCCCAGTGGAAGAGAGAGCTTGTCGGTGATGAGGTGGTGTAACTGTTTACTGTTTATTGTTTTGTTTTTTTTGTGCGCTTGCTAATACACATTATTTGTATTTTGTTCTCAGATAAAAGCTGAATTTCAATGAGTGGCTGTAACTGAACTGCTGGCTTCATTTCTGGACGGCCTTGAGGAAGTTTTTCCCCGACTGCTAGAGCTTCAATAATGTTCTAGCAATTCCTGGAAGGTGTTTCTCCTTGTGTCATGTAAAAAATGTAAGTATAGTGGGAAATTAAGTTATCCTTTATTAATCTCTGTAGAGTAATCTCAATCCTTAAAACTCTGGAACTTCTAAATGCAGTAGATGCCATTTTATTCCTCAGTGTCTAGTGCTCATAAACAACATTTGTCACTTTTTGCAGAACACAAGAGGAACAGGACTGCTGCTCTGGTGGTGGGATCACCACTGCCTCCATCCAGTGTTTTTGAATGTGTGCGGTGAGTACAATAAATTTGATCTAAAATTAAAATATTAACAACAATAATATGCATATTTGTTAGTTCCTGGCTTTCATTGTGAAACATGTTCGTTAAAAGTACACACTAACAATTTCATGGACACATTTCCCCCTAATTGCATTCTGCTGCGGTGTTATCAAATGTATGGTATCGTACAGTGTTGTGCTGTCATTCATGTGTCCATGCGTTTGTCCCAACACGCACTATATCGTCCTGTTTTTCCAGTCGCTATTTTTATTCTCACACGTATCCTTCTGGTTATTGATTTATTGTCTATGGGTAGGACTTACAGGGTGTTTCCTCTAATTTTGCAGCTTATTTAAATATTGAGTAAATCAGCCGTACTAGCTCTGAAAGATGTTGAATGATCACAAAAAAGTAAAAAGTAATATAGAACAATGTATTGCAAAGGTTAATGGCAAACACTTTAAATTACACTATATTAATCCCAGACATAAATAATTCACATCATCATGAAAGGTAAAGACGCTTTGATGTTTTGACACTTATAGTATGACTTTTCTTTCTTAAGGACCATTCAAACCATCTGGATGAAGCGAATGGAACTTGGACTGCTTAATATCTATGAAGAGGAGCAGGATGCTGTTGCACATCAGGACTTTGTAGCACTTGTGGTCACAGAAAGCCTCGTGCTTCAGCGTGAGAAAATCAACGTCACGTTTCTGCTAAAGGTCATCATGAAAATCAAACTAGAACAGGCTCCGCTGGAGTACATGGACTGTGCAGGTACAAGATACAAACCATTATCATGGGCAAATGCTGTTGTATTTTTTTTCTCATCCTCGGTCACTCTTATGAACCATTTTTGATATGTAACAGGCCTGTTTAATTGGCCACTTTTAGAAGTAATTTTAAAATGAGTTATTTTTGTTACCACCAACATTACAGTTTTTGTCAGAGCGGCATCAGAGGCACTGCCATGCCTCCAAGTTTGTCTACAACACAAGTGTAGGCCTGTCACAATCACACAATAACCACTAAAACAGATGTTAAGAGATCTTCAACAACACGAGTTGCAATTAACATTTACTTAGGTAAAATGCTAAATTATTTTAGATTTATATGAAGTAGATATATGAACTTTTGTGACAGGCCTACACAAGTGCATACAAAAAATATACATGTATTTGCTTAAATGTATGAACAAAATTTGTAAGTTTCATCAGATTTTAACATTTGTAACTTTATAAGCACTTGTATATTTTTTTTTACTGGAAAATTAAAATGCCTTGACTATAATTGTCTCTTGTCACTTGTATCTGTCTGTTAACAGGAATTACAAGTAGATGTTCTGTTAACTTACTAGTGTTTGTGAAGTTTCTGCCATAAACATTTGAGTTCTTTTAACATTAGACTGTAAGTGGTACCATTGTTTAAAAACGTAGTATTTTGTGTTATAGTAGCAAATATATTTGGTTTCATTCAACTGCAGTGAATGAGTTGAAATCTGTTCATAACTTAACCTGATATGTTCATAGAGCTAAAAACATTGTTTTCTTTTGACATTCAATTATAAGTCAAAGATGTTTTTAACTTAGCCTCGTGAGTTTAAAAAACACACACACTTGCGTTAATATGAAGAAGCAATACAAGTTTATGGTTGGCACAACAAAACATGTTGGTTTGTTAAAACTGAAACTGTTAAGTTGAAACAATTTATAGCAATGCTTTATGGACCATTTATAACTTACTGGTTTTACTTGATTGAAACAATATCGGTACCTTCAATGAGCTCAAATCTTTATGGCAGAAAGTTAACATAGAATTTTAAGTTGAACTGCTATATTATTTATTACAGTGTAGTAGACAACAATAAATACAAAAACACATAAAAACAGCAGTCGAGTCGGTGGCTATGTATCGAAGGCTTACCTCACTTTAGCCGAGTTAATATATCCCCGTCTGGTCTTTGTCCGTGCGCTCTGTCACACAAACGGAGCACCTACGCAGCCTCTCCCACATGTCATATAGCTCCAAAAAAGCTCACGATAGAAGCTACCAAGCTCTTCCGCGTGTTCCCTATTTAAATAAAGGCGTAATGATATATTACTATATTGTGAGGCGTAATGATACGAGGAGCAAAACGTCCGCGCAGTAACTCCTAAAGACTTCCCCCGCTCACTTCCGTCAATAACCTTTAGGAGTTACTGCGCGGACGTTTTACTCCTCGTATCATTACGCCTCACAATATAGTCCCCCTTTTTATTTGCTTATAAAATCGACATGCTACATTTCTGTGTAAATATACTTCGCATGAAAACACTTCACGTAACTTTATTTAAATAGGGAACACGTGGAAGAGCTTGGTAGCTTCTATCGAATGCTAAGCTAATGCTAGCTACAGGTTTTATCAAAAAGCCTGCTCCTTTCAATAGGGCCTTGCAGTAGTATTCAGACCTTACATCTCAACATTTAGCATTTACTTTTAGAACTTTATTCAGTAAAATTAGAGTTTTACTGTTTGCTCTGGGAGCAGGAGGGGGAGGGGCTGGAGAAAAAGCCAAAGTATCAATACCAAATGAATATCTAGCTTCAATACTACGTTACAGGAAAGGAGTTGAAGGCCCAATACCTGAGTTATTTTCTAATTCATGAAGTTTAAACTGTTCCACCGAACTTTACCCCCCCGAAGGCACAAAGGCGAACTGTCCATGAAGGCCACAGCAGGTCAGTGGACTGTGACGTTCGGCCGTTTTGATTGTCACTCCGTCCGTGAACGCAGCGCCCTGAAAAAGCCTCAGTGTCGGGACAGGACAGTGACGAGGCGTTTATGGCCCGACTAAAACCAGGTGAAGACAGTTTTAAGGCGTCTCGGTTTTCGGAGGCGTTTAGGGACAAACAGAGACGCCGCCACCTGGAGAGAGGCGCCTGGAGAAGAGGATCATCTTTCTTTTCTGTGATGGAGCAAAGACGTGAGGTGGTGATGGAGAGTTTTCCATGTGTCTGTGGGGCCTGTCAGGGCGGAGGTTGTGGGTTCTCCTCGTGTCTGGATCAACACTGTACCTGAATTCACTGCACGGCAACATTACAGGGACATCTGCACAGCGCCACCTACTGTTCATAGTGTGCATTAGCCTTTCAAAGTGGACAAAAGACTTTAGAGCCTTTACAGAAAGATAAGTTAGCCTTTATTGATCTCACAATGGAGGAATGTAGGGTGTGCAAATAGGCAGAACATGTGAAAAAGACAATTAAATAGACGATAGTGGAAATGCAGTGGAGTTTTTATCTTTCAAATGTAGTGGAGTAAAAGTAAGAAGTTCTTAACAGATTCACTGCTCAAGTAAAGTACAGATTAGGGCTGGGTACCGTTAAACGACCACTCTGGTATCGGAAAAAAAAGAAAGAAAGAAAGAAGGACCCAAAAAAAAATCTTCTCTCTTTAGATCCAACTTTTGACGCTGTTGGTCCAGGGACAGGATTAAAGGAAGGAAGTTGGCTGTTTCTGTCCAAATAAATTATTTTTCCCTTCATTTGTTTGGCTTAATTTTTCCTCATCTTTTATTGCTAATATTTTTTCAATCAATTTTTTGCCTAATTTTTGCCACCATTTTCACACGTTTTACCTCAATTTATTCCCATTTCCCCCCTATTTTGGCCCAATTTTTCCAATTTATTTCTTATTTTTGTGCCATTTTTTTTTCTTGTTTTCCCAATTTGTTTTTTCCTAATTTTTGCTCATTTTTTATTACTAATATTTTCCCAAATGTTTTCCTATTTTTTCTTTATTTATTAAACAGTATCTGCTTAAACTAAAACCACCCAAACATTTACATTTGATCATATTTTTATTGGCCACAACATGTAAACACTCACAGGACAGGGAGGAATAAGTAAGTACACCCCATGAATCCCACTGAACTGCAGCAGTTTTGTAAAGAAGAATGGTCCAGGATTAAAAACAGTTATCGCTGCAAAATAATGATCAGCAGATGCTTAAAGGGGGGGTATTATGCAAAATCGACTTTTTCAAGCTTTACATCATGTTATTCTGTCATTCCCTCATTAAAAACATGCCTGAAGTGTTGCCTTAGCACATTCACGTATTTTTGAGTAATCTGTAAAAACTCTGATGGCGGCCATTTTAGGGATAGGTTTGCCTGAGTCCTCCTAGGAACGCCCCCACCTCCTGGAGACGCCTCCGAGCTTTCGTCACCAGCCGAGTAACCAACCACTGCTCCTCAGCAGAACCCCCTCCCCACTGATGCCACAGACAGCGTGTGGAGGGGGCGTGTCGGAAAGGGTCAGAGGTTCTTAAAGAGACAGAGGCCTATTTCAAGACATTCACTACAGCCATTTTGAGAGAGCAATTTTATACAAGGCAGTTACTCTAATTTACTGCATTTACAGACCAACAGAAGGTTTGGTCATCATTGTAGAGTGCTATAGACTGGTGCTATGTGACTGAGAAAAGCATAATACCCCCTCTTTAATACAAGGGTTCACTTATTTTTCTGTGCTGTTGTGAATGTCTCTCAGCCCCAGTGTTAATTTCGTCGACTAAAATATTTAGTCTTAATTTTAGTCAAAGTGATATTTTTGACGACTAAAATTGGACTAAAACTAAATTAAAAGTTTTTCATGAGACTAAAACTATGACTAAAATGTCCAGATATTTTAGTCGACTAAAATAAGACTAAATAAAAATGAAAGGGAGAGACTAAAATCATCCAAACTTCTATTGAGCGTCTGAAACAGCCTCAGATCATGTAAAGTCTCTGCCAAAGGATCAGCTCTGAGCTTTGTTCATGTGGAGCAGCTCCATGAAACAGGGGAACAAGATTAAATATGATTATAATGAATATTATCAAATCAAAGTCGACTAAATTAGTCTTAAATTTAGTCGACTAAATTGACATGCAATTTTAGTCGACTAAAACTAGACTAAAATTGAAAAGATTTTTTTTACTAAATCTCGACTAAAATTACATTACATTTTAGTCAAAAGACTAAGACTAAAACTAAATTAAAATATGTTGTCAAAATTAACACTGCTCAGCCCCACACCCTGATGCTCCTGCTCCAGACTTCACAGTGCGGAGAGGGTTTAGATGTTGATGCTGTTCCATTTTTCCTCCTCACACTCGACCCATTAGTGGATCACTTCACTCTCAGTGACTTGGTGCGTCCTCATCAGCACAGGAGCACCGATGTTGCCTTCTCGGTCACAGGAGCCTGCACTTGAGCCAAGGCCAAGTCAAACACAGACGTCCACAGCTCTATAGGCGCAGAGTTGCTGCCCGTTTGCAGCAGCGGCTCTCGATTTACGGACGTGTCACCAAGTGTTTGTTTACACTCGATCCGTGCGGGAAATGCATCTTCCTCCGCTCCGGCTGACGCGGTGTTGAGCTGATGTACAGATGGACATTTCCAGGGCTGCGGAGAACGCGTAAATCTGAAGCTGTAGCCTTGGATAAACAAAGTATGAAACGGGGAGAGTACATTTAGATTTCCATGGTCCATACTCATCCTTACCTGTCCAATCATTCTTCACAGGGATGAGCTGCGAGTTCACAAATGATAAAACATCATTTCAACTTAAAGGATCTGAATCTACTATTTTAGCCATTCTAAAGTAAAGTATATGCATTTATATGATATATTGTACCACTACCACTATGGAGCACTCATTTTTGTGATAAATAGAAGTGTTTTCTGGAGGTATTTTTCCAACCAGGAAGACAAGACGCTTGGATTCAGTTAACTCCGCCCCCTCTTCCGCTCATACAACTTTACCGTAGTAGAAACAAGCTTTTCTCCGTGACATTATCGTTAGGTAAGAAAAAAGAACAGGCGTGTCCAGAGTAGGTTAGAAAGAGCTCCTTCTTCACAACTTTCGGTGCAAACATGACGTCTGTTCAGACACTCAGGGGTGCGTTTGTTTACTTCGCAGACGCAGCGCGGACGCGTCAGGCACTTCCTTTTTTTATTAGGATTTTTTTTTCTTTCTTACAACAGAAATAATATAAAGCTGTTGTACAAATTAAAATCAGGCCGTACGCATAGAGTAAAGGCATTACATTACAGACGTCGAGGCCTTCCGTTCCACTCTGACGACATAACGGAGCAACTGTGTGAATGAAGTCAAAAACCACTCTGGGGGTGAAATAGTATTACAACATGGCTAAAAGCTCCAAAAAGTCGATTTTGCCTGATATAGGCCCTTTAAAATAGCACACACAAAAGGTCTTTTTCACACATAACTGCTTTACATTACACTGAAAGACACATTTATTCCACAATAGTCGAAAAAAAAAAATGCAGGTATAAGACCTTTAACTAAATTGCGATACAAAGTCCTGCGTCTCCACTGTCATCATCATCATCATTCTTTATTCAGACTCTAGGTCCATAGTATAAAAAGACATATATATATAGACAAGACTCACATAAACAATACATACAAGATTATAAAAGACAGCTATACCAATGTTTCCATAAAGGAGACTGGTACTGCGCAGCACCAGACCTGGGGTTCACCAGAGCCACCACCAAAGAGTTCACAGAGTCGTTGAGGCGACAAATGAATTTAAAATACAAAGTTCTCATTAGTGCCTGAAAGCTGTTGACACGAGCCTGGCAGAACAGCAGACTGGCAATACTGGACCTGGGCTTTTTTAGTAGCATCCTAAAAGCATCATTATATGCGACTTTGAGCTTCTGTAACGTGGCTTTTTTATATTTCCACCACAGAGGAGCTGTGTACAGAGGTGTGCAGAAACTTCTAAACAGATTCATTTTCACACTGTCAGAGCACATGTGAAATTTCCTGACAAGAATATTTGCGTGGGCATAAATTATACGACACTGCCGATTAATATCATCATCGTCACAAAGGCGGTCTGTAATAAAGTGACCTAAGTATTTTGTCCTGTTGCACACAGTAAGACTTTGCCCAGACAAGTAGAAATGTGGGAAACAGAGGTCCTTATCTCCTTTAGACCGACATATCAGCACAGCGCGCTTTTTCGCATTGTATATGATGTCATGTTTGAGTCCATATTCCGAGCAAACATTCAGCCAGCACTACTGGGAGACACAATGGCCAGATCTTCAGCGCACATGAAATGATTGACCAGTGGATGACCGACCACACATCCACTGTCTTCATCCATCCATCCATTTTCTTCTGCTTTATCCAGGGCCGGGTCGCGGAGGCAGCAGTCTGAGCGGAGATGCCCAGACTTTCCGATCCCCGCAGACCCCCTCCAGCTGTTCTGGGGGGGGGGGGGGGGGGGGGGGGGGCTGTGGTGACACCAGGCCAGCTCAGAGACCTGGTCCCTCCAGCGTGTCCTGGGTCTTCTACGAGGCCTCGTCTCACAGGAGAAGAGGCTAAATGCTAAGGTACGCATCAACTCGTCTAAGCTGTAAGAACATATGTGGCCTGTTCCTTTAAAGACATTTGGTAATCGCACTGCAGCGTGTTCTGAAATACTCCGACGGGGGCGACTGGAATGTGACACTTTCATTAAGGAAACGTTTGTCATTTTTATAGCGGCGTTTACTCATCGCAGACAGAGGTTAAGGAGGAGAGCTGCTCCACTCTGACCCACAGAGGAGTCATGGAGGGAGGCCGACATGGGACACGGAGGATTTAGGAATGAACAGTATTTCACTCATATCAGTGTGAGGAGGAGACTCTGAGGAGGGTCAGAGATGCACAAGTGGCTCATGCATCTGCTTTATGTTGGCATGTTGTTTTCCTCTCACCACATTTTGCAACGGAATTTAAGGTGGGATTGATTTCTGAAGAGGAATCTGCAGCTAAAGATGAAAAGAGTGCATTTGATTTCAATTTTCCAATGTCTCTGTAATGTCCCTTTGCATATTTTATACACTACGCACACAACTAAACTCTGACCTGAAGGAGCTTGTCCGTTCCCTGCTGCAGATTTGATGTAATGGGACAGTGAAGTGAGTGTCGTCCGAGTAAACAGGAAGCTCATGGGAGGACACGTTTGGACAAAGTCACTCCCGAAGACACGCTGCTGATGTGAGCAGAGATATTTGAAATACCAGAGCGACATCGTGTCTTTAACCTTGAACCACAGTCAGTGACACCAAACGCATCAACACTGTGCTTCAATCAAAGTAAAAGCTCACAAAGAAAATGAAGTCGAAAACTAGGATCGTTTCTCAGGTTGTTCTATCACCAAACTACGGAGCCCACCAGCCGGGGGCACGAGATCTTAACTTGATCGGTGATATGATACATTTATTTACTAAACTGCAACTTTCATGAAAGTCTGTCACTTTTTTTGGACATTTAGATCGTAATAATTTCATTTGGAACTAAGTTTACCCTTGAACGCCTCAGCCTCTCCTCTGGTGCTGCTTTGCTTTGTGAGAAGACCTGACGGCTCCTGTAGATGTTGGATTTCAGCTGGATCAGAGCAGGTCGGTCAGATGTTTGTCAGTTCACCATCTTTTTGCTCGTCGCTCCCTGCTGCCAACGCTCATTTGGACATTATGTTGGCCTGGATACGTCATTTGCCTGAACTTTCTATTTTTATATTTATTGCTCTGTTTTATTGCCTTAGTGTTCTGTGCAGCCCTGTGAGGCAACTCCTGTTGTGATATTGGGCTATACAAAACCATTGATTGATTGATTGATTGTATCATAATGCTAAACTGTTAGCCGCTAACTGTTGCTGCGTCTTCTGCAATGGCTGCTCTGCTTTTTGACGACGACACTAGAGGCCGCCATTGCTGTAATACCTCCATTTAGCCGCTAGTCTCTCATTGGAAAGCACTGCACTTTAGACACGTTAAAAACTACTTTAAAGCCTGGTCCCGAATTTTCTTAAACTTTCTACGGCCCGATATTCCTCCTGTGATAACGCTGGGTTAGTTAAAGGGGCTAGACGCAAGTTAGCCATTTTATACTCACTACTGCCACCTCAGGTCAAACGTGTAACTGCACCTTCTTTAAGCCCGTGCATGACGGCACTTCAGACCTGAAGCAGCACCGTTTTTAGAGACAGTGCAGGATTTTAGAGGCAGTTGTGGTGAACAGGTCTGAGCTCATTCTACACATTAGGACATTGTTGGAACATGTAGGAGGAGGAAAATACTTAGTTTTAACATTTTTTAACTCTGTATAGCCCCTTTAAAGAAACCAAGCTGGTTTTCGGAAGAAACCATTTCTAAATCTTGTACTAATGAGGGCCGGACTGTTAGCATTGGAGCAGTGCGAACTACACGTCATGCAAGGGCGGAGTCTACAGTGAAGATCCCGCCCTTATGCCCTTTTTTGGAACAAGCCTCGTCAGAGCTGGGGAGGAGGAGTCTGTAAACCCGCCATGATTTCCCCCTTGAATGTATTTATTTTGTCAAACAGGGAGGAGTGAGGAATGATGGTCTATCAATATAATATGTCTATGGTCTTCTGCTTCTTGTTCACGTGTTTGTGTTTACATGGTGGGGGAGGCAGTTGGGGGTGGGGGTGGGGGTTTGTTGGGGGGTGCTGTGAAGTGAGTGCATGGATTTATTATAATAAACTGCTGTTTGCGTGTGTGGCGCACATGGTGGCGCATCTAGAGGAGCGTATTGGTAATGCATCGGTGCCGGACCGGCAAAACGAGATCACTTAAAGGGACTATACAGGGTTTAAAAATGTTCAAATTAAGCATTTTCCTCCTCCTACATGTTTCAGCAATGTCCTAATGTGTAGAATGAGCTCAGACCTGTTCACCACAACTGCCTCGGGTCTGAAGTGCCGTCATGCACGAGCTTAATGTAGAAGGTGCAGTTACACGTATGACCTGAGGTGGCAGTAGTGAGTATAAAATGGCTAACTTGCATCTAGCCCCTTTAAAGCAGCTTCAAAGGCATTACATTTGACTTGCTGCAACCTGTATAAACTCATGTCAAAACCTTTCCTTACCCAGTGGCTTTAGCTCCGCTCTTCTGGATATTTGAGCCCTAATAATTAAGGATTTCTATCTCAGGACAACATTGCTATTAGGCGATTGCACTGAATCCCTCTGGCCTTTTTCTCTGCTTGTACGTCACGCTCGTAATGTCACGCCTTCGCAGAGTGAGTCAGCAGGACGACACGTGCACCGCCTCGGCCCGATCTCCAGTCACTGACCCCTTCGTTAACCTGCAGCTTCGGCATTTCCCGCGCTCATTCCCCTCATCGCCGAGCTCCAAATCTCTCATCCCCCCGACATTTTCGGTACAACCTTTTCACTTTCTGCTCTGTTCCGTTCCATTTGAGCCCGACTTCAGGAACGCTCTTTTCCACCGCCGTCCCATAAATCACCGAGCCGTCCCGCGGACTCCCCCCTCAACACGCAATTAGTCTCTTTAGACACGTGTTATCTTTGAAAAACTGAACAAATATGGAGGAAAAATACCGTGAAATCAGGAAGGGCCTCAAATGATTGCTCTCCCAAACCCTGTCAAACAATGGACACGGGAGTAGATTAAGATTTAGCGCGGAATTGTACAAGTCCAGGAGTTTTGTGAGCGTACTTAAAACATGATGAATGGCCCGTAATGCTCTGGGGCCGGCGAGAAGAGTGATGGGATTTATAGCGCGGGAGAAATGGAAATATTATTGCAATAAATTGATTAATCGGGACATTTTTGACAGATTTTGGACAGATTTAAGCTCCAGGCGAGAGACTGAAAGCTATAGTGTTAGAATACAGGCCCTGTATAGAACATAAGAACAGTATATGTGCACTAAAGTGGAAAAAATATCCAAGAAATATTAAATCAATACATGAACATCTGGAGTGAGGTTTGATGTTACAGTTTCGATAAGCCTCTGCCATGTGAAAGGATCCCGTCTTGTATTGATGATGTGGGAGTGTGACCAAAGCGCAAAGTCTTCTCCAGCACACCCCAAAGACTTCTTAAACCCCCGCCTCGAGCACATTTCCTCCAGTTTGGCTTTACCCAAATCTAAAAGTGTCAAAATAGCAACAAAAATGAGACAAAACGAGGATGAAAATGCCACAATAGAGCAACAAAAAAGTGATGAAAACGCAAAAAAAAATGCAATGAAGAAAAGGTGAGAACGTTTAGATGAGTTTTGTAGGTCGTAGCTTTGAAATGAGGCGTTACACTGGCCTATAAGCTGTAACCTTGTAGATTTGGGTAAAGCTGAACTGGAGAAAATACACTTGGTTAAAGCAGTACTGAGTAACTCATGCCCCTAGAGGCCATAAGCCACACTGCAGGTGTCGTAGCATGTTGTGTTTTTTTACTCATGAATTGTCCGTGAGAGTAAATACTACGCGGACAGAAAAGACAACGGGTCAGAGGGATATTGTTCATCACAATGGAGAACATTTTTTTCACTCGAACTTGGTTGTAAATACTGTTTAAGTGGTGCTAGCCCACAGTTAGCTTTGCCCGTTAGCGTCTTCTAATCGTGATACCATTAGTGTGTATTGGTGGCTCCTACCTGGAGGCAGAGAAGTTGCAATTGTGGTTTTCTGGCCAGAGACACCAGGGGGAGATGAAAGACCCCCCGCCCCCCTAATCATCCCATCAACTCTTGTATCACCCCCAGAGGGACTACGGGAAGGATTTATTAAGGTTAACAAGTTACTTAGTACTGCTTTAAGGTGGGGGGGTTAAGAGGTTCTGGACTCTGTGGCAGCCGATCCATCTCATGCTCCCTAAACCACTCTTTCACAATCAGTCTAATGAATCCCGGTATTGTCGTCTTGGAATATGCGCACGTGCCATCAGGGAAGAAGAAATCCACCGATGGAATAACTTCATTTAGGATGTTCTGAGGTACAGGTTTTGGGACCGAGCTGAACGGATACTAACGTGACGTGAACGGCCTGCTGACAACCTGCATCATACCCCTGTTGAAAAAGGGGAATTTGTCAATGGTAGCATTTAGCTTCTGCTAGCACAACTTTAGCTGGTGTTAGCGTAACGTCTGCACAAAGCTTACCCTCATAGCTTGTCTTCTAGCTGCTTCTGTATTAGTTTTTGCTTTGGCACCTCTGAATAATTCCATAAACCACAGTGTTCTCAAAGCGACTCACTAAACGTTTCGGTTGTTCCGTCCGTAAACGTGTGTTGCGGATCCATGGGAGCCCCGGCCACAACGACTGTGATCTATTTCAAATGGAAATGGTAAATGTGTAAAACCAGGCGGTGTCGTGTATTGTGGCCAGACAGTCCTGGGCTGAGTTGCTGAGTTGCTCTTAGTAAAATCCTCTGCCTGTTTTTGGGCAGGCAGTGTACTTCTCAAGGATGGCAGTGGTGGTATTTGGTATTGGCTTTTTGTCTATGACTTGGATTGTTTGTGTATATAGTTGCTTGTCATGTGAAACCTCTTGAACCCGTGGCCTTGCGAGAGCTCCGCTGCCCACACAACATCACACTTGACTTGACGCGAGTGACAGTCAGCAAGAAAACCAAACCCGCACTCCCTCCAGCATGACCTCCGCGATTATTAGATTGATGCATTCTGGTTTTTGCCATCACATTAAGGCCCCCTTTTCACAAACATTCTGGAGCTAGATGACAAAACGTACTGGTAGAGAAAAGCCCGTTCAGTTCAGGAGGAGAAACATCTTCTTTGTCTGCAAGGATGACCCGACTGGCATCTCGACTTCTGTGCCATTTCTGCACAACTAAAGGACTGACTTTTCGCCCAGCCAAGTCGTCTATTTGTTGTTCCCTTCCCCACTGTTTAACATCAAAAAGAAAAAGCCACGGCGACCTATATATCCTCAACTAAAAGCCCACCCATGGAGCACTCTGCTTGGCACTGTTTGTGAACCCGCTGAACTCCGCTCACACCGGACAGACCCACACGGGAGTCCGCTGTCACCGAGGGCTAGCGTGTCTCATCCATAATGCAGCCACTTCCTTGGAACGCATGCAAAATTCAGCTGAAAGGCACACCGCGGACACGCTGTTTTAGCGGCTCGAGTTAAAGGCGCTAAAGGCCGGTCGCGCTAATGGAGAGGCAGTTACACAATGACCGTCGCCTCTAGGATGTCTGATCTGTTCTGCTTAAAGCGCTAAAATTAGCCCAGGGTGTGCTAACGCTAAGTTTGGAATGTGTTACGAAATGTGGATGTTTGGGTCGTGGAGTTGTCGGTTTCTCTCCACATACTCACAGAAGGTTAAAGGGATATTTCAGGATTTTTGACATCTCCTAGTTATCCAGAGTGTTGCTGATTTCTGGAGATATTTCTTTTTGTAGTTCATATTTGAAGAGTTTCGTGGCACTAGGCTTGTGCAAGGCTAGTGCATTTCTATGGTATCAGCTAGCCTGCACTAAAAACCCGCTCCACAGAGCACCTGAGGCAAATCACTTATAACACCAGACTAACCATATAAATGTCTGTGTCCATAGAATCATGTTTGGAATATAACTGACCTGCATCACATGAATGATCACATTTTGAGGGACTATTTTCTAGCAGATCACTCCGCCGCTGCGTAGCTTATACAACCACGAAGCTGATGCTGCTCAAATACAAGTTATTTTAAATGCCAAATGGTTCAAATGACTCTATGGACACAGACATTTATATGGTTAGTCTGGTGTTATAAGTGATTTGCCTCAGGTGCTCTGTGGAGCGGGTCACACTGTTTTTAATGCAGGCTAGCTGATACCATAGAAATGTGCTAGCCTTGCACTAGCCTAGCACCACAAAACTCTTCAAATATGAGAACTGCATGAACTACAAAAAAATATATCTCCAGAAATCAGCAACACTCTGGATAACTTGGAGATGAGGCCCTATTATATGTCAAAAATCCTGAAATATCCCTTTAAGGAGTACCAGGCATCTGTATAAGACATACGTTTTGTCATTTAATAGTCCTTTAACTTTAGATATTATTGCAAAAGCTTTGCCTCACACATGCGTGTGTCTCGTATGTTTTTACCCCATCAGGTGGAAACTAGCACTGAGCTAAAGCCGGCATATTTACAACACAAGCCTGTGAAAATCTAAGTGTTCACTGCCACATCAAATAAATATGCTAATTGATATAGGAAAATCAGAATTGGTTTTATTGCCATTGTAAGAGAACAGGTTCAAAAAAGAATTTTCTTTGCTTCAATTGTGCAACATGAAACATACAACATATAAAATAAAACTTAGATAATATAATAAACTATATAAGCTTTAAACCAGGGGTCACCAACCTTTTTTCAGCTCCAAGAGCATGCAAGTTGTTCGAGGGCTACCAGTTAAAAATAAATTCTAAAGACTTAAACGTACGCTGTTCACTTATAGGATATTGATCCCATATTATATGAAAATAGCTTTATTTTAAACATACTGAGTCACAATAACTGTAATTTTAAGAATCAGATTCAAGAAAATATGTTTTACACTTTAGAAAAAGTCCCACGGGCTACTGGGCATGCCCCGCAGGGCCCCTGGGTGGCCGCGGGCACCACGTTGGTGACCCCTGCTTTAAACTATAAAACTATAAGGGCTTGCATGACATTGTGAGTAGCTTTCCCATCGTTGTAGAGCGTTTACCTGAAAGCCAAACACATTTCTTTCTGTGAGTAACAACAGCTTCTCATATTTAATGTGGGATGAGTTACTGAGAGTTAGATTAAAGTCATATTCATCTGTTGGCCAGGTGGGTAAAGTGAGGTGCATTTAAGGACACAATGACCGTCTGAACTGATCAAAGCTGGATTTGAACCTCTGACCGTTTAGATCTACAGTCCCTCTTTCTCTTCTGTCACATTTAAACCCAAATATTAAGTTCTTCCTCTGTCGCGTGCTAACATGGAGATGTTTTACAACAGAAAACCACGTCTGCGTATAAACGTTTCTCTTTGAGCGTGATTTACTCGTGTTTTGAACCGACTGTCCGCCGTATTTCATCCTTTCATTACGCGCGGAAAACAGCCCTCCTCTGTGTAATCGCTTTATGGGCAGAATCCATCATCGGGGATCTCTTATTTTAATAAAACTAATATTTCCCGTGGACGACATGACGGATGAAAGCCATGTTTGCAGCGAGCTTTCATCCAGGCTGTTTTTCCGCCCGTTTGGCCCGGCGAGGGGCGCGTTGGCGTGGGGGAACTTCTAGCGCAGGTTGGCAGCGTCGCCGTGAGCTCTGGTTGGCACCGGCCGCAGACAGCTTGGCCCGGGGCAGCGGCGTGTTTACGGGGATCGGCACGGCACGCGCTGGGTGGGCCGCGGCCCCGCTCACGGGAACAGCCGGGCTCTCGCTGCACAAACGCTGTGTTGTGTTTATATTGTGGGACGTATAGTTTGTGAAAGCGGTTCAGGCTACCAGTTTTACACCGATTTAATGGGAACGCTTTAAGTTTTAGGTTTGTTGATGTGAAAACACTGTTAAATAGATGGGATTACAGGAGGTTATATGTGTTTTATTATGGTATGTAGTGGAGGATTCTGCAGTAGTGGCCAGGTTCTTAAAGGGATATTTCAGGATTTTTGACATAGGACCTCATTTCCTAGTTATCCAGAGTGTTGCTGATTTCTAGAGATATTTTTTTTGTAATTCAAGCAGTTCTTATATTTGAAGAGTTTCATGGCGCTAGGCTAGTGCAAGGCTAGCGCATTTCTATGGTATCAGCTAGCCTGCATTAAAAACAGTCTGACCCGCTCCACAGAGCACCTGAGGCAAATCACTTATAACACCAGACTAACCATATAAATGTCTGTGTCCATAGAGTAATTTTAACCATTTTGCATTTAAAAGACCTTATATTTGAGCAGCATCAGCTTCGTGGTTGTATAAGCTACACAGCGGCGGAGTGATCTGCTAGAAAATATTCCCTCAAAATGCGATCATTCATGTGATGCAGGTCAGTTGTATTCCAAAAATTATTCTATGGACACAGACATTTATATGGTGTGACCAAATGCCAAGATCGAAGATCTGAGACTAAAATAATAAAACCATGGGCTTAACAGGTTAAAATCAGTCCCATTATGGCTGAGAAACATCCTGTTAAAGTCTTCATTCCGAGAACCAGGCTGTTGAAATGCACACGTGATAAAAAGCGATCGAGTCAAAACGAGTCAACAATGTTGTCGTTGAAAACTGACTTGAAACGGAGATATTTAGGCATTTGCCTCTTCACATGATGTTAGTGTCCATCCAGAGAGGAAAGAGGAGTTAATCAGAAAGGAGAGTGTTTCATAAGACCCCTGTTATCTCTTTTTCTGAAAAAAAAAAATCAGTGATTTTGATCAAAACGAGCCTCTGTTTAGCTTAGATTTCTCAGGAACATAGATTTCTCAACACATAGAATTAAATTGTTTTCACCTACGGAAACGAGCCATAGCATGAATCATGAAAAATGGTCTGTATTGTTGGCAGCTAAATCCCCAAAACAGTGCGACACTCAACGTGTTAACCGTTGTTCCATCTTTATTTTACTCTATTTATTTGTACAAGAAAGACCGGAAAACAACAGATAAAAGCATCATGCAATACAGCAATAAAATAAATAAGAGAAGACATATCTGACCACTTCACATCCCAAGTTCATCCCTGCAGTTCAGTGCTCACACTTTTGTTTGTTCTTCAGCCAGAGCTTCAGCTTTAATGAGAAACGGTTCATTTGGGACTTCGGTTCCGACGGCAAAGAGTTCCATGTGTCCCTTTCACTGAGAACACAGACTGCGGCGCTTCACTCTTATTTAAAGACGAGCCAGAACTGCTCAAAATTCCCATTAATCATCATGTTTCAAGCAATTGATCTAAAATAAGAGGGCTTTTTTTCTCCAGTGAAAGAAAGTTGAAGCCTCTTTTCAGGTGAGATGTTGGGTCATATTGAGATGTTGGGTCATAATGTCATTCAAGCCACCGATCACCACTGATCCTTAGGTTTAAAGGCTACCACTCTGCCAACACATGTCATTTCAAACCTTCATTAAATTCGCTAACTAAAATCAGCACCCTCTCAGACGGCGGAGTGTGTGGTTTCTTCCCCTCCTCCGCCTCAGCGTCTGTCTGCTCCTGGAAGAGATCTCAGTGGGATCTGGGTCTGGGTGGACCAAGCCCAGTCTGGACCCGCTGAAGTCCTGGTGTGGAGGGATGTGAAAGATGGAAGCCAGGATACGGCCAGCTGGATGCCACTGCCAGACGTTTTTCTCTCTCTCTCCGTCCGCAAAGAATTTATAGGAGCTGAAATAAAAACAGCATTGATTTGTGAAGTGCCTTTTCTCCCTTTCTTTTATTCAACATGCAGTCATTTGTGACGGAGAGCGTGAGGTGTGGGATCGAATGTTGCAACAAAACAGATTATACTATCAATTTCACTATCAATGATCAGGTTTTTCCATCAATGGATTTCTTCTTCCCTGATGGCACGGGCGTATTCCAAGATGGCAATGTCAGGATTCATGGGGCTCACGTTGTGAAAGAGTGGTTCAGGGAGCGGATCGGCCTCCACAGAGACCAGATTGAGAAGTTTTAGGATGTGCTGGTGAAGGCTTTGTGCAGTGGTCACACTCTCTCATCATCAATACAAAGATCTTGGTGGAAAATAAATGCAACACTGGACCTTTTGACATTGCAGAAGCTGTGACTTCAAACCTCTCAAGATCTTCATCTGTTGGCTCTAATATTTCGACACACAGTACATTTCTTGGATATTTTTCCATATAGGCTATTGCACTTATTTCTCTATGTATTACGAGAGTTTTCAGTCTCTCGCCTGGAGCTTAAATCTGTCAAAATGTCCCAATAAAATATTTGTTTTGGGTTGGGCAGTGTGTGTTGTATGATCTCATGAAGCATTGGACTGGTAGCAACTTTTCCAATTTACTGCACTATTCCAATAATCCGTGGTTTTCTTTGTAATAGTTCCTCAACTCCGCAAATATTTTGTGAGGTGTTGGTGATTCCTTTGTAGTGCAGCAGAAAAGTAAAAAATACTCATGAAATTTGCTCAGTGTTTACTACAGCCTACTATATGATTTTATAATGATTTTTTTGGGACACTAAACTAAACCAAGCTAATTTCTCCTTTGTGAGATCAATAAAGGATTATCTTATCTTATCTTAAACTGCAATTAGTACTACTTTACTCTTCTAGAATAGAACAGAACTTGTCTGTTCAAAAGAGCAGAAACGTGTCTTTCAACAGGGCCCATTAAAACTAGATAGATAGATAGATAGATAGATAGATAGATAGATAGATAGATAGATAGATAGATAGATAGATAGATAGATAGATAGATAGATAGATAGATAGATAGATAGATAGATAGATAGATTAAACTAGATAAACTAGAGCGGACACCCAGTCATTTTCAACAATGGGCTTATGGGGAAGATATAGGCCAACTGAAGTACTGTAGTGAAAAAGTGACTTTATCTGCTGCACTATTGCTGCTGTTGACCCGGAGCCGAAGCTCTGTGTCAATGAGTGAGACACTCTTCATCTGGTCTGTTCCCCGGAGCCTCGTTCAGAGCTGTATTATCACAGTTGTGTGGACTCTGGGTTAGCGTTGCTTAGAGTCTCTTTGGTACTGCTGTAAAATGCAAAGAAAAGCTTGATCTTGGTAAAAAGTAGATTGTTTAAGCAAAAAAAAATCCTGGAGGGACTGAAAAGACGTCACAATAAGAAAATATCAAACTTGAATAGTTTTTTTTTTGAAAGTAGTTTTTCAAAAGACAAATTATATAAATTTCAAGGCAAGATTCGACAGCTTGCACTCAGCAACATTCATCCCCACTTTCTGCCATTTGTCTAACACAAAGTCCTCCAAGTCCAGCCACAATCACTGACCCACTTCGTACAAATGCATCATCGTTATCTTTCATTTCCCCAGGCCGTACGTCCATCCACTGTTGATCTAAGAGAGGCCCGCTCCCAAACCCAAATTAACCCGGAGTTTTCTTTCTAACCTCCAAATCCGTCTTCTGTACGTCTGACTGTGCCTCGTGGGTTATTAATGCCGCCGCGACTTTTCATGAACCAAAAACTATGAACGGGGCTCGGCTTTCGCTGGCGACTCCAAAGTAAACCCAGATTTTGGAGCCTTAACTTTTCTCTGAGTGAAGTCATTTGCTCTGCCTAATGTTGGGGTCGGAGTTGGTTTTAGAGAGCTGTTCGTTGATAGAAGGAGATGAATTAGCGCTTCGTCCGATCGCTCTTTTTCCAGACGCCGCTGCAGAGTCAGGGCGGAGTGTTGGAAGAACAGAAAGATTCAGGGTTTGAGTCAACTTGGTCAGAACTCCACACTCAGCATTACTTTCTCATTGATGTTCAGTGTCATCAGAGCCAAGTCAAGAAGTCTTCAAATTCACCCAGAAAAAAGAAAATATCTTATTGAACCAATGCCACAGTGAATAGTGCTGTAATCAAAGCTAAAGGTGTTCAACCAAATACTAAGGTACGTGCATGTCACGGGCACGAACGGACTGGTTTCAATTTTTTTGTTTTGTTTTATGGTGCATGTTTTTAAAGTTGATTTTATACTAAGCAAGCTCGTTGCCCTGATAGACAAGACACACCTGCACCTTGATTGTGCAGGGGGCATAAAAGCGGAAGTGGGTTGGCACAAAGGGAGTTTTGTGTTTTTCTTTACTTTTCAATCTTAACACTTCAGTAAATGTCAAATGGTATTCCAAATTATTATGCAAATTGCATTTCAGTGTCATGAAGGTAAAAGGGCTCTTTGAATCACTGACCTCAATCTCAGAGACCTGGGATGATCAGTTTTCAGGTTAAGCCCAGTTAAGGGAAAAACGACTGAAAAAGGATGTTCCACATTATAAAGCAGACCAACTTTTTCAAGCAATATTGGACAGAAAAAGGATCTCTCTGATAGTATGCAGAGGGACCAATGCCTTGGTCTAGGTATGAAAACCTTCGATATTTCACAAAAGATGAAGCTTAATCATTGTACTGATAAGAGATTTGTGGCTGATTCAGACACACACGGGTTTGTGCAGATAAAGGCACAATAATTTTTTGATTGATTTTTTAATATTGTTTTATCTTTCTGTGAAGCACTTTGGTCTTCCTTGTGTTGTTGTAAGGTGCTATATGAATAAACTTTGATTGATTGATTAAGGACGGTTTCTGCCAGACAAATACATCAGATTAAGAGAACAGCTGCTACAAAGCAGCAAACAGCTATGTGAAGCTGCTGGTGCACCCTCCAGAGGCTGCAGCTTTGGAGAAACCTTTTATCCGGCCTCCCCTGAACTGTTTATTGAAGCTGATGAACAGAAACCCTGGACGGTCAGATGAATGGAGTAGTGGATGGTTGCAGTGTTTATTTCGTGGACTAAAATATTTAGTCTTAATTTTAGTCAAAGTGATATTTTTGACGACTAAAATTGGACTAAAACTAAATCAAAAGTTTTTTCATGAGACTAAAACTATGACTAAAATGTCCAGATATTTTAGTCGACTAAAATAAGACTAAATAAAAATGAAAAGGAGAGACTAAAATCATCCAAACTTCTATTGACCGTCTGAAAGAGCCTCAGATCATGTAAATTCTCTGCCAAAGGATCAGCTCTGAGCTTTGTTCATGTGGAGCAGCTCCATAAAGCAGAGGAACCACATTAAATATGATTATAATGAATATTATCAATGCAAAGTCGACTATATTCGTCTTAAATTTACGTGCAATTTTAGTCGACTAAAACTAGACTAAAATTGAAGATATTTTTTTGACTAAAACTAGACTAAAATCGAATTACATTTTCGTCAAAAGACTGGTAGGCCCGCTCTGCTGCTGATGGACGGGACGTTCCTCGCTCCTTTACATTAACCAGACGAGTCATTTCAGTCGTGTTTTCTCTGCACACACACTTTATGTCCTGGCCCCGTCCCGCTCTTTAAGTGATCCCGAATCGCCTTTTAATGATTTTCACTGGACCCGGTGACTCTGGGTGGCCGGTTTTTTAAGCGTGTTTTCTCCGCTCTCACGTGACGCCGGCGCAGGTGGCGGCACTCGCACTTTTGGTAAGCGCTTGGCACACGAAAAATCCCGTGTTTCTTTTTTTTTTTATACCTGGGATACTTTTGGCTTCGCGTTCAGAAGGGCGGCGCCTCTTACTCATGCGAGAAGAAAAAAAGGTACAGATGACTTTCAAGTTGAACGGGAAAATGTGAAAGAGAAAATAGCCGTAATTTAGCAGTAATTGGCTTTGAGCGGTGAGGTCGGCCAGTGCACAAGGAGGGACTCACAGTCAGAGGTTATTTTTAGCCGTGACTGAACAGGTTATAATTACAGTAAATATTAACGTGAACAGCAGGACAAGTCAGAGGAGAAACAGGAGCAGCAGTAGTTGTGAAATACTTTACTTCTATTTCATACTTCTCATGTTTTTGTTTGTTTTCAAAGCATTAGTTTTATACTTTGCTTTGCCCTGGCCCTCCTGAACCGAACAAATTGTCTCCAGTTTGGCTTTACCCAAATCTAAAGGCTTCTTGAAAAAAAAAAAAAAAGCGTCAAATAACGACAAAGATGAGTCGAGAAAGAGGATGAAAATGCAACAAAAACAGTGACAAAAAAGTGACGACAAAGCAACAAAAATGGAAGAAAAGAGTGAAAAAAAAAGCTCTGAAAAGTAACAAAAAAGCGACAAAAATCTCCAAAAATGGCACAAAAAGCGATGAAAAGAAATGGATGCGACAACACTGCAACAACCAAATATGGCGTTACATTGGCCTTCAGGCTGCAACCTTTTAGATTTGGGTAAAGCTGAACCGGAGAAAATGCACTTGGTTAGGGTGGGGTTAAGGGGTTAAGCCTCTAGGTTTAGTCCGGTTTTTGAGAGGTTCGGACCTCTCTTTGTCCTGATTTAGACCCACAGTATGAGTCCAGGTGTGTGACAAATACTACGACTTCTAAAACTCTTTGTATGAAGTGAAGAAAAACCTGTCAGTGACTTTTACTGTCAGTCCAAAAACACAGACTGACTCGTGTTTTTTAAACTCGTCGCCTGTGGCTTGTGGACGGCAGTGGAGACGAGACGTCGTAACAACGGAGCCACGTAAACGGCGTTTTCAGATCTTTCCTCTGAGACCTGTTTTGGAAAATGTTCGTTTACAGACGCCCAAAACGCCGGCTCGTATGGACGATACACTGGACTGATAAAATATCTTTGCGTTTGGATCTCAGCTTGACGTCGTGTGTTTTCATAGTTTGGCTGGGGGTGCGTCTTATACTCCGGATCGACTAATATGTGATATTTTTCTTCTTTTTAAATTCAAATATATAATTTCACATGCCACTAGAGGGCACTGCAGGCTAATCGAGCAGCAGAAAGACAGTTTGGAGTGAGAGAGAAGCGGAGGTTACTCTTAGAGAAGAAAACAAAACAAAGCTAATCACGGGCTAAAAGCTCGAGCCACAGCGAGAGTTCGCGAATGAGAGCTTGAAACTTGTGCTGCCGGGAGAGGCTTTTCAAGGGTGCAGTGACGCCTCCGTGCCCAGGTCGTTGCCTGTTCTTTATGCTATAGTTATCTGAACTAGTTTGTTGTTTATGCTTCATGTAGCTAGCCATCAATGTGTTACGTTAGCATATCATACTCCGGAGCAATAATAGATTTTTTCATGAATTGGCTTGTTGTACAGTATGGCTATGCTAGTTCCTCTGACCTGAAGTTGTGAGTGCCAGTACTTCCTGTCTGTATTCTTTTCCTGGAATAATAATCACATTGTCTAAAGATTACGTGGTGGGCAGTGAGTTCCCGGTAGATGATCATTTACTGTGTTCAAATCTTGATGTAACGAGATCATAAAGGCCTGATAGCTCTTCTTGAAGCTAAAGGCTAACATGCTGAATGAATAAAAGGCACTATTTCAAATTGTATAATGCATGAAATGAATGTTAGCCTTTAGCTTCAAGACAAACTCGCTGATCACTATAAACATAGACGTCTCCTTTACGGAAACATTTACACTGTACAGCAACTCTTTAACCTGCAGGAAGTGATCATCTACCAGAAACTCATTGTCCACCACAGAATCTTTAGGAAATGCGATGATTCGAATGGGTCGAAGCTAATCTTAGTGGAAATTAATATGAACAGGAAGTACTAGCGCCCACAACGTCAGCACAGAGAAACTAGCGTAGCCACAATGTGCAACAAGATAATTGCTTATTGTAAAACTAAACAGGGGTCTAAACCTGGGTCTTTTCATTATTTAGATTTTGTTGGTGAAATTTCAAATGGATCAGTGTCTGTTAGAACATTTGCAAACCTTAAGAAAGACATTTCTCTGTATCTTCCTCTAAAAGCAGTGTCAGCAGCGTCAGTAGAAAAGCCCTGATGCCCCGCCGAAGTTTCGCTGCGTGGGGGGAGCGGGACGAGTCTATTTTTAGCTGCAACAACACAGTCCTGAGTGTGTCGCCTCCAGGAGTCGGACCGTGGCGCGGGGCCAATGTTTATGCTCCTCCAGAGGTCACTGAACCAGAGCTTTTAATAGAAGTGGCTTTTCGCTGACTCACCAACAACACGAACGCCGTCTGGGCTGGGCACGCTCTGCGGAGGGGGGGGGGGGCGAGACGTAAAGCCAGTGATTCAATTAGTTTGGAAGGGACCGAGGAGGCTGGAAAAGTGCAAAGTACCGTCCGTAGGTGGCGGCGAATTCTATAATGCCACAAGTTACACCTCAGGGACTCGCGCTCTTTAAAGGCGGCGGATTCTCTGCTCCACTCAAAAGGCTCATTGTGTCCGAGGGCCTTTTCTCTTTTAATAGAAACCACATGATAAAGGAGTTTTCCCATTGAAAAACAGAAGTGGAGTTGTGTCTTGTTTCATTTGCACAGAGATCTCTCCTATCTTTCTATTTAACACATTACTGTAAGTGTCACGCTGTTTTTGGGATTTAGCTGTAGAGTCAATCCAGACCGTTGTTCATGATATTTGTAGCACCACAGCGACTTCTGTGTTATAGTTATGGACACATGCTATGGTTCGTTTGAAAGGTGAGACTCTAAGCTCTCTGTAGGTGAAAACTGTTTAATTCTATGTGCCTCAGTACCTGAGAAATCTAAGCTAAACAGGGGCTAGTTTTGATCAAAATCACAGATTTTTCTCTCTCCTCCTCTCTCCTCCTCTCTCCTCTCACTTCTCTCCTCTCTCTCTCCTCCTCTCTCCACCTCTCACTTCTCTCCTCTCTCTCTCTCTCTCCTCCTCTCTCCACCTCTCACTTCTCTCCTCTCTCTCTCTCTCTCCTCCTCTCTCCACCTCTCACTTCTCTCCTCTCTCTCTCCTCCTCTCTCCACCTCTCTCCTCTATCTTTCTCTCTCCTCCTCTCACTTCTCTCCTCTCTCCTCCTCTATCTTTCTCCCTCCTCCTCTCTCCTCCTCTCACTTCTCTCCTCTCTCTCTCCTCCTCTCTCCTTCTCTCTCCTCCTCTATCTTTCTCTCTCCTCCTCTCACTTCTCTCCTCTCTCCTCCTCTCTCCTCTATCTTTCTCCCTCCTCCTCTCTCCTCCTCTCACTTCTCTCCTCTCTCTCTCCTCCTCTCCTTCTCTCTCCTCCTCTCTCTCTTCTCTCCTCCTCTCGCCACCTCTGCTTTGTCAAACGCTCCAGAGAGCGAGAGAGAAGTGTCGGATTTACAGCTGTTCACTACACAACATAATATATGAAATGTGTATTTCACTTCTATTCATCACAGAGCTCCCAACGACTGTCTAGTTTCCTAATTAAAAATAAAATGAAATGCAAAAACAAGGAGGAGACTCGGTACTTAACGTGTTAACCCCCTACACCAGACTTTTGTTTGTGATCATTTCAGCAGCAGAACTGGGGCTCGGTACCATTAAACGATACCAGTTTAGTATCAGAAAAAAAGCGGAGCTACTGCCGGTATCGGAAAAAGGAACGTGTCGAAATTATGTCCCCAAAAAATTTGTTTATCTTCCAGCGGCAGCATTAAGAGGCAACAGGAAGTGACTTGGTTGTTTCAGCATTTTTGTAATCAGCAGACCAGAACTTCAAGGGGCAAAAAGTATAAAAAGAACATAAGGTAAAATAAATAAAATAACCTAAACCGACTATAGAAACGGGCCAAAAGTGTATAAAAAACCTTGAGGCTTTGAGCCACAGATGTTTCCTGTGCCGTCACTTCCCGGTGAGTGGATTCACTGCATGTTTAACCCCTTCATCCCCGCCTTAACCAGTTTTCCCCAAATCTAAAAGCTTCTGGACTGGAGCTTGCAGCCTATAGGCCAGTGTAGCGCCTCATTTGAAAGCTCAGACCTACCAAACTGATCCTCTTCCCTCTTTGCTTCATTAGTACCAGGCTGTTATGGTATAAAAGTACTGGAGTGCGTGTGTGAGAGTGTAAGAACAGAGCCAGTATGTGCCCCCTCGCCCTCCTCTCTGCTGATGGTGCGAGGCCTAAATGTCAGAGTACAGGGCGCTGCGGAGGTTCAGGTTTCATCTCTGAACAACATTTGCAGATCAGTATCTCTGAGGTAACCGGAGCCGCTGGAGCCGGTAAACAGTGATTGCTCTCTGACCCTCATGGCGTTCTGAAACCACCAGGCCGACGCACAGTTTGCATTGGTGAGAAGGAAATCTACACAAACGCACAGATAACCTGCAAACTCCCCCGCCCCCCTAAACCCCAGCGCGGGGCAGATCCCTCCAGCTACTGCTCCTTCCAGAAATAATGCAGTTGTTTCTTTGGGTATTTTATGTCAAATCTTCCGAGTTTGAGCATCTGTGCTGCTGTTTAAGTTAATACTAGGGCTGTAGCGGTTCATGATGCAAGAACAATATGAAGAATAAGAAGTTTTTGAAATACAACAGCCTGAATGTTCATCATTAGACCAGTGGTTCTCAACCTTTTGGAGCCGCGACCCCCAGTTAAAGGGGTTCGTGACCCCCCGCCCGGGTCACGCCGTGAGAAATCAGAACATTATCCTACATCATTTGTAAAAAACTAAGAGAAAAAAACGTATGGCTATAATAAAATTCATCAAATTATGAACATATAATGGCACTCTGGTAACATAGCAAACACATGCAACAATAAAATATTATAATATACGCTAAAAAAAAAAGGATGCATATTTTATCTACATGATCTGGCGACCCCCCAAATTCATCTCGCGACCCCCTTGGGGGTCCCGACCCCCAGGTTGAGAACCACTGCATTAGACAGTATTTATAATCTCAGAATCACATTGGCAATGCTCTCTCCTCCTCTCTCCTCCTCTGTCTCCTCTCTCCTCCTCTGTCTCCTCTGTCTCCTCTCTCCTCCTCTGTCTCCTCTCTCCTCCTCCCTCCTCTCTCCTCCTCTGTCTCCTCTCTCCTCCTCTGTCTCCTCTCTCCTCCTCTCTCCTTCTCTCTCCTCCTCTGTCTCCTCTCTCCTCCTCTATCTCCTCTCTCTTCCTCCCTTCTCCCCTCCTCCTCTCTCCTTCTCTCCCCTCCTCTCTCTCCTCTCTCCTCCTCTCTTCCTCCCAAGGCATTGAGTTGCTTTGTATAAGAAATACACAGTATAAATAAAGTTGCCTTGCCTTCCAAAGCTGCTTTATGATCAAATGGGCCTCTGGGCTCTCAATTGACTCAACTGAGATATGTTCTTGCCTGGGCTTAGACGAGTTGATGCATACCTGTCTGGTCATCGTGCGTGCCCTCAGTCACACAAAAAGAACAAAGATGTTGTTAGCATTTGGCCTGGTCAGGTAAGAACATGTCTCAGTATGGAAAAACGGTGAACTATTCCTTTAACGTGGTGGAGGGGTTTGAGCACCTGAATGACAGTAAGAGCTCTGTTTTCGGGGGCCTCGTTGCCCCCACGACCCGGCATCAAGTGGAAGAATATGGATGGATGGATATTACCAAAAAACTATGAATGTTACCAAAATGCCAAATCAGGTAACACTGGGTAATAATTTATTTGTACAGTACTTTAGGGCCAACAGACTTGGGAGATGATACAGTTCTGTCTTTAACGGCCGCTCGGAGCCCGTGGGACCACAGGCCGTAAAGCAAACACCAGGACCGTCCTAAATCACACAGAGCGCCCTGCAGAGCGACCAAACAGAGGTCAGCGAGAGGGACCACCCTGCCCACAGGAGAGACTCCGAAACCCAAAACCCTCTGCCTACTCCTCAACGACAAAACTCTTAAAGGGATAGTTCAGGATTTTTGGCATTTCCTAGTTATCCAGAGTGTTGCTGATTTCTGGAGATATTTTTTTCTTAAATTCATGCAGTTCTTATATTTGAAGAGCTTAGTGGCGCTAGGCTAGTTTTAGGCTAGTGCATGTCTATGGTATCAGCTAGCCTGCATTAGAAAACAGTCTGACCCGCTCCACAGAGCACCTGAGGCAAATCACTTATAACACCAGACTAACCATATAAATGTGTGTGTCCATAGAATCATTTTTTTGGGAATATAACTGACCTGCATCACATGAATGATCGCATTTTGAGGGACTATTTTCTCGCAGATCACTCCGCCGCTGAGTTAGCTTAAAACCAGGAAGCTGATGCTGCTCAAATATAAGTAATTTTAAATGCAAAATGGTTATGATTATTCTATGGACACAGACATTTATATGGTTAGTCTGGTGTTATAAGTGATTTGCCTCAGGTGCTCTGTGGAGCGGGTCACACTGTTTTTAATGCAGGCTAGCTGATACCATAGACATGCACTAGCCCAGGGGTCGGCAAGTTTGCTCGGTGGAGGGCCGGTTTTCTTCATCATCAAAAGACCAAGGGCCGGACCCTCCAATTAAAGCAATTGAAGTAAAGCATCACTTTCTACATATGCCAATGTTGTACATCATACACACTGGAAAAATGTCCATCTTAAATTAGATAAATTATTAAAATTCGCTTGAATAAAGTTTTTTTTTAATGTTAAATTAGAGTCTGTTTGAACTAATCTAAGATCAGATAAAAACACCAAGGCCAATGGAACAAATAGAAATCCCCCAAATTAACTTTTACTGTCATTTTTTTTCTTCATATTTCTTGAAATCATCTCGAGGGCCAGAGTGTGATGATGGAGGGCCGGTTTTGGACCCCGGGCCTGACGTTGCCTACCCCTGCACTAGCCTAAGACTAGCCTAGCTCCACTAAGCTCTTCAAATATAAGAACTGCATGCATTTAAGAAAAAAATATCTCCAGACATCAACAACACTCTGGATAACTAGGAAATGAGGCCCTATGTCAAAAATCCTGAAATATCCCTTTAAAGGCTGTCGAAGATTGATACAGTTTCATGAGCTTCAATGCATTTTAATGTAAAGCACAATATCAGAAGCTCTATTAATTGGTGTTGTATCGAAACTGAAATAACTACAATGTATTTGGCCTTCGGTGCAAAACACCCTAAAGTCACACCCCGCTTCCAAAAAAATCTTTCCAACTTTTCCCGTGTGCACGACCGCCATGTGCGGACAATGCCTCGAATGTTTCCATGTTATTCCAGCGATAAAGTGAAATGGCGTGTTCAAAGCTTTTATCTCCCCTGCGTTAAAAATAGTGCTCGTCCCGTTTCCGTGGAGACATTTCGTTGTGGTGGAGGAAAAAAAAGCGAATCAAAGGCGTCCGACCCGATCGCTGTCTGGCAGATAAGGCTTGTGTAAACAGCGTATTCCTATCTGGGACGTCCCGTTGAATGAAGGTACCAGCATCGCGGTGAAAAGGCCCATTCACGGAGGAGAGGGGGGGGGGACGAGGGTGGGAAGGGGGGGGCTGAGGGTTCAAAGCCTGCATTACACGTGTGCAAACCCGGAGCGGAGACATGTCGCAGGATAAAGCGCGAACATGGGATAAAATAACAGAGCGCTGACTTCACCTGCGCTCGGACAAGACCCGACACGTGATATCAGACATACGTGATCGAAACCACACGCAGCGGCGTCAGGAAACTTCAAAGTATTTACACATTTTTTATTCCTAAACGGTGCAAAATTGACTTTTTTAGAGCTTTCTACCGCGTTACAGTGAGCAACAACAAGCCGCTAGCACATCTTTGAGTGATCTTTGGATCTTCACGTAACTCTTAATCCTTTCATTGTGAAGTAAAATCACACAAAAAAAAATCTTTTATATATATATATATATAATCTGTAAAGCACTTTGTGTTACAACTTTGTATGAAAAGCGCTTTATAAATAAAGTTTTGATTGATTGATTGATATATATATATATATATTGATGTTTGAGATTCTTACCAAATAACTGTAAAAATACTCGCTCTTTAGCCTCTTAACCCCCGCCTTAAAGTGACAGTCTGTAAGTTTGCAGAGGAGAGATAGAGTGACATTTGAACGTAAACAATCAAACCCCTCCCCTCTTTAACCAGGAAGTTCTTCTTAGTTTGCAAAATGAAGAGAGACAGAAGCAAATGATCAAGCTCCTCCCCCTCCCCTCCTGATTGGACCTGACAGGCTGGTTCACAGGAAAAGCTCGACTCATTGGTCAACGCGGGAGGATACTAGACTCTGATTGGATGCTGAGATCTGGGGAGGAGGAACTTTACAAAATAAAATAGTAAATAATTACTTACTTTACATTCAAATGCATAACCAGGTGGTCGATTTTGCACATTTTATAAAATGTGTAAAACATTTAGACTTCCAGATATGATCACTTTAACCAAGTGCATTTTCTCCAGTTCAGCCTTACCCAAATCTAAAAGCTTCTTGACCGGAGAGTCTACAGCCTCTAGGCCAGTGCCTTTGACGTCTTTTTATGCATTAATTGCTTTGTTTGCCACTTTCATCACTTTTTGCCGCTCTTTTGTAGATTTCTTTATTTCTCATTGTCATTTGTGTTATACGCTGCTCTTTCGTTGCTTTTTTGTTGCTTTTTTTCACATTTATGTTGCTTTTCTATTTTTTTTTTTACACCTTTTTCACTAAGCTTTTAGATTTGGGTAAAGCCAAAGTGGAGAAAATGTGCTTGATTAAGGTGGAGGTTAAAGGAACAGGCACTGTTTCTACATACTGAGATATGTTCTCGCGTACCGGTCTTTGTGCCGTGGAAGAGCGTGGTCGCTTCCAACTTCACCCCGTTTGGAGCCATAGGAATATACTGGGAGAGGCCAAATGCTAACAACATCTTTAGTCGCTTTGCGTGACATGAGCACATGCACAAAGACAGACAGGTACGCATCAACTCGTCTAAGCTCAAGAACATATCTCAGTGTGGAAAAACGGTGCCTGTTCCTTTAAGTCAGGGGTGTCAAACATATGATCTGGCCTCAGATCACATGTTTGACACCCCTGACCTGTAGAGCATAAAGTCTGTATGTAAAAAAAAAAGCAAGTCTCTAAATAATGTGCGGAGTTATGATTTTTTAAAGAATAACCAGAATCCTCATCTCATTCTAGCCACTAGGGGACATTAAATTTAAAAAAAGGAAAGAGTTCCACACATGTCCAGCAGAGGGCACTGACATAATAAGAGCTCAGGATATGAACAACACATTATATAGCCACGTGGTAAATGGACAGTCTGCCCCAGGGCGGCTGTGGCTTCAGTAACAGCTTACCACCAGCGAGTGTGGAGTGAATGAATAATGACGACTATGTAGTACTTTGAGGAACTTGTGACACAGGCTTGTAAAGTGCAAAACAAGTGGAAGTCGTTATTAATGAAGCTACAGTCAAGTTGGGGCTTTGACCAAATCACAGCTTATTATTATTGATTTATTGGAAAAATGTTCTCTATTAAATGCAGCCCGCGACCCAAAATGAGTTTGACCCCCCTGCTTTAAGTACATTTAACCTCTTACAGCCCGCCTGAACCAAATGCATTCTGTCCCCCTGGCTATTATATAGGCCTGTGTAACACCTCATTTGAAAGCTAAGACCCACAAAACTGATCTTTTTCCTCGCGTTGTTGCTGTGTTGTGTCACCTTTGTTATGTTTTTATTTTATTTTGGTCACATTTCTGTTGAGTTTTTGTAATTTTTTTGTTGAGTTTTTGTCACATTTTTGTTGAGTTTTTGTAAAATTTTTTATGAGTTTTTGTCACATTTTTGTAGAATTTTTGTCACATTTTTGTAGAATTTTTGTCATTTTTTTGTTGAATTTTTGTCACTTTTTGGTAGAGTTTTTGTCATTTTTTGTTAAGTTTTTGTCACATTTTTGTTGAGTTTTTGTCACATTTTTGTAGAATTTTTGTCATTTTTTTGTTGAATTTTTGTCACATTTTTGTAGAATTTTTGTCACTTTTTGGTCGAGTTTTTGTCATTTTTTTGTTGAATTTTTGTCACATTTTTGTAGAATTTTTGTCACATTTTTGTAGAGTTTTTGTCATTTTTTTGTTGAGTTTTTGTCACATTTTTGTTGAATTTTTGTCACATTTTTGTTGAATATTTGTCACTTTTTTGTTGCGTTTACATCCTTGTTTTCTTCTCATTTTTTTGTGGCTGTTTTGGTGCTTTTTTCCCAAGAAGCTTTTTGATCAGGGTAAAGCCAAACTGGAGAAAATGGGATCCGTTCAGGTGGGAGTTAAGAGGTTAAGAAAGTATTTGACCGTCGTTGCTTCGGTTCGTCCTGTGATCGGATCGATATAAAACCTTTTGAAATGTTATTGGCTGTAAACAGAAGGTCCTGTGTTTGAACATAAACAAAATGAGGAGTCAATCTTTGTAAGAACTCTTTGTAAAGAACAGGAAAAGCGAGTGTTCTGGCTGTAGCTGTAACTATTTCTGCTATTTTTCCAATGTCAGTCCAATAACAGCGCCATCGATTTGCCAGCATTCCATTTGGCTGGACGAGAGAGCTTTTGTTTTATAACATGTCATTCCTAGTTCTGCCTCCAGGCCGGTCTCCGCTCTCTGACTCATTACCGTCTTTTCATTCCGAGCACAAAACATCAGTGCTGCGGTTCCTCAAAGATTATTTTAAGCCTCGACCCAGCTTCAAGTCAGAAAGCCAGACATATTATTCAAATCGCACATTTGAATATTGAAATATTACAAAGCGATCTCCAAAATCCACCAGCGGTAAATGGACTATGCGAAACGGTGGAGCTCTGCCATCCAAAAGGAGCAGAACAATAAGCGAAGGCTCGCGTCTGCCTCCCAAACCCGCGGTCGTTACAGCAGATTGATGTTCATCGGAGTTGGACGCCTCCTCCGCGGATTCCGGTGGTCCAGGTTTTCCACGCTGCTTTATGGAGGCTGTCAGGACCCGGGACCAGAGCACAGGGCCGGGCCGGGTCTTTTATTCACCTCATCAATTTACATTCTGTTCTGAAATTAAAGGCATTTCAGTACAATAAAGGCCGAACCGCAGCTCTGACCGCGAGGAGCGACGTGCTCGTGTTTCATCTTTAATAAAAGGGTCGTTTTAGAAAAGATCTGGCGGCGTTTGTGCCTCCGAAGAGAAAAGCAAATGGTTTTGGAGGGAAAACGTGGGCGACTTTACTGAGGCGGTGCCTTCTTGACGAGTTATGGAAGTAAAAGAATCACTGACTGTGTTTACATGCAGTTAAAAACCTCTTAACATTTTCTCCCGTTTGTCTTTACCCAAATCTTAAAGCAGTACTAAGTAACTCTTGCCCCTAGAGGCCAGAAGCGCAACTGCAGGTGTCATAGCAAGTTAGGAAAGACGAAGGGATATTGTTCATCCAGTTATACAAAGGAAATAATTTTTTTCACCCAAACTTGGCTGTAAATACTGTTTAAAGTGACGTTAGCCCGCAGTTAGCTTTGCCCGTTAGCCTGTTAGCTTCTTCATCGTGATTCTATTGGTGTGTATTGGTGGCTCCGGTCCGGTGGCAGTCAAGTTGCAAAAATGGTTTTCTGGCCAGAGACACCAGGGGGAGATGAAAGACCCCCCAACACTTGTAATACTCCCACAGCCTATAGGCCAGAGTAACACCTCATTTGAAAGCTAAGACCTACAAAGCTCATCTAAATGGATCTTTTTCCGGCCGTTGTTGGTCTTGTCGTCACTTTTACATGTTTTTTTACTGCTTTTTTGTAACATTTTGGTGGCTCTTCTGTTGCTCTTCTGTTGCGTTTGACACTTTTTCAACACTATTTTCGACACTATTTTATTTGTCACGTTTTTCCCACTTTTTCATTGCTTTTTTGACTCATTTTTTGTCACTTTTCCATCACTTTTTGCCTCTCTTTTGTTGCCTTTTCGTGCTTGTTTTTGTCGCCATTTTTCAATTTGGGTAATGCCAAACTGGAGAAGATGTGCTCAGTTCAGGTGGGAGTTAAGAGGTTAAGGTAAACGCGTTACTTAGTACTGCTTTAAAGCTTCTTGAAAAAGCATCAAAATGGCAACAAAAGCGTGAAAAAAATGCAACCAAAGAAAAGCAGAAAAGTGGCAAGAAAGCGAAAAAGTGACAGCACAACTGGAGAAAATGCACTTGGTGAAGGTGGGGGTTAAGAGGTTAAAAGTGGTAGCTTGATTTCATTACTTGAGTAAACGTACAGTTTCTACCGATTATACCAAGAATAAAGCTGCTCAATTATTGAAAATATAATAATCACGATTATTTTTGTTATAATTGAAATCACGATTATTCAAACGATTATTTGTTGCCTTTAAAAAAAAGTCTTTATTTTATTTATATATTTATTAATCTAAAAAAACTATGCTGAATATTTTCTGTTTTCTGAACAGTCATAAAAGTACAAATGATTTCAAGTTTGCCTCGATTAAGGAGAGGTCTCTGTTTCACACCTGCCCCCTGCTGGCCAGCCCTCACACCTGCGCAAGCAAACTGAGCGACATCATCACACAGCGCAGTTTGTTTTTATGTCAAGCAAAAGCATGAGCCGTGGCTCGTGAAATACGAAGGTAAAATAATCCCAGTGCTATGAAATAATGCAAGTCTGCTTTGCAAAAAAAAAAAAAAATGTAATTAAAAAAATGTTTTGAAAAAAAATAATAATAATAATTCCCGATTATGGTAGTTTTGTAATCGTTTAGTGTAATAATAGAAATTGGAACTGAATTTCGATTAATTGCACAGCCCTAACCAAGAAGTAAAAAATGCATTGTCAGCATTTAAAAATCTATTGAAAGTGACCCTTTCAATCGAGCCATATTCTGGTTCATCTGCAACAAGGTACCAATCAAAATTCTTAGATTTGACTCGTCAGCTCCTGTTTCCTCATCTGTAAGTCCCGCCCACTATAGACACAAACCAATAGGGAACATCCTGCTTCTCAGCTCTCAGTCATCCAGGATCGATTGCTCATGCCTTGATGTCCAGGATGTTCTGTGTGAATTTTTTCACTGCGAATTTCACACTCTGAATTTCTACTGTTCAATTGGATGTGTTGGAAAAGTAATACAGTGAATATTTAAAGGGGCTAGATGCAAGTTTGCTATTTTATACTCACTACTGCCACCTCAGGTCATACGTGTAACTGCAGCTTCTGTATTAAGCTCGTGCATGACGACACTTCAGACCCGAATTAACACCTTTCTGAGTGACAGTGCAGGATTTTAGAGGCAGTTGTGGTGAACAGGTCTGGGCTCATTCTACACATTAGGACATGGCTGGAACACCTAGGGGGAGGAAAACACATTATTTTAACATTTTTAAACTCTGTATAGTCCCTTTAAAAGGTGAATTTTTAATTTTTAATTTGAAACCCTTGAAAAATGAGGAGTGAATATTCAGTGACTGAAAAAAATGTTATTTCAATGTGTCGATAGAATAATTTTAACCATTTTGCATTTAAAATAACTTTTATATACTTTTAGATATTTGAGCAACATCAGCTTCGTGGTTGTATAAGCTACGCAGCGGCGGAGTGATCTGCTAGAAAATAGTCCCTCAAAATGCGATCATTCATGTGATGCAGGTCAGTTATATTCCAAACATGATTCTATGGACACAGACATTTATATGGTTAGTCTGGTGTTATCAGTGATTTGCCTCAGGTGCTCTGTGGAGCGGGTCACACTGATTTTAATGCAGGCTAGCTGATACCATAGAAATGCGCTAGCCTAGCATTAGCCTAGCGCCATGAAACTCTTCAAATATAAGAACTGCATTAATTACAAAAAAAATAAAAAATCTCCAGAAATCAACAACACTCTGGATAACTAGGAAATGAGGCCCTATATCAAAAATCCTGAAGTATCCCTTTAACCCCACTGAACGCTCTGAAGGACGGGTCACGTTCAGGGACAAATCTCTCTGTAGAGACAAACACGGCGACGCTCCGACGAACCAAAACCATTTCATCCACTCTGGACGTTTTGTTTTTCGCTTCTGCGGCCTAAACAAGCCCTAAACCGCAGATCTCGGAAACCACCGCGCGACGCCGTCCCTCGCTCTCCGAAAGTGCCAGCCCGGGTTGGTTATTGACAAGACCCTGTCATCAACGTGCGGAGCGTCCCATGGCGTGCACCGCGGCGCGTTGGCCAAACGATCCCCACGCATGCGATGGGTGAGCCCGCGCGGCCCAGCGAGCTGTGTATTCTTAGCCTCGCGGTCGCGCTCGCTCTCTCCGCTCCCGACCGTCTTCCTGATAAAAAAGACATGAAATATGATGTGTCTCTAATGCGAACCGCGACGCTGGGCTCTGGGAGCAGTCACGACATGTTGTTGGAGAGACAGAGCGGGGAGAAGGGGGGAGGCCAGGGTTCAAGCTTCAGGCCGCACCGACTTTATTAAGCCACATGTGTCATTACAGAAGAACATGGGGAGCTGGCGAAGAGGAGAGAGGGGAAAATGCGGATGGAGACGGATCACCAAACAGGAAGATTATGAAATCACCATGTTACTGGAGCTGTAAAAGCAACTGAATGGTTTGGGCTACATTTAAGGCCTTAAATATCCTGCTGTATCCTGCTATTTTAGCCATCCCAAAGTAAAGTATAGGTATTCATATGATATATTGTACCTCTACCACTATGGAGTACTAATTTTAGTGAGAAATATAAGTATTTTATGGGGGTATTTTGCAAACCCGGAAGACACGATGCTTCGATTCAGCTAACTCCGCCCCCTCTCTCCGAGCTAATCCACCCATGCATTATTAGCAGTAAAAGAAATATATCACAGTTATAAGTTAAGTTACTTCACAATGCAGTTATAAGGAGTTGACATCTGCAACACAGCTTCATAAAGGGCTAACACACACGCTAACACACAAGCTAACACATAAGCTAACACACAAGCTAACACACACGCTAACACACATGCCAACACACATGCTAACACACACGCTAACACACATGCTAACACACACGCTAACACACATGCTAACACACAAGCTAACACACACGCTAACACACATGCCAACACACACGCTAACACACACACACACGCTAACACACAAGCTAACACACATGCTAACACACATGCCAACACACATGCTAACACACACACGCTAACACGCGCGCTAACACACACACTACAACACACACACGCTAACACACACGCTAACACACACACACTAACATACACACTAACACACAGGCTAACACACACGCTGACATACACGCTAACACACACACACACGCTAACACACACGCTAGCACACACACGCTAACACACACGCTAACACACACACTAACACACACACTAACACACACACAAACACACACACTAACACACACGCTAACACACACACGCTAACACACAAATGCTAACACACATGCTAACACAGACATGCTAACACACACACATGCTAACACACACACATGCTAACACACACACACACATGCTAACACACACGCTAACACACAAACGCTAACACACACGCTAACACACAAACGCTACCACACACGCTAACACACACGCTAGCACACATGTTTACATTATGGGACTCGTGTTTTTGATAAGGAAATAGCTCTACAACATGGATAAAAAGCTCCAAAAAGTCGATTTTGCATGATATAGGACCTTTAAAAGTCCATAGAAAGAGTAGATATGAAACCAACAAGCATTAAATCTAAATTTCTTCCAGTGACGGTGTTCGAATCAAACTGCACCAAAAACACATACACACTTTCAGATGCATTACTTACAAAGGAATCCATGGGGTTTCTCTTCATTTTGAAGTCCAGACTCGTGACCTTCAGTTGTTCTGATCCTGGTCCTGGACAGACTCTTCTCTGTGCTGACCAGGATGTTTGCTGATTACTATTGTTGATTTCAAATCGCTTCCTTTTTCACCAAAGCAGCAGATGGGAGCAGTGTGCCCTCTGTTCGACACATGTAGAACACATTTCAGTAACTTCTTCAGTATTGTGGGGCTTCTCTGGTCATGTACAGTATATGAGTTATGTAAGATATTGTACATTTAAAGGTAAGTCGTCTCCATAAAACATCGACATAATCCATAAAATCCATTCATTGTCACGGCTAAAAAGAACTGTTTTCAGCCTGGAACAATGTGACGATGTCAGAGTTGAAGCCCGTCTCACAACTTGAGGGAGACTCAAGAGCTCCAGAAAACTGAAACGCAGCTTCATGATGTTTAGTCCTGACTCTGGGGTCCAGCAGGAGACCACTCTCTGAAGTTCTCAGGGCCAGAGATGGTTCATATGACTCCAACATGTCAGAGATGTTGTCTTTGGTGTTTGAGAATGAAGAGACTTGACAATCAGAACTGTTCTAAAGTCTATTCTCTGAACGACTGGAGCCAGTGCAGAGACCGGAGCACTGGACTAATATAGTTGTATCTACTGCAGCTGTTTTACACTGAACAGCCTTTACAGCCGTGTACCCTGCTGGAGACAAACGCATGGATGCATTTAGTGCAAGTGGAGTCTCCAGTGTCAGTTCAGTGACTGAATTCTATAAGTAACGTGTTTACATTAATAAATCCTTCCCGTTGTCCCAGTGGGGGTGATACAAGTGTTAATGGGATGATTGGAGGGTCTTTCATCTCCCCCTGGTGTCTCTGGCCAGAAAACCATGTTTGCAACTTGACTGCCATCGGACCGGAGTCACCAATACACACTAATAGAATCACGAAGAAGAAGCTAACGTGCTAACGGGCAAAGCTAACTGCGGGCTAGCCTCACTTTAAACAGTATTTACAGCCAAGTTTGAGTGAAAAAAAATATTTCCATTGTATAATTGGATGAACAATATCCCTCTGTCCCTTTGTCTTTTCTGTCAGTGTAGTATTTACTCTCACGGACAATTAAGAAGTTAAAAAATCACAACTTGCAATGACACCTGCAGTTGCGCTTATGGCCTCTAGGGGCAAGAGTTACTTGATACTGCTTTAAGAGCCAGTGTAACAGGCCAGAGTATACCCCCGATCTGGACTATACCCGGAGTTAAAGGGGCCATTTTATAACCCAGGGTGTATTATGGCCCAGGCTATTTCATTACTCATGCAGCATCCTCTCTTTAACACATGAAATTTGGGGCCCTAAAACTGTAAGACACAGCATTTCAAAGGGTAAATTTCGGTGCAACATGGCTGAATGCTATATTTTCCCGCTTGTACTCGTGCCTGTATTGATAAATGACCCCTAAGAGAGCGTGTGTTAGCTACATTTAAATCTCGCTCAACTCCATATCTGAGTTCAAATGCATCTGTTGGAGCGAAAGAAAGCGGTTCTGATATGAATGTGGCCACGCGGCGGTCAGATAAACACCGCGAGGCCAGCACAAACAAATCAGACCTCGGCCAAAAACAAACTCAAGGAAATGGCACTATTTCCAACAGAGGAAATAGACTTTTAATAATGTCACTATGAATAACTCAAAAACAACTCCACCGAGGGGCAACGTGAGGCTAAACCTGCTCCACATTTGACCTAGAAAACAGCACAGGAACCACTCTGAAGGAGCATGTATGTTAAAAGAGAGAAGCTCGGCCCCTCAGAACAACAGGAATCCAGAGGGAAGTGAGTGTTTAGATCCGTTTCTCAGGACATTTTTGTGAATGGGGGCGAAGAGCGGGATTTTTATTGTCAAACAAGTCCTGAATGATGACCTCCGAACATCAGGGACATGAGAAGCTGCTCCTGAGCGGTGACTCGGCCTGGTTACACCATTGTTCTCCGAGGCGCTGACGTATGCAGCGCTGAGAACCTTTAAATCAAGCTGACCATCCAGCATTTTTCATCTCACTTCAGTTGATTGCAAGGAAATGTTTCATAACGTGTCTGTTGGTCAATATCTGTGATGCCAAAAAAACCTTGTGTACTGAGGCGTGAGGAGTGTTTTAAGTGTTTTTTCCGCTGACCGACACAACGATTTAGCAACACGGTGAGGAAATGAGGCGCTGAGAGCGGCGGTTTTGACTTGTGCGTTTGGATTCTTTCTCGCCTCTTTACTGCAGCTCTCGTCTCTGTCCTCACAGTTTACAGACGGTCACAGACCAGTGTCTTATCTGCAGAGATGACCCGTGTGTCTGTAGCCTTTGCAGACCGAGGAGTTCAGTTTGGATCGGGCCCAAAAAATTCAGCACGACCCGACCCAGCCCCGCAGGCATAAAGCCCGACCCAAGCTCGAGCAAGTCACTTGAATTGTCCCCAAAATAAAACCAACATAAATAATTATGTTTTTAAAGGAATAGCCACCGTTTTTCCATACTGACATGTTCTTACCTGAGCTTAGACGAGTTGATGCGTACCTGTCTGGTCTTTGTGCGTGCCCTCAGTCACCCAAAACAACCAAAGATGTTGTTAGCATTAGGCCTCTCCCAGCATATTCCTATGGCTCCAACGGGGTGAAGTTAGAAGCGACCAAATTCTTCCATGGGCCCCGTTTGGAGCCATAGGAATATGCTGGGAGAGGCCAAATGCTAACAACATCTTTGGTCGTTTTGCGTGACTGAGCTCACTTGCAAAGACCAGACACGTACACATCAACTCGTCTAAGCTCAGGTAAGAACTCATCAAAGTATGGAAGAACGGTGAACTATTCCTTTAATTATCCACTGTAAATGAAAAACTGTCCTGAGAGAAAGAGTGAATAGAGATGTTCTCTGTGTAGCGCCACTGCACCAGTATCAAAGCACTGGCCCAGTCAGCATGTGTGCCCGTCCCCCACAGCACCTCGCTCCCCGCGCCGCAGGAAAAAGGCTGAACTTTGGAACAATTGCTCTATTTTATAAGTTTAATCACATGTTGGTGTCCAATAGACTAGACTAGGTTGGATTTTTTATTAGAGATAATAATTGACATCATTATTTTTGTATAAACCCACGGCCGAGCTCGGGCTATGGGGCGTCACTGCACCCGCGTGTGCTCCAGCGCTCGCTCAGACAATGTGCAGATGCGGAGACGACGGTCTGGGCGAGATCCAGGATCCGTGACAAAAGCTTCGAACGGGACTTTCCCAAATTTTTCAGGACATAAATTTATGGTGACCCCAGGATGTGAGCCTGCACATAGTTGGCTCAAAGTTCCTGAAAACATGTATAAAACGCTAATTCGACTTTTGAAAATGAAGAAGTGCAGAGGACATTTCAAAACGACTGTTTTCAGATACATTTTGTAAAAACAATCACTTATGCTTCTCTTTTCAACAGTAAACTTTGAACAGGAAGTAAATGCAGTTTCATGAGAGTAAGACTGTTCCACTATTCACTGTAGTAGCCTCACACCTGGTGAAGTGTGTGTGTTTTTGCTGCTTGAACAGTGAACTTTCCCCTTTCCCCCTCTCTGCTGTACCTTCACAGCATTTGTTAAAGCTTCTCCAGTGCTCCTCCAGCTCTCCTCCAGTTCTCCTTCAGCTCTCCAGCTCTCCTCCAGTTCTCCTCCAGCTCTCCTCCAGTTATCCTCCAGTTATCCTCCAGCTCTCCTCCAGCTCTCCTCCAGCTCTCCTCCAGTTATCCTCCAGTTATCCTCCAGCTCTCCTCCAGTTCTCCTTCAGCTCTCCAGCTCTCCTCCAGTTCTCCTCCAGCTCTCCTCCAGTTATCCTCCAGTTATCCTCCAGCTCTCCTCCAGCTCTCCTCCAGCTCTCCTCCAGTTATCCTCCAGTTATCCTCCAGCTCTCCTCCAGTTCTCCTCCAGCTCTCCTCCAGTTATCCTCCAGTTATCCTCCAGCTCTCCTCCAGTTCTCCTTCAGCTCTCCAGCTCTCCTCCAGTTCTCCTCCAGCTCTCCTCCAGTTATCCTCCAGCTCTCCTCCAGCTCTCCTCCAGCTCTCCTCCAGTTATCCTCCAGTTCTCCTCCAGCTCTCCTCCAGTTATCCTCCAGTTATCCTCCAGCTCTCCTCCAGTTATCCTCCAGCTCTCCTCCAGCTCTCCTCCAGTTATCCTCCAGTTATCCTCCAGTGCTCCTCCAGGCCTCCTCCAGCTCTCCTCCAGTGCTCCTCCAGTGCTCCTCCAGTTCTCCTCCACTGCTCCTCCAGTTCTCCTCCAGTTCTCCGCCACTGCTCCTCCAGTTCTCCTCCACTGCTCCTCCAGTTCTCCTCCAGTTCTCCTCCAGTTCTCCTCCAGTGCTCCTCCAGTGCTCCTCCAGTGCTCCTCCAGTGCTCCTCCACTGATCCTCCAGTGCTCCTCCAGTGCTCCTCCAGTGCTCCTCCAGAGCTCCTCCAGAGCTCCTCCAGTGCTCCTCCAGTGCTCCTCCAGAGCTCCTCCAGTGCTCCTCCAGTGCTCCTCCAGTGCTCCTCCAGTGCTCCTCCAGTGCTCCTCCAGTGCTCCTCCAGTGCACTCATGCTGTGATGGGACAGCGCAGAGAGAGGGAGCGCAGAGGAAGGGTCAGCCAAGATCCATGTCCTGCTGCCGCGTAGAGAGCATCTGTACCAGTCAGGATCGGGTTTCCTCATTGTCCGGGTTTCCTCCTCTCACTGAGAACGTCCTATTGTTGCGTTACCAGCTGTTGTGGAGAGAGACGCAGTGAGAGAGGGGGAGGACGTGGACCGGAGCCAGTTCATCATCAGTGACACTCTGTTTACATGTGGATCAGGACCACAGAGACAGGCTTGACTTCTGGTTGCTCCCTGTTCCTCCTGAAGCTTCCTCTGCGAGTCGTGTCCCATTCAGAAGTCCAACGATGAGACGAGATGAAGCGCAGTGTAAATGATCTGATGGAGGGAGGCCACTGCTTCAAAGACTCTGCAGGTGAATGAGGGACATTCAGAGATATCAATCTGGAACTTTTTACTGACATAAAGAGGATGAGGAAAGATGTGTTGCAAGTTTTCATTCATTCAAAAACATGATGATAATAATAATACTGCATTTTATCTGCACTTTTCAAAGTTGCAAAGTTCTTTCCTCATTCGATAAGCAATGGAGTTAAAACAAAATAACATAAAACTTGTAACACTTCTAACTTATTATTTGACCTTCATTTAACCAGGAAAGAATCTCTTCTACAGGGGAGTCCTGGCCCAAGAGAGGGAACCTATTGCACATATTTTTAGTGGTAGGGGAAACCGGAGTACCCGGAGGAAACCCATGCAGACATGGAGAGAACATGCAAACTTCACAGAGAAAGGCCCCGTCCAGGTGGGAATTGAACCCGGGACCAAACAGACAAAAGCAGCGATTCAGAAGATTGGGGCGGAGGTGGGTCGCAGCACAGCCAGGAAGCAAACAAACCATGATTGCTGGGGCTTAAAAGCAGGACCGAGGGCCATGATTGGGGCTACAGAGCTGCGGTTCTAACACAGATGGGCTGAGGTGGAGGTGTGGCCCTCACGGAAGCGACCATTGGCTAGAGATGATGCTGTAATAAGTCTCCCAGGATGATTTAACGCCTAGGCTTCATTATGAGAAAAAAAATGCAGTGAAACTTTTCTGTCATTTTATTTTTGTTTTAAAAATTAAGGCCTTTTATACCTAAAAATGTCACATATTTTCACATATTTCAGCGTGACCAAGCCTGATCAAAAATAAATAAAAAGGAAAAATTCACATTTTGCACATTTTGAGTCTGAACAAGTTTCCAAGTAGAACTTCAATCTGCAACAAAAACATTTTTGTGAGTGAACCTTTTATTGAAAACAACAAACACACTGAAATAGTCTGTTTTTGCAGCTGATCAAAGGTTTAGGACCACATGCCTTTAACCTCTTTCCACCCGTGTAAACCAAATGCATTCTGTCCTCTTTGGCTATTATATAGGCCTGTGTAACCCCTCATTTGAAAGCTAAGACCCATAAACTGATCTTTTTCCTCGTGTTGTTGCTGTGTTGTGTCACCTTTTGTATGTTTTTTCTTTCTTTCTTCTTTTCCATTTTGTGACATTTTTGTTGAGTTTTTGTCATTTTTTGTTGAGGTTTTTTTTTTTAGTTTTTGTCACAATTTTGTTGAATTTTTGTCACATTTTTGTTGAATTTTTGTCTTTTTTTAGTTGAATTTTTGTCATTTTTTTGTTGAGCTTTTGTTACATTTTTGTTGAATTTTTGTTGAATTTTTGTTGAATTTTTGTCACATTTTTGTTGAATTTTTGTCACTTTTTGTTGAATTTTTGTCATTTTTTCGTTGAGTTTTTGTAACATTTTTGTTGAATTTTTGTCACATTTTTGTTGAATTTTTGTCACATTTTTGTTGAATTTTTGTTGAATTTTTGTCACATTTTTGTTGAATTTTTGTCACTTTTTGTTGAATTTTTGTCATTTTTTTGTTGAGTTTTTGTTACATTTTTGTTGAATTTTTGTCACATTTTTGTTGAATTTTTGTCACATTTTTGTTGAATTTTTGTTGAATTTTTGTTGAATTTTTGTCACATTTTTGTTGAATTTTTGTCACTTTTTGTTGAATTTTTGTCATTTTTTTGTTGAGTTTTTGTCACATTTTTGTTGAGTTTTTGTCACATTTTTGTTGAATTTTTGTCACATTTTTGTTGAATTTTTGTCACTCTTTGCTTGAGTTTTTGTCACATTTTTGTTGAGTTTTTGTCACATTTTTGTTGAGTTTTTGTCACATTTTTGTTGAATTTTTGTCACTCTTTGCTTGAGTTTTTGTTACATTTTTGTCACATCTTTTGTTGAGTTTTTGTCACATTTTTGTTGAGTTTTTGTCACATTTTTGTTGAATTTTTGTCACTCTTTGCTTGAGTTTTTGTTACATTTTTGTCACATCTTTGGTTGAATTTTTGTCACATTTTTGTTGCGTTTACCTCCTTGTTTTCTTCTCATTTTTTGTGGCTATTTTGGTGCTTTTGTCCCAAGAAGCTTTTTGATTGACTGGAGAAAATGGGATCCGTTCAGGTGGGACTTAAGAGGTTAAAGGACAAAATGTGGCGTCATCTCCCCCTGGACTTTTCTGTTCCATAATCCTCAGGATGTTTTAAAACGTGTGGTTCTGCAGTTCCAGCTGCAGTTCCAGCTGCAGAACCACCAGCTCTGGAGCCGCTCATTCCACCCCCTTTTCAACACTTACATCCATCACTGCAGGCGCTGAGTTCACACTGATATCTGAACATGAATCAAAGTAAAGTGGAAACTCTCAGATGCATCTTAATGTCAGATAAACAGCGCTGGCACAAGTTCCAGGTAATTTTTGATGGTATCGATTTTCAAAACTTTGCATCAGATTAGACTCGAGTGTCACAGGAAGCAACGGCAGAGAAGACTCTAACACGATATAACAGATTAGACCTGGTTCAGACCTGGTTCAGACCTGGTTTAGGCCTGGTTTAGTCCTGGTTCAGACCCTGTTTCGACCTGGTTTGACCTGGTTTGACCTGGTACCTGGCTCAGCTGGTCCTCGTGGACATGGATCCTCCAGTTCTGCTGTTGCTCCTTCTCTTCTGTTCAGGTAAAGCTCTGTTTCCAGTTTATCCAAATGTCGTTAAATGATGTGGTTTTTGTGCCACATTTAAAACGGAATAAAAATGCACGACGAGAATGAAGTCGTACAATTTCAGTTAAAAAAAAACAAAGCTGGAATTTCACGAGAATCAAGTTTAATTTTCATCAAAAACAACCCTGTGTTCTGAGAATAAAGCTGAAGAGAAAACTTCTACTAAAAAGTGGGTTATTTTATGGCCAATTTATCTTTTCATTTTAGTGGAAACTTTAAATGTTCATGATTTATTCAATTAACAAATCAAAATGTCAAATTTCCCAAAATGTACCATGTGGTTGAACTGAGCCCACTCTAAAACCGTAATATCGCCCACGTATTATGAAGTCTGGAGCATCATTTATTCAGTTATTGTGTATCATCTTTATCATCTTTTTAGTCGTGTTGTGACTTATTTACAGCGACTTGCTCTAAAAAACAGTTGACAGGATTATTCATTGATTACAAAAGAATATTTACAATATTTACAAAGGTAAAAATGTATTAAGTTTGGAAGATGGTTTTATTTGGTAAACAGGAAGTGTATTGTTGTGAACATTTTTTTTATTGAACATTTTCAAGTTTTTAACAGTCCAGTACGGTACAGTTATACATTTTATATAAAAGATGACTTCCGTGCAGATCTAAGTAAATCAATACGAAAATAAACAATAAAATGTGCATACAGCAGTGAGTTTCCAAATTGTTGTATTTCAGACAATGCGACTAAGCTTTACTGTATTCTACCATTTTGCCAAACTTTTCTATAAAAACTGCATATTGACCTTTAATATAGAATCTCAGCCTTTCCAAAAGAACGATATCCAATACCATGGCTCTCCACATTTGTATTGAAGGTGGCTCATCCCCAACCCATTTAGTCATAATAGCCTTCCGCCCTATCATGAGTAGAAACTGTATTGTGTCCTTATGCACTGGGAGTGGTCCCGGAATAAGACCAAGCAAACATAATAGTGGACTGGGCTGTATGGACCGTTGAGTTACTGCGCTAATCTCACCGCATACTGCTTTCCAAAACTCATGTATTTTTCCACACTCCCAAAGACAGTGGAATCTAGTTCCAAGAATGGTCTTACATTTTGGGCAGTTAGGAGAAGCCCCGGGTGTATATTTACTGTACATTTGCGGTGATATATACACATTTAGTAAAATATTGTACGGAAGTTCTCTAAATCTGTTACGGATTGATATTTTTGAGGGTAGAAGCAAGATTTTTTTCCCAGGATTCTATGTCTATAGTTTTTTTTCAGGAGATCTGTCCATGCCGTTCTTAAAAATGATAATCCGTCAGTATTCAGGTGTTGAAGCTTTGAGTGAAATTTTGAAATAAAATGACTTTGTTTTGCACAGCTTAACAAAACCTTTTCTAACAAATTAAAGTCCTCTGGCAAGTTAAGAGTATTCATTTTGGTGTATATATAATGTCTAATCTGAAGATATTTGAAAAAATCTCCTGTTGGTAGGCTAGTGCATGTCTATGGTATCAGCTAGCCTGCATTAAAAACAGTCTGACCCGCTCCACAGAGCACCTGAGGCAAATCACTTATAACACCAGACTAACCATATACATGTCTGTGTCCATAGAGTCATGTTTGGAATATAACTGACCTAGCATCACATGAATGATCGCATTTTGAGGGACTATTTTCCAGCAGATCACTCCGCCGCTGCGTAGCTTATACAACCACGAAGCTGATGCTGCTCAAATATAAGTTCTTTTAAATGCAACATGGTTAAAATGACTGTATCAACTCAGACATTTATATGCTTAGTCTGGTGATTTGCCTCAGGTGCTCTGTGGAGCGGGTCAGACTGTTTTTAATGCAGGCTAGCTGATACCATAGAAATGCGCTAGCCTTGCGTTAGCCCAGCGCCACGAAACTAGGAAATTAGGCCCTATGGCAAAAATCCTGAGATATCCCTTTAACACAGACACATGAGATGGAGTCAAATCAGAAAAAGTGGAAAAAACACACGGGGACAGATGTAACGGCATCTGCAAAGGCAAAAACAGAGACTCCAAACTTTTATTATTATTACATTCATTTGTTCATAAACGGATTAGACTATTTTTTGATGTAGAGAGACAACTGTTTTGTTTCTGTTTGGTTACTTATAATAATAACATGTATTTTTATTTACCATGTTCACCAGCTTTCTCATTCTACATGAGTTAAATGAAATGTGAGTGATTCTAGTTCATGCATTATTCTGTCACATGGGCACATAAAGGGAGGAAAATGTCTATCGGCTTATATGTTGATATGTATTAGTCCTGTATGTCCCATTTCACATAATCACATCATTTCCTCTCACAGGAAGTCAGAGCTGCAGATGAAGCTCTTCAGCGTGGGCACATTACACACTCTTAATTAAAACTGCGTTTGTGTTTTTCAGGGACCTGGGCTCAGAACTGCGGCGCTCACACAGGTAAATCCACACGGTCCCGTTTAACTCTGGGTTTGGAAAAGAGCTCACATAAAGCCATCAGAGCAAAAGGCTCAACACAATCAATTTAATGTTTTTTTTAGTTTTTAATCAAATAAAGAAATAGTTCAGTAAAGTCAGTGAAAACTCTGTTTAATTTGAGCGTGTTGATTTAAAGCCACGCTGCGGAACATTTCATTAATCAGACCAAAGCACAAAGCATTGATTTCTTCAGTGTTTCCTTGGTGAAGTGCTGTGTTGGGGGTCATGTGTTTGTATGAGAGTAATCCGATTACATTGGTAAAACAACGAGTAACAAAATGTAGTTCCTTTTCCACCACCGTGAGGCGCTAGTCGGGGTCGTCGCCTTCAGCCTCGGTATTTCCTGCTCCCAGTGCGGAGACGCTGCTCTTCAACTTTACTGCATCAGAGGTTTAAGTGATTTGTCTTATTTTGATCATAATCTGTGGATTTAAAATGTAGTCTATGTTTCTCTTCATTGGAGGCGCCAACTCTCTGCAAAGGCCAATTTGTTCATTTTAACTATAATCTGTGACATTGCTTTTTAAAGGGTCTGTATCCTGCTATTTTAGCCATCCCAAAGTAAAGTATAGGCATTTATATGATATATTGCACCTCTACCACTATGGAGTACTATTTTTTGTGAGAAAAATAAGTATTGTCTATAGGGCAGGGCTGCCCAAACTTTTTGTCTCCGAGGGCCAAAATGAAAAAGTGCCTGTGAGTCGCGGGCCAAACACGGCCATGTCAAACAAGATAAACACATATAACCGCAAATTATAAAGTTACTTCATTTTATTTACTTTTTATTTTTTCGATAGCCTACATTTGCATTTTATTCTATCTATGCAAATAAAACGAATTGTAGCAATTTATTGCAAAAGAAAGATCACCTGTATCTACAGCACCTACAGTAACTTTACCTCATTCGCTCACTCAAAGAAAATGCCACATTAGATTATTTTGAAATGTCAGTTCAGCATCAATTCTTTTAGTCAATTTTTAACATGAACTGTTGTTGACGTCAACAACCTTTGCAATAAAAGTTGGAAACTGAAAGTTGCTGCTACAACGCTCTGTAATTGATAAATACCAAGACACCACAACAGTGTTTCCTTAACTTTGCGAAAGGAGTGAAACAGCGCCCCCAATTTGACGCTCGTGGTCAAAAAGTGTACTGCATCCATATTTACCATTGAGAATGAATGGAAGAGAGTTAGGCTAGTTTTAACCACACGCAGCGCAGAAGTAGGTCAAGTTTCAAGTTTCAAGTTTAATGGTTTTGTATAGCCCAATATCACAACAGAAGTCGCCTCAAAGGGCTGCAACAAACATCAAGGCAATAAAACACAGCAATAAATATGACAATTAAAAGTTCAGGTGAATCCAGTCAAATATAATGTCCAAAGGTAGCGATGAGCGGCGCGGGCGTCCCCCGTCCTTAGACTCTCCAGTACGGCAAGGAAAAACTCAAAAACCCGGCAGGAGTAAAGAGAAACCTTGGGGAGAACCACAGAAGGAGAGATCCACTCCCATGGACGGACAGGCGGGCCGACAGCATTGCGTCGGTGGGCCAAATTTGGCCCGCGGGCCCCACTTTTGGCACCCCTGGTCTAGGGGTATTTTGCAAAAGCAGAAGACACAACGCTTCGATTCAGATAACTCCGCCCCCTGCCTCCGAGCTGATCCACTTTGATTCCGGTGAAGATTCACTAAACATCCATCAGAGACAGTCACAGAAAAACACTATTTTGGTGATAGTCGTCGAATCCCGGAGAGAAATTCCAACTTCTGGCGAGTGTCCTCTTCTTCAGGAAGGTTGAATAAAGTCCTGAACCTCTCGCGGCCAAACACGCTTTTCTCTGCAACATTATTAGGTTGTTAGGTAAGAAAAAAGAACAGGCGTGTCCAGAGTAGGTTAGAAAGAGCTCCATCTTCACATCCTTCAGTGCAAACATGACGGCTGTTCAGACGCGCAAGGGTGTGTTTGTTTTGTCCCGCAGTTCCAAAAAGTCGATGCATGATATAGGACTTTGACGAGAGACCTTTGAGACGATTGGCACATTCCACGGTCACCTATTCCACGTGATGTGGCTCTGCGAAAGAGAGAATGGTCTACACTTGTACTGTGCTTTACAAGCCTGCGTAAAGAGTTGCAGTTTCTCTCGTGACATACCAGGAATGTTCCACAGTGTGGCTTTAATAGTCTTTTATGGAACAAAGATCCTCTTGGTGGTAACGGCTCTTGTGTCTCCGCAGAGTGCTCTCTCAGTCAGGAGCAGCTCAGAGCCAATGTGATGCTGCTTCTTGACGGACTCAACCACATCAGTCCAGACGACTTCTCCAGAGTGAGAGACTTCCTGAAGGCCCTGCTCCCGACGGTCGGTCCGGTCGGTCCTGATCTGGTGCGGGTCAGTTTGGCGAAGTGCGGCCGGGATCCTGAGGTCGAGTTTGACCTGAACACGTTTCATGATCTGTCCTCGGTGGTGGACGCCGTGTCTCGGGTGTCTCAGAGTCCTTCTCTCCCTGGAGGCTCCTCTGACAACGCTGTGGACTTCATCCTGAGAAACGTTATCCAAGCGGATCGAGGATATAGATGGGACACCCCTGGCATCTTAGTCCTCGTCACGGACCGGAGCTCATCAGGGCTTAGCAGAGATTCGCTGTCTAGTCTGTGGGGTTCTAGTGTGAAAGTGTTTGTGGTCGGAGTTAAAGTCACTGAAAAGTTGCAGGTCGATAAGAGAGATGACAACGACGCTGAGGTCTTCACTGCAGAAGATTATATCAGCATTTCCAACATTTGTGAAGAACTGACTCGGTCCATGTGTCGTTGGCTCAAAGAGAGGCTGAGTAAGTTATAAACTCAACACCGTTACTGAAAATCTAAACAGCACAGTGAGAGTCTGGGGTCGTCAGCCAGAGAGACATGATAGGAAAACAAATTAAGTCAATGTTGATCGTTTCTTGGTTTCTGAACATAAATATATATATAAATTAAGTTATTGGGGGAAGGACTAACGGTTTTTGGCTTTAACCTCTTAACTCCCGCCTGAACCGAGAAGATCTTTTTCCTCACATCATCAGAATTTTTTTCCAGCATTTTTTTGTTGGGTAGTCAACTCCTTTTCGTAACTTTTTTGTCATTTTTAATCACATTTTTGTCACATTTTTGTCATTTTTTTGGACTTTTTTTGGACTTTTTTTGGGCATTTTTTGTCACATTTTTGTAATTTTTTTGTGAATTTTTTATCATGTTTTTGTTTTGTTTTTTGCAACATTTTGTCACATTTTTGTCATTTTTTGTCACATTTTTGTCATTTTTTCGTCCATTTTTTATCCAATTTTTGTCATTTTTTTGGTCACATTTTTGTCATTTTTCGTCAATTTTTTGTCAATGTTTTCTCACTTTTTTGTCACATTTCCAGCTCTGTTTTCGTCTCAGTTTTGTCGCTATTTTCACAGCTTTTTTTCCAGAAGCTTCTGGACTGGGGTAAAGCCAAACTGGAGAAAATGTGCTCGGTTCAGGTGGGAGTTAAGGGGTTGAGTAAACTCTGCAGTACTTCCTCCACTGAGTACTAGTCATGTTACTTCATTCTGAGCTTGTTTTTTGCTGATCATAAAGTCTGTGTCCAGGTCGAGCAGCCTGAGTCTCTGAGGTTCACAGACGTCCAGCCCCGGAGAGCGCGAGCCTCGTGGGAGTGTAACAGCCGCCGGGTCCAGAGATTTGACCTGTCTGTGTATCTGCTTCATCCTGAGTCTTATGTTCAGAGGATCCTTGTCCTGGGACATGAACGCAGCGTAGAGATCCTTCACCTCCACCCAAACACCTCCTACAAGATCTATGTCATTGCAGAGTATAGCACTGGATACAGTTACAGAGACACTGGAGTTCTGACCACGCCACAAGGTACAGTCCCAACACTCCTCCCCCTCCCCAGACACTTCCTCTTCCCTTTGAGCTTAATGCTGTGTTCAAGGTGTTTCAGTCACATTCATTTGTAAAAACATGACTAACATTTTAGGAATATGATGAAGTCACAGTTTCAGATGGAGCAGGGACCAAAGACGAGACCAAACACATGGGACAAACACTGTTTTTAAAGGACTCAACAAAAAGAACATCTCCAAACGTTGAACCTGATCAATATTTGTGAGGAAGTGAATGTGGTGGTATGCGCACGCCCACTGGCACGCTCACACTGTACCCGAGTCGGGAAACGTCTACAGGTGCGCGGCCTCTTGCCTTTCCGCCTCTGATTGTCCCTGGGCATGTCCTCTTGTACCTAAAGAGCTGGACCGGAGCCACAGACAAAACAAGTGTAAGTTGCTGTAAAGTCCAAAACGTCGCCAATTAAAAGCCTCGTGCTCCGACTCGCAGCTCGTCATAGACACAGGTGCACCCTAAAAACAGAATGGGCAATATAACCAGAATATTGCTCATATTTAAGCAATCTGGTTGGTAGATATGTGTCCAACCGATCCACTGGTTAAAACAACCAATCTAATATGGTATGGATGTAAATTGGTTTGACTGGAACCATTTATATTGGCTAATAATTACCACTTTAATGGGCCACTGGCTTAAAATTAGACCATTAACATTGGTTAATACTGTTTAGAGTGTAATACTAGTATCTGAAATCAAAGCTATACTTACAGCACCATATATTTTTCTTCAGACTGCACTTGAACCACAACGATATGATGTACAACTTAGCATAAAATGGTAGTGGTGGTAAGTAGAGCAAACACATTGATGCTTATAAAGGTTGGTGAAATATCCATATATATGATCTGCTGTAGGTCATATACGACACATTGTCACCCTGTTCCTCTGAGTCGTGGTGGGTCATGGCGGACCATGACAGATGTGGACAGGACTGTGGTAGATCTACTTTTACTTTGGAGAAAATAGTGTTTTGTGTTTTCAGACGGGGTGCGCCTCAGTGCGGGTCCCGGGCGCTGCTCTGGTTCTGTGGAGCTGCTGATGGACGGGTCTTGGAGCAGTGTGTGTGGGAGGGACTTTGGTCTGACTGAAGCTGCAGTGGTCTGTGCGGAGCTGGACTGTGGCGCTGTGTCTGAGCTCCACCAGGGGGCGCTGTTCACTGAGGGTCCAGCTGTGGGCAGGTCCTTCCACTGTGACGGAGCAGAGACCTCACTGAAGGAGTGTGAGAGCTCAGAGACTCGCTGCTCAGCGGCTGCTCACCTCACCTGCTCAGGTAACTCTGTTTGTCTAAGGCTCCGCCTCCACTGCAGAGAGACTCATCACCCTTTATGGTTTTACACTTTCTGTTTGTAAACTGTCCATGTTTGATCCAGATGAAGTGCTGAGGTCAACTGGACATGGCTGTTTTGGTTTCGTGGAGCTGAGACTCAGGGACGAGTGGAGACCAGTGATGACCAGTGAGGACTCGGACTTGGACTTCGGCTCAGTGCTGTGTGAGCAGATGGGCTGTGGATCTGCTCTCAGAGTGAAGTATCTGAGGGTTATGTTCAGGCCGTTCTGGTGGCTGCAGCCTGAGTGTGTGAAGCAGAGGTCTGGCCTCACAAACTGCCTGGACCTGGACGCACACATGAGCGAGGCCAAAGGAGGTCTGTATCTGCTCTGCTCAGGTCAGTAGCACCCACAGTGAGTTACACATGTCACCTGTTGTATCAGTCGTGTCTCAGATGGAGCGAGAACGTGTTTACAGACACTCAAGACATTTCCTCTTTCTTTGGAACTTCTCTCACCTGTCAATAACAATTATAACTTCACCTGTTGATTCTGCTGAAAACGACGCTGTTTCTCTGACTTTTGAGTGATTTTTTAGATATAATGTGTTTTAATTTTATTGTTTTTTAAAGATAAGAGATAAGCCTTTATTGATTTAGAAATGAGGCCATTGTGGATTCCAAGAACACAAGTCAGCTGAATCGAGAGTTTTCTTTTTTTTTATTAGTGATTTTTTCTTTTTTTTTTTTTTCAGTGTTGGTTTATTTAAAATAGTTAATTCTCAGGCTGAAAAAGTCTTGTTTTATCAAAGAAAGAGCGCACGCCGTTGGGGCGTGTCATTGTGTGTGTGTGGCTTCATTGTGTCAGACAGAGGCCCTGTGCTGCTGCTAACGCTGGAATACTACTACAGAAGTTCGTTTTCTGCGTGAAACCGGTGAACTTTTCCAGGCTAACTTTTCCAGTGCGACTGACGCTGCCCTGGCTGTAAGCATGCACAGCGCCCCCTGCTGACCATTACGTTTCCCGAGCCAACTCCTTGCCTTCAGAGCGTATTTTAAGACAGAAGGATTCAAGATTTGTTTTATTTGTCAAACCATGTGAATGGAGGAGCGGGGGGGAGGGAGAAGAGGGCTTGGAGGACATGTTCTTAATAGAAGGGAGAGGGGCTCCGCAGATCTTCTCCGCTGCTCTCACGATGCGCTGGAGGCTTTTTTGGCAGTGCTGGCACCGTGCCACACAGTGATGGAGCTGGTCAGGATGCTCTCTACAGTCCCTCTGTAGAAGGTCCACACAGTGATGGAGCTGGTCAGGATGCTCTCTACAGTCCCTCTGTAGAAGGTCCACACAGTGATGGTCAGGATGCTCTCTATAGTCCCTCTGTAGAAGAACCACACAGTGATGGAGCTGGTCAGGATGCTCTCTACAGTCCCTCTGTAGAAGGTCCACACAGTGATGGAGCTGGTCAGGATGCTCTCTACAGTCCCTCTGTAGAAGGTCCACACAGTGATGGTCAGGATGCTCTCTATAGTCCCTCTGTAGAAGAACCACACAGTGATGGTCAGGATGCTCTCTATAGTCCCTCTGTAGAAGAACCACACAGTGATGGTCAGGATGCTCTCTATAGTCCCTCTGTAGAAGAACCACACAGTGATGGAGCTGGTCAGGATGCTCTCTACAGTCCCTCTGTAGAAGGTCCACACAGTGATGGTCAGGATGCTCTCTATAGTCCCTCTGTAGAAGAACCACACAGTGATGGTCAGGATGCTCTCTATAGTCCCTCTGTAGAAGAACCACACAGTGATGGAGCTGGTCAGGATGCTCTCTATCGTCCCTCTGTAGAAGTTGCACATAACAGAGGCTGGGACTCTGGCTCTTCTCATCTGTGGAGAAAGTAGAGACTTTTCTTGACCAGTGATGTAGTGTGCATGGTCCAGGAGAGCTTCTCTGTGATGTGCACACCCAGGAGCTTAGTGCTGGTCACCCTCTCCACTGCAGCACCGAGGAGCATGCTCTTCCAAAGTCCACAACAACCTCTTTTGTCTTTTGTCTCCACATTTAGAGAGAGATTGTTCTGTGTGCACCACATGGCCAGACTGCTCACCTCTCTCCTGTATGGATGTAGCACGGATTGGCATAACTCTACATTGAAAATAACTAAGCGAGGAAACTCGATTTCATCACAATAGTGAACAAGTTTGCTGAGCAGACGACACGCAAAGGTTACTTCGCTTCGCTTGCTTTTTGATGAGACCATTGTTGTGCTGTAAGCAAACATGGTGTGTTCAGTGAGTTGGATTTGTTTGTGTTTTTTGTTTTTGGTTGTAAGCTGTGTGTGCAGGTTACAGATAATATACTGTAACGTAGTCATTGTCCATGGCACTAATGACCGCGTGTGTGTTCTTCTTTCCCTCTGGTCAAATGTGTGTGTGTTGGGATAATGTTGCTAGTTGTCATTGTGTTGCTAGTTGCTGTAGAGGTCGGCTTTAGGGGAAGTGGATGTATGCAAGAGACATTTATTTATATATAACCTCTATTTCTTCTTTCTTTGATGCACATTTTTCTTGCTTTTTGCTCCCCCCTGTGCTTTAAAGTTTACGGCTATACGGGGGGAGCGGGTATGGCTTATCTAAATGAGATGTAAATGAGCCCTATTGTCACTCCGAGCAGCAGAGAGGGGTGAGAACTGCATAGAAACAGGCCATTTTCTCCTCCTAGAATTATCTTGAGAGGTTAGCTTCAAGTGTTCACGGGTTCTCCAAATATGATCACATTTCCATATGTTACACATCTTCAGAAAGCTTAGAGACTACACTTTCAAAATCTGTCAATAGCTCAAAATGCCCCAGAACTGACTTGTGTCCCAACTTTCTGTGTCCGGTCACAAATAACGGGAAAAGATTCTGCAGATCAACAATAGACATGTTCTCTCTCTCCAGAGTTTGTTCCTGCTGCACGAGCGTCCATCTCCTCTGAGGGGGCGTCCGTCTCCTCTGGTGGGGCGTCCGTCTTCTCTGAGGGGGCGTCCGTCTTCTCTGAGGGGGCGTCCGTCTTCTCTGAGGGGGCGTCCCGGGTGCAGACGGTCCTACAGATGCTGGGGACAAACTTCAGTGTGTCCTGCTCTTTAGACAAACCCTTTGTACCAGGAAAGTTCCACCTTCTGTCTCCAACTGGAAACTACACCACCCTGCCATCTGTCAATTACTCCGCCCACTTCCTCATCCAGGACTTCAGCCACGCCCACATCGGGAACTACACCTGTGTTTACTGTGGATATTTCTACTTTCATAATTGCATTAAGAGCACAACTCTCTACGTCACTCCTGGAGGTACAGTTTTGGTTCAGAGACAAGATTGGGGGGTCCTCCCCCGAGAAGAAAAAATTCATAATTCATATGATTTCCTTCATTCTGGTGCATTTTAGATAGTAAATAATACTTTTAGCTGGTCCATTTGCTGGTGTAAAATAATACATTTTCTGGCCCCCCCTTCAAATTGGGGCCTCTCAGCAAATGCCCAGTTAACCCTCTTCATCGTTACGGCCCTGCCAAAAGGTACAATGAAACAAAGCATTGTGCATGAGGGCAGTCAGTCACATGCAGCTCTGGAACATGTTTAAAATATCCTCTGCACTGAAGTCAGCCTTCAGGTAGAGAACGCCTGACTTCATTATTTCCTGCTTTCACATTAGAAGTGAACAATATACACAGAAAGACGCTACTTAAAGGAATAGGCCACCGTTTGTACATACGTTCTATGATGTTCTTACCTTAGCTTTGACGAGTTCTTTAGGGAATGTCTGGTCTTACTCCGTGCCTTCAGTCACGTAAACACAGCGCAGACGGCGTTAGCATTTAGCCTCTCCCTCTCTCCACTATAGCACCAAAACAGGTCAAGATAGAAACTACCAAGCTCTTCCACGTTTTCTCTATTTAAATATGGTTACGTGAAGTGTTACACTACAAAGTATAATTACACAAAATTAAACAATGTGGATTTTCTAAGCGGATAAAAGGGGGAACTATATTGTAAGGCGTAATAATACCAGGAGTTGTTCGAAATCCACGCAGTAATCTTCACTTTACTGTGGGGATGCCAAACTACTCCTGGTATTATTACGCCTTACAATATAGTTCCCCCTTTTATCCGCTTAGAAAATCCACATTGTTTAATTTTGTGTAATTATACTTTGTAGTGGAACACTTCACGTAACCATATTTAAATAGGGAAAACGTGGAAGAGCTATAGAGGAGAGGGGGAGAGGCTAAATGCTAACGCCGTCTGCGCTGTGTTTACGTGATTGAAGGCACGGGGGAAGACCAGACAGGTCCTAAAGAACTCGTCAAAGCTAAGGTAAGAACATATCTCAGTATGTAAAAACGGTGGCCTATTCCTTTACATGCGCAGTTAATGACTATGTTTATGACCTAATTCAAACTATTTTCTGGTAGATAACATAATCAACAACATTAGTCTCCATGAAGCAATGAGCTCCAAACACAAAAAGTCCGACTTCTCTTCATCCTTCTGACACGCCCATATTTCCAGTCTTCTCTCACAGCAGCGCATTTCAAGACAAGCTTCCTCTGGTTGATTGCTGCGCAGTCCTGTCCCTGTTCTAGGTCATTTCAGTCAAAGTTGTAGAGATCATTTGAACTGTAGCGCACGCCAGGCAAGGGCAGAGAAAATATTTAACCCGTGGTCTTTCTAGCTTGTTTTATACTCTCTCTCATACATACATGATGTAGGAGCAGAGGAGCCGCCGACAGACACAAACATATGAAAATAAAGCATTTGTAGCCGCTCAGGATTATTTTGTGTGAGATATGATTAGTGTGGCGTGAGATGCATGTGTCTCACGGCGAAAGCATGAGAGCTGACAGCCCTGCATATGCTGAAGACCACAGCCCTTTAGCCCTCTCTTACAGAATGGGTTAGCAACAGCTCGCTCCAGCCTACTCACCGACTACGCAAATAGTCTGTGCTACCGCCGGCTTTTTAAACAAATGTGTAGGATTTAGAGTCAGATTACTGCACAATAAACTCAAAGTCATGAAAGAGTCTGATAAGCGTCTCCTGTGTTTGCAGCTCCACTTTCGCATAAGCTGAGCAGAGGCACCGTCTATGTCGTCATCCTGACACTCTGGGCCGTCGCCATGTCCCTCTGCTACAAGGTACTAAACCAGGACTAAACCAGGACTAAACCAGGACTAAACCAGGACCACACCAGGACCAAACCAGGACCAAACCAGGACCAAACCAGGACTAAACCAGGACTAAACCAGGACTAAACCAGGTTCAAACCAGGACTAAACCAGGACTAAACCAGGACCAAACCAGGACTAAACCAGGACTAAACCAGGACCAAACCAGGACTAAACCAGGACTAAACCAGGACCACACCAGGTCTAACCCTCTCGTGTGTTCTGTGACAGAGATGTCGGCGTCAGAGGAAACCGATCAGACGAAGTCACCGTGTGACGTTTTCAGCTGAAAACGACGAGGTCCAGATGATAACTCTTTAAAAACCTTCACCACCAAAGAAAGAATTGGGGTTTATACGATTGATTGAGCTAATAATCGGTAATAAATGACAAATACGTTTTCTGCATCTTCACATTAATAATTATGTCATGGTCAGTTCTAGCAACATTGTGCCTTAACAATCCAGGCTGAAAACAGTTCTTTTTGCCCGTGAATATGACTGAAAGTATTTTATCTACATTCTTTTACTGTAATTGATGAATTTTATGTTGATGCTTTTATGGATTTGATCTGTTTTCTTGTAATTTTATGCAACTGTGAAGCACTTTAAATTGCCTTGTGTATGAATTGTGCTCTACAAATAAACATGCCTTGCCTTAAACTTTTTTTATTCAAATGTTTTGAAAGGTTTTATAATCACGTGCTGTTTTTTAAATCGCCAAAGGGTATTTTATTTCTTTTTGTCCAGCATAATTGTCAGTTCTTGTTCCAGTGTCGGCTCAGTTTGTCTGCTGTCCACATACATACTGTCTAAAAACATCTGAAGAACTGGTGCATTACACAACAGTCATGAACCCCGGCCTGTGTATGTTTCATATCTTTGTATTTGTATTTATCTGTATAGTGTAGTGACTGTGTCCTACTTTGTATTTTATTGCACTGACCTTGAATGTTTTATTGTCTTTGGGAGACTATTTACATCTGTCCAGGGACTCCGGATGAAAAATAGCCTCTTGGCAAATTCCGGTGCATTTACCGAAATGTTAATTAATGTACAGTGTCCCTGTGAACTGAATAAATAAATAATAAATTGACTACAAATATCTGATACTTGTTTTAGCTCTCACCGCTTTAAAAACACAACTTTCACCAACTAAGCCTCAGTGAATATGGACATGCCGTATGTCATTTTGAAGATAAGAACCTGGAGAATACAATTAGAGTTAGTTAATCAATGCTAGGACAGAAAATATGATTGGATCACCTAAAGTAATAAGCGAAAATCAGCCATGAAATAGCTGATCCAAATATAGGAAATGATCACTTTATGTGTTGTTTATATTATTGAATATCTAAATAAGCTAGAAGGTCCCGGGTTCGACTCCCACCTGGACGGGGCCTTTTTGTGTGGAGTTTGCATGTTCTCCTCGTGTCTGTGTAGGTTTCCTCCGGGTACTCCGGTTTCCCCTACCACTAAAAACATGTACAATAGATTCCCCTCTAGGGCCAGGACTCCCCTGAAAAAATAGATTCTTAATCTGAGTGGGACTATCCTGGTTAAATAAAGGTATATAAAATAAAATAAAATAAAATAAATATACCCAGGGATATTTAGTGAAGGAAAGTCCAGTAATTCTTGTCAACTGTTTATCCATTACACTTTATTAAAGCAGTACTAAGTAAAGTGTTTACCTTAATAAATCCTTCCCGTAGTCCCTCTGGGGGTAATACAAGTGTTTATGGGATGATTGGAGGGTCTTTCATCTCCCCCTGGTGTCTCTGGCCAGAAAACCATGTTTGCAACTTGACTGCCATCGGACCGGAGCCACCAATACACACTAATGGAATCATGAAGAAGAAGTTAACATGCTAGCAGGCAAAGCTAACTGCGGGCTAACGTCACTTTAAACAGTATTTACAGCCAAGTTTGAGTGAAAAATATTATTTCCATTGTATATTTGGATGTACAATATCCTACTGTCCCTTCCCCTTTCCTGTCAGCGTAGTATTTACTCTCCAAGACAATTAATAAGTTAAAAAAATCGTAACTCGCAATGACACCTGCAGTTGCACTTATGGCCTCTAGGGGCAAGAGTTACTTAGTACTGCTTTAAAGCAGTACTAAGTAACTTGTTTATCTTAATAAATCCTTCCCGCAGTCCCTCTGGGGGTAATACAAGTGTTAATGGGATGATTGGGGGGTCTTTCATCTCCCCCTTCATCTCTGGCCAATTGCAACTTCACTGCCTCTGGGTCAGAGGCCCCAACACACACTAATAGAATCACAAAGAAGAAGCTAGCAGGCTAATATTATAGTGTAAAGACCAGACAGGTACACATCAACTCGTCTAAGCTCAGGTAAGAACATACCTCAGTATGGAAAAACTGGGACACAATGGAGGTTTGCGCAGGAGCCACATTGCGACTTGTTTCCCCTGACATTAAGATGACTTTTTTCCCCCCTGTGTGGAACTTTTCTGTGCTCAAAGTGTGTTCATCACGGTGCCATCTGTTAGCATTCCGATAGATGAAAACAAAAGCTTGTGACGAGCCCAGTCTCTCACTCCTTACCGTCTATTCTGTATTTTCAGCTTTAAAAGTGTGAATTATCAACGCTGATGTGCCCAAATGAAGGTTTTAATGAAGCCTGATATCACTCTGAGCTCAGTCTGACGACATTTCTGACATCTCTCTCTCCTCCCCCTCTTTCTTTCTTTCTTTCTTTCTTCCTTTCCCTCTCGTGTAAATGCCTCGGCTCTTAAACACGCTCGGCCTCACACCTGCCCAGCGCTGCAGCTGTGGCTGAGCCTGCGCTGATGGAGGAGGTCAGAGGTCGCCGCAGTTTAATCCCCGGGGCTGTTTGAGCCAACGGAGAAACGCAGCACAACTCTAGAGCGGACTGAGCAGCCGCTGTGTGTGGAGAATGTGGACGCCATCTTGTGACAGTGAGCCCTGTAGTGTAGTGTAGTGAACTGTGTGTCAGCTGCTTCAAAATGGAATATGGTCACCGTCGCTAAAGAAACATTACTTAAAAATAGATTTACTCAAGTGAAAATACTTCTTATGTTGAAAAAAGATCTCTAATTGACCTTACTCTGAGTAATTATGACTTGCTAAGTACAAAAAATGACTGAAAGGGACCATCATTTGAGTCACTGTAGCCTCTTAGGCCCTGATGTGGCTCCAGCTATGGTTTGGGAAGGTGGACTCAAGGGGGACACAAGAGGGGGGGGGGGGTCGGCCCTGTCTGACGCCCCATTAGTCCGAAAATGTCCCATTGTGTAGGAGTTGAAAAGTAAAGTTAGGTTCAGGCAAGAGTCCGCTGACCTTAAAGGGTCTAGATGCAAGTTGGTAATTTTTATACTCACTACCGCCCCCTCAGGTCTTACACGTAACTGCAGTTTCTATATTAAGCTCATGCATGACAGCACTTTGGACCCGAATGATCAACTTCTTAAGGATTTTAGAGGCATTTGTGGTGAACAGGCCTGAGCTCATTCTACACATTAGGACATGGCTGGAACAATTTGAACATGTTTAAACTCCGTATTGTCCCTTTAAGGTTAGGGACAGTGGTTGTGTATGGCTCTCCAATCCACAACACAACTGGGTTAGAGAGATTTCAGACTTTAGGTCAGACAGTGTGGCTTTTTTTTCCTCCAAGAAAAGGCTGAGGCATCATTGCTCTTCAGTCGACAGGTGAAGAAGGAAGTCATGGAGATTCTGCTTTAGATAGAACTTTATACTAGGGATAATGAAATTTGAGGTCACGATTATCTTGGCCAAAATCATTGTGATTAACGATATTATCTTGATATTTGCCTATGGTTTAAATCAGATAAACTGCAATGATGGGGATTAGGCAGTGATTAAATATTCCTCTTCATTGTCTGCTGTGAATGTCACATTGAGTGAGACACAAAGTAAGTATTTAAAGGCACACTGTGTAACATATTGGACTGTACTGTTGTCATCAAGACAAAACATGCAGCTCATGAGCAGCTCCACACAGAAAATGCTGTTTCTGCAGTGGAGAATCAAAGAATGAACTCACCTACTGAAATGTTAAATACTGCAGACTTTAGTCACATCTCCATGGAGACGTACCCACTCCCGGTGAAGTGTTTATTATTATCTTCCAGCACGATAATCAAAAAAAGTGGAAGAGAGTCAACTCACAGTGACTCAGAGTGAAGATGAAAGAAATGTCCTGTATCAATGTTTCAAATCAAAAGAGACTGAAGGCCAACGGGCTCGCTCGTTCCCAGACTCTCTCGATCTCGGCTCATCTCTACGGCCCGTCGCTAACGCAGACCAGCCGGGCCACAGCTGAGGGGCATTAAGCACTGCACCAGCCGAGGTCGGAGGTCGGAGGTGAGGCGCGGGGGTCAGAAGGGGGGGGGGGTGGTTGTGCCTCGTCCTGATGAGGTCTTCACCGGGATGGAGGGGAGCTGCTTCGGCAGGTGGAGGGTTAACAGGGGTCAGCGATGCGACTTTAGGTGAGTTATACACTCTGTTCCAGGGAAAAGGAATCGGGTAAAAGTCCGATTAACAACGAGAAAACACTCACTGCTGTGAACCCGTAGATAAGACTGATCTGAGCCTCATTTGAAAGCTAAGGCCTACAAAACTAACTAGCTAACCGTTTTGTCTCTTGTGGCTTTCTAGTTGATTTTCTGTTGCTTTTTCATCACTCTTCACACATGTTTTTCTTGCTCTTTTTCCACATTTTTGTCTTGTTCTTGCTTTTTTAATCACTTTTTTTCCGGGTTTCCTTATTTGATCATGTAAACAAGGGATTTGAGTTTCCCCAATAACAAGAAGGCAGAATCCACAACACATCAATATAAAATGTAATGAATGACGGTAAAAGCAAAGAGTGCACTTTCATGGGTGAAAAGAACTGGTTTAGGCCTCTTTAAAGGGATATTTCAGGATTTTTGACATAGGGCCTCAATTATGTGTTGATGGAGATTCTGGAGATATTTTTTTGTAATATATGCTGTTCTTATATTCGAAGAGTTTCGTGGCGCTAGGCTAGTGCAAGGCTAGTGCATTTCTATGGTAACAGCTAGCCTGCATTAAAAACAGTGTGACCCGCTCCACAGTGCACCTGAGGCAAATCACTTATAACACCAGACTAACCATATAAATGTCTGTGTCCATAGAGTCATTTTAACCATTTTGCATTTAAAATACCTTATATTTGAGAAGCATCAGCTTCATGGTTGTATAAGCTACGCAGCGGCGGAGTGATCTACTAGAAAATAGTCCCTCAAAATGCAATCATCATGATGCAAGGTCAGTTATATTCCAAACATTACTCTATGGACACAGACATTTATATGGTCAGTCTGGTGTTATAAGTGATTTGCCTCAGGTGCTCTGTGGAGCGGGTCAGACTGTTTTTAATGCAGGCTAGCTGATACCATAGAAATGCGCTAGCCTTGCACTAGCCTAGCGCCACGAAACTCTTCAAATATAAGAACTGCATGAATTAAAAATAAAAATATCTACAGAAGTTAGCAACACTCTGGATAGCTAGGAAATGAGGCCCTATGTCGAAAATCCTGAAATATCCCTTTAAGAACCAGTTTTGTTCCTTAAGTTAGGACTTCGATCAAGGCCTGGTGGGACTTGGAAGGTCATATACTTTATGATGTGGTACTTCGTGTGAAACGTTTAGGAACCACTGCAGTAAAATGTTCAAATCAAGCTTTTCTTCTTTTTGTCAGGTGATCAGGCCAAACAGAATCGCCTGAAGGCTGATGAAAAATGTTAATATGTATTTGACCCTTATTTAACCAGGAAAGTCCCTTTTCTTTCAGTGAGTCCTTGAGCCCAGAGCCATTTAAATTTGATTGACTTATTTTGATCCACAAGCTGCTGCACTGAGAACTGTGTAAAGCTGTAAACTGACTGTCCTTATGTTATATACATTTTAAGCGACCAATGGGCTAAGCTGAGTTTGCTACAGCGAAACAAGCAGCAAGAACTGCATTGAAAAAGGGAAGCAATGTTGTTTCTTCACCACTTCCAAGAGTCAAAGGTAAATCTGTCAAACTCACTGTACGTTATAAACGCGCCTTTACGGGAAGACATAATTCCTGTGTAAACGGGAGGACAGCCCAGGCCCCTCCTGGCGGATCCGGGGTCTGTACGGGCCGGTCTCTGTCTGTGCGAGACCAAACGCTGACCGTCCCGCTGCGATGAGTCCAACTTCCTCCTCTGTCTCTGCTCGTTTCCCTCTGAAGACTCCGCTGTCCCGAACACAGACTCTGACATTTACAAGCTCTGGACGCGTCCCCGCATTCTTCAGGAGAGATGTTTGGGGGGAAAAACGAGAACAAATAGGGAGGATGTTCTTTTCGTCTTCCCCCTTCGACCACCACCAACAACTCACCCAGAACTGGCTTCGTGCAGTCTGTGTGTTGTTGGCGAGGCTTTGAATGTGTTTGGAAAGTTGGGAAATTCCAGAAGTGAACGAAGTCAGTTTGAATCGATACGGCAGCACAGTTCCTGATTTAGAGCTTTGAGAAATAACCAATCCCTTTATCTTAAGAAACGGATGTCAGCAGGAGTCCACAAAATACTTAAATTAAATGTATCTGCTTTCAGTATCGTGTCAAAGGCATTTCTAATGATTCAGGAACCAGCAGTTTATACAATGCTCCCTGACACCGCAGGAAAACATTTTCATATTTGTGAATATCTTTTTATCTGTAAAACGTAGAGACAAAGGTCCAGTGAATCTGGAGATGTGTTTGCCATGTCTGTACGGGTAGACTGAGCTGCCATCGAGGAGTCTCTCGACTGGTTTTTCGTTGCGTCATCAAGCAGCTTGATCAGCTCAGTCTACCTGAAAGAGCATGTTCCAAAAAAAGTTAAAAAGGCAGGAAACTTTGCAAGTCTGTCGACTGTCAATCAAACCCCAAAGCTTGCTAGCCCTGACCAAATGAAGAAAAAATAAGTGATGAATGTCTTAATAGTATATCTAATTTGTAATTTCTTTATATAATGTGACAAAGTCACCGGTTCTGTTCATTACCTTTATGGACAGAATTTCTAGGCGCAGCCAGGGGCCGGAGGGTGTTCGGTGTGGGAGCCTCAGGATCTCATCTCTGCTGTTTGCAGACAATGTTGTTCTGTTGGCTTCAACAAATCAGGACCTTCAGCTGCTCTGAGGCGGTTTGCAGCCGAGTCTGAAGCGGCCGGGATGAGGATCAGCACCTCCAAATCTGAGGCCATGGTTCTCCTTCCCCTCTACAGGTCGGTGGGGAGTCCTTGTCTCAAGTGGAGGAGTTCAAGTATCTCGGGGTCTTGTTCACAAGCGAGAGACGGATGGAGCGTGAGATCGACAGACGGATCGGTGCGGCGTCAGCAGTGATGCGGTCACTGTATCGGTCTGTCGTGGTGAAGAGGGAGCTGAGCCGAGGAGCAAACCTCTCGATTTACCGATCGATCTACGTTCCCACCCTCACCTATGGTCATGAGATTTGGGAAATGACCGAAAGGACCAGATCGCGAATACAAGCGGCCGAAATGAGTTTCCTTCGCAGGGTGGCTGGGCGCACCCTTCGAGATCGGGTGAGGAGCTCAGTTACCCGGGAGGAGTTCGGAGTAGAGTCACTGCTCCTTCACGTCGAAAGGAGCCAGCTGAGGTGGCTCGGGCATCTGTTCCGGATGCCTCCTGGTCGCCTCCCGCGGGTGGTGTTCCAGGCATGTCGTAGTGGGAGGGGTCTTGTTGAAGGCCCAGGACACGCTGGTGGGACTATGTGTCTGAGCTGGCCTGGTGTCGCCTCGGGGTCCCCCCAGAACAGCTGGAGGAGGTGTGTGTGGATCGGGACGTTTGGGCATCTCTGCTGAGACTGCTGCCCCCGCGACCCGGCCCCGGATAACGCGTAAGAAAATGGATGGATGGATGGATGGATGGATTTACCCTATGTACAGTTGATTTGCTTATATTGGTATTGTTGAGGTGTAACTGTAATTTCCCACCCAAAAAGGGCCTTAAACACATCTGGTGATAATTCTGTCAGCATAACTGACAGAATTATCAGCCAATCAAAATTCGACAAACAATGACAGTGCGCCCCCAGGCCCTGCTGCGTCTCAGTAGCGCCCCCTTCGTTTCCTCGCCTGGGAAAACCGCTAATGTAACTGCGCATGGGCAAGACGGTCCAAAACATCAGAACAAGTGCAGCTCAACTCAACGGGATAAACAAAACATTTCTGTTGTGAAATGTCCGAACGAGGAAAAATGAAGTGGATTTATTAATTGCGGATATTTGGCACCGCTTCCTCATGAGGAGCTTCGATCGCAAAGCAGTACGAAGCAACTCTTGCCCCTAGAGGCCATAAGCGCAACTGCAGATGTCGTAGCAAGTTATGATTTTTTAACTTATTAATTGTCTTGGAGAGTAAATACTACGCTGACAGTAAAGACAAAGGGACAGAGGGATATTGTTCATCCAGTTACACAATGTCAATAATTTTTTTCACTCAAACTTGGCTGTAAATACTGTTTAAAGTGACGTTAGCCCACAGTTAGCTTTGCCCGCTAGCATGTTAGCTTCTTCTTCGTGATTCTATTAGTGTGTATTGGTTGATCCGGTCCGGTGGTAGTCAAGTTGCAAACATGGTTTTCTGGCCAGAGACACCAGGGGGAGATGAGAGACCCTCCAATCATCCCATAAACACTTGTATTACCCCCACAGGGACAACGGGAAGGATTTATTAAGGTAAACACGTTATTTAGTACTGCTTTAAGAGACATCACATCACCCACATTGCAACACGGAGGGCCTCGGGGTTTCAGAAAACAACCTGCCGACCCCTCGTGCGACCGACCCGCTTGGGGCAGCCCTGGCATCGGCGGAGCTGCGTGGGGGCTTGAGTTTCCCGGCGCTGCAGCGGGGGCTCGTTTCGGTTCTGGCCCGGGTCTGGAGGCGCGGCGTGAAAGCGCTAATGTGACGATGACGCCGTTTCCAGAGAGAGCCGCTCCGTGCGAATCTCCGTCCGCGTCCTCCGCTGCCGCTCCGCATTTGTCGAGGGAAAAACAGGTGCCGCCAGAAGCTCCCAGTGACGCAGGAGCCGTGGGGAAATATCCCACATTTGTGATGAACCCGTTGGTGCCGGGGGCTCCAGCGCGAGAGGTTTCATTCTCACAAGGATTCATTTCTACCACCTGCGTTTGGGAAGATGCATTGTCTGATTGAGTTGAATCAGTCGTGTGAATCTGTGGCGCATTTTAAAGTAATTTCTTGGGAAATAAGGACATTGCTCGACTATTATTAATGAAATGCTTTAAAATCTCGGCTCCAGTAACGGCCTTAATGTCTTGTGTCTTGACGGACAGCCAATCAGATCCTCCGGCTCAGTGGTGGTGACATGTTTTGGGGGGTCCCTCTTGACTTTTTTGTTCCATAACCCTCAGGATCGTCTAAGAAAATGCGTCCCACTTGCGAGAGGCCCCCAACCAGAACACGGTCACTCTGAACAATATTATTATTATTTTGCTTTTGCATTAACCCTCGTGTCGCCTTCGTGGGTCATTTTGACCCGCTGGTATGCTCCGGGCATTTGGATGTAAGGTGACACAAGGGGGCGCCCTTCCAACCTTCTCAGTGTAAATGTGAGTTGACTTTCTTCAGAGTGAGACTTTCGGTCAGACACCATGAGTGACAGAAACATGACGCTAAATACAGTGAGCTCTTTGTTTCCAGTAAAAAGTCAGAGGCCTCATTGCTCTTCAGTCACAGACTGAGAAGTGAAGAAGGAAGTCATGGAGCTTCTGCTTTAGACAGAACTTCAGACTTCTGCTGCATGTTCCGGTCATATCAAATGCTGTAAAGCACTTTGTGATACCTTTTGGTATGAAAAGTGCTTTATAAATAAAGATTGATTGATTTATCGTATTTTGAAACTCAAATCTGTAGTAAAAACATAATATATGGAAAATAAGTACAATTACAAAAATGCTGTATCTAATAAAAAAAATAGTATTTTTTATTTTTTTTATTTACTCTCATTCTAAAAAAGAAAACCCAAACAAACCCTACCCATTAGTATCTGCTGTAAAGTCATGTTTGTCCCAGTTCCTCTGAGTCATGGTGTAGCAGGACTGATGTGGACAGATGTTACAGAATAAGCTCATGAGGTTCATTTCTTCAACAGTTACTATAGTAACTATTTTCTCCAAAGTAAAAGTAGATCTACCACAGTCCTGTCCACATCTGTCATGGTCCACCATGACCCACCACGACTCAGAGGAACTGGGACACACATGACCTACAGCAGATACAAATGGGTAGGGTTTTGTTTGTTTGTTTGTTTGTTTGTTTGTTTGTTTGTTTGTTTGTTTGTTTGTTTGTTTGTTTGTTTGTTTGTTTGTTTGTTTGTTTGTTTGTTTGTTTGTTTGTTTGGTTTTTTTATAATCAAAGTAAATAAAACTATTTTTTGATTAGATACATGATTTTCAAATATTTTTCTTTTTGTAATTGTAATAATTATTTCCATATATTATGTTTTTACTACAGATTTGACTTTCAGAATATGATCAGTTAATCTTTATATATAAAGCGCTTTGCATACCGAAGGGTATCACAAAGTGCTTTACAGATTACAACATTTGACATGACATAATATGACTCTTACATGCAGCAGAAGTCTGAAGTTCTGTCTAAAGCAGAAGCTCCATGAGTTCCTTCTTCACTTCTCAGTCTGTGACTGAAGAGCAATGAGGCCTCAGCCTTTTTACTGTAAACAAAGAGCTCACTGTATTTAGCGTCATGTCACTGTCACTCATGGTGTCTGACCGAAAGTCTTAACTCTGTAGAAAGTCAACTCACATTTACACTGAAAAGGTTGGAAGGGCGCCCCCTTGTGTCACCTTGCATCCAAATGCCCGGAACATGACAGCGGGTCAAAAAGACCCGCGAAGGCGACACGAGGGATCAGGACATCATGACAACAAGAACACGTGACAGAAACATTTTTGAACAGATTTGGCCTTTAAACCTGTTCCCTGCTGACCCCCCTGATCAGGGGGCTAGGGTTAGGGTGAGTTAAAGGGATATTTCAGGATTTTTGACATAGGGCCTCATTTCCTAGTTATCCAGAGTGTTGCTGATTTCTGGAGATATTTTTTTTTTGTAATTCATACAGTTCTTATATTTGAAGAGTTACGTGGCACTAGGCTAGTGCAAGGCTAGCGCATTTCTATGGTATCAGCTAGCCTGCATTAAAAACAGTGTGACCCGCTCCACAGTGCACCTGAGGCAAATCACTTATAACACCAGACTAACCATATAAATGTCTGTGTCCATAGAGTAATTTTTTAGAATATAACTGACCTTGCATCACATGAATGATCGTATTTTGAGGGACTATTTTCTAGCAGATCACTCCGCCAATGCGTAGCTTATACAACTTATATCAAACATAAGTTATTTTAAATGCAAAACGGTTAAAATTATTCTATGGACACACACATTTATATGGTTAGTCTGGTGTTATAAGTGACTGTGGAGCGGGTCAGACTGTTTTTAATGCAGGCTAGCTGATACCATAGAAATGCACTAGCCTTGCATTAGCCTAGCGCCACGAAACTCTCCAAATATAAGAACTGCATGAATTACAAAAAAAATATCTCCAGAAATCAGCAACACTCTGGATAACTAGACATGAGGCCCTACGTCAACAATCCTGAAATATCCCTTTAAACTTTTGATCAGCTGTTAAACAAACTATTTAAGTTTAATTATTGTTTTTGGTCATTTCTTCTTGCTGCACATTGAAGTTCTACTTGGGACCTCGCTACGATCCAACCATGCCACCATTTTTCAACTGGTCCGAAACGTTTTGATCGGGACTGTAACTGAATGAAGTCATAACTCCAGAACCAGTGCTGTAACACGGTCAGGACCTTCTAAAAGGGCTGATTTAGCATGAAAGTCTCCTTTAAGCCCCGCTCCACACGAAGAGCCCGCGTCCCTCTCCTCCAAACACATGAGTGAGTCTCTCCGTTTTGAACCAGTCAGTGGGACGTCAGCGGAGAGCGACTGTGGCAGCTCCGCTCAGATTGGTTTCAGACCCTTTCAGAAACACTGGGCTGTGGTCCGTCTGCACACTGTCTGGACCCGCCCAAAGTCCGAGTCCCAGAACCCCCCCCCCCCCCCCCCCCCCCCCAAATCCCGATCCTGCACCAGACCTGAACCATGGACCTGTCCGTCAAAACCCCTCCCTTCGCAAGTATGCAGCCATTAAAGCGCTTTTATGAAAACCCCATTCCTGCAGGAGCGAGCGGGGACTGGGGCACTTTGTAGTCTGACTTCAGCAGACGCGCTCGCACAGATGGGCCAACGCAAACACCGATTAATAAAAGGCTACTGTGTTTGAGCATAAATACTTCACATGGGACTAATGGACGGCGCTGTGTTCTGCAGCGAAACCCACCCAGACGCAGCAGAACATGCAAACGCCGCACAGAAAGGGCCCTGTGCGGCTTTGGGACGCGGCCTGAAGAAAGTCCCAGCTGGATTCCCTCGTCGGCCTGAAACATACGGAACAATCAGCCCAGATTATTCCAATAACGGAGCAAAGAAAAGACAGATATTGACACTATTTAACACAATTATGCATCGAAGAACAGTGTTTATTGTGAAAGAAAGGGTCAAATTGCAAAGTAAACATATTAAATCCATATTATTAAAGGAACAGGCCACCGTTTTTCCATACTGAGATATGTTCTGAGCTTATAGACGAGTTCATGTGTACCTGTCTGGTCTTCACGCGTGTCCTCAGTCACGTAAACACAGCGCAGACGGCGTTAGCATTTAGCCTCTCCTCCTCTATAGCTCCAAACGAGGTGAAGAGAGAAGCTACCAAGCTCTTCCACATTTTCACTGTTAATTACACAAAATTAAACAATGTGGATTTTCTAAGCGGGTAAAAGGGGGAACTATATTATGAGGCGTAATAATACCAGGAGTAGTTTGAAATCAGCGCAGTAACTTTACTGTGTGGACGCCGTACTACTCCTGGTGTTATTACGCCTTACAATATAGTTCCCCTTTTTATCCGCTTAGAAAATCCACATTTGTGGAAATACACTTTGTCATTTAACACTTCACGTAACCATATTTATATAGAGAAAACGTGGAAGAGCTTGGTTGCTTCTATCTTCATCTCGGCTAAATGCGAACGCCGTCTGTGCTGTGTTTACGTGACTGAGGACACGCGTGAAGACCAGACAGGTACACATGAACTCGTCTAAGCTCAGGTAAGAACATATTTCAGTATGTAAAAACGGTGGCTATTCCTTTAAAACTGATTTTCAATCAGTCGTTTTGGCGGCCTGAAAGGTTTGGGAATCCTTTGTAAATCAAGCCCTAATTGTCGTAATAATATCGTTTGGAACTGTTTTTTTCATGTTTCTTCACAAGTTTCCAGAGCTAATTTGTAAAAAAAAACAAAAAACAACAACAACAAAAAACAACATAAAGATCGAGTACAGAAGAATTATTTAATGATGTGATGACATATATGTTCTTACCTGAGCTTAGATGAGTTGATTCGTACCTGTCTGGTCTTTGGCCCGAACTTCACCCACGCTTGGAGCCCTAGGAATACATTGGGAGAGATCAAATGTTAACAACATCTTTGGTCGTTTTGCATGACTGAGGGCACACACAAAGACCAGACAGGTACAGATCAACTCGTCTAAGCTCAGGTAAGAACATATCTCAGTATGGATAAACGGTGGCCTGTCCCTTTAAACTTTTGATCGGGCCTGTGTAAGTCATTCTGCTCAGTTGGTTATTTCTTCTACTTCTGAAGCGATTGTGTTGTTGAACATGATTCAGTGTCAAATGGTATTTTCCTCTCATGATTGTTGTGTGGAGTTTGCATGTTCTCCCCGTGCAGGGTTGCCAGGTCTCAAACCCGCCCTAAATATCTGAAAACAATACATAAACAATATATTTTTACTTTTCTGACATTGAATTTGATGCGTTTTGACTGGAAACACAATATGTTAGTGAAATTAAGTCAAATAGTAGAAGTAGTGCTTTGTTGTCATTGTACAAGTGTACAACGAAATAGTGTTCAGGTGTCAGTCCTGAACTGTCCCACTGTGTCAACCTGACCCGCATGACCTCGGGGTAGCTGCCCCTGTCTCCTCTGATCCTCTGAAACGTTTGTCTCTGTTTCAGAGCATGGTGTCCTGCACTGGTCAGCTCATCCTCCTTCCTCTTCCTCCTGCACAGCTCCCTCCGCTCCGCTTTTGTTTCCTGTGGCTCCTCTTGTGACGCCTCCTCTGAGATGCAAGTGTGGGGGCTCCTGGTGCCTCTTCAGTGTCTCAGAAGAACAAATGTGTAGGTCTCAAATGGGTTTAGCTGATAAGCTAGCACCAGGATGAATGATGTGTGTGAGTGAATGTATGGTGGTGGTCAGAGGGTCCGTTGGCGCAGACGTGTGTAGTCGCGGAAACGTAGTTCACCACCACCGAGTGTGGAGTGAATGTACAATTGTCTCATGTAAAGCGCTTTGTGACTATATGTCTGTGAAAGGCGCTATATAAATAAAGATCTTCTTCTTCTTCTTCTTCTTCTTTGTTTACCTTTAAAAAACTGCTTCTTCAGGACCATTTTGGACTCTCAAAGTAAACAAATCCACCAAACCTCCACAAAAACACGGCAAGGACAAAACAATGTGGAACAGAAACCACAGTGCAGTTCACAGAAAAAGGTTAAAAAAAAATGGAGCCGGGAGAGAGGGAGATCGCTTCCTGTTTTCACATCGCCATGACTGACAAAACAGCAATCTACACTATCCAGACAAACGCTATTAAAACATTAAAAATCTGTTTTACTGTTTTGCACCTTAAATTATTATAAGGGGGCCCTGAGTTGTTGGTGATATTTGAGGTCGCGGCCTGAAAGGGTTGGGAACCCCTGGGCAAGAGCACAATGAATGAAATATGCATTACTTTGTGAAGTTTGAGGGTCTCATCTCGAGTCAAGGCCGGGCCCGAGACACTTTCATGTGATGAGAACTTCCTAGATCTCAGTGTATCTAAAATTAAGGAGCTACTCACTGGCGCCGCAAGGATGCGTGTGGAACGAGCACATTTCCCAATCAAAATGTGGCCATTATTGACTCAGTACTTGGGCACTACTGTATGTCTGACTTCAAAAGTGCTGTGCTATAGGTGAAAAATAAAATAACTGACACGAGTTAAAGCCAATCAACCCACAGCTTTCTGAAATAAAGGTGTCTTCTAAACTTGACTTGACTTAGATTAAATGGCATTAATAATGTACCTGCCTTAAGGGGGCGGGCCTTACAGTCTCTGGGGCAAACGCCGACACAAATCAAGCGCGTGCACACGGCCTGTCTGAGCTGCACACGCGCTGATGTTCCCGACCCCTGCCCTCTGTTGATTTTGCCTGATGCGGCTGTAAAACCCCGGAGCAGGTGACGGGGGGGTTGGAGGGGGGTTGGAGGGGGGGTGCTGACTCGGACGGAGGCATAACTCGGCTCAAACACTCTTTTAGTTTGTGCTGAGGAGGAGAGAGAGTGCATCCACCTGCGCAGGGACGGGTCACCAACCGCCGCCACCTTTCACCTCCGCCCCCGCCCGACCCCCCCGACCCGGCCGACCCCGCTCTCATCTGTCACAGCGCTGTTTGGTCAGGTGGGAGTGCGGCCGCGACACATGCCGGAGCAGGAGGAGTGTCGTGAACCAACAGGAGCTGATAATAAACGGCTGCTTAGTGCTCGTGCTTCACAGGTGGAAGGTCCCGGGTTCGATTCCAGGCCGGACGGGGCCTTTCCGTGTGGAGTTTACATGTTCTCCCCGTGTCTGCGTAGGTTTCTCCCGCCACTAACAACATGTGCATTAGGCTCATAGTGTGTATGTGAGACTGGTCAGAGGGACAGATCCAGACTCACCGCAGGACCAGCGACTGGAAAGAATTGGCATCAACTTGTTTTCCAAAGCAGAACATTCGTGAGCAAACAGGAAGTGGAGTAAACCAACGTGATTGCACAGATCGGTTTGAGTTTGGCAGCAGCGGCTACAAAAGTCAGTCTCCCCGCGGGGCAGCTGTGGCTACCAAAGTATCTTACTACCTCAGAGTATGGAGTGAATGTAAACAGTCTCATGTAAAGAACTTTGTGACCATGTTTGTCAAATGTACAATCAGGCGCAGCCAAGGCCGGATTTATGCAGGGGCTTACAGGGGCTAAGCCCAGGGGCCCAGCAGGTTGAAGGGCCCCTAGGCATACGGTGGAAAATAGGTGCTCTGTGTGGGCTGTAAACTCGTTCCTTCTCTCTTTGCAGACTTCCTCAAATTTATCAGATGATTTTATACCCGTGAATAAACCAGGTCTAAACCAGGACTAAGCCAGGACTAAACCAAGACTAAAACGAGACTAAACCAGGACTACACCAGGTTTAAACCAGTTCTAAACAAGGTCTGAGCCATTTTCATTGAGTTGACACTGGGGGAAAAAATGTTCCTATTGGTCTGATAAAATGCAGGAAAATGCACCAAAATGCATCATTAAAAAAAGAAAAAACTCTCTGTATGAGGACCCCCCCAAATTCACAATTTTTTTTAAAACTAGTACTAGAACGAGAAGTTGCTTCTGCATGTTTAAATGGAAAAAAAAAACACATTAATTTATCCTTTCATTGTAGAGAGAGAGAAATCCGATAGACATACAGTATGGGGGGCCCTGAAAAAACTTTAGCCCCGGGGCCCATGTTACTTAAATCCGGCCCTGGGCGCAGCATATTTTATTTTTCAGCCCCTCTCTTGATAAAAGACCCCCCTGCATGTGTCAAAATGGCCAAAATTGCTTTAAATGTATGGTTTCATTTTGTTGACTTTGTTGAGAGATTATTTTCAGACGGGATTTGTTTTTTAATAAGCTGATTGTTTATGCAAAAACCTGATTTTTGTTGTTTAAAGCCCAATAGATCGGTCCATGTCGGCTTGGCCGTGTAAATAAAGGCCTTGTAAGTACTTCCTCTTCCTGCTCACATTTGTTTGGAGTGTCGGGGTTTACCGTTTGCTAATCAGCCCAGATATTATATTGGAAAAATCTGTCTGAAAACCCGTCAAAAATAATTATTAAAGGGATATTTCAGGATTTTTGACATAAGGCCTCATTTCCTAGTTATCCAGAGTGTTGCTGATTTCTGGAGATATTTTTTTTGTAATTCATGCAGTTCTTATATTTGAAGAGATTAGTGGCGCTTGGCTAGTCTTAGGCTAGTGCATGTCTATGGTATCAGCTAGCCTGCATTAAAAACAGTGTGACCCGCTCCACAGTGCACCTGAGGCAAATCACTTATAACACCAGACTAACCATATAAATGTCTGTGTTAATAGAATAATTTTAACCATTTTGCATTTAAAAGACCTTATATTTGAGCAGCATCAGCTTCGTGGTTGTATAAGCAAACAAAGCGGCGGAGTGATCTGCTAGAAAATAGTCCCTCAAAATGTGGTTATTCATGTGATGCAGGTCAGTTATATTTGAAAAATGATTCTATTAACACAGACATTTATATGGTTAGTCTGACATTATAAGTGATTTGCCTCAGGTGCACTGTGGAGCGGGTCAGACTGTTTTTAATGCAGGCTAGCTGATACCATAGACATGCACTAGCCTAAGACTAGCCAAGCGCCACTAAGCTCTTCATACATTAGAACTGCATGAATTTAAGAAAAAAATATCTCCAGAAATCAGTCTGGATAACTAGGAAATGAGGCCCTATGTCAAAAATCCTGAAATATCCCTTTAAGTCCGAGAGTAGAACATTGGAGTCTGTAGGAGCTAAAGTGGAGATGTTTTTGCGAGAGTGGAATGAAAACCTCAGCCTTAGTTGTGTTCACCGTGTTGAAGAATCCTTAGAAGTCATTATTCAAAGTCACATGTTCCTTTGTTTCTAGTGTCTGAAAAATGTCTCGATAAAGCAGCTTTAAGGAGGAGACCTTTGCAGATAAACCCGCTCTGCAGCTGGATCCCGGGGTATGTCCGAATGCTCGTGAAACATATTTATATCCGCGGCATCGGCCTGCCCCGTTCCCAGAGTCAACATAGTGAGCAGGTGTCACTTTCTCCGGTCAGATCGAGTGTTGGAGCGGCCTCGTTCACCTCCCCCTCCCTCACACACACACACACACACACCTTCACCCGCTCACCTCTGACCTCTGACCTCTGCCCTCTGACCTCGGGTTATTTTTACTTCAGGCACGCGCGAGGCCATGTACGGACCGTCCCTGACAGGCCTGCGCTGAAGACTCACTCAGCAGACCGTCACGGGGCGGGTCAGGACGGCGCAGGTGGAAACACACATGACCCTGGAATCCAAATATGGTCATTTCCTGTGTGGGCGACAGCAGCGGCTAAAGCATGTGCAGACAAACGGACTAAACTTTAGGGCCGTTTTCTCCAAAGTAGCTTTTCTTTACACACTTGAAACGACATCTCCACTTTAGTAGCTCCTACGGCAGGGGTAGGCAACGTCAAATCTGGCCCTCCAGCACAGAACCTCTGGCCCTCAAGATGATTTTGAGAAACATTATTACACAAATCAGAGAGTACTTTTAACATTATAGCTTAATGGGAGGAAAAAAGGTAGAAATACTGTCAATACACCCAATGAGGTCATATATTATGTACAACACTGGCATTTGAAAGACGTGCACTCTCGTGTTAAGGAAGAAATGACATAAATCTACATGAATTAACAGATTATTTGTCTGATTTGTTCCATTGGCGCTAACATTTGTATCTTAGATTACTTCAAATTACACTAGAAGAATAGAAGATCTTTAATTCAAGCAATTTTAAGTCATTTATCTCCTTTAAGATGGTCATGTTTCCAGTGTTGTGCTTTACTTTTGGCTAATCAGCGGCTTCGGCCCTCGGTCTGTTTACAATAAAGAAAATCGTCCCTCCGCCAAGAAAACTTGCCTACCCCTGTCCTACAGACTCCACACTTTGAAGCTTTTATTCAGAGACTTGTTGATATATAATTCTTACCTGATTTATACGTTTGTTAAGTGTGACGTCACAACTTCCGGGTCCCAGCAGACAGGGGCGGACCGGGACTGAAAAACGGCCCTGGACTCTGACCCAAGCCTGGCCCAAGTGAGTGTAAATGCAGCACTTCCACAAAGAAGCCTTAACCTCTTACCTCCCGTCTTCACTGAGTGCCTTTTCTCGAGTTCAGCTTAAGCCAAATCTAAAAGCAACAGTGTAACGCTTAATTTGAAAGCTAAGCCTGCTAAAGTGATCGCTGCATTTTGGTCTCATTTTATGTTGTTTTTTGTTGCTTTTTCATTACTTTTTTTCGTGGCTTTTTGGCGTGATTTTGTCACTTTGTTTGGTCACTTTTTATTCCTTTTCCATCGCTTTTTTCATTGCTACGTCGTCATGTTTTCGTCACTTTTTTCTTGCTTTTCACCCTCGTTTTTCGTCGCTATTTCAATGCTTCTCTTTTAAGCTTTTACATTTGGGTAGAGCTTGGTTAAGGTGGGGGGTAAGAGGTTGAGAAAATTGAGAGGCCAGACCGGTGGCCCGAGAGCCAGCGGCCCTTCTGTGCTCTTCCAGAATGGACATATGGCCAGTCCGCCCCTGCTAGCAGACCGGCAAAGATGCAAGAAAAAAACATTAAAAAACTCTTAAAAACAACCATCAATATTTCTGAAACTCAGTGGAGAGTTACTGAACCTACTTATTTCTCAGACTCATTAGCCAAAAATTCTGCACCTACTGCTAAAAAAGTAATATTTGCTAAAGTCAGGGGTTAGCGTAGCTATTAGCATTTATCTCCGCTAACCCGGATGTAGAGATTTTGGTAAGTATTACTTTTATAGCAGTAGGTTCCGCGTTTTTAGCTAATGGGCCTGATACAATAAGTCTGTTCAGTAACTCTCTGTGGAGTTTCACAAATATTGATCGTGGTATTAAAGAGTTTTTTGTAGTTTCTCGGAAGTCGAGTTGTGACGTCACCACTTAACATTGAGCTTTGAACCACAATAAAACAAGGACCTTTTTCACTTATAACAAACAGCGAGCAAATGATCTAAAGGTCTTTGAGCAGCATGTAAGACCTACTCCACAGATTTCTTCTTCAGCACAGTGGAGGGGTCCCAAGAGGCGTAACGTGACGCACAAAAGGGGAAAACAAGGCGGTGTCTGGGCAAGACTCGCAGCTAAGCCACACAAGACTTCTATCCCTACTATTGTTCTGTCTAACTTTCATTCACTGGAGAATTAACTGTGTTATATCTGTCTGCTATGCTCTTCAGAAGACGGTGAAAGACTGTTGTGGAGCGGAGGGAGCTGCGCAGGAGGAAGTGGAAGGAGGAGCTGACCAGTGCAGGACACCACGCTCTGAAACAGGGACAAACCCAGGAGGCGCTGCACCGTTTCAGAGGAGACTGAAGGCAGTAGTCGGGTTTCCCAACCTCCAAAAACATTCAGGTCACTTACTTACTTAGAAGTATAATCAAAACTCTAAGGTAGATTATGCAACTTTTTATGCGGAAAAAAAAGTTGATATTTGTGTATATTTTACCTATAGTGACCCAGTGGCTGTATGAGTGGTCAGCATGGCGCCTTTACTTTCTATCACAGTGGTCTAGGATTCTTCAGGATAAATTGTGATGGGACCTCTGTAATGGGAAGTAAAGGCGCCATGCTGACCACTCCAGTGTTAATTTTGACCACATATTTTAATTTACTAATTTTACTTTACTTAATTTTACTTATTTGACTAAAATGTAATTTAATTTTAGTCGAGATTTAGTCGAAAAAATCTTTTCAATTTTAGTCTAGTTTTAGTCGACTAAAATTGCATGCCAATTTAGTTGACTAAATTTAAGACTAATTTAGTCGACTTTGCATTTATAATATTCATAATAATTATATTTAATCAAGGCCCTCGACTTCATGGAGCTTCTCCCACATGAACAAAGCTCAGATCTGATCCTTTGGCAGAGAATTTACATGATCTGAGGCTCTTTCAGACGGTCAATAGAAGTTTGGATGATTTTAGTCTCTCCTTTCATTTTTATTTTAGTCGAGTTATTTTAGTCGACTAAAATATCTGGACATTTTAGTCATAGTTTTAGTCTCATGAAAAACTTTTAATTTAGTTTTAGTCCAATTTTAGTCGTCAAAAATATCACTTTGACTAAAATTAAGACTAAATATTTTAGTCGACGAAATTAACACTCGACCACTCATACAGCCACTGGGTCACTACAGGTCAAATACACACAAATATCAGCCTTTTTCCCCACACATACAGTTCCTTAATGTGATTAAAACAAGATCCGAAAATCCTCTGAAACCACATTTGTAACTAAGATATCAAAGATAAATGTGACCTGGCCACTGACTACATGTTGGCCATTTTTACACCTAAAATAACAAATGCAGGATCTTTAGGCGTTTTCTCCGACAGAAACACAGTAACCGAGCACCAGCCTGGTTGTGCGTCTGTTACGTTGTCTCTGTACAGTATATTTGAATGTATGTTTGGATCCGTTTCCCTTCAGCCTCACGGTCCATCTGGCTCTGTCCAAATGCCCATGTGTGAATCCAGACACTATAGAACAACATACATCACACTGTCACAAAACTTTCCTCCAAGTGTCTGTTCATCTGCAGACTGAGGTCACATAGTTGGATGAAGAGTGTTGGAAACTGACTTCTCTGCAGATCAAGTTTGATTCTTTAGTAAACACTGACTCCTGGTGGCCGATGGACACATTACACTCCCTATAATAGAAATGCTTTAACCCCTTAACTCCCACCTGAACCGAGTACATTTTCTCCAGTTTGGCTTTAACCCCAATCCAAAAGCTTCTGGAAAAAAGGGTGTGAAAATAGCGACAGAACTGAGATGAAAACAATGATGAAGATGTGACAAAAAAGTGAGAAAACTTTGACAAAAAAGTGATGAAAAAATGACAAAAATGTGACAAAAAATGACAAAAAAAATGATCAAAAAATGACAACAAAAATGACAAAAAATGTGACAGAAATGTGCCAAAAAATGACAAAAAATTGATTAAAAAAAGACAAAAATGTGACAAAAAATGTGACAAAAAATGTGACAAAAATATGACAAAAATGTGACAAAAAATGACAAAAAATTGATTTTAAAAAAGACAAAATATTAGACAAAAATGTGACAAAAATGACAAAAAATGTGACAAAAATGTGACAAAAAATGTGACAAAAATGTGACAAAAATTTGATTAAAAAAGACAAAAAATGTGACAAAAATGTGACAAAAATGACAAAAATTTGATTAAAAAATGACAAAATTTGACAAAAATGTGACAAAAAATGACCAAAAAATGATCAAAAAATGACAACAAAAATGACAAAAAATGACAAAAAATTGATTCAAAAAAGACAAAAATATGACAAAAAATGTGACAAAAAATGTGACAAAAATATGACAAAAATTTGACAAAAAATGACAAAAAATTGATTTTAAAAAAGACAAAAAATTAGACAAAAATGTGACAAAAATGACAAAAAATGTGACAAAAATGTGACAAAAATGTGACAAAAATTTGATTAAAAAAAGACAAAAAATGTGACAAAAATGTGACAAAAATGACAAAAAATTGATTAAAAAAAGACAAAAAATGTGACAAAAATGTGACAAAAAATGACAAAAATTTGGTTAAAAAAGACAAAAAATGTGACAAAAAAATGACAAAAAAAGAAAAAAAAAAGTGACAAAAAATGACAAAAATTTTATTAAAAAAAACCAAAAAAGTGACAAAAATGTGACAAAAATGACAAAAATTTGATTAAAAAAAGACAAAAAATGTGACAAAAATGTGACAAAAAACTGACAAAAAATGACAAAAATTTGATTTAAAAAATGACAAAAAATGTGACAAAAAATGTGACAAAAAATGTGACAAAAAATTGACAAAAAATTGACAAAAAATGACAAAATGGCAAAAAGTTACAAAATGAGTTGAATACCCCCCCCCCCCCAAAAAAAAAAAAAAAAATCTGATGACGTGAGGAAAAAAATCCATTTAGATGAGTTTTGTAGATCTTAGCTTTCAAATGAGGTGTTACACTGGCCTACAGGATTTGGGTAAAGCTGAACTGGAGAAAATGCTCTCGGTTCGGAGTTAAGAGGTTAGGTCAGTGCTTCTCTGGGGGAGTCCTGTTAGTGAAATAGTTATTGATGTGAAATAGTAATTGATGTTTTTAGGTGTAGAGGTTTTATTGGGCGGGACAGCGCAGGATGAAAGTGTGAAAATGAGTGTAGCAATGAAACAGATAAAAAAATATATATATTAGAAAAGAGGTAGGAAGTGGTGCGTATTTAAAAAAAAAAAAAAAAAGGAAAAGAAATTATGACAGTAAAAAGCGTATTGTTCTTGACTGACTGGCCCCTTTAACAGTTCGAACCAGATCTCAATTTCAAAAAGACACTTTTTTTACCCAGAACTCCCCCGAACGAACACAAGAATGAGAACAAGGTAAAGCTTTTTGCAATGCACTGAAGAATTTCAATTTCACAGCCTCTTTTTCAAGGTTCAAGGTACTTTGTCAGTCCAACATGCCAAAAAAAACACACGACAGAACAAAAGTCGGTCCCAAAGCCCAGTGATGTGCACAAATAAAAATCTAAGAACATCAATATACCGTGTTGCCGTAAACATGGGACATTTCGGGCATTTTAAAATAATAATAATAATAATGCATTGGTTTTATACAGCGCTTTTCTAGACACTCAAAGAGGCTTTACGTTGCATTATTCATTCATACCATACTTGTTGGTGGTAAGCTGTTGTAGCCACAGCTGCCCTGGGGGTAGACTGATGGAAGAGAGGCTGTCAGTCTGCACCATCGGCCCCTCCCACCACCACCAACTACTCAGGCCCCGTCCGAAACGAGCAGATTGGTCAGAGGTCTTACGCCAAACCAGACGTGCGTCAGCGTCCGCCATGATAAGAAGCCTCCGAATTGGGCTGTCAGTTCGGAAGGAGTTAGCAAAGGAGCCTCAATGCTAACTATCATAGCCACTTTAGCATAGGGACCTCTGATGCTAACTAAGCGGTGATTAGGAGCTATGTGCCATCCCATAAGTTGCTGCGCCCCCACCCTCGAGTGATTCATGCACAACCACTGTTGATTGACAGGAGCACATGAAATAATAAAAATAATACACTCTGTTGTTGCATATGCAATACAGTAGGGGGCGACATGCACTTTTGTTTGCCTGCAGCCTGCCAGTAACCTTAAAGAAGAAGAACAGCAGCTGTTGGTGGTGTCACTTCCTGGGTAAGGACGGTCCAATTGGGAAAATGCTGCTGAATCTAAAGTTCACTAACTGCATAGAGATCTAACAGTCGTCCCCATGAAAGGTCAAGGGTCAGGAGTTAGGACATAGAGGCTATAATTTGATGGTTTCGGACGCACACAGACTTCCTGTTGTCTCCAAGTACCAGCCAGGCCCTCCCTGCTGAACTTCTGACGGGATCGGGCAGAGCAAATGAAAAAACTTTCAATACATTTTTTCATCATAGTAATGTCAGAAATCTGCAGCTAAAATTCCAAATGGACATTTGTAAATGTAGAAAGTTTCCCTATTCACCTGCAGCGTCTCACCGTAAAACCTTTGTAAGACCATTTGGAGACAGAAGTGTTTGGATTATTTGTGCAGCATCAGTGCAGGGCAAAAGCAAGAGGACAGATTCCCCCCCGCTTAGTAACGGCCCTGTCCGGTCCCGCTTCAGCCCTGTTCCATCTCGGGACCGTCCCGTTTGGACTCCAGTCATGTACGTCCGATTCTCATGACCTCACCGCACAGACACGAACATTTGGTTTTATTGGTGTGACATTGCTGCACGTTCAGGCCGTCTGCATTCCTCCCCTGTCATTAAAGAACTGGAAACTGGAGTCCGTAAACTTTTATTAGCCCCAATTCAAACTATTACATTTATTACGGCGAGTATTAGAGAGCGGGCGCTCATGTCGTGAGAGGGTTTTCGATCCTCGTCTAGACTTTAGCGTGAGCGTGAGTGCTCAAAACAAAACACTGTCAGGACAAAGCTGAGGCGAACATATCGTCTTGATACATTCATACAAATAAATATGTTTTTGATGATAGAACTCTATTGTACATGACCCAGAACCAAGTAAAGTGCTGTATTAACAGTGTGGCAGTATAGATCATTCTCTCTTCCTCTGCCTTCCACTCTTCCTCTTCCTCTTGGGTGTGTGTGCACCAGGTTGTCTGCAGGCTCAGGTAGATGTGCCACTGTTTGTTCATCCAAGTTCTTTGTAATATGGAAAGCTAAATGAAGTTTTCTCTCAGTAATGTGCTGTGGCTGAGCCCAGGGGCGGACTGGGACTCTGGCCAGCCTGGCCCAAATTAGCGTAAATGCGACACTTCCACAAATACACCCGCCTTAACCGAGAGCATTTTCTCCAGTTCGGCTTTACTCAAATCAAAAGGCTTCTTGACTGGAGAGCAACACTGTAACGCCTCATTTGGAAGCTAAAATCTAGAAAAGTGATGGTGACTTTTTGTCACGTTGTCGCTGCACGTTGTTTTGTCATGTTTTTGCTGCTTTTCCATTACTTTTTTGTGGCTTTTTGGCGTGTTTTCGTTACTTTTTCGTCACTTTTTGGTTGTGTTTTCGTCTCTTGTTTTTCGCTTTTTTTCTTCATGTTATTGTTGTTTTTTCATAGTTTTGTCATTGCTTTGTCGTCACGTTTTCCTCACATTTGTGAAAAAACTTAAATTCAAATTGGGCTTTTTCTTTCGAAATAAATGTGTTTTTTCTTTTGAGGCAAAAAAGCGCCTCGTCACTGCAACGTTTGTATCTGTTTTAGACTCTGGAGACCTGTTGTACATGAATGCGTCTACTCAAAGTCTACATAGGATTGACACTGTATATCAGCTTCTCTGAGGTTCATGATTGTAGGGCCTTGACCCATCACTGTGAACTGTATTCTCCAGTGGGAGAACTCCAGGAGGCTGGGTCTAGGGCTGTCACGGCATGAAAATTTTACCTCACGGTTATTGTGACCAAAATTATCATGGTTTTCGGTATTATCACGGTTTTAATGTGTGTTAATATGTTCAGAAAGCATTGATAGTCCTACACAAACTGAAATAGTTCAAAAATAAAGACAAAGCCTTATCAAAAGTGCAACTTTTCACATCAAAGTAAAGGAACTATAACGATGTGTTGTTGATCGTTTTGAGGGTATTACATGGACTATTTATAGCACCAGAAACGAAGAAGATAAACCGTCTATATCAGGAAAATTGTTCTCAGTTTGTGTCCTTCCAGTGAGCTTTCCCTTTGCAGATTTGGGAAAATGCCATCAGACAGTGATCATTATTAAATTCATAAAACTGCGTTGAGAGTGAATCTGCTACCGGGAGCCCCGTAACGCATTGTGCCATTGTGCGGAGGTATCCGGACACGGCTTATGCTGGCGGTGGCGCTGCAGCCGCACTATGGGACGACTCGTTACATTCTCCCTCAACCCAAAGTCCCACATCAGCATTTCAGCTAAAACGCTAACGTTAACTTACTGCTATAGAGCTGTGGGAGACGGTCACGTAGGTGAGTCCAGAGGTTTGAAGTATTGCTGCTTTAGAGACACTTTTTCCTGCAGGTTCCACAAACAAGAAAGAAAGAAAGCTGAAGGACAGTTGATAGAGACAGTCTCTATCAACTGTCCTTCAGCTTTCTTAAAATATCCAAAACATGTCCAGACTCCAGGCTTGGTCCTCTTTGAAGGCTGATAAATCCTGTGCGCTGTCGTCTCGGACACGGCAGATGAGACGGCGGCTCATAAGGCTCACTTTGCCTAAGCCGCGGGTTAGGGTTAGGGTTAGACAGTAATTATTATTGTCAACATTTTTACCAGGGTTTTCCGCTACACCGGTAACCGTGACATCCCTAGCTGGGTCATTGGTATACTTTTATTAATAAGGCCATGCTTGGTCGGCTCTTACATCTGTAACTTAATCACACAGAGGAGAGTTGGCTCTTACAGTTTGCGTTCAAATGATCATTTGTTGCTCACTGTTGCATTTTCCCGGACAGAACTGGGGAAAAATGTGTGTATATAACATGTATGTAATTCTAATTCTGTATCGTTTGCTGCCTCTTGTCCAGGACTCCCTTGAAAAAGAGGTTTTTAATTTCAATGGGACTTTCCTGGTTAAATAAAGGTTAAATAAAATTTAAAAAAAGAAACATGTGAATAACTTTTAATACAGTTCTTTTGGCCACTGTGGAGAAGAGGGACATTATGTAAATACAGTACAGGGTTTCCACGGGGAATTAAATACATTACAATTTAAGGCCTTAAATGTAGTTAAAAGAATTCAATTGGATTCACAGATTCACATATCAAATGAGTGTTTCATTGTCTTACCACCTGCCAAAACCAAATCCATTCTCTCCTCTTTGCCATTGTCGTCATTTTTTATTCCCTTATGTGTTTTTGTCACTTTTTTATGACTTTTTTGCTGCTCTTTTGTCACTTTTTTGCTGGATTGATGACACTTTTTTGCTAGATTTGTGTGTGTTTTTTTTTTGGGGGGGGGGGGGTTGTTTTCACTTTTTTGCTGGATTTGTGTCTTTTTTTTTGCTGGATTGTTGTCACTTTTTTGCTGGATTTGTGTCTTTTTTTTTCTGGATTGTTGTCACTTTTTTGCTGGATTTGGGTCTTTTTTTTGCTGGATTTTTGTCTTTTTTTGCTGGATTGTTGTCACTTTTTTGCTGGATTTGTGTCTTTTATTTTTTTTGCTGGATTGTTGTCACTTTTTTGCTGGATTTGTGTCTTTTTTTTTGCTGGATTATTGTCACTTTTTTGCTGGATTTGTGTCTTTTTTTTGCTGGATTGTTGTCACTTTTTTGCTGGATTTGTGTCTTTTTTTGCTGGATTTTTTTTTATTTTTGCAGGATTTGTGTCTTTTTTTGCTGGATTATTGTCACTTTTTTGTCACAGTTTTTGTCATTTTTGTCGCTTTTTTTGTCACTTTTTAGCTTTTTTTTGTTGTGTTTACATCCTCATTTTCTTCTCGTTTTTTGTCTCTGTTTGGAAGAAGCTTTTAGATTTGGAGAATTTGGAGAAAACATGTTCAGGTGGGAGTTAAGAGGTTAACTATATTTAATATTTAGGTTGATCAAAAATACAAGAAAGATTTTTGACTGATTTTTTGCAAATTGAGGAAATATGCAGATTTCTTTTTGTAGCATTAAAAACATTGTACAACATTTAATAGCTTTATTTCTATCGCTTATATTATCACTTACGTTATTTTTGCAGCGCTTTTTAAAAATCAAGTTTTTGCTTCAATCAGGAGGCATTTCAATAATTCCTATTTTTCTCAGTTATTATTGTTCCGAGTAATATTGTTAATGTTCTGATTATGAGTGTAAGCGCTGTAAATAACTAAGTTTTATGGAGCATTTATTTTGTGTTTTCTTTGTTTTTGGACAAAGTCATGAGATTAGTTTGTGTGTTTTTTTACTGTTTGTAATGTATGATGATATTACTTGGAAATCAAGAGCGAACATTTTAGAACATTTAACTTATCTATCCATGTCCTTTTAGTGTTTTTATTAGCCTCCATTATCCTTTTCAGGTTTGATTATTTTAGCTTACTTGTGTATTTTGATTTAAAATGTATGTAAATTAAATCTGTGCCAAATAAAATTGCTTTCAAACATGTCAGTGTTTGTGAATCCCAAGTTGACAAAACACCATAAAATAAACATTGCAAAACTCTCTCTTATTTGGTGAAATATTGTGATATAAAAAAGTGTACCCCAGGGATATGTCTTCGGGCCACAGCTCTTTCAATGAATAGTAATGTTTCAGTCCTAAAGAATCAGTGTTAATTTTCACAATGTATTTTTATTTAGTTTTAATCTCAAAATTGACACATTTGAAACACTTGGCTTTTACGCTAATAATGAGGTTTGAACAAGAAGTGTGTTCCGGGACGTGAAATAATGGCACATGCATCATTATAATCAGTATGAAGAAACACTATTTTTTTGTTGTACTGGTTTTTAATATTTTCATCAGAAATTATAAAGGCCATACAATATACATATATACTTATATAGCAAACCAAAACGACACATTCAGGGCCCACACTTTCATTCAGTGATGGACCTCAAAAACAGACCGCAAAAACACAAACATCTGCAGGAGAAAAACTATCTTCGATCCAGCCGCTGGAGTGAAGAAGATTGACCTTTGAACAAGCAAAACAAGCGGATCCATCGTTTTCAATAAATGCTTCAATAAACATTTAAACGAGTCAAAAACCTCAGACAATTTCACTCCTGTAGATTTGTATTCTTTGCAGTGTAGACCTGGAGTTTCGTCTCAACATTCACTTCAACACAAAACAAGGAAAAGATTGTTTTTTGTTTTTTTTTAGATCTGACTTTTAAATTTTGTCGTGGTCTGGTAAAGACAGGGGGCTACAGTAACGATCAAAACAACTACCAATAAATATTAAACCGTGGAGAGAAAGCCCTTAAGTGCAGATATTTCACTCATTTTATGTTCTTTTTTTTTTTTATTCTGACACATTTGGGAGCGATGCTGTGGACTGGAGCGGCCTCTATAGGAAAACGCGTTGGGAAAGTTGTAAAATGTAAAGAAATGGTCATGAAATCAGCAGAAACTACTGTATGAATGTACGGCGGCGAGTTTGTGCCATTAGAAAGATAAAAATGTGTACCCCAGGGATGTGTCTTTGGGCTACAGCTATTTCAATGAATAGTAATGTTTTAGTCCGAAAGAACCAGTGTTGATTTTGAAGACATATTTTTATTTAGTTTTAGTCTATGAAAAATAATGTAATGTCAAGCAATTCTTCTAAGTTTTCATCTAGTTTCAGTTGACGAAAATCATTTTGTGTGAAATTTACCCCATTTTGCTTTCATATTGTATTGAAACCTATTTAATCATATTATCTGCTTCATGAAGCTTCCCCCACATGAGCAAAGCATAGAAATATTCCTTTTGCAGAAAACTTAAATTATATAGGCCTCTGTTCACAGGAAGTTCAAATGTATTAGTCCTGGCTTTTAATTTTTATGCAGTTTTCATTTGTCAGCTATGAAATCTTTAGATTTTAGTCATAGCTTCAGTCTCATCAACTACTTTTAATTTAGTTTTAGTCATCAAAATGACAACTTTGACTAAAATGATGACAAAACCTTTTAGTCAATCATCTAAACACTGATCCGGTCGGTATTTTCAAATATTTGCTGTGTTTTGGAAAATTCCAGGAACGACTGAGAGTCTACAAAAACAAACTGGACATTGGCCGTTTTTATTATTTTTGACAATAATGACACAAACTCGCCTTTTCTTCACTTTACTCTGTGTTATTTGAACTAAAAAGCATCTTAATCCCCCACTTACATGTATGTTTTTGCAACGACATATTCCTACCACTAGAGGGCAACGCCTACCGCATTGAAAAAGTTTTGAAAGTCACGACTAATACTTCAACATTTAAGTGCTTCAATTAGACAAAAAAACATAATCTTTTCGGCCGGTTCGACTTTAAAAAATAAACTTCAGAGCAAACTTTTCATAAAAAATATATATCCCCTCTTTAAAAACGAAAAAACAACAGGCCTCCCCGAGAAACGAAGCAGGTGACGAAAAAAAAAAAACATTCAAAACATCAGTGATAATAACCAAGAATGGTACGTCAAAATAGCCTCTTTGCGTATACTTTACAATACGTGTATACAAAGGTTACATAGAGCCAGACGAAGCACGAAATAAATACCTTCAGTCTCATTTTCGTCGTATTATATGCATATTTATATAGTAGCTTACTTTAAGGGTAGTGTGGCTTTTACATGGTCGGGTACAGTAGTGAGCAGTGTGGAGGACAATGACGAACAATGCAAAATCATAACACAGGGTCAGACATACATACAGATCATCGAAGGGGTTGGAGGAAGCGGTCGCTGGAGTTAGAGGCAACTTTAGTTACGACATAAGGCTAGAACCAGATATAAGCATTTTAACGGGACAGAAGTATAGAATCTGCTGCAATTTCTGTTTTTCATTTGCTTTTTCAATTTAGTCCAGTTTAAGGTGAGACGCTGCAGGTGAAGAACATTTCGAGGTGATTACTGACATATGTCCTGCAAGTTTTCTTTCAATTTAGGTTTTCATACAAATGTGTAAAATGGCTAGAATTGCTCATAATTTTAGCAATGACATTCGAATAATGGATAGAGCCAGATTAAAACTTGACTCTTGCTTTTATTTTGTTTAAAGCAGTACTAAGTAACTCTTGCCCCTAGAGGCCATAAGCGCGACTGCAGGTGTCGTAGCATTTTACGATTCTTTAACTTATTAATTGTCTTGGAGAGTAAATACTACGCTGACAGGAAAGGCGAAGGGACAGAGGGATATTGTGCATCCAATTGTACAATGGAAATATTTTTTTTCACTCAAACTTGGCTGTAAATACTGTTTAAAGTGACGTTAGCCCGCAGTTAGCATTGCCCGTTAACATGTTGGCTCCTTCTTCGTGATTCCATTAGTGTGTATTGGTGGCTCCGGTCCGGTGGCAGTCAAGTTGCAAACATGGTTTTCCGGCCAGAGACACCAGGGGGAGATGAAAGACCCTCCAATCATCCCATAAACACTTGTATTACCATCACAGGGACTACGGGAAGGATTTATTAAGGTAAACACGTTGCTTAGTACGGCTTTAAGATTATAGATATTATTATTTTTTTAGTCTTACAACAAACTAGCTTAGCCTTACTTTCTCCTTGAAGTTAGTTTCCCATATAAATCTATGGGGAAAAATTGGACTCCAATAATTGAAAAACATAATTTGGAAAATGTGGTTCCACTGAGGGCAGGGAGTTCATCTTCCCGATGGCCTTGTGGATGACACTGTTCTTCAGTCGACTGGGCCTGGCCCTTAGATGCCTGCAGAGTCTCCCCTTATTTTGCAATGAACTCTTAATCCTATTGATAAAATATTGTAGCTATTCCTAAAAGTCCAGATCTTTGGCGCCCCCTTTTTGATCCAAACATCCTACAGAGGCCCCTCATACAATAATTATTCACAATATTAAACATAATTTGTAATGTTTTACATCTTGCAATGACATTTACAGTAATGCAGACTGATTTAAATCATATATTTTATGTAGTTGTCCATTTAAAATGCACAAATCTGGATTTCGGCTTGAACCATTTGACCCTTTGTTAAGCCCAGACCTTTTCCACATATTTCAGTCAAGGTATATGCATATTTTAGCTCTCACTTTACAAACGATTGTTTTCAAATGACCAACTCTGACTCTCAGTCTTTATTCCTCCTGACCTAACAAAGGGTCACTTATCACCGTGTTGCCGCTTCAACCCAGAGTGACGTGGTCAGTCTCTTCCTTTGTCCGTTTGCATATTGAAGATTTGAGCCTGTGTCTCTGAGTCCTTTTCAGGCTTTGCATCATTTTAAAAAGGTCAGGCACGTAACGTTTCAGTCTTATACTCATAAAGCAACCTACAATATTTATGTACAACACTCGGCTCGCGACTGAGCGGAGTTCGACCTACAGCAACGAGACACGGCAAAAACACGTCTGCAGAGCTACAGCCACCTGGATTTACTTACGTTTAGATGTAGATCATTCAAACTGTTTCAAGACCTTTCGGACTGGTTTCATTTGAAATACGGAAAACAGTATTCACTTTGAATAATTACATAATCCATAATATGTCAAAGTTCAGCCTCACATTCGCCTTGTAAAGTTATAACTAGTTGTATTAGAAATGTGTATTTTCTGAAAGAATCGGATCTTTCTGTGGGCTTCTTTAGATGCTCCTCTTTGATTCATTTTAATTGGAGATTCATATAAATAAGGTTATTTTTCACTTTTTTCGAACTTATCTTGATCACCGTCGTACATTTAGTTGGTTAGGATTTGTCTAAAACGGTTTATTCAAAGACTTTGACATGTTTTTGATGACGGAACAACATTGGAACCTGGTAAAAAAAAAGTGCTAAAAAGGTCGATTTTACTTAATATCGCCCCTTTAAGAAGGTATTTTTGTCTTAGACATGGTTTACAGTCATTTCAGATATAATTTGGTCCTGTTTAGATCGATTTTAGGACCTTCTATAAACCTGGGTTTGACTGATTTGCTCTTGATCCAAGCCTACTTGTAAGTATCACTCAAATATATTTAAGTGGTAATTGGCGTGAAACATTTTGAGAACTATCAGGCTCTTTGAATACTTAAGTCCCCTCCTAGAACCACCACCTTAACATGGTGGAGGGGTTTGAGAACCCGAATGATCCTGGAGCTCTGTTGTCGGGGGCTTCGTGCCCCTGGTTGGGTCTCAAGTCCTATAGGTGACGGGTCAGAAGCCCTTTATGAGAGACCAACAGGCCGGTTAGAACCATGAGGCCGTCCTCCTGTGGACCCACCACATGCAGGAGGAGTCATAAGGGGCTGGTGCAGTGTGATTTGGGCAGCTCAAGCCCCCACGACCCGGCAACGGACAAGTGGAAGAAGATGGATGGATGAATACTTAACTCATTGCCTGCCATTTTCAAATCAGAGAGCTCCCCACTGCCAGAGGGTTTTCAGAATTTTTAATGTTTTTTCAAGACCCACAGAAAATTTAGGTCTAGGTCTATGTCAACACAAAACCCACCAAAAGAAAGATTAGACTCTCTTCTTTCATCTAAAAAAAAGTGTGTTTGTGCCTCTTTCCATTCTTTAGTAATCGTCCGTAGAAAATAGGTGAAATCACCCAAAATGCTGTTTTCTGACCAAAAAGCTGAGAAAACGAAAGAGCAATGCTGTCACCTAGTGACTCAATAAAATAACTTGTAGTTCTTTTATTGAGTCACTAGGTGGCAGCATTAGGCAGCACAACTAAGATTTTAACACCAGACATGCTCAAGGCTTTGCTGAAGCTGTTCCCATTGAAAAACCTAATTGGCGTCTATAGACGTCATTGGCAGTCAATGAGTTAAGTAAGCCCATGCCTTAGTTTTGTTGTGAGATGGCAAAAGCACTGGTGTTACTCATTCCACCCTGGGACAATCTACGCCAACGACCTTTCCTAGCACCGCCAAACACATAATGGCACTTTGGCATCCGCACATGGAAAGAGGGTGAAGAGTCACAAAGAAACCAATGGAAACCAATCAGAAATGTCTTGAAACTAGTTAAAAATGTAGTCAAGACAACTCGTAAAGCATGATAAAGGTGATAAGTCATTGTAGCTCTTGTAGACGTCACTCCTGCCGTGCGGAGAACAGTAATTCTGACAGAGCAGCCATATCGCCGCCCCTGACCCGCCTCACAGTGCACTCCTCCACTACTTTTACATCTTTGGTTGGCCATCCGAAAGTCCGATAGTTTTTTTTTTTTACAAGCCCTGTTTTTTTTTTTTTTTTTTTTAAAGATCCCACAACTTGACTTTGTCTTTTTCAAAATAAAAACAACCACGTGCACAAATCACCGTCCCTTCGTGTCCCAAGTCAGTCTGCGCCGCGCCTTCCGTCCACTTCCGCCGGTCCACCCTGAAACCCGTCCAACAAACAGTCCCGCTTCTTTGCTGAAAATGTCCCGAGAAAAAAGTCTTCAAAGCAGGAAGCGAGGAAGAAGATAAAGTGGCGCTCGGAGAAACCCGTCCCCAGAAACCAGGGTCGCGGGCCGAGGAGGAAGTTAGCGTTTAGTTTTTCGTGTTGCTCGGAGCGAGGGGGGGGGGGGGACTCGTCAGGGGTGTCCACTGAGCCCTCATCTCTTTTGCGCGGCGATCATTTTGGACACGAAGCTGACGATGGCGCCGGCGGGCTGCGCGGCGTCCAACTCGGCGAACAGGTGGCTCACGTTGTCCGTCGAGCTGCCCTGTTTACGCGCCACGAAGCCGAACAACCTGAGAAACAAAAACATATTCAGGGTTTCAGCCAGATTCTGTATTTTTTTTATCAAGACTTTGCTCATAATGACTAGATTTGGGAATTATGTTTTTGAAATCAGTTCACAGAGGACTTTTTAAACGCTTCAAGGAGCATTAAAGAAAATACTAACAAAGTATTTGAATCATTTGCATTTCTGTTTGAAGTAATAAAGAATCGGTTTTCTGCAAAGGACATTACATTTATCTTATCCTTGCAAGACACAGAAGAAAACTGTATTTAGAGACATCAATTTGATGCATTTATACCAGTATACCTGCAGAAAAAGTAAGAAAAAAAATACAGGAGTCATTTTATGCAAGAAAATAGCCAAAATTGTGTATATTTGACTATATTGACTGAATTTTTGAAATGATAAATGTGTTGACAGGTTTGTCTCATCTCATTGTTGACTGTGTGTTGACCTGCATGACAAATAAATCTAAATCTATTTGTGGCGGGAAGAAAACAAACAATGGGTGGAGCCAGGTTTAAATGTAATGTTTTATTTTGTCAAAGTATAAAGATATTTTTCTAAAGTCAAGATTCTGATATTGTCGGGGTTTAAACCTCAATAACTTGGCTCGGAACATTTACAAATCCTTTGGAAAAAGTGTTGTTTCAAGCAAGACAAAACAATGTGGTGTCTGTAGGTTTACAACTTTAAAGTGATATTCTGTAACTTTAAATGGTTTACAAATCTAATAGTTGGCGTTTTGTTGATCGTGTGGGCAAACTATTTGATGTAACTTAAGTAATATTAAAGAGACTATAATTCAATTTTAAGAATGTTAAACTTATGCATTTTCCTCCCCCTACATGTTCCAGCCATGTCCTAATGTAGAATGAGCTCAGACCTGTTCACCACAACTGCCTCTAAAATCCTGCACTGTCACTCAGAAAGGTGTCATGCACGAGCTTAATATAGAAGCTGCAGTTACACGTATGACCTGAGGCGGCAGTAGTGAGTATAACATGGCTAACTTGCAACCTAGCCCCTTTAAGATTAGATATTTTTAATAAAGTCCCTTCCTTTGCTAATCAGAATCCCCGGCGCCATCACTTTGACCAATGAGACGAGCTGCCAGGTCTAATCAAGGAAGGAAGGGGAGGAAGCTTTATCATTTAGTTAGGGAGAAACTTGATTGTTTACTTCTCTTTCTCCTCATTTCATGATCTTACAGACTATCACTTTAAAGGAAGATGATGTTGCCACAATGTGAGAAAAATGCATTTTGAGAAAATGGCTTTAGGAGTTACAATTTCCCAAATAAATCTATAGATAAATGTCGGTTACTCACTTGGCTGAGCCCCCATCAGGTTTGTTCCATCTGTAATGACAATAATTATACAGTTATTGTTTAGTTTTTGTCTTTATATTCTTTTGCTCACTGTGTTGCTCACTTTCTGTCCTGAGGGTCAGTGTCGCAGAACGTCACAGTGTTATTGGGATAGTGCCGCCGGAAGAAAACCCTGAAAAACAGCCAAACGTTGTGGATTTACTCCCCCTCAGTGAAACCCATCTGTAACTTTGGAGTCGGGTCTTACTTGCGCTGGTTGTCTGTGAGCGTGATGCCCTGCGTCGTCACCTTGAAGTGCACCACAGTGGCAGCAGAGGGCGCCGTGGAGGCCAGTGTCTCAGAGATGGCTTTGGCCACAGCCTGAGGGCCGGTGAGCGACTCCATCTCCACCGAGTTTATGTACAACACGTTACACGCTGAAAAACACAGAGATAAGATATAACAACACCAAATATATATATATATATGAGTAAACTGAGCCAAGCAGAAAGAAGAGTTTGCTCAGAGTCGTTTTTGAAGAATGAACCCAAAATGCATCTGTGGAGAATAACCGTCCATGCGTCCTGCAGGTCACCCACCTGAATGGAGTGCATTTTCTCTAGTTTGGCATTACCCAAATCTAGAAGCTTCTTGATTGGACAGTTTAGAGCCTCATTTGAAAGCTATGACCTACAGAACTGATCTAAACTGATCGTTTTGCTCGCGTTTTTGCCATGTTGTTGTCACTTTCTAACGTTATTTCTCATCGCTTTTTTAGTTTTTTGTTTATTTGTCCCTTTTTTGTCACATTTTTGGTAATTTTTTTTGTCATGTTTTATGTCTTTTTTTGTCACATTTTGTTGCTTTTTGTCGCTTTTTTTTCCTTTTTTTGTCACACTTTTGGCAATTTTTTTTTGCTTTTTTGTCATGTTTTACGTCTTCTTTTTTGTCACATTTTGTTGCTTTTTTGTTGCTTTTTTCCCCCTTTTTTTGTCACATTTTTGGCCATTTTTTGGGGGCTTTTTTGTCATGGTTTAAGTCTTTTTTTTGGTCACATTTTGTTGCTTTTTTGTTGCTTTTTTTTCCTTTCTTTGTCACATTTTTGGCTTTTTTTGGCTTTTTTGTCATGTTTTACGTCTTTTTTTGGTCACATGTTTGCTGTATGTTCGTTCCATTTTCATCGCATTTTTGTTGTTTTGTTCGCGCTTTTCTTCTAGCTTTTATCACCATTTTGGCTTTTTTTTTCCAAGAAGCTTTTAGATTTAGGTAAAGCCGAACTGGGGAAAATGTGCTCTGTTCAGGTGGGGGCTAAGGGGTTAAATACTACTTGTTTTTGATCAATACATGTTATAAAGGGATTCACTGATCCAGTATTGGTATCAGATATTGGAGCCGATACTGGGAAAAGCACAGGATCGTGTATCAATTACAAATATCTGATACTAAAGGATACTTGTTTGGGCTCTCATCATTTTCAAAACAAAACTTCCACCTAAATCTCAGTGAATATGAACATGTTAGAAGCTCTGAACCTCGCTGAGTAAGTTTAAACTCCACAAACATACTTTACTTTACTACTTATCATGCAGTCAAGAAATGTAGTGGAGAAAAGTTTGGTGATCCTGTTTTAATGTTTTTTTCCAGTACAGTTCAATAAAATACTTCAGTGATCTCTGGATGGAGAAAAAAATGACCCTCTTTCAGTCATCGCAGCCACTTTTAAAGGGACTATACAGAGTTTAAAAATGTTTTTAAAATTTAAATTTAAAAGTATTATCCTCCTCCTACATGTTCCAGCCATGTCCTAATTCACCACAACTGCCTCTAAAATCCTGCACTGTCACTCAAAAGGTTGTTAATTCGGGTCCGAAGTGCGTCATGCACGAGCTTAATATAGAACCTGCAGTTTCACGCAAGACCTGAGGTGGCAGCAGTGAGTATAAAAATGACCAACTTGCATCTAGCCTCTTTAAGAAAGTCTTGTGTTATTGGTCGACACTCAAAGCCTCAGTATTGGTATTGGAAGCAAAAAAGCTGCATTGGTGCATCTGTTTTGTTTGACTTTTATTTAACCAGAAAATTTCAGATTTCAGAATCTATTTTTAAGGATCTCTCCTGGCCTGGGACACCTAATACATATTTTCAGTGACATGGGAAACTCAACACTAAGAGGAAACCTACAAAGACACAGGGAGAACCAAGGCCTCGCCCGATCAAGCCCAGGATGTTCTTGCTTTGGCCTGTAGAGGTCACTGTTGAGCTGCATATCCTTTTTTACATATACATTAGGAACAAGTATGTTTTCATTTGAGCTGCATTCTCCGAGCCGGTCCTACAGTCAGACCTGTTCATGCACATACAGTCGTTATTTTCATGCACTTTTCATTCCACATTTAACAAACAGAGACTGAGTTAACAGGGACTTTATTACAGATGCACATTCCACATGAAGCACAGGCACGGGGTTTACCATGGGAGTCGTCAGGGGCTCTTTGCACTGGGGTCAAGGACAAATGGACGTTACCACCTCGGTGTCAAAGCTCCACACAGTGTGATTATGTAAGTCATGGTGTTTTGTGAAGCCGTACCTGCTCCTTGTTTGAGCTGGTTGGTGACGGCGCTGGGTGCGGCGGCGTCCGGGACTTCCTCGATCAAATCTACACAAAAAAAACGACAAATCATTTATGACGAAGGATGTGGGTGGAACTAACAAATCAAAGTAGTAGGTGACGGGAAAGTAAAGTATATTTTATAGATATCAAACATTTGCTGCAGATTACTGGCATTATTAGGATCATAAGACGCTGCAGGTAAATAGGGAAACTTATTTTTTTTAAACTAAATTTAGAGATATCAATTCGAAACTTTTGCTGTAGATCAGTCGTAGGCAAGTTTGTGTCATGGAGGGCTGATTTTCTTCATTTCCAAAACGCCAACGCGATCTTGTTTATTACTTGAAAAATGACTTTCACTGATATAATCTGTATGAAGTCAAAATGTTGCCTTGTTTGTCAACAGACAAGGAATTACAAAATTATCAACAAATCCTTCTGCAAAATCATAAACATTTGTCAGGAACAAGACTATTTCTTTGTTTTGAGACAAACACACAAATCTGGCTTTAAAACCATACAACATTTTCCCATGAGTGTCTTACCCTCATAACTGCATCGTCTTCTTTTGTGTTTAGACAGAAATGATCGATTCAAACTAATAGTTACGGCTGTTTTCAAAGGAACTGTTGCGCTACTATCTTTCCTATTTGTGTAATCCCCGGGTTTCACCACCGAGGGGCAGTATTTGACCACAGATGCAGAGCCTGTAGGCAGTAGGTCCATACCTGAGGTGGGTATGAGCAGTTTGCAGGGCAGGGCCAGGGGGGTGATGGCGTGTTGGTAAACCAGAGCAGACAGACAACCTGAGGAAACAGAAGAGTCAGATTTAGAGGCCACATTCTGACTGCAGGGCTTAATGCTCAGCTTGAAGAATGGAAACGAGGATTGAAACTTTAGTGCAGGGGTGCCCAAACCGGGGCCCGTGGGCCAAATATGGCCAGCCGGAACAATTTTGTTGCCCCCATCTGGCTAATTCTCCCATTCATTCCCAATGCCAAATATGGATGCAGTACACTTTTTGGCCACCAACGTCAAATTGGGGGCGCTATTTCACTCCTTTCGCAAAGTTAAGGAAACCCTGTTCTGGTGTCTTGGTGTTGTAGCATCAACTTAGGTGGTTAGGTTGTTGACATCAACAAAGGCACATGTTCAAAATTTACTTATAAAAGAATTAATGCTGAACTGACACTTGACAAAATGATCAAATGTGGCATTTTCTTTGAGTTAACAAATGAATAAGGTAAAGTCCCTGTTGGTCGGCGACTGTAAAACTGTGTTGTTGACATTTTGCACTATATTGCTACAACTGTTGATTTTGTTCATCTAAAACTAGGATTTTGCCATAGTTAACATTTGTTTTAATGTAGCATGTTATTTGCGTAGATAGACTCAAATGCAAAAATATACCGGGAAAAAAAAGACAAATAAGGTAACTATTATTATTTGCAGTTATATGTGTTTCACACTTGACATCGCCGTATTTGGCCCACGACCCACTAGCACCTTTTCATTTTGGCACTGGGAGACAAAAAGTTTAGGCACTCCTGCTTTAGAGAGTTGCGGAGACAGCTGTGCCTGATTGTACGCATACAAAGGGGTAATCTCACCGACCTGGAGACTAGTTAGAGACTAGTCTAGACCGTACACTGGTCACGGCGATGACACAGACATATAAACTGTTGCGTGTTGAGACGTACCGAAGTAGGGCTCGTTGGGGCAGCCTTTGAGCTTCACTCCTTTGGGGCTGCTCTCGATCAGGAAGTGCCTCACCAGCTCATTGCTCAGGTCTCCTGCGACGACAAAAGCACCAGCGTTTATGACCTCGCCGTGCGGCTCCGCCCCCTAAAGACAGCGACGCGTGTGAGAGCGACGTACCTTTCTTGGTGGGGTTGAGTGTCGGCGGCGGCGAGGCCACCTTCATGGCCAATCCGTACGCGCCTTTGAACGAGTGGCTGTCGCGGATGACGAAGGCCCCGGGCTCACGCTCCCGCAGCAGACTGATGGCTGACACAGAAACAGTGGCTCATGAGTCTGCAGATCTTTACCAAATGTATTGTCTCCAATCCTGAGTGTGATGTTTCTTAAACTGAAAAATGTGTCAGTGGTGAACAGTGACAGCAGGGGGCATAGGTCTGACTTATACAGGACATTCATGTTCAGTAGGTTCTTCAGACGAAGCGTGTTTTAACACACTGAGTACCAAAAACGGAAAAACTGTGAACCCCGAATCATTACAATAAAAATGTATATTACAACAATGGTACTAAAGAGCATATAGCAAGTACAAAGTCCAAGAGCCTTGGAAATTGACTTGAAACTAATATATTTAGGCATTTGCCTCTTCACATAACATAACGTTATTGTCCGTCCAGAGAGGAGGAGAGAGGAGGTGAGAGAGGAGAGAGGAGGAGAGAGAGGAGAGAGGAGGAGAGAGAGGAGGAGAAAGGAGAAGAGAGGAGAGAGGAGGAGAGAGAGGAGAGAGAGGAGAGAGGAGGAGAGAGGAGGAGAGAGAGGAGAGAGAGGAGAGAGAGAGGAGGAGAGAGAGGAGAGAGAGGAGAGAGGAGGAGAAAGGAGGAGAGAGGAGGTGAGAGAGGAGAGAGGAGAGAGGAGGAGAGAGAGGAGAGAGGAGGAGAAAGGAGGAGAGAGGAGGTGAGAGAGGAGAGAGGAGGAGAGAGAGGAGAGAGAGGAGAGAGGAGGAGAGAGGAGAGAGAGGAGAGAGGAGGAGAGAGAGGAGAGAGGAGGAGAGAGAGGAGAGAGGAGGAGAGAGAGGAGAGAGAGGAGAGAGGAGGAGAGAGAGGAGAGAGGAGGAGAGAGGAGGAGAGAGAGGAGAGAGAGGAGAGAGGAGGAGAGAGAGGAGAGAGGAGAGAGGAGGAGAGAGAGGAGAGAGGGGGAGAGAGGAGGTGAGAGAGGAGAGAGGAGGTGAGAGGAGGAGGAGGAGGTGAGAGAGGAGAGAGGAGGGGAGAGAGGAGGAGAGAGAGGAGAGAGGAGGAGAGAGAGGAGGTGAGAGAGGAGGAGAGAGGAGTTAATCAGAAAGGAGAGTGTTTCATAAACCACTAATTATCTCTGAATCGAGAAAAAATAGATTAGTCTATTTTAATAGACAAAGTAAAGTGAAGATATTACTGCGCGGATGCTCAGCTCAATGCTCCACATTGTTGCTCAGAATGTAAAAACCTATTTTCATGTGAATGATGTGGCCAACTTTGGGAACGAGGGTTTTACAGTTCAAGTCAGGTCAAAATACCCAAACTAACGATATGAGAAACATCCTGGTTGTAATTCTCTCCTGACGTGACTTTTATCGGTTCCGTTCAAAGCCTTTAGTCTTTCAGAGACACAGAGATAAATGTCTGAACAGCGGAGCACATGTTTCCTAACGCAGCCCATGTGTCTGAAACCCCACAGAGGGTGATGTCACCGCGGAGAGGGCCATGTGTTTACGATGAGATAATCCAAGATGGCGTCCGAGCCGAGGACGGGGAACACAGAGCGGCGCCCGGTGACACTCTCCAGGTTTAACTATGCATCCGGGTTCAGTTTAGGAGACAATGGAGCCATTCATCTGACCGGCCTCATAATGACAGTCAGGACTTACCCTGGTCTCTGGAGATGTCCGGTTTGTACCAGAACTTGGTGGTGTCCTGGACAAACTTCACGTTCAGTCGGCTCTCGGGGCTGCCATCTACAGGAGAGGGAGAACACTACATCAGCGAGCTAAAATATAATGTAAGAGGTATGTAAAAATAAATCTCTCTTTGACACTTCGCAAAATGCTAGAAACAAATGACCATTCGCAAAGCCCATCCCCCAAACGGATATTATCCAATCACACCTCAGAAAACAAAACAGGAGCAGTTCTTAACAGCTTGTCAGCCAAGGTCAGACTGGTTTACCGTCCGTCTTGCCGTTTGCCAAGAGTTTCATGAGCCGCCATTGCTGGACATTGTCCCATAGTCTCATAGTTGTAGTGTCTCTATCGTTGTATATTTTGAATATATTCCTCCACTGCACATTGTAACTCCATTTTGCCTCGATCTGGAAGAAAATGAGTCACTAACTGGTACTTCTCCGCCATTAAGTGCGCTTGACAGAGCTAGCAACAGTAACTAAGGGGCGGGGCTTTTGCCAGAACTCTGTGGACAAAGATGCGTGGACGGAAAGTGGATGATGATTAGTTTAAAGGAACAGGCCACTGTTTTTCCATACTGAGATATGTTCTTACCTGAGCTTAGACGAGTTCATGTGTACCTGTCTGGTCTTCACGCGTGCCCTCAGTCACGTAAACACAGAGGGCGTTAGCATTTAGCCTCTCCTCCTCTCCTCAATAGCTCTAAACGAGGTGAAGAAAGTGAAGATAATACTGCGCAGATGCTGATCTACTCCTGGTATTATTACGCCTTACAATATGGTTCCCCTTTTTATCCACTTAGAAAATCCACATTGTTTAATTTTTTGTAATTATACTTTATTGTGTAACCGTATTTAAATCGGGAAAACGTGGAAGAGCTTGGTAGCTTCTATCTTCACCTGGTTTGGAGCTATAGTGGAGAGAACGAGAGGCTAAAGGCAAACCCCATCTGTGCTGTGTTTACATGACTGAGGGCACGCGTGAAGACCAGACAGGTACACATGAACTCGTCTAAGCTCAGGTAAGAACAGATCTCAGTATGTAAAAACGGTGGCCTGTTCCTTTAACGTGAACATTTCCTGTATAACTGAAGTTCAAAATCATGAGCATTGATCTTTTAAGCTTTATAATTTGCAATAGTGTCTATAAAACGTAGACTGAAACACAGAGGCCTGGTCTGGTGAGGAGTTTGTGTGAGAGATATCCATGTGACACTTTTACTGTGGATTACTGACATACATTTAAGGAAAAATGCAAAAATTAGGCATCATTATGCATAAAAATGGCAATGTCTAAATAATGGATAGTTTGTTGATGTATTAGTTACTATTAATAAAAGGGGATTTTGGATCTTATTTACAGTAGATTTTAAATAAGCTGCAAAAATTCAAATTTTGTCTTGTTTTTAGGTTCAAAGCTCAATAAATCAGGATAAGGATTAGATATTGAAACCTCCCTCTGAAATAGACTTCATAATAGTCCAAGTCTGTAAAGTGTGGAGTCTGTTGGAGGTACGAAAGTGGAGATGTTGTTGCAAGAGTGGAATGAAAACAGGTCCTCGTATGCACATGTTTGTGTATGATTCTCCTGTCTTTAGCCACTGCTGTCTCCCACAAAGGAAATGACTTTATTTGGATTACAGCGTCATCTCGGTCGCCTTTTGTGCTACACGTGGATACCAAACATGCCAGTATTTGTCAATGAAACTGGCTGGTCGTCGACAAAACCCCATAAAACACGGTTAAGGTTAAGTTTGTGGTTAAACTTTATTAATCCCCGTAATCCATGAGTTCCTTACCAAACATGTGAAACCTGGAGAAGTCCGACAGCGTGTGGAAGTACCCCCCTGCGGCCCCTGCCGGCGCCCCCCCGGCCGGGCCCCTCCCGTTCAGCGTGCTGTAGGACACGGCGCCGGGTGGTCGGTCTCCGCTCGACATGCGTCTCTTCTCCGGGAGCTGAGGCTGGAGCCCCGGGGAGGGACTGGCCTGTCGGAACCCGCCGTCCTGCGGCCCGGCGGGGGATAGGGGGAAGCAGGGCGTGGGGGGGCCGTGGTACCCCGAGGAGCTGCTCTGTCGGGACAGGTTGCCGTGGCGATCGGCGTCCGGCGTGGTGTAGCCGCTGTGCAGGGGGTGGCGGTCCAGGCTCGGGCTTCGCTGAGACACCTGGGAACGAGCGACACTTATCAGGCAGTCCACAGGTAAATGGTCACTTTTTATATCCACGGACAAACGGTCACTCTTTTATATCGACAGACAAACGGTCACTCTTTTATATCCACGGACAAACGGTCACTCTTTTATATCGATAGACAAACGGTGACTCTTTTATATCGACAGACAAACGGTCACTCTTTTATATCCACGGACAAACGGTCACTCTTTTATATCGACAGACAAACGGTCACTCTTTTATATCCACGGACAAACGGTCACTCTTTTATATCGACAGACAAACGGTCACTCTTTTATATCCACGGACAAACGGTCACTCTTTTATATCCACGGACAAACGGTCACTCTTTTATATCGACAGACAAACGGTCACTCTTTTATATCCACGGACAAACGGTCACTCTTTTATATCCACGGACAAACGGTCACTCTTTTATATCGACAGACAAACGGTCACTCTTTTATATCGACAGACAAACGGTCACTCTTTTATATCCACGGACAAACGGTCACTCTTTTATATCGATAGACAAACGGTGACTCTTTTATATCGACAGACAAACGGTCACTCTTTTATATCCACGGACAAACGGTCACTCTTTTATATCGACAGACAAACGGTCACTCTTTTATATCCACGGACAAACAGTCACTCTTTTATATCGACAGACAAACGGTCACTCTTTTATATCGACAGACAAACGGTCACTCTTTTATATCCACGGTCACTCTTTTATATCCAAGGACAAACGGTCACTCTTTTATATCCACGGTCACTCTTTTATATCCACGGACAAACGGTCACTCTTTTATATCCACAGACAAACGGTCACTCTTTTATATCCACGGACAAACGGTCACTCTTTTATATCGACAGACAAACAGTCACTCTTTTATATCCACGGTCACTCTTTTATATCCAAGGACAAACGGTCACTCTTTTATATCCACGGTCACTCTTTTATATCCACGGACAAACGGTCACTCTTTTATATCCACAGACAAACGGTCACTCTTTTATATCCACAGACAAACGGTCACTCTTTTATATCCACGGACAAACGGTCACTCTTTTATATCGACAGACAAACGGTCACTCTTTTATATCCACGGTCACTCTTTTATATCCAAGGACAAACGGTCACTCTTTTATATCCACGGTCACTCTTTTATATCCCTTGTGTCGCCTTCGCGGGTCTTTTTGACCCGCTGTCATGTTCCGGGCATTTGGATGCAAGGTGACACAAGGGGGCGCCCTTCCAACCTTCTCAGTGTGAATGTGAGTTGACTTTCTTCAGAGTTAGACTTTAGGTCAGACACCATGAGTGACAGTAACATGAGGCTAAATACAGTGAGCTCTTTGTTTCCAGTAAAAAAGGCTGAGGCCTCATTGCTCTTCAGTCACAGACTGAGAAGTGAAGAAGGAAGTCATGGAGCTTCTGCTTTAGACAAAACTTCAGACTTCTGCTGCGTGTTGGGGTCGTATTACATAATATCAAATGTTGTAATCTGTAAAGCACTTTGTGATACCTTTCGTTATGCAAAGCGCTTTATAAATGAAGTTTGATTGATTGATTGATCATATTCTAAAACTCTGTAGTATAAACATAATATATGGAAAATAATTACAATTACAAAAATGCTGTATCAAATTAAAAAAAAAGGTTTGTTTTTTATTTACTCTCATTCTAAAAAAAAACAACCTAACTATTCATATCTGCTGTAAAGTCATGTTTGTCCCAGTTCTTCTGAGTCGTGGTGCAGCAGGACTGATGTGGACAGATGTTACAGAAGAAGCTCATGAGGTTCATTTCTTCAACAGTTACTATAGTAACTATTTTCTCCAAAGTAAAAGTAGATCTACCACAGTCCTGTCCACATCTGTCATGGTCCACATGACCCACCATGACTCAGAGGAACTGGGACACACATGACTTTACAGCTGATACAAATGGTTAGGGTTTGTTTTTTATTTTATTTTTTTTAGAATGAGAGTAAATAAAACTATTTTTTTGATTAGATACATGATTTTCAAATAATTTTATTTTTGTAATTGTAATAATTATTTCCATATTTTACACTTTTACTACAGATTTATTATCAATCAATCAATCTTTATTTATAAAGTGCTTTTCATACCGAAAGGTACCACAAAGTGCTTTACAGATTACAATATTTGATATGATGTAATATGACCCCTACATGCAGCAGAAGTCTGAAGTTCGGTCTAAAGCAGAAGCTCCATGACTTCCTTCTTCACTTCTCAGTCTGTGATTGAAGAGCAATGAGGCCTCTGACTTTTTACTGCAAACAAAGAGCTCACTGTATTTAGCCTCATGTTACTGTCTCTCATGGTGTCTGACCTAAAGTCTCACTCTGAAGAAAGTCAACTCACATTTACACTGAGAAGGTTGGAAGGGCGCCCCCTTGTGTCACCTTGCATCCAAATGCCCGGAACATGACAGCGGGTCAAAAAGACCCACGAAGGCGACACAAGGGTTAACCAAGGACAAACGGTCACTCTTTTATATCCACGGACAAACGGTCACTCTTTTATATCCATGGACAAACGGTCACTCTTTTATATTGACAGACAAACGGTCACTCTTTTATATCCACGGACAAACGGTCACTCTTTTATATCCACAGACAAACGGTCACTCTTTTATATTGACAGACAAACGGTCACTCTTTTATATCCACGGACAAACGGTCACTCTTTTATATCCACAGACAAACGGTCACTCTTTTATATCCACGGACAAACGGTCACTCTTTTATATCGACAGACAAATAGTCACTCTTTTATATCCACGGACAAATGGAGAGTTATCTATTGTCAATATAAACACTGTGAACAATACAATACTGCGCCATGAGAATACAATACTTTTTTTTTCTTTTACAAAAGACAGGTGCACAGTAAAATGTCATGTAGAAATAAGTAAAAATGTTCTTGAATTAAGTGCATTAACCTCTGTATCAGTTTCACTTTATCAACCACCAGCATGATGACAATGTTCATGTTTTATATTCTGTTCTAATTTTTATTATTTATATTTGTTGTCCCTTAAAAAAATATAACAATGAATTTGTCCATCTATAGATCTAGAAAGGCTTATCCATTCAAAAAACAAGCTAAAACAAAAAGGCATTTTTGCATTAAAGAGACTATATAGAGTTTGAAAAGGTTAAAACTAAGTATTTTCCTCCCCTACATGTTCCTCTAAAATCCGGCACCGTCACTCAAAAAGTTGTTACTTCAGGTCCGAAGTGCCGTCATGCACGAGCTTAATATAGAAGCTGCAGTTACGCATAAGACCTGAGGTGGCAGAAGTGAGCATAAAATGACCAACCTGCATCTAATCCCTTTAAATGAAGAAAAAAAAATCCCATTGCACATAAAAGGACAGTAAATCTGAATTTACTTGGAATGACATGTTTTTTGTTTGTCTGTTTTGTTTTTACTTATCCCAGTGGTAGGTTATTTTACTTGGCAGGTCAAATACCCTAAATGTATTTAAAGGCACACTGCGCAACATTTTGAACTACAAAACCTGCTCCGAATGATGAGCTCGACACCTAACCTGTTTAAATCTCACATTTGGCTGCCTTTTGTCGACATCTCCATGGAGACGAGGTGGAGACGTCCCGCCCCCAGTAAAATTACAGCCATGTCTGACAAGAATAAGTGCTTGCATTTTATTCTATTCATCAGGTGAAATGTTAGGCAGTGTGGCTTTAATGTGGTTAATTGTAACTAACTCTCACTGGACTGTTCCCATGAGCTCTAAAGCACAGACAGAATGGAACAATAATGTCTGCAGTGGCTCTATCTTTGTCACTGTGGTTGATTTTGCGGTAAGGTCAACAGATTTTTCAAAACACTAAAGCAGTCTTTGTTTAGATTAGGAGAGCTTGTGGATAAGCTGTAACAATGGAGCCAACACCGTTTTGAAATCTTTCACTCCTGGGACCTGTTTCTTTAAAGTTTTGTTTACAGGCCCCCAAAAAGCTAGATTTGAGAGGATGATGCAAATGTCTGGTCAGAAATGTTAGTGTTTAGACCTGAGCTTGTCTTCACCAAAGCAAATCTCAGCGGAATCAAATCTCACCTGAGAAAAGGAAGGATGCCGTCCCATCACGGGGCTGCTCTGTAGGGGGTGTCCCAGTGACCCCTGCCGGCTGAGGATGGGGCTCCCCTGCCCGCCCTGCCCGAACGACCCCTGCCTGGTCAGCACGGGGCTCCGCTGGCTCCCCTGCGAGAGCCTGCGCACGAACACGGGACTCCCGCCCGCGCCCACGTCGAAACCGTTGGCCTGCCCCACCTGGAGGAGGGGATGCACGGCCGGGACCATCCTGGGGAAGGACTGGGGGCTCCCTTGGTTGATAGGAGCAGGATACGTTTCCAGATTAGAGGGGGCCGGGTCCGAATACACGCCCAGAATGGTGTTTTGTCCCATGTAGGAGAGAGGAGGGGGCGCGGTGCCCAGGAAGGAGGGTCCCGGGGAGGAGCGGGAGTCCAGGTAGGGCGGGGTGGGGGTGCTCTGGTTCAGATATTGGGAGGCAGGTATGCTCTGGTTCAGATATTGGGAGGCAGGTATGCTCTGGTTCGGGTATGGGGAGGCAGGTGTGCTCTGGTTCGGGTATGTGGAGGCAGGTATGCTCTGGTTCGGGTATGGGGAGACAGGTATGCTCTGGTTCGGGTATGGGGAGGCAGATGTGCTCTGGTTGGGGTATGTGGAGGCAGGTGTGCTCTGGTTCGGGTATGGGGAGGCAGGTGTGCTCTGATTCAGGTATGTGGAGGCAGGTGTGCTCTGATTCAGGTATGGGGAGGCAGGTGTGCTCTGGTTCGGGTATGGGGAGGCAGGTGTGCTCTGGTTGAGGTAAGGGGTGGTGGCAGTGCTCTGGTGGAGGTACAGGGCTGCAGGGGTGCCCGGGTACGTGGGGGTGTAGGCAGGGGTATGGTTGGGGGTAGGCGTCCGGTAGGAGCTCTCTGCGGTTTGGGAGCGGAAGCCGGAGTCGGTAGTGGGCTGGGACGGAGTGCTGACGCCGCTCTCGACTGACGGATGCTCCCTGCGAAACGAGAAGACGACTGTCATCAGCTGTGCAGATAATCACAACCTTTAAATTACGTTTTTTTAGATGCATTCGTGCACGATATGTCATCAATCATATTCTCTCTCAGGGGCCTTAATTTGGTCACCTAGTGCAGTATTACAGGGGTACAGGGACCTAGTCTCTCGCTCTAGTCTCCAACTAGTTCTTACTAAAATGTTAAGGAATAAAACTAGACAAAAACCTACCATATCTCGCCTAAAAACCTAAAAAAAAATTCTCATTAACCAAGTAAAGGTCATCTTTGGAGAGCACCTTCATGTTGTGGATCTGGACTCACCCGTGGGAGCTCTGCACGGGGCTGCTGCTGGACAGAGGAGGGTTCAGCATGTGCGTGCTGCCCCCTAAAGGAGAAGTGGCGCTTCTGACTCCGGTCGCACTCTCCTCTGATTGGCTCACGAGCTGAGGTTTGAAGATACTCTCCTCCGATTGGACGACGGGCGTGGGTTTGCTAACTCTCTCCTCTGATTGGCCGACCGACAGGAGTTTGCTGAGGCTCTCGTCCGATGGGCTGGCGCTCGGTGCTTTGGCCACAGCAGCGCCAGTCATCTCCACCGGGGGGCTGACACTTCGAGGAGATGAGGGGGGATCCGGTCCTGCTGCTTCGGCCGAGCGGGCCACGGACTCCACGTAACTCCTTGGGGCTGCCATGGAAACAAAGAGTTAACACTTATTAAGAAATGTACAAAAAACAACCAAAAAAACTATTGAGACTCAATGAAAAATATCTTAATGGGTGTAGTGTCCTGCTCATAGATGCGACAGCAGAGGGGGAAGGAAGCTATGGCGACAGTTTATACTCTGTGGTGAAATGGTGAAGCATAGCAAGAGGTGGAGCAGTGGGGAAAGCATTTCTTGGATATGTAGGACCTCAGGAGGAACTTTTTGAGAGCTGCTGCAAAGAATAGACACAGTAGAAGATTCAAAGATTACTCAAAGATGCGCAATTGGGTCAAAATACAACTCCAGGTCTGATTTTGATGAGAGAACAACATGGTATATTAAATAGCCATATTTCAAAATTTTGGTTTCTTTCTTCTTCAGCTCATTTTGCAGTGAATGATTTGATGATGTTTTGTGCAGCCCTAACTTGGATTTTAAAAAATACGGATGTGATTTTGATACAAAATGACAATGGTTTGTGTTTATGAGGAGACGAGAGCGGCCGATTTCACTAACATCTTACCTTCTTCATCCTCCTCATCGTCTGCACAGCATTATTGAAATAGTTGCAGAAGAAAAAATATATAAACACAGGCCATGCTCGTGTTTCTCGGTTTATATTATTATAAAGCTCAGATGTTTGAAAAGACTGTTCCAGTTTCCATTTAGATGTAAAAAAAAAAAAAAAAAAAGATAAACTATTGAAGGTATTTCGGATCAGTTTAAAGCAGTCCTAAGTAACTCTTGCCCCTAGAGGCCATAAGCGCAACTGCAGGTATTGTAGCAAGTTGTGATTTTTTTTACCTAGTAATTGTCCGTGAGAGTAAATACTACACTGACAGAAAAGGCGAAGGGAGGGAGGTATATTGTGCATCCAATTACACAATGGAAATCATTTTTTTCACTCAAACTTGGCTGTAAATACTGTTTAAGTGGCGTTAGCCCACAGATAGCTTTGCCCGTTAGCATGTTAGCTTCTTCTTTGTGATTCTATTAGTGTGTATGGGTGACTCTGACCCGGTGGCAATTGTGGTTTTCTAGACAGAGACACCAGGGGGAGATGAAAGACCCCCCCAATCATCCCTTTAACACTTGTATTACCCCACAGGGACTACGGGAAGAATTTATTAAGGGATTCAAGTTACTTAGTACTGCTTTAAAGCACATACATTTTTTTCAAGGTTTTCAAGTAGTCATCTAAATTGAACTGTTTTAAAAACGATGTTTCGCCCATATCTGAAAAGCTTCCACAAAAGTCTTCAGTGAGCGCTGCAAGAAAATGATGTCTTGATATCATGAACATTACTCAAAATAAAAATATTTCACATGAATTGGAATCATTTTGACTTGACAAGCAAAAAAAGTGCCAGTGGAATAAACATGTTTGCAAAAACCCTGTTTTATTGTTTATAATGTCATGTTTTCTTTTCAAGTGCCACTAGGTGCTTGTTAGTTTCTTTCTCAGCTTACCCACTCAAATCAAGAGCAAATATACTTATTTCCAGAAATGTTATTTCTTAATTACTTTTACGTGAAAACATTGCTTGGATAACATTAACGCAGGAAAGTATGGCAGGTTTTGATGAGGAGCACCATAAGTGGAGATGGTTTAGGATATTGTGCATGTTTTAGGTGAGTCGTACCTGCTCCAGTCTGGTTGAGCACGATCTCTGCCGGGTTGTGAGGCTTCAGACCCAGAGCTGAGAGCGGAGTCTTGGCCAGTCCTGGGGGAGACCGACCTGGAAACGACGACAGGGCAGAATTTACAAACAAGAAAACTCCAGTAATCATTGTCCCGACAGCTGCCACCTGATCACATATACTAAACATTAGTGATTAGTTACTGCTGTATGTCAGATGCCCTCCCTTACCTATACATTAAGTATTGAATATCTAAGACGGGAGTGAAATATGTATTGTTAATCTGCAAGTTTTGTGATGTTTTTGGATAAATTGAATGGGGATATAGGGTACGCCTGTCACATAATGAGATCATAAGCTTGATATCTGATTACTGCCTTGAATTTTGCAATTACAAAACATTTTTCTGACCCATTTGATCAAAATACATTGATTAACTTCTAGATCAAATTGTGTCAAGAAGTCGAGATCAAAACAAGGCTAAAATGTGACACAATTAGGGTAACCAGGAATAAAAGTTTGGCACATTTTTAAGCAACCGTGGGTTTTTGTTTTTAGCCAAGCTAGGAACAAATGTGCAAATTGAGACAGGGCCAAAACCACTTTCTACTGTCGAGAACCAACTAGTCGTACTCTGTGGTTTTCATTTACATTAGCCGATATGTCGTCACAAGCCAAGACAAGCTAATTTCACAAAGTCTAATCTCTTTAATCCATATTTATCTTGCGTTATCCTCCAGAGCAGACAGGTAGGCAGCTGTCCAGACATTTTGTAAACACAGATTATTTAAAAAGTACCACAAATTGAGAGGGAGCTCATGCCTCGTGCTCAAATGAAGCCAAAACATGCACAAAACCGGTGACGTGAGTGCGGTGCCATTTCAGTGTGACGAAACTGGGACGTGACTGTGGCATGCCGTAGGTTAACCAAAAACTAAACTCAAATAGTAATGATGAATAATTCTATATTGATGCTGATTCTGGAATGAAATGTTTGGAATTCTCCTCTATCTGGCTCCTTGGGCGAATTATGAAGACTTAGAATAAATGAATCAGTCATTCCCTACACGTCACCACTGTAATAATACATCTTTCTATGAAAATCCATGTCAACAGTTGTAAAGCTCCTGTCTGGAAAGTCCCACACATGGATTAGTAATAGTTGTAAAAACAGCAAAAGGGCGTTTTCGCACTGGCACTGTTTCAATCTAAATCGGCGTTCGAGAGAAGAGGTTGATGGTGCGGCTAAGCCTGTCTCAAAAACAAAATCTAAAGTTTGATATATTGAGGCAGGAAACGATATTATTGAAGACCTTATAATGCCACAGAAACTAACTCTTAGCTTAAAAAAGACAGTTGAATGAAATACAATGATACACAACATACATTGAGTAAGAAATTAAGTATTGTATGAGAAAAATGGGGGGAAATGCAAATAAATGAACTGACGATATATATTGATCATTTATTCGCACGATGAGTCGATATAGTATAGTAAGTAAAAAACTCAATATTTTGTAAGAATAGGCGCAAAAATATCACCTCTTCACATACAATTCAAAAGCTTTGAATGAAATCATTAAAACAAGTTGGTATAGTACTTCTGTAAACCTTAGTCATTGACAATGTACTGTATTTGTGTGTTTGTTGACTATTGCATGTACTTGTATGAAGGTGTCACTATTGGTGGGAACATTTATTACACTTTTAACGGGAAAATAAATCAAATCAAGTCCCAAAACAAGACAAAACACGGTGCTGGGATGGAGGACAGCCAAAGACCAGGTGCAACAAAACCAAGTCAGGGATGCTTTGGAGCAACTGATAGGAACAGGCAAAACTCGGAGTGCAAGGTTCCCACTTTCTTAAAAAAGTTTCACATTTGAATTTCTCCATAATTTGTTGAATCTGTGTCTTGAACCTCATCAAGAAAAGCGAACGTTTATCGATTGACATCCATATCATCATTTGTCCTTATCTCATGTCAAGTGGGAACCCTGTTTTTTGCTGCTGCCATGCCAAAGCAGTGCAGGACGGTGACAGGTCAAATCCCAAAGGTCACTCAGGGCGGGACGGGGCTGGGAGGAGCGGGGGGGGTCCCACAGGTCTGGCCGACTTTGTGCACCAGAGGAGACTTACCACAGGAGGAAAACTATTCACTCAACTCGGACTTTGGTCTTTAGGGAGGAGACATTTTACCCATTTCTGCTACGTAAGAATAAGTATTTAAGGTGAGACGCTGCAGGTGAATGAGGAACAAAATTTAATTTAGTGATATCAAATTGAAACTTCTGCTGTAGATCACCAATATAAATATGAGCAAAAATATATATAAGATGTACCTCAAGTAGAAATAGCCACTTTAAGAGTTGTACGAATTTGCCACATAGGAGTAATTTATTCAAATTTGCAGGTAACAAATAAAAGTTAAAATATTTTTTTTTTTAAACAGGAAAAAGTCTTATTATCTTATTCTTTAGACACAATAATAACGAACTCTACAGCCTCTCTCTCCACAGCGCCCTCTGTCAGCCGGCTGGGGACTTACACAGGTTGAAGTAGGGGGTTTGCGGAGACACGGGGAAGGCGGGGGTTTGGGGTAACACCTCACCACCAACAACAGGGGGCGGCGCTGCCTCCTGCTCCTCGAAGGCCTCGCGGTAACTGTGCATGTGCCGCTGCGGGAGAGAAGACACACAGAGAGAGGGTGAGGGACTCATTCCCAAAAATCAAAACTGCTGGACATCTCTTCGTGATGAACCCATTCTCTTCTTCAGGGCCGAAGTCGGTGACAGAATTTCCCAGACCTTGTTAATAGATTAAGGTATAAGGTATTGTTTGAGGTCAGGTACCTCTTTGGGTCGTCCTCCCGGGTTGAGCGCGATGGCGTTGACGAACTCCGGGGACACGCAGCGGACGGGGGAGCGCAGGGGGAAGTCTGACCCGTCCTCGGGGCTCTCCGGGCGGGCGTCCGACGGCAGCCTGCGCAGCGGCTGCGGAGGCTCGGACTGGGACGCCGCTCTGGCCTGCACCCCTGGTAACACACCGTCAAAACGATTAACAGACGCTCAGACGGATCCGATCTCCTAAAGGGCAGAGAGTGGGAGCTCGCGGACAGACGCAGCGAAGCTTTGGCTCAAGGCTGTGCATCAAACACTGGTTAAGAGTCACACGGAAACAGCAGTAAAGGATTTACACTCACAGGCAAATATCAGACAATCTCCACCAAATGCATTGGCGATGAATAAGGATAAAAGCAGAAACAAGTCATCCAGACAAAACCAGGCTGCTGCTCTGTACAGATACAGTCTGGTATTGCTTCCATTGAACCTGATTTCAAAGCGGTGACGGAGTAGGACTGAAACAACGGAGCCGTTATCTGAATACTACACTATAACAAGTAATCAAATAACTGTGAAATTAATTATCTGGTGTATAGAGGTCAACAGCCCGACCCACTTCTGGTCATGTGTCGGGGTGCGGACGTAAAAAATCCCATACATTTTTAGCATTTTCCTTTTTTATTCAAATATTAACAAGTTGAGTGACAAAAACGGAAAAACTCTAAAATACCTTATGTGTGATTTTTGGAGCTCTGTGATGAACAGTGAAATAAATGACGATCAAAAACTTGTGAAAGTCAAGATCTGGACATTTCATATATTATTGCTTTTCTTTTTTATTCTGAGGGGGCGTGGTGTTAGTCTGAGGGGGCGTGGTGTTAGTTTGAGGGGGCGTGGTGTTAGTCTGAGGGGGCGTGGTGTTGTGTTGTGAACAGCTGTAAACCCGACACTTCTCTCTCGCTCTCTGGAGCGTTTGACAAAGCAGAGCGGCTGCACACTGAAGATCCAAACCTTTTGAGATTTTAACATTTCTCTGAGTTTTTAAATGGTTAAAATCGGTCCAAGGACGACTGAGAAACATCCTGTTAAAGTCTTCAATCCAGAACCAGGCTGTTTAAATGCACACGCCATAAAAAGACATCGAGAACACGCATGTTTCAAAACATATCAACAATGTTGTCATTGAAAATTGACTTGAAACTGAAATATTTAGGCATTTGCCTCTTTCCATAATGTTAGTGTCCGTCCAGAGAGGAGGAGAGAGGAGTTAATCAGAGTGTTGCATAAAACAATAAATAACTCCAAATCTAGAAAAAAAAATCTGTGATTTTGATCAAAACTAGCCTCCGTTTAGCCTTGGATTTCTCAGGAACCGAAGCACGTAGAATTAAACTGTTTCCTACAGAGAGCTTAGAGTCTCGTCTTTCAAACGAGTCATAGCATGTGTCCATAGCTATAACATAGAATACACTGCGGTGTTACAAATATCATGAAAAATGGTCTGGATTGTTGGCACTCTACAGCTAAATCCCCAAAACATTGCGGCACTTAACGTGTTAAAAGTTTCAAACAGCCTGACGCCTGCTAATCAGCCATATGCTGACTTTTGCGCAGATATTTTATATTTTATGTCCAATCCATTAAACTCGAACCATGTATGGGATTTTTTCCGTCCGGACTCATGCACGTTTTAAAGTACTCTTGTAAAGTAAAGGCTCTTTTTTGAACGGCTTGAAGCGGATCTTAGGTGTGAAAACAAACAGATCTTTTTTTCAGTAAATTTTAAAAGCCAAATGCTAAAGCTAAATGCACTAAAAATTATTTGTCAGACAGTTATCCATTGTGTCCGCCATGTTCAAAACTCTCATCTCTACGGAGCCGCATCAGACTGACTGATGAAATCAAGCGGCGAGGCTAATCTAAACATTCAATAACATTTTATAAGTCTGTGTAATGTATAGTTTTCTCTTATAATGTCAAAATACTCGAGTTACTTCATATAACTCCACCCCGGCGTGTACTTTCTCCATAAATAGCTCAGTCCTGGCTCTGAACTCCGTGCCGTCATCTTTAAAAACACTACGTCCCCTCCCTCCCGTACGTACGCACACACACCTCGCAGCAGAACCAGATGTGCCCACAATGCGCTGGCCCCGTAGTCATGGAAACGGCTGATGTTTTCCAGCTGCCGCGAAGCCCTTTACTGTACAGCTTCGGTGCGGGCTATAAATCGGCTCGGAAGGTAAATACGGGAGCGGGAGGGCGGTCCGGGAACACGATTCCGATCCTTGCGATAGTTTTGTCTCGGAAAACAGAAACGGCAGAGTCCAGATGTGAACAGAGGCGCGGGAGGAGGTCATGTGAGGTAGGAGACGGGGAGTGAAACCCAAACAGAGGCTCGCGGTGGAAATGCTACCAAAAACCAAGCAGGCGACTTCAGTTTTCGACACACTATCGAGCTAAGAGGTTCTGTGAGCGGATAATAGAACAGAAGAAGAGTTTTGGACTGTTGAGAGAGATATTGTTTATCCAAAAACACTCCAAATATTGAGTGGGGGAGGATCTTGGACACCCCCGCTACATTTACTAAATTTTTTGACAAGTGGAGAAGATCCAAAAATCACTCAAAGATGCGCTAGCGGCTCGAAACATAACTCTAGGTCTGTTTTTGATGAGAAAACGATAGTGTAAAGTGGTAAAAAGCTCTAAAAAAAAATCGATTTTGCATAATACATCACCTTTAAAACTATTAAATGTAAGTATTTCCCCCCTCCATCTTCCAACAATGTCCTAATGTGTCGAATGAGCTCAGACCTGTTCACCACAACTGCCTCTAAAATCCTGCACTGTCACTCAAAACGGTGTTACTTCGGGTCTGAAGTGCCGTCATGCACGAGCTTAATATAAAAGATGCAGTTACATGTATGACCTGAAGTGGCAGTAGTGAATATAAAATGGCTAACTTACATCTAGCCCCTTTAAAACTATTAAATGTACAATATCAATGCTGAGGGGGCACCCAATGTCCACTCTCATGAAACCCACAATGGACACTCCCCTAGATGAAACCCCTTTCCGTTTGTTAGTGAGCCTGTTATTACTGATTTGACTGTGTACTTTTAAAGACTATACAGAGTTTAAAAATGTTAAAATTATGTATTTTCCTCCCCCTACATGTTCCAGCCATGTCCTAATGTGTAGAATGAGCTCAGACCTGTTCACCACAACTGCCTGTAAAATTCTGTCAGTGCCGTCATGCACGAGCTTCATATAGAAGGTGCAGTTACACATTTGACCTGCGGTGGCAGTAGTGAGTATAAAATGGCCAACTTGCATCGAGCCAGTTTAAAGGTACTACTTCACATGGGCTTCGTACACCGGGGCGTTTCCAGGTGTTCAGGGCCCCGTTATAATGTGAACAATGAAGCAAGGGGAAGATGCAATTACCTCCAAAATGCATTAAGTTACAGATGAAACATTTCTGTAACATTTGAAACACAAAATCAGGCTTGATTTGTATATTTTACACTTTCAAACAAGCACAAAAGAAAAAAGGCTAAAAGAAAAGTTTGGGCATCTTGCAACGTTTTCCTGGGCATCCAAGAGTCTGTCAATTCTAGTTTGAGGGATGTTTGCCCTTTCTTCCTTACAAAAGTCTTCCAGAACTCACTGATGTCTGGGCTGTTTTGCAAGCACTGCTCTTTGGAGGTTCATCCACAGATATTTAATGATGTTTAGATCAGGAGACAGTGAAGGCCGCGGGAGAACCTTCTATCTGCAGGTCTTTGAGGTCGTCATTGTGGATTTTGACCCTTCTACCCATTTGTAGAAGCCATCTTTTTAACACAAATCCTATGGTGATATCTGTAACTTCATCCCTTTTGGAGATAATTTCATCTTCCCCATGCTTCATTGTTCACATTATTAGAAGTTATGATCCGTTGTGCCTAAAGCTTCATACTCGACTGTTTAGAAGGGCTAATCTTCAAATATAAGTTCCACTAAACACTCATCCTTTGCCGTGTTGCCCTAATTCTGCCCCAAACACAATACAGTGAACGTTTGTGTGAGGTTTTTTTCCCCCAGAATGCACGACGATGACACGGACAGAATCACACAGAGCACAAGCACAACAAGCGGCGAGCGACACCAGAGACCACTGCACTCCACAGAGACAGAGCATCCTCGAGAGACGAACCAACCCCAGAGAGAGTGAGCCCGCCGCGCGTCAGGCAGGGCGCAGGAGGAGGCGGCCATGTTGGACACCTGGACCCGGGCCGAGAACTCTGGGTAAAGACATGAACCGTGAGAGAGGAGAGAGAGAGAAGAAGGAAGGAGGAGGAGGAGGAGGAGGCAACTGCAACAAGAGCCTGGATACAATCTGGAATAGAGAGGATGCAAAAAAAAGGAAGATCTTGGGGATATTTGATTATAAATACCTGGTTTGTTTCCTGCTTATTCTGTTCTTCATGAACCCCTGATAGTTCCGTGAAGACTTGCCCTATCAATCGGGTTTTTACACATCCTAAAGAATTGCCAGGGCGCCTCTTTATGGCCCTTTGTGCAGCTGATTGTTCCCGGTTGCGACTAAAACATGCTATTATCTTTTCACATGTGTATTTTTCATACGTAGAGACTGTATGACCCGAGAGATGACTTCCTGTTGGAGCTACACACACAGATCTGCTGATAAGCCTCTGTCAACAATAGTAACCTTCAACATCATTGCAAAGTGGCCAGTTTTACGTCAGCTCCCAATGCCTGGATACAACGAGCCTCGGAGGGATGGATGTTTTTAGTTTTGGTTAGAGCTAGGCATCTTTTCATAATTCTATTTGAATCCGAGTACTTAACGGTGCTTGGTTTATGATTCCAGAACAATACTTTCTTTTTATACCTACAGGGCCTATCTCACTGGCCTGAGTTGCTGCTAGTCACGAGATGTCTACGTCCCCTGGAGATGAGGTGACTCTCCAGGTAGTCTCGCTGAAAAGAAACAGGTTCGCTTAGACCTCTGGGAGACCATGCAGAGACTCCGCTGAATTCGGACCTGTTCTGTTTCACTCAGACTACCTGGACACTTGCCGCATTGCCTAGGGACGTATCAGAGACATCTCCAAATCGTCTCCAACTTGTCTCTAAGGCCGGTGACATAGACCCTATGCATGCACGCAATCAATCCGCCACTCTCTCCGGTGAGATAGGCCCTTATCCAGCATTTTTCATTGTCTTCATTCCAGAACCATTAAAAAAAAAAAGATAATGCTCTCTATTTCTTTAAGCAAAAACACCTGTTTTTAATCATTTATGTGCTCTGGGACCAAGCAACTTTCTGCTGTGCTGTCCCAGGACCCACCACACATAAACACTTGGTATCAAAAGAAAACAGAAAAATCGTTTCTAGCATTCTACTTTGTTGGAATGCTCTTCTGCTACCTCTTAATGATACCCAGCTTTAGTTATGGGCACCTCCTCTCCTTCTAAAATCATAACATCAAAGTAAAGAACAAAACGAGCTTTCTGATTGGACACTGGTGGTTGTGCTGAGGGGATGGACTGGTACAGTTTTGTCAATAAGGCATCGAGACTGTATTTAGTTGTTGCACATTGTCTGAAAGCTCTTACCTGCCACTCTCTGCGCCACCAGTCCCTCCACGTTGAACACCTCCTCGTCCGGCTCGGCCTCCTTCGCCTGCAGTGACCCCGCCCCATCACCGTGGGGCGCCGTGACCTCGGCGGGCTTGGACACGCTCGACAGATAGACTTTCTCCGCGTCTGGTTTGAACTCCGCCTTCCCGGGCGTCCCCTCCGAGATCGGGCCGCTTTGACTCCTCGGCGCGTCCGCCTTAAAGCTCGGCCTGGACTGCATCTGCGAGAAAGGCGGCTGCGTGGTGACGACCTCCTGCACGGGGGCGCTTTGGGATTTCGGCAGAGAGTTCCCGGGCTCCAGGTCGAGCATCAGCATGTTCAGCGTCTGGATGGACTGCTCGATCTCCTGCTGCGACGCCGGGAACTGCGGTAAACTGTGGCTGTGGCTCGGCATCGGCGCCACAGAGGGAGGGCTGAAGACGATCCCCTCGGTCACCGGCTCGTCCGTCACGCCGAACTTCTGCCAGACGTTCAACCCGCGCTGCACCGCGTCCCGGCTGCTCGTCGTCCGCGCCGGCGCCTGCGGCTGCGGCTGCGGCTTCGCGTCCGCTCCGAACGACAGCGACCGAAACAGACCGCCGTTTTGCGTCACCATGTAGTCCTCGCCGGAGGGAAATAACTCCACGGGCTTTTCCGTCGCCGTCCGCTCCAGATACATCACGTGATCCTGCCCGTTTAACCTCCCCTCGGGCTGGTAGTACAAATCCGCCGGCGTTGCGCGATCTTCCAGCGAGGAAAACGTCCCGAGGCTGTCCACGCTGTTGCCCTCCTGACTCGTCGGCATTTCATCGTCCAGGATGTCCGTCTCCCGCTCCACGCCGACGCTGCCGTGCCCGTTGACGTGGATCTGCGCGGGGACGAGGTGCAGCATGCCGCCGGCGTTGGTCGTGGAGAGGTACGGCTGCCGGTGCATGGGCCCTTCCAACCCGCTCAAAAGCTGATCCAGCTCCTGCTTTTCCTGCGGGCTGATGGAGCGCTGGGTCGTCTGCGGGGCTGGGTCGGTTTTCACTCCGGTGGCGGTGGTCGTGGCCGGCGTCGCGTTTTCATCGGTCCGGTCGGTTTTGATGGAGGCGGTGGAGTTGCCGGAGTCGCTGCTCACGGAAAGGGCGTGGTCCACAGAGGGTAAGGCGGAGGAGGAGGAGGGAGGGAGCCCATTGGCCGTCACCGCGGGGAGGGCGGAGGAGGGAGGGACCCCGTTGGCCGTTACCGGGGGCTCGATGGAGTCTTTTTTGCGGACTTTGGCGTAGAGGCTGCCGTCCAGTGGGCCCTCGGTGTGGATGACGTCTGCAAACAGAGAGAAAGGCAAAGTATTAGCGGAGTTGGATAAATCGAAGACTTAATCAACTAAAGCAGGACTAAACGAGAGCTAAACCAGGACGGGATTATTCGATCAAAGCAAAGGAAAAAGCAAAGGGCGACAGTGGCTCAGATGGAGACCAGGTTTAGATGTATGACTTTATTTTGTTGAGATCGATACAGACGTCATCTCATCAAAGAAGGGGGCGTGGCCTCGCCGAGGGGGAAAAAAAGAATCTTTTGGGAAACAACATTTTTCACTCTTTTAGCCATTTTCTGGTGGAATATGAACTTATTTATCACATACGAATAAAGTAAAGTCTAAGTCAGGTCCATATGGAAATTTTCTCACAGCAGATTGTTCTGTACGGCAGTCGTAGCAAGCGCTAGCTAGCTTTAGCATGTTGCATCGTGTTAACATTCTCCGTTTTTTTTATGTATTTGTTGGCTGTTGAACCACTTTGCTCCTCTCCATGTCTTTGTATCTTTATTTAGTAGAAAACTATATTCATAATTCAACATTTGTTTAAGTAGTTTTTGAATAATTAGAGAAAGCTTGGATTTTTTCTAAATTGTTTTCCCCCTTAACTAGTTTCAAACATGACCATATATGGCCGATTCCAGAGATGCCGTCTGTATCTATATGAATCCCCCCAAAAAAATGTATATGTGAAAAAAAATCTGTAAGTTTGTCGTCTGTTGTTGAAAGAGTGGAATGAAAACGGGCCGTCAGGTTTGGTAAAGTCTGCACATCTGCTGCTGTCTCCCATGTTTGTATTATAGCGTCATCTCGCTCGCCTTTCATCTTACACAGGCACTAAGTGAGTCAATATCTGTGAATGAATAAGCGTGGGAAAAGGGCCGGTGCTCGCTCGTCGACAACACTTCATAAAATAAGCCTCGCACAGGGTAAGTCTCGTCTTTTTTATACTGATGATAGGTGTTATGGGATAAACCTAGCTTAAAATCACCTCAAACGTAGTTGATGAGACTAAGGTGAAAGGTTGCATTCACAGCCCCCTCTTGATCCGAATCCCAGCCCGTTTGTGCAGATAGTCCGGTTCGTTTGAGGTGTTGTGAACGGACAAACGGACTCTGATCCGGGCCAAAGAAGTGAACCCTGGCCCGGCTGAAAACGTGGGTCTCGGTCCGGTTCAAACGAACTCTGAGGCGGATCATTTGGTTTGTGAACGCGACTGAGCCAGAGAGCGGAACAAAACCAGGAAGAGGAAGTTACAGGACGTTGTGCCTCTGATAGAACCAAAACAAACAAACACAAAGACAGAACAGAGCGGAGGCAATCATGAGGAAAACATATCTCCTGGGTCTGCCAGTCCGGCTTGGTTTAGTCCCGGTTTTTCCTCGTTTGCTGCCCCTGATGAGCCCATTGCTGCGCTGCGTATTGGCTCATTTATCTCCCATTGTGTGTTCCGAGTGTAGTTACTGTCATTGCCTCTCACCAGATTAAAAAAATGCAAAAAAATCCCAGCACAGCCACAGTCTGATACCGCTCCATTTTGTAAACAAAAGATGGAACAAGAAGTGGAGTTTAATCGACCAATCAGAGAAGCCTGTTTCTTGTTCACTGTTTTTGGATGGTTTTGCTACAGCGCCCCCACAGGCTGCAGAGGAGCTCTGCATTGAAAATGATGGTTCGATTGACAAAAAAGAGGTGTGAACTCGACCGCGCCGGGTGGAAAGCTGAAACAATATTGTGATTTTGATCCCCAATCGAAGTCCCAGGTGTGAATGTGACCTAAAACTGACTAAACTCTCATGACACATAAAGAAATGACTTTAAAGATTAAATATAAATGAAACTTGAATTTCATGAGCGTCATATGATGTAAATTCACCGTCAAAGGAACAAGTCGCTTTGTTCATTTGGGAGAAGATGCTATGATTTAGTTTGAAGAAAGTCATACAAACATAAAGTTGACTGAAATACTTTTAGACTGAGGTCAGAATGTCTCTTCCATCAGTCTGAATGAATGATGACCACAGTGACCAAGTGATTGAAACAGTAGATGCAACATTTGTAGATTTTCCATTTGGATCTTTTTTCAAAATACCACTGAAAACCCGTCCCTTCCTCCATCTGAGTCAACTGTCTGCACAAACAACACGCTGTCACTGTTCTCCTATAGAAGCTGGGGTTTAATGAGGACATTAAGCCACTTCCAAACAGCCGCAGTTAAAGGAAGCCTGGCTCAGATCCACCTTTCCCCGACGCTGCAGGAAATGAGCGCGATCTGTGGCATGTGCCGTGGAAACAACACCAGGTCCACGAGGCCGCTCTCAATGGACTCACCCGGGCCAACTATCGCACCGCGTAAAGCGGCTCGCCAGCTTCACATCCAAAAAACAAACTCCACGCACGCCACTAACGAGGGAACGACCCGGGTGATAAATCAGCGACAAGACTATGGGACCTATAATGAGGACTGGGGGTTGTTGAAGGGCTGGGCGAGCACCTAGAACAAAGACTCAGCTGTGCAAATGTGTAAGAATCAGCTCTGCGACACACCCAGGGCCGGAGGAGCAGGAGTGAGCGGAGGAGTGGCCAGTTATTGTTGGAAAATCAGCCTCATCACATCAGGCTTGAGGAGGATGGACAGAACATTGGACTCTGGGCATAGAAACAAAAAACAGGCCGGTTTGTGGTCTTGTTTGCACGGATACAGTAGCTGTGCATTTGGAAGAACTTGGCCAATCAAATGAAGGGAAGAAGAATTAGTTTACAAAGCAGTATTTTGGACCATGAGAGTTGGAGGTAGTTTTCTCACTCTCTCACACTTTCCCGTACATCCCCACTGGTCAGGGGAGTTTATTAGATGCAATCAGACAGAGACTCTAGGGTCTTACTTCAGTGAAAGCGTCTACAAACAAATAACAGAACACACATCTGTTTTACTCTGATGAATAAAAATTTAAAAAGACAAGAACATTGATTGATTACAGCCATTTTCAGATTAAGGTGTGCTTCATTGTCCCAGTAAGGAGAAATTCAATGTCCTGACACGCGGCACAAGCAGGACTTGAACTCCAGATGCTGAGCTATGGTCCTGAGGAAGAGCAGGAGTGACACAGATGGAAGAGATTATGCACCAAGGAAGAGTTTTCAGTTTGCACACGCTCATCATGGAAAACACACGAAGAAATGCATGATGATAGAGCACAGGAGGAAGATGAAGATCGCGATCAATAACTGCTCTGTTTTGGGCAATGTACCATCTCTCTGTGGAAGTTTCAAAATGGACCCCACCGGCTTATAGACAAGTGCGGTCTTCATACGTACTTTTCAATAGTACGAACCTTACAACACTCTTTTACTCTTTAAAACCTATATTTTATAGGAGCAGGCCACCGTTTTTCCATAGATATGTTCTTACCTGAGCTTAGACGAGTTGATGCGTACCTATCTGGTCTTTGTGTGTGCCCTCAGTCACGCAAAACGACCAAAGGTGTTGTTAGCATTTGGCCTCTCCCAGTATATTCCTATGGCTCCAAGCAGGGTGAACTTAGAAGCTCAGGTAAGAACATATCTCAGTATCTCAGTATGGAAAAACGGTGGCCTGTTCCTTTAAAGCAGTACTAAGTAACTTATTTACCTTAATAAATCCTTTCCGTAGTCCCTGTGGGGGTAATACAAGCGTTTATGGGATGATTGGAGGGTCTTTCATCTCCCCCTGGTGTCTCTGGCCAGAAAACCATGTTTGCAACTTGACTGCCCCCGGTGCGGAGAAAGCAATACACACTAATGGAATCACGAAGAAGAAGCTAACAGGCTAACGGGCAAAGCTAACTGCGGGCTAACGTCACTTTAAACAGTATTTACAGCCAAGTTTGAGTGAAAAAAAATATTTCCATTGTATAATTGGATGTACAATATCCCTCTCTCCCTTCGCCTTTCCTGTCAGTGTAGTATTTACTCTCCAAGACAATTAATAAATTAAAAAATCGTAACTTGCTACTACACCTGCAGTTGCGCTTATGGCCTCTAGGGGGAAGAGTTACTTAGTACTGCTTTAACAGACAGCTATCTTAACAGGTGAGTTGTTTTACTTGGTGAAGAAGCTTAACTCAACAGGTGCATCAGAGTGGGCACAAATATCTCTTCATTAAAATACACTGTGAGGATAATAACACTGAGGGTGAAAACATTTAAAAATGAGATTTGTCCCCCTGTAGACCGGGCCTGTTCTGTAATAACTAACTGGACAACCTGTTTGTGCATGGGACACCCACCAAAGTATGAAGAGAACACTCTCTGCAGAGAAAGGCCCACGCGGTCGCTGTCCCGTCTGAAGGCGACAGGAACAGTACGACTCTGTCAGCCTCTTATTTAATCTCCTAAAGCGGCTAAATAGATGATTCCCTGAGTAACCTTTCCAGTTCAGCCGGGACCGGGGCCGCACAAAGGCCCGGTTTGTATCGGAGTTTCTGTAGATCATAAAAACTAATAAAAGCCTGATATTTTGAGTGAATACGGTCTCTGTGGTGGAGCTGTGGGCGGACAGAGCTTCTGGACCATTTCCCACGAAGCACGACCAATGATCTACAGCTGGAGCTACTGGTCTCATCCACTCAGTCAATGCAGCCGGGGGAGTGATTTTAACATGATGTAATATATATGTAAAGTATATAGATGCTAATACTGAAAACTTCTTATATACTGTACGACTGTTTTAAGATACATCTGAAGAAACATTTCAATCAATATAAATAATTCTTTAAAGGGGTTATTTCCACATTCAAGTGAAGAATATAAAAAATTTATTAATGTAAAAGTGAATGTGTCTGCTGGTTCCATCGGCTTTACCGTTTTTATCTGATCTTTGATCAGTTCAAACCGACTCAAAGTCAACACAAAGAACCTTAATACAAGCAATTTTATGTCATTTATCTAATTTAAAATGATCAGTCAGTCAAATTTCATCATGATTTTCAAAACCTGATTTAGTCATTGATCTGTGATCTGTCTCCACTTCAGTTTATTTTGTACACAGATGAATGTCGCAGCCCCATGAGACTTGGCAGATGACTCTGTCATAATGGTGATGAACAGGAGGTCCTGTGGTGGAGGACATGATGCGGTGGTGTCATGTCTCATTCTTGCAACTAAACTTTGCTGACTGAAGATATGTCTATTGATTTTCGGAGGACGGTGACATCACCCCGAGCCACTGTGATCAAGGGTCAAAAGGTGGAGCTTGTTGGAAATTACAAATATTTGGCTGAACTTGAATGACAACACAGATAAGATGTGTAAGAAAGGGCTCCATAATGACTGGCTCGTCATCCTCTTCATGATGAAATCTGTTATTTGCCTTCTAGTTCGAGGCTCAGGGCTCAGGGCATTGGTGGGAAAAGCAGATACAAATAATCCTTTATACCTGTAGCCATCTCTACTCTAAACTCTGACCACAAAAGGAGTACACAGGCACCGAATTCTGTGTGAGGGGAAACAGTTGTTGTATTCTCTTGTCATATTGTTGTACAGAAAATTGCCAATGACTCTGTTGTTTGTGAGGTTTGCACTTCAGCATCTTGTTGGACTGGTGAATGCATGATGTTGTCTGTTTTTATGTATCCTTGTGCTGCAAAACTAATTGCCCCATCGGAGACATGAAATAAAGTGAAGTGAAGTAAAGTGAAGTGAAGAAGTCCTTGGAAAGACATTTGTAAACGGTTCTGGAAGCATTCAAGAGTCACTTTTCCAAAATAATCCATTGTATAAAAAGTACGAGCCACAAAAGCTGGATTCATTTCCCCTGAACTTCCCATCATCGCCCAAACAGGAACACGCACCTCCCGGACCCAGAGCATCAGCACCGCGGGGGTCCGGGATATCACTGTCAGACGCACGGCTTCAGCCAATGACAGATCTCAGTCTGGCGCTAAAGTTAGCGTCTCGTTCAACCTACACCCAAATAAACAGCCGTGGCGGCGGAAATAGCACGGCTGTAAAACGTGTGGAGACCAGGATCAGGTTTCGGTATCCGCTGGGTATTTGGTAGGAGCGTATTAATAAGAGGATCACGGATCGTCACTTATGTCAGAGGCAGGAATAGGGTGAGGACAGTCAGCCCGGATCGGATGGTGGTGTTGTAAGTGTGAAAGATTAAGAAGTAAACAAGATGACAGACGACGTGACAAACGACCTGATCCTGAAGTGGACTTGGAGCTTTTATCCAGATGTTGAACTGCTGTTTCCTCATAATAAAACATAAAGGATCCTTCTCCTTCACCTGCTGATGTCACAAAGTCTACTCATCTATGTTTTTTTGTTGGACCATGTAGTTGCTATAGCGACAGATGTAAGACACTGCAGACCTACAGCTGTTATGATGTTTCTGAGTTGGTGGAGGAAACTTTGAGGAAAAGTCCCACCTCTGCACGACCCTTTGACTAAACAAGAGCTCTTTGTTGAGGGTTTAATGTTATCAGCAGAATGACGACACAGGAGCAGCAGTGTCCCACAGCCCACTGCAGCTCCTGTGCTAACGCTAACGCTAATGCAGCCATGCTAATGCTGGAGGGGATTCCTGAATACTTGAATCATGGTTTCCAAAGTAGGTCCGGGTCATTGCTTAGAAACGTTTACAGTCGAAACACGCAGCTTTTAAAGACAACCGTGTCCATAACTGTTAACCTCTTCAGCCCAAAATAAATTAAAAAAAACCTAGTCCAGGGAGTTGGACGCACTTGGACACAAAGGGGCGCTCTTCCAAACCTTCTCAGTGTAAATTTGACTTTCTCCAGAGTTAGACTTTAGGTCATGAGTGACAGTAACATGACGCTAAATACAGTGAGCTCTTTGTTTCCAGTAAAAAGGCTGAGGCCTCATTGCTCTTCAGTCACAGACTGAGAAGTGAAGAAGGAAGTCATGGAGATTCTGCTTTAAACAGAACTTCAGACTTCTGCTGCATATAAGAGTTATATCATATTCTGAAACCATACCATACCATATAAAATGTGGTATGGTACTATTACAAAAAAAACATGATTTCTGCTTATAAAGGTTGAAGAAATATTCATATATATTATCTGCTGTAGGTCATGTGTGTCCTGGTTCCTCTGAGTCGTGGTGGGTCATGGTGGACCATGACAGATGTGGACAGGACTGTGGTAGATCTACTTTTGCTTTGGAGAAAATAGTTACCGTAGTAACTGTTGAAGAAATGAACCTCATAAGCTTCTTCTGCAACATCTGTCCACATCAGTCCTGCTGCACCACGACTCAGAGGAACTGGGACAAACATGACTTCCTTCTTCACTTCTCAGTCTGTGACTGAAGAGCAATGAGGCCTCAGCCTTTTTACTGGAAATAAAGAGTTCACTATTTAGCGTCATGTTACTGTGACTCACGGTGTCTGACCTACAGTGTAACTCTGAAGCCAATCAGATCACAGAGACTCAGAGTGGGCGGGGCTTAAATGTGACCAAACGCCAAGATCTAAGATCTGAGACAAAAATAATAAAACCCAGGGCTCAACAGGTTAAGGTTAAGGCTCACTTTATTGATGCCTGCATTTGCATTTAAAAACTAGTTAGCATTTATAATAATTTCTGCAAAACCTATAAAATCTGGTTGATTTGTTGGTTTTTGGTTTGTTTGGATGCTATGTTTTGCCATTTGGCTTCATTTAACTAAAATATACTGTTCTCAATCAAAAAACACATACAAATAAATGCTACAAATATTAAAAAGTCGATCCAGGCAAATGGTCAGACTCACCTGACCAGAGGATTCACCTATTGTGCATGTTTTAGTGGTAAAAACTCTGCAGACAGAAAGGCTAACTCGGGATCTTCACGCTGTGAAGGTAAGAAGGTGCTAATCTCTGAGCCAACCGCGTTCCCCAATTATCTCATTAACCAAGACAACATTTAAAAAGTGCACGACCTGAATGACCCCGTTTTCAAATCGTGAAAGTCGGAGGGCGAGAAATCTCACAACACATCGGCACCTTCTGTCTGGAAACTATCCAAACAACAAGCGTGTTTTAGAGGGGAAAGCAGAAGCAGGGTGGAGCTCAGGCTTGTTAACGCTGAGCTGAGAGGAGGCGGGTCTTTCCATCACATTACACTCACTTTACGGAGGACAGTTTGTGCCAAAAACTAAACTGACATCACTAAGTTTGCACGGTTTACAAAGTTACAGCATTTATATGATTTATATGGGGAGAGAATCCAGATTGAACTCTTAGTGACACGAAAACCAGCACGAGGAGCTGTGTGTCGATTCTGATTCTGTGTGGGTTTAATGCTCTGTGGGGGGTCCGTGTTCGCCGGTACGAGGTGAGTGACCTGCACTAATCATGAAACGGGAGCAGGGAGGAGACAGGCGTGACGGCCCGAGCAGACGCTGACGGATGGAGCTCAGGAAAATGTGTTCGTGTAGAAATGCACAGCAATCGTTCATCTGTCGTTTAGCGGAGGCAGACCTCCTGCCTCTGCTAAACGACAGATGAACGATGTGGTCAGACTCAGACAGAAAGGTCATGTTTGGGACGGATTTCTTTCACTTTACGTTCGCTCCAATTAACAACCAAGTCACACCACAAACAGATGTCAGATTCACAGTAATGCAACATGAGGACAATTACTAATTCACCATAAAATACTGTATTCATTGAGTAGTTTCCTCAAAATGTCTGCATTAATTGTCTTAATTCAAGCCATTTTCAAGCCATTTATTCTCCATTAGGGGCAGCACATTGAGAATGATTCTAGTGCTGTGTTATTAATGGGTATAAAGATTTAAATGTCCAGATCCAAAAAATAAAGGTTGTAGTACTCGTAAAAAATGTAGAATTTTTTCCAAGATTTTCCATAAATTGTCATATTTTTGTATACAAAAAAAATGTATATAGTATTCACGAAGGTTCCAGTGGGTCTATGAGTTTTGAGTCTATATTGAAATACCCACAAATGTATCTTTATCATTGCAATTGGCAAAAAGCTTTTCAAAATAATCAGTAAATACCAGAGGTGGGAGTCACTAAATGCAAGTCCCAAACAAGTCCAACTCAATTGGTCATGGGGCCTGCATTGTAAGGCAGGGGGCCCAGGGGCCTACTTTAAAAAAAAAGTATTTTAAAAGAGTCTTTTAAACATGAGCTGCTTTTCCCTGCAGTCTGAAAGATAAATATAAAATAATATTTTGATTTTTGTTAGTTTCTGGCAGGTTTTCTGTCAGTGGTTCCCCTGTAATGCCCCAGCCCCTGTATACTCGGATTCGCCCCTGCTCAAAGTAGATTCTGCACAGCCTTCAGTCCCGCTGTCACTGGGCTCTGAGTGGCTGCGGAAAATAACCTCTAAATTCTGTAACTTTAGAGAGAACGCCTTAAAACACCGAAATGAAACCAAGATTTCTGTCATTAATCAACTCCTACATGGTGATTCTGGAGGCTCCGTCTGCGCAGGAGCTTCAGTCAACGTTTCAAACGTTTTCCTGTCCTTAATAAATGTCTATGAATCTTCACCTTTTCACTCACTGTAGAAACGTTTAATGCATCTAAAGAAACACGTTGCATTTCCTCCTGCCTTTAATTACCATATGTAAACATAAAGGCGACGCTTTTACACAATGAATCCTGATCTTTCAACAGCAAGTCACTGAGAGTCACTGGCTCAGGTCACAAACGGCAAGTCCCAGGTCAAGTCAAGTCTTTTTGGAGCTTTAGTCAAGTAAGTCCCGAAAACTGCGACTCGAGTCTCCCATCTCTGGTAAATACATCTTCTCTTTTGAAATTTCTCCGGCAACGATGATAACATGATTTGAATCGTTCCACTTTTGAGTCACGAGCCATTGTTAGAGAATAAAACCGCTCCTCATCATATTGGGTCATGCTTTACAGTCGCACCATCACTGTGGTGGTGCCAGAACTTTGGCTCTCAGGCACCTGCTCGTTTTGGCTTGCATATCAGTATGACGCTCAACAGAGGTTATTATCCTGACTTGAATTGTCAAATTTCAGCACGATGATGCCTCCGGGTCCTGAACTGATGGTAAATACAACTTCTCCTGCACAAAACACTCCTGCCAATTTTTCATCTTTTTCTCCGGACACCATAGTTTTGAAAGATGGGTTTGTAACAAGGACACAGCTGTCTAAATAAAGTCGTTCTCTACGTTATAAACGGGTCTTTCTTCTCTTCGCTCCCGACAGAGCTTCCCCGAGATGCAATAAGCTAATCAGATTTCTACTTTTTCCGGAAAACGCTGTGCTTTGACTTTGCTGCCCCGGTCTTGACAGCCTGGCCCAGTCCTGTTTAAACATGGATCAAACGCAGCTCCGCCTCCGCCTCCCGCCGACCGTCCCGAGCTTCTGCTGATTCCGCTCGTCCTCAAATATCCCGTGCTGTGAACGTTGTCGGCCCGTGTCCCGTTGGGGATCCGAGCGATGCCAGACATTTAACGCCCCGTCGCCTCCGTGTCACCGAACGCGCTCCAGACTCTTTAACCTCTGAACCCTGACCCCGGGGGTTCTGCCCGGAGAGCGGAAATAGCACGTTTCCTCCCGACCTCAGCACACTCCCAAACATCCAGACACCATTTCAGGCACGGACGACGGACTCGGCCCCAAACAGACTAGGGCAGGCCTGGTTTAGGCCCGACTTAGGGCCATTAAGGAGAGACGCTGCAGGTGAATATAGGGGAAAGTGCAGATATTCATTAAAACCTTTACTGCTGATTATTGACCAGTGATGCCAGAAACTAAATACTAACTGATTACTTTTTTCAGTAACTAGTAATCTAGTTTTGTAACATAATGTGACTAACTTGGTTACTACAAATGAAGTAATCTCTTAACACATTGAGGCCACGCTGTTTTGGGGATTTAGCTGTAGAGTGCCAACAATCCAGACCATTTTTCATGATATTTGTAGCACCACAGCGTATTCTATGTTATAGCTATGGACACATGTTATGGCTGGTTTGAAAGACGAGACTCTAAGCTCTCCATAGGTGAAAACTGGTTAATTATCCGTGCCTCGGTTCCTGAGAAATCTAAGCTAAACAGAGGCTAGTTTTGATCAAAATCATTTTTTTTAGAAACTGAGATAATTAGTGTTTTATGAAACACTCTCCTTTCTGATTAACTCCTCTCTCCTCCTCTCTTTCCTGGCATTAACGTTATGTGAAGAGGCAAATGCCTAAATATTTCCGTTTCAGGTCAAAAACATTGTTGACATGTTTTGAAACACGTGTGTTCTCGATCTCTTTTTATGGCGTTTGCATTTAAACAGCCTGGTTCTGGATTGAAGACTTTAACAGGATGTTTCTCAGTCGTCCTTGGACCGATTTTAACCATTTAAAAACTCAGAGAAATGTTAAAATCTCAACTGTTTGGATCTTTCCATGGGAAGGCGTGTTTTGCAAAAAATGTGTCTCATGTGTTATGCATTTTAAAGGCAACCCCAGGGATGTTTTCCGATGTTTTCGACTGTTGTAGCGCCCCCTTCGTTGCATATTTTCAATATATTCCTCTGAAATACGTTAAAAGTTAAAATCTCAACTGTTTCGATCTTTCCACGTGAAGCTGCTCTGCTTTGTCAAACGCTCCAAAAAAAGAAAAGAAACGCAATAATATATATGCAAGTTTTTGCTTCACATCTGTTCATCACTAAGCTACCAAAATGTGTTTTAGAGTGTCTAGTTTTGTAACATTTAAAATGTGACAGAAATATGAGGAAAAAAACTGCTCGTATGAAAACTAAATAATGGATACAGCCTGGTTTATTAATTAAAAAAGGTTTGCTCAGAGGTTGTGTGTTTTTTGTGTGGGAAGAAAAACCTTCCAAATCGTGTCAAGTCCGAGCCTGTAAAGTTTGGAGTCTGTAGGAGCGACTTAGGTGGAGCAAAGGAAATGACCGTATTTACAGAGTGTTGTCGGGGGGATTCCGTGCATCGCGTGGAAAACAAACATGTCAGTGTTTGTGCGTGGGAAACACGGCGGCCATGTTGGAGTTATCGATAAACTGAGGCAAAAAAACATCACGATTAGTTCTAGTATTTAGTCCAGGTTCAGTCTTCCTTCTTGTCCAGGCAGAGCATCACTTTGCAAAGACTTTAAAAGCTGTACAACTATTTTAAACTTGGGTCCATATTTCATCCAAAAGTGCATCTCCTTCCACTCCCCGGTAGAGCTTATTTGGCTCCTAATCAAAACAGTTCTGCAGCACTTTGCACTTTCTCTCGTTATCGACGGCTTTTATGGAGCCCAGATTGCCCCGCACTTTCCTCCTTTCATTTACCTTTCAGGGCAGCTCATGAAAAATACAGTAAATGGATGTGAGCAAACTCCAGGCGGCGCAGAGAGAGGCGGGACACGGGCTAACCACTCTGCCACAGAGTGAGAACACGCGGCGTCTGTGAAGCCACAATCACAACAACTCCAGCGCCAATCGAAACACAGCGTCTTGTGAGAACTGCACTGATGAGGCTCAGTCACCCGTGATTTCAGCCCACAGACGGAAACTTTAAGAAAACACGGGCGTGAGAGAACATTGTTATTGAAGCTACAATCAATGCATAATGTTGAAACCTTCTAAAGAGACCATTGTTAGCGCTGGGACGGAGGAAAGGCCAGAGTTAAGAGGCAAAACGTTCTGATTTTGGACCTGCAAGCAAAGCATTCTCACAATAAGGTGTTTAAATTATTGTCATTCTCTTAGACTTACAATATCTTGAGGTTTTATTTCAGAGGAATATATTGATATATATCAATATGCAACGAAGGGGGAGCTACAACAGTCGAAAACATCGGAAAACATCCCTGGGGTTGTCTTTAAAATGCATAACGCATGAGACACATTTTTTGCAAAACACGCCTTCCCATGGAAAGATCCAAACAGTTGAGATTTTAACATTTCTCTGAGTTTTTAAATGGTCAAAATTGGTCCAAGGACGACTGAGAAACATCTGGGCTTCACTGCACTAGAAAAATGACCACCTTAATTGAGATAAATGACTTTGCTTTAGTTAAAGGGACTATACAGAGTTTAAACATGTTAAAACTAAGTATGTTCCTCCCCCTACATGTTCCAGCCATGTCCTAATGTGTAGAATGAGCTCAGACCTGTTCACCACAACTGCCTCTAAAATCCTGCACTGTCACTGAAAAAGGTGTTACTTCACTTAAGGTGCAGTTACACGTATGACCTGAGGTGGCAGTAGTGAGCATAAAATGGCTAACTTGCATCTAGCCTCTTTAAGGTACTTTATACTGACTTTGAGTCGGTTTAAACTTATGTAAGACCAGATAAAGCTGCTACTGATGGAACAAGCAGAAATTCCTTTTAATTTAAAAACAGACAAATTCACTTGAAATGAAATGCAAAACTCAAACTTTAGATTTGATCTTGTATTTCAAGCAGATTTACGCCATGTCTTCCTCAAGATGATTATTATTGTTCCAGTGTCTGCTGCCCTCCACACCTTATACACTTCCATATGAGGAAAACGTTTAGAAACAACTGATCTAAGAGCAACTAGACGTGTCTTCTTGCACTTAGAAAGTAAATGTGGAGAAATTCCAGCGACAGAAACAGCTTTAAGCTTGGCTTAAAAGTTCTATCGCAGGAGACTCCGAGAATGTCCGGTATCAACGCTTTGTACAATGAGTTCTGATTGGACAATGGTCGTTTTGGGGGCGGGGTTTGGTGAAAGCTCATTGTCCGGTTCTCTGTTCGTCCCGTCTTTGCGACACGACTGCAGCTCCAGGTTTGAGAGAAAGGCTCTGGTCATGGTCCGAGTGAGTGGGAACAAACAAATGCATGAATATATTTAATCCTCCTCCAGGTTTGGAGCAGACACTGAGGTCCATTCTCCTCCGTCTGTGTCCAGCTGATCGGGACAAAGAACCACCAACGAGCTGCATTTCAACACGGGTTTGTTCTACGTCCCTGAGAGTGAGGAGGCTGCACGTTTTACAATTAACATTTCTAAGCAGATATTATATTAGCTTATGGATGAGATGCTGCTTCAGAGAGAACTCTTTAAACCAAAAACTGGGTCATTGTTTTTCAAGAATTTGCTCCACAAACTGACCTTCCTGGTGTCTCCATGTCTTCGATATGACTGAGATTTGCACATTTTTGAGGCAACACAGTCTTAAAAAAAACCCACAAAGACAAAAAAGTGTGTAAAAGTTCCCTTTCAGTCATGATTTCCCTGCTTTAGTTTCATTCTTGTTCAACTAACAGTTTACTCTTCTGTAAGTCTTGTTTTGACACCATGGTTTCAAAAAGATCAGAGTCACTAAAGTATCACACTTTTCAAAACCATCAAAATCTCTGATCACGCAGCATAAACAGGAGAACAGGTGTAACAAGCCAAATTAACCCCACCCAGATTAAACCCTGGCCTTGGCCAAACTATACCCGGGGGTATAAAATAGCCTAGGCTAGACTACACCCCCCTGGGCCAGAATATACCAGTCTAACTTTTCACAATCTGAACAGATGTTATTGTTTTGTTCTCAAAGTGGTTATTGTTATTGGTTTGTTCTCACTAAATAACCATTAAGGAGAAGAAGCATGACGTTTTCAGAGATTTTGTGATAAAAAAAAAAGAAGCTTGACATTGATTTGACTTTTGAAATGTGAACATTGGTAATAACATAATATAGGCCTACCTGTTAATATTGCATCACATGTCAACTGTGTACGCCTTGAACTACCATAACAACTATAAGCCATTGAAAGTGCAAATCCTCCGTTTGATGCTTCACATTCGTTTCGCGCGTTGTTGTTTTTTCTTTTATTGACAGCGCTCGTGATCTTCCCTCGATGAACGGAGCTATTTACAACAATCAGGTGACATTTGTGATAAGGCCCAGTGAAAGTGTCTTGCTCAAAGACATAACAACAGCCTGTACCTGCAGGAGCATGGATTTGAACTGCCAACCTCCGGTTAAAGGACAACCCACTCTATCACCCTAAACCAGTGGTTTTCAACCTGGGGGTCGCGAGACAAATTTGGGGGGGTCGCCAGATCATTTAGATAAAATATACATATTTTCATTAGCATATAATGTAATGTTTTATTGTAGCATGTGTTTGCTATTTTACCAGAGTGCCATTATTTGTCTGTAGTTTGATGAATTTTATTGCAGCCATTTGTTTTGTTCTTTAGTTTTTAAGAATTATGAATTAAAGATATATTCCTATTTCTCACGGTGTGACCCGGGCGGGGGGTCACGAATCCCTTTACCTGTTATAATGGGGGTCGCGGCTCCAAAAGGTTGAGAACCACTGCCCTAAACTACTGTATAATTCTTGCTATATCACTTAACATAACTGTTATCATTGTGGGTATAATCTGGCCTGGGGGGGGTATGAAATAGGCCAGATCATACCCGGGGTATAATATGGCCTGGGCCCCTTTAACCCCTGGTATAGTCCAAATCGGGGGTAAACTCTGGCTTGTTACACCGGTGTTCAATTGAAACATATCTGTTAGCGTTAGCCTGTTCAATGTATTTTCCCTATAGCCGTTAGCATTAGCCATCAAACATTGCAAATTATGAGCAATACAGATGTTTTCAGCTGATGTGCACCCATGGATCACACTTAGGTCGAAGCCTAATGTTTGAATATACAGACCTTTTCAGACTTTACTTTACATGTATATTAGCGTACGAGCTAAATGCTAACTCATATTCAGTGACATGTTTGTTTTTTGTGGGTCGGAAACACATCCAGTGCCCATGAAACTTCATCTTATAAGATGTTAGAGATAAAGAAACCACAGAAACTGTATGAATGCCATAAAATGTCAGAAGCAAGTCAAATTCAGTGCTTTTAAATGCCATTTTTGTTGCCCAAATACTACATTTTAATGCTACGAATGCAGAAAAATTCAGCCCGTATTTCATTTGCAAACATTTCGTCAAAGAGGAAAGAGAAATAACTGCAGCTGAATATGTTTTAGACCATTATTTGGTGTTTTTGATGAAATTATACAGCAAAGATTGTTGAGCAATGTCATAATTTTCCAATAAACTTAGATGTAATGCCAGCCAGAAACTAATTCATACTTTTTAATGCCCTGCAGAAACCCTGTCCAAGGCCACTAAACATCATCTTATAATATATTTATGATAAAGAAACCATAGAAATAATATAAATGCCATGAAAAGGACAAACCTCACCAGACTTAAGTATTGAGCCTGGCTTCACTTCATTTGTATGTGGATCCGGGATGCGACGACTATGAAAAGGTGCACGTTTTGTAGGAACAGGCTCAGAGCTAAAGGCATTGCTGTGATTTCCCCTGACTGTTGCTATGACAACAGCTAGCACAAGTCAAACTAAAGTGCAGTAAAGTCGTTGCCCCTCCGGCAGCCCCCGCGCCTCACTGGCCTCTTGTGCTTTTTCTCAGAAGTCGGAAACACTCGGGTCTTGTGTAACTCGGACAGTTTACAGTGAAGTGACCGGAGGCTTTAGGAGGGGGGGGGGCCGATAGTGCCGACGCCTGTTTCCATCACAAACGTCCAGCTCCACACGGGAGATACCAGCTGTTTACAACATACAGGCTTATCGCACAGAGACAAGGCCACGGCAGCAGATGGACATGGACGTTATCCCCAACCATATATTAGTGCAATGTTCTGCAAGTGAAAATTTCTCCAACCAGGAAATGATATTTTTGCGCACGAGGAAGTTTAAGACTCTGTCAGTAACTCACATTAACCTTATAGGTTAATGTAACTTAATTTTAACATTTCTAAACTCCCTTTAGTCCCTTTTACATAAAAAAGTTAGGTAACACTTTATAATAATGCTACATGAGTACATGCATGATTTTCATGAAACATTCATTCTTTACTAAATCATGACTTCTCAGGAACAAACATGTAGGTTCATGGACGACTTCATCCCTGAATTAAACGTGTAACTACTGTAATGAAAGTAAATGAAAACTCTTAATAATTCATCATGATCATGAGGTTCACATAAGAAAACCATGAATTCACTAAAACGACAATGAAAAGACAATAAAATAATCGACCAATCATGATCATGAGGATCATACATGAACATCATGACTCATATGGAGGAAATCTACCTGCAAAAAGATAAAGAATAACTTTACAGGATCAAATTTACGGCAATCGTGAACTTATCATTTGCTAATCTTTAAAACATCATGATTTTATTATGATCATGTCCCTCAACTAAAGTGGTGCATCATCCTAAACTATTTAACCTGTGAAAGACCAGCTCTGGAGCTCCTATTTGGTTCTGCTGTTCTTGTAATCATTTGTAATTAAAGTTTTTAAATGTTTTTTTCCACACAAAAATTCCCATTGAGGAAACAATCCAGAAATGATTGCTTCTTCTTCAGGACTAAGGTGGTCTGTAGCGCAGCGGTTAGCGGCTCGGTGGCGCAGCGGTTAGCGCTCTCGCTTCACAGCTAGAAGGTCCGGGTTCGATTCCCACCTGCACGGGGCCCTTCTGTGTGGAGTTTGCATGTTCTCCCCGTGTCTGCGTAGGTTTCCTCCGGGCACTCCGGTTTCCCCTACCACTAAAAACATGCACAATAGGCCAGGATGAAGTGTGTGTGAGTGAATGTATGGTGGTGGTCAGAGGGTCCGTTGGCGCAGACATGTGTAGTCGCAAAAACTGATGCTACAAATGTAGCTTTCCACCACCGAGTGTGGAGTGAATGTACAATTGTCTCATGTAAAGCGCTTTGTGACCATGTCTGTGAAAGGCGCTATATAAATGAAGATCTTCTTCTTCTTCTTCTTCAGGTTAAACAGTTTAGGATATGGTTATCCGCTCCATCACGCGGTCGCTCCGAGTCTGATCTAAATCCAGCGCCTTAAGCCCCGGCGTTCCTCCGGCCTGACTCACGTCTCGGCTCTGGAGTCTGCGTTCAGTCCCTGTCACCTCATCGCACCTTCTCGGACCCGCAGCCCAAACATAGTCCACACATAATCCAAGTGCAGGTTCGGGAGAGCGTTTAGTCCCACACTGCAAAAAACAGACTCACGCTGACCTGGAATCACAATACGGGCCCTCAGGAGACTTTACAGACACTTTTAATAATTATCTTTTCACTTTAAGGTAGAACAACAACCTTAATCATGGCTGGGATCTGATCTTTAGTTTAAGTTTGACAAGTTTCACAAAGCAGCAAGTGCGGGTTTAGGGGTGGCCAGGGATAGAACAGGCCAACCATGATTCCTTATTGGCCACTTCAAGAGTCCAGCTTTCAGTTTTATGACCAATAAAGAGCAAACAAATAGAGCAAACCTTTGCAAATTCAAATGCCAATTACATGCAACTTGATAAAGCTTTCAGGCTCTGGTGCTGTACTAGAAAAGGTGCCATCCCAAAGATAAAAGCCAAGATACGACCCTGTAAAGTAATATTTATGTGTTCATTCAGAATAGTAAAACCATTCACCTGCAGCCACAACTGCCCTGGATGGGGATGACAAGAGTGGCAGCCAGTCTGGTCAGGTTTATCGGTTCAGCAACATTACAGCATGAGCCCAAAGAATAAGATCAGCCTGAACATCCTGAATGACCAGGTTATTCCTCCCTCACTGATGGCACAGCGTATTCCAAGATGACGATGCCAGGATCCAAGGAGCTCACGTTGTGAAAGAGCGGTTCAGGGAGCACCACAGAGTCCAGATCTCAATCGCATTGAGAGTCTTAGGGATGTGCTGGAGAAGGCTTTGCACAGCGGTCACACTCTCCCATCATCAATACAAGATCTTGGTGAAAATTAATACAACACTGGATCTTTTGGCATCAAAGACGCTTATTCAATGTCTCCATTACGAGATCATCTCTTATCTTATTGAAACAAAGCCACAGTGATCGAAGTCCAAGGCGTTTCAACACAATATTAGAGCGTGTGAGCTTTTTTGTGTGTTTTCCTCAATGACAGACGGACTATAATCAAACTACAAACCTTAAAACTCTGAAGCACAATAAGAAAAAAAATGAAATTCCAGCCTAAATGTGGAGACACTACAGGTGAATAGGAATTTTTTTAATGTAGATATATCAATTTGAAACTTTTGCTGTAAATTAGAGACTGACATAAATATGAGTAAAAACTGCATTGCGAGTTTTTGGTCATTTTATGTTTTCACACAAAAATAAATCCTTTAAAGGGATATTTCAGGATTTTTGACATAGGGCCTCATTTCCTAGTTAGTGTTGCTGATTTCTGGAGATATTTTTTTTTGTAATTCATGCAGTTCTTATATTTGAAGAGTTTTGTGGTGTTAGGCTAGTGCAAGGCTAGCGCATTTCTATGGTATCAGCTAGCCTGCATTAAAAACAGTCTGACCCGCTCCACAGAGCACCTGAGGCAAATCACTTATAACACCAGACTAACCATATAAATGTCTGTGTCCATAGAATTATTTTTTGGAATATAACTGACCTGCATCACATGAATGCTCGCATTTTGAGGGACTATTTTCCCGCAGATCACTCCACCGCGGCGTAGCTTATACAACCACGAAGCTGATGCTGCTCAAATATAAGTTATTTTAAATACAAAATGGTTAGTTATATGGTTAGTCTGGTGTTATAAGTGATTTGCCTCAGGTGCTCTGTGGAGCGGGTCAGACTGTTTTTAATGCAGGCTAGCTGATACCATAGAAATGCACTAGCCTTGCACTAGCCTAGCGCCACGAAGCTCTTCAGATATAAGAACTGCTTGAAATACAAAAAAATATCTCCAGAAGTCAGCAACACTCTGGATAAGAAAGAAGTGATCTGTTATCTGAGTGTGTTTTGTACAGTGTCCTCCTCCGTCCCGCACTCGCTCTTATGTAACGGCCTGCTCCGCTCGCTCCGTCCCGCGCTCCGTCCCGGGCCGAGCGTCACACACTGGGGTTTAAATTTAACCCGCGCGGCCTGGCATCCTTCCTGATAAGTTCAAGATTAGCTCAGATCTGAGGTAATGTCACTGCGGCAGGAACAGCTCGATAAACGCCCGCGGACCTTGGATAAAATGTTAGTGACAGATTACAAAAGCCCAGACCAGACTACCCAGAATGCAACAGGAGCATGTTGTCGTCCTAATGCAGGTGTTGACGGGAACTGTGCTGTCGACCATGTTTGACAGAGCTCATTCTCACACAAGAGCTACTGTTAATGCTACTGTTACTGCAACTACTACAACTACTGTACTACTACTACTACTAGTACTACTGTTAATACTACTGTTACTGCAACTACGACAACAACTACTACTACTACTACTAGTACTACTGTCAATACTACTGTTACTGCAACTACGACAACAACTACTACTACTACTACTAGTACTACTGTTAATACTACTGTTAATGCTACTGTTACTGCAACTACTACAACAACTACTACTACTACTACTAGTACTACTGTTAATACTACTGTTACTGCAACTACTACAACAACTACTACTGTTAATACTACTGTTACTGCAACTACTACAACAACTACTACTACTACTACTACTACTAGTACTACTGTTAATACTACTGTTACTGCAACTACGACAACAACTACTACTACTACTACTAGTACTACTGTCAATACTACTGTTACTGCAACTACGACAACAACTACTACTACTACTACTAGTACTACTGTTAATACTACTGTTAATGCTACTGTTACTGCAACTACTACAACAACTACTACTACTACTACTAGTACTACTGTTAATACTACTGTTACTGCAACTACTACAACAACTACTACTGTTAATACTACTGTTACTGCAACTACTACAACAACTACTACTACTACTACTAGTACTACTGTTAATACTACTGTTACTGCAACTACGACAACAACTACTACTACTACTACTGTTAATACTACTGTTAATACTACTGTTACTGCAACTACTACAACAACTTCTAGTACTACTGTTAATACTACTGTTACTGCAACTACTACAACAACTACTACAACAACTACTAGTACTACTGTTAATACTACTGTTACTGCAACTACTACAACAACTACTACAACAACTACTAGTACTACTGTTAATACTACTGTTACTGCAACTACTACAACTACTACTACTACTAGTACTACTGTTAATACTACTGTTAATACTACTGTTGCTGCAACTACTACAACAACTACTACTACTACTAGTACTACTGTTAATACTACTGTTACTGCAACTACTACAACAACTACTACTACTACTAGTACTACTGTTAATACTACTGTTAATACTACTGTTACTGCAACTACTACAACAACTACTACTACTACTAGTACGACTGTCAATACTACTGTTACTGCAACTACTCCTACAACTACTACTAGTACTACTGTTAATACTGCTGTTACTGCAACTACTACTACTACTACTACTGTTAATACTACTGTTACTGCTACTACTACTACTACTACTGTTACTGCAACTGCAACTACTGCAACTGCAACTACTGTTACTGCAACTACTACTACTACTACAACTACTGTTAATACTACTGTTACTGCTACTACTACTACTACTACTACTGTTACTGCAACTGCAACTACTGCTACTGCAACTACTACTACTACTGTTAATACTACTGCTACAGCAACTACAACAACCACCACTGTTACTGCTACTGCAACAACTGCTACTACTACTACTACTACTACTGTTACTTCAACTGTTACTACTAGTATTACCACTACTGCTATTGCTACAACTACTACTACTGTTACTGCAACTACTACTACTACTACTACTGTTAATACTATTGCTCCTGCAACTACAACAGCTACTACTACTGTTACTGCTACCGCAACTGCAACAACTGCTACAACTACAACTACTACTACTGTTACTGCAACTGTTGCTGTTACCACTAGTATTACTACTACTGCTACTGCTACCACTACTACTGCTACAACTACTACTATTACCAGAGTCGGGTAGTACTCAGCTACCTTTAGCCCACGTGTTTGAGAAACATTCTGGAGAAACTGTACTTATTACGTTGCGTAGTTATATAATTCAGTACTTTTTACTTCTACTCGAGTATCATAGTTACGTTACTGGATACTTTTGTACATCTTTGCTGTTTAGTGTTTTACTGCAGAGTCTGTACGAGTCATGAAGGTAAACAAACAGCAGCTTATGAGCTCAAGACATCTGAGTCCTGAAACACTGCAGCACAGAGGAGCTACAGGAAACAAGGAAGGGACAAATGAGGAGGTATCCGGGCAAGACTCACAGCTAAGTCACACAATCCTTGTGGAGCGGAGGGAGCTGCGCAGGAGCTGGGTTAGATACACAATTGGATAATACGTATTAGTAGTTTGTGGGTACATATCGTAATAAGACAAAAGTGTAACCCTAAACCTAAGGGTCTCGTGTCCTACTACATTATGGACTTACAAAGTACTAATACAAGTTATTCCATTATGTATATCACCCATAAGTACAAGTTACTACAGATTATTACACAGTACATTACATTAAATTTAGTATCCAGGTACAAATGAAGCACTTACTTACGCTCAAACGTAAGTAATATTTACTCTTTTACTTGAGTAAATATTTTGGCTGCTCTACCACCTGACTGTTACTACTACAACTACTAATTATACTATGTCTAGTGAATACTATATACCAGTACATATAATTCTACATTGAAAAGCAGTTAAGGAGAGACACAGCAGACAAAACATAAGGCTAGTTTTAACGATATTTTTTAAAGCCACACCGTGTAGAATTTTACCTAAAAAATAAAATTGAAATACAAGCTTTTCTTTCATGACAGATATTTTCAGAATTGAAAAATATCTCAAACAAGCATGTGATTTTGCTGTGAGCGGCTCAGCTCTCCTAAGACATGACATAACTTTGCCGGGAGTGGGTACGTCTCCAGCTCGTTTCCATGGAGATGTGACTAAAGTCAGCAGAATTTGAGATTTAAACAGGTTCGGTCCTCATCCAAATCCATTCTTTGATTACCCACTGCAGTAATAGTCACTATAAAAATGTTTTGCACTGATGGCAACAGTAGAGTCCAAAATGTTACACAGTGTGCCTTTAAGGTTTGCTCCAAAGCATTTTTCATTTGTCAATATCCTGCCTGATTTATCGCGATTGGAACTTTGGAACCCCCCAAAAAACTAGCTTATTCAAAAATAAAATCCCTGAATCCCCTCAGAGTATACCTTTAAACCTGGCTCTATATATAACCAAAATGATCGCCATTTTTACACATGAAGTACCAACTTGCAATACATTTTCCCCTCATATTTATGTTGACAATCTACCACAAAAGTTTCAAATCGATATCTCTACATTAGATTTTTTCCCCCTATTCACCTTCAGCGTCTCGCCTTAAAGTGAATGAATGTGTCTTTCATTGAAAACACTGTCACTGCTCGACTTTATTTCTTCATGTAATTCAGTGAAAACGCAAAATGTATGATCCAGAACTGGTTCCGCTGCACGTTTTGCAGATTTCCAAACATTTCTGGTCAAAAGCTGCCTGTTATGTCCAGTTTACTTTTATCTATGTGATTTTTTTAGAGGATTTTGAGGCATTAAAATGACATTGAAAAGCATCAAACTCGGATTGTTGCCTCCTGAACATATATCTATATCCTACTACAAGTAAATGAGCCCGATATAAACAGCATTCTCAGTCATACCTGTCAGATATGATCAAGTTTGCGACGCCTCTTCAGTTTGGAAACATTAACAGCGTGATCTCATGATGCGGGTAAATAAACGCCTGAATCTCAGCGAGGTCCGGGAGCCTGAAGAGGAGCCGTACTCACATGACAGAGAAGAGTCCGGAGAAAGTCTCTCTTCCCACTGCACGAGAGACAAACAACTGCCTTCACACCAACACTGCCGCCGCTGCTCTGGCGCTCGGAGAGGAGGGAAGACGGGAGCGAGTGTGAGAGGGGGGGGGGGAGAGGGAGGAGAGGGGGGAGGGTTGCTATTGGCAGCAGGGACCGTCCCGAGGTGGGCACGCTCCTATTAAAAGCCCTGCGCCTTATTTTTTCCACTTTTCAAACCCCCGAGAAATGCAACTTTTAAATCGTCTAGTCGTGGCTCGGACTCTTTCCTCACTCTCCCAACGCATTCCTCACATCCCGAGTCTTGGTGGGGGAGAGTTTCTGAGCAGCTTTTACGGAGCAAAGCTGTGAAATATCCAGAACCAGGCTAATTGTTGTTAGCGTTAAGTGCTACTTCAGGCAGTTCACTCTCTAATACAAATCAAAATCAGTTTGAAAACAGGAAACATTTGGCTGGTTTGGTTGTTTTTTCATATTGAACTATTGCGGTTTATTTACATCAAGATGGATAGAGTGCATAAAGTGTTGAGAATACTTTTTGTAGTAACAGGACACTAAATACTTGCCTTAAAGGGACAATACAGAGTTTAAAAATGTTAAAATTAAGTCTTTTACAGACCTGTTCACCACAACTGACTCTAAAATCCTGCACCGTCGCTCAAAAAGGTGTTACTTCAGGTCCGAAGTGCCGTCATGCACGAGCTTAATATAGAAGTTGCAGTTACACGCATGACCTGAGGTGGCAGTAGTGACTATAAAATGGCTAACTTGCATCTAACCCCTTTAAGATGTGTTTCTGTAACATGTTCCGTTACTTCATCCAATGAGAGTATTGCATTCTGAATATTTACAATACTTTCACACTGAGTTTGCAATATATGAGTGCACTGCTCTATAGATACAGACGGCATCTCGTCATAGAAAGGGGCGTGGCTTCGCCGAGGGGGAAAAATATCCCTTTTTTTTTTTTTGGCCGTTTTCTGAAATATAAACCTATTTATCACATACAAATAAAGTCAAGTGTAAATCGGGTCCATATGGATGTTTAGTCACATCAGATTGTTCAGTAGAAGCGAAAAAAACGTCCGTCGAAGGTAGCGTTAGCACGATGCTAACATGTAGCATCAAGTTAGCATTCTCCGTTATTTATGTATTTATGCGCTGTTGAACCACTTTGCTCCTCCCCATGTCTTTGTATATATATTTAGCAGAAAACAATATCAATAATTCTTCATTTGTTAAAGTAGTTTTTGAATAATTAGAGAAAGTTTAGATTTTTCTCCAAATTGTTTTCCCCCTGAACTGTTTTCAAACTCGACCAAAGATGGGCGATTCCAGAGATGCCGTCTGTATCAGATGCCGTCACTATGTGGTCTGTCCACACTCATATCTGCTGCCAACACCTACTGCATCTGGAAATACATTCACACTGTTGTTCTGTGTCAAACTGTTTCTGTTTTTTATCACATTTTATTTGAATCTACTTTGTGCCCTTATAGTTTCATACGTTTCATTTTGCCTGATATCTCTGAAGAAAATTCCGAGCTGAACCTGTTCACTAACAATGGCAATAAAACCAATTCTGATTCTGTATAAAATTAGAAATATTCACTCTAATCACAACCTGTGATTAACTTATTTACCACTATTTAGAAAATGAAAAAGGAACCTGGAGCTCGGGAGCTTTGTTGGTAAAGCTGCCTCAGGGGAAACATTACTGTGGGAAGTACGGGACACTGAGCTCTATCCTCTTCTTCTTACTGCAGACCTTGTCTTATTATGATTTATTTTATCTGCAGTCTGTTCATTACTATTGACATGGTGTCTCCTGTCCTACCCCCCCTCAGGAGTGCCTAGATCGAATGGAGGAACCCGGCAAGAGGAACTGAAGCTCCAACAAGGACTGGACGTTCTGCGATCTCCCATCAGCCCTGGGTCTACAGCCTGTCCGTCCATGGGAGTGGATCTCTCCTTCTGCGGTTCTCCCCGAGGTTTCTCTTTTCTTCCCCTGGGTTTTTGAGTTGCCGTGCTGGAGAGTCTAAGGACGGGGGACACCCGATTGTCGCCACCTGCTGCCCACACTTATTTGGACATTACGTTTGCCTGGATACTTCATTCAGAACTTTACATCGTCTTATTTACTGTCGTTTTCCTGCCTTATTGTTCGGTGCAGCTGTGAGGAAACTCCTGTCGTGATATTGGGCTATACAAAAACCATTGATTGATTGGCATGAACCTTTATTTTTACTTGGGGAAAAGCACATTATTGATTATTGGGAAGCAAGGCAGCACTGAATGTGCCGTAGCATCAGCCTTTAAGAGATGGCTGCCCCAGAGCGACACACAGCTATTTGAACCTTTTCTTTCTTTTTAGGAAAGTAGCGACTTCAGCTTCGATTCCAGCACATTCTCTGGTGTTGCTTCTGCAATGTCAAAAGATCCAGTATTGAGATCCTGTATTGATGATGGGAGAGTTAAGATCCGGACTCGTTCACACTGTGAGCCCCATGAATCCTGGCATTGTCATCTTGGAATATGAAATGGGAGAAGAAACCCGTTGATGGAATAACCTGGTCATTTGGGACGTTCATGTCGTCAGCTGATCTCATTCTTTGTGCTCATAGTGCACTCTCCAAATGAAAGACTTCAGGCTGGATAGTATTGTAAATGTGAAGGGTCTGCGTGGAAGGAGTTGGTAAAAAGTCAAGCCCAAACATATTTCTGTCTGTGTGTCAATGGGCTCGTCTCTGGGGGATCTGAGAAATGCAGCGGTTACGTGGAGGAATCTGACTGTAAACAACCACACCGTATTTTTAACTGTGGCTAAAGCTAAACTCAGGCACAAAACAACGCGAGTGACATTTGTCAAACTTAGGAAACTTTCAACGGGAGCGGACGGGCCACTCGGGACCAGTTTGTTTGGGGTGGGGCCTTTCAAGTGCCTTTAGGAGAAACCGCCCGAGGAATAGACCGACAGGAGGCGCTGTGGAGCCGCGCTTACGCCAGTTAGTGCAGAGCGAGAAATACTTTCTGCCAAGTTTTTACACCCCTCTTTCTCAGTGTTTCGAAACAAGAGAAGCATCGTGTCATAAGACTCCCAGAATGGAGGCAGCTGTTGCCAATAAACTGGATTTGTTTTGCTAAACATTTATCTCAACATTAAGTTGCCATTCAGACAAGTTGTCTCCAACTGATACATTCCACTCAAAAAACCTACCAGAAACCCCCAAAAACCTGGAATAAAATTGTTCCCGAAGTATCATAGGGACCCCCGGGATGGAGAGTAAAGGCGCTAGGCTAACCCCCCATACAGCCCAGTCCCGTCGCCAGACGTCAGTCTTAAGGGGGGCATATGAAATCCACAAGGGGCACAATTACTATTAGCATACAGTACATATTTTTCATATGCTGTTTGCGTAACTCTGGCTCACACTCATCATTACATTAAACATAATCAGCAGCAAATATGACCAGACCAAATACAGCTGTAACGTCAGTCCTCGTGGTGGAAACATCAGTACAGTTGCAGGTGCGTTTCTATGCGTTAAACCTCCTCAACACATCCTTCCACTCAGACTTGAACTTATGAGTGAGGTCCTTTTCAAAAGCAGCTGAATGAGCTGTGTACTGCGCCGATGCGACCAAAACACGTTTTTGAGTGTGGAAAACTATCGGACTCTAGGGCTGTAGAGTGAGCGCCACAGGGAAAGTGTCTGCGACAGAAGACGCTGAGCTGACTCCAGCGCCATGAGGACCGTTAATAAGCCTCTATCATTATCACCTATATTGTGTTTTGTGTCCAGACAACACGGGAGCCGTGAGGGTTTCAGCGGAGGAAATAGCTACTTGTTGTGGAGTTTGGGCTGGGAAGTTGCATAGTGCACCTTTAAAGAGAGACTTCTTGATCTAAAAGAACCTTCTTTTTGAATTATCCCCTAACTTGATAAAAAACTTTCCACATTGCTACAGATAGAGGTCAATGCTTTGCAGAAATGAGCACAGTTTTCCCGCTTCAGTGTTGCCGAACTTTACCCTGTCATCTGCACAAATCTGATACATGTCGTTTGTTTCTTTTCAGTGCGACAGAGATCGCTTCGAATGACATCACGTTCAAAAAATGTGGCTGGGAAAATTGCATCACTGAATGGGAGCCTTGTCACATCATACGGTATATCAAGGCCACTTCCATTAGCTCTACAGTAAAGACCATTCATCCTGTTGTGGTAGCCTCCAGGAGGGTTCGAAGAGTCTCCCAGAGCCATCGCCTTCTGCTGCGGCTGTGGGAAGTTGTGCAAGGTGCCATCATCATCATCATCATCATCATCGCGCCAAAGCCTCAAAACAGAATGCTGCATCCATGTTTCCCCCGCACAAAAACACGTCTGTAATTTTAGCCCCTGACTACGCCGCCGTCCCTCGGAAAAATGTCCAAAACTCCACAAGAATCCCATTGTGCGGAGAGGACGTCCCTCTCCGATTGTCAGGCCGCTGTGAAAGAAGCTTGTTACCGTTTTAGATCTACGAGTGCGGCTCCGAATAGCGCGGCCCGGTCTCCTGGAAACTTAAATTTATATCGAGGGCGTCTTTGAGGGGACTTGGCTCATCGTGAAAGGAGAGGACGTAAATATCGGCCGAAGGGAAGGCTGTGGTCGGATTAGAGTTATCGAGCGGCGCGAGAGTCCGGGAGGGTTAGGAGTAAAAGTACAAGACAAGTACAAACGTATATTACATAGATTCAATTCTACAAGTACTTTAGTCTGTGTTTCTAGTTACAACCTCTTCAATAACAGCAGTGGCAAAATATTTACCCAAAATCGTAACCCATCTCCACCCAGTGTCATAATGTTCTTTTGTCACTAATGTGAACTAACGGAATTCTGTATGAACTGCTCACTCTCTTCTGTCAGATCAGGCAACGGAAATGTTTTAATATCAAAGTCCTGCCTGATTTATGAAGCTTTGAACCCCCCAAAAAATAAGCAGCAATTTGAGCTTTTACAGATATTTTCACTCAAATCAAGATCAAGAAGAAGACAAGACCCCAAATCCCCTCTGAACAAATGTCTGTGACTAATATATGAACAAAATAAAACCATGGCTCAGTTTCATCTTCCTTTTTAATCTGAAATGAAAAAAAAAAGTACCCCCTGATAACATGTATGTGAATGAGAGCTTGAAAAACGTGCTGCCGGGAGAGGATTGTCAACGGTGCAGCAACGGTGACTTGGAGATACTTCAGAGCCGGTGCTGGCCCTTCTGGGGCCCTAGGCAAAAATCCACACGGGGGCCCTACAGTAGCATCCCATGGTTATTCAACGAAGATCGAATCCATTTACGGTCAAAACGGTTCCACTGTGCAGTAGTGCAGGGCAGAAGTGGAACATAATGACCTCAATTCAGGCCCCGTCCCCCTGTGTGAGAACCACTAACCACTAAGCCACTGCGAGACTGGGATTTCCCAACTTTTTAAAATGGTAAATAGCAAATAGTCCCATTCTGTCGCCTCTGGTCCCTGACCCACAGTTTGGGAACCGCTGATTTAAAACTAACTGAAACCTGCACGACGGTTATATCTGTCTGACCACTGAGAATTAGCCTGTCAGTCGCCCAACTCGTTTTAGACTGTGCACATTCAGAGAACCAGAGTTACTGTAAGTAACTGCATGCATGAGAACCGTGTGGATTCAACTCAAATAGGCCCGTAACAATGCATAAATTAATCAGGGAAACAATCCGTAGTTTGACTGAGATGCGGGGCCCTTGTGGCTGCGGGGGCCCTACGCAACTTGCATAATTTGCCTATAGCAGGGGTGCCCAGAGTGGGGCCCGCGGGCCAAATTTGCCAGAGAGTGACCTACTTTTGCGCTGCTTGTGGTTAATACTAACTCTCTTCCATTCATTCTCAATGGTAAATATGGATGCAGTACACTTTTTGACCATGAACGTCAAATTGGGGGCGCTGTTTCACTCCTTTCGAAAAGTTAAGGAAACACTGTTGTGGTGTCTTGGTATTTATCAATTACAGAGCGTTGTAGCATCAACTTTCACATTTTTTTCAACTTTTATTGCAAAGGTTGTTGACATCGACAACAGTATATGTTAAAAATTGACTTATAAAAGAATTGATCCTGAACTGACACTTTCAAAATAATCTAATGTGGCATCTTTGAGTTAACAAATGAGGTAAAGTTACTGAGGTACTGTAGATACAGGTGTTTGTTTGTTTGTTTTTGCACTAAAATGCTACAAATGTTGATTTTGTTCTACTAAACTTAGGCTTTTGCCAGAGTTAGCATTCGTTTTAATATAGCATGTTATTTGCATAGATAGAATAAAATGCAAATGTAGGCTATCGAAAAAATAAAAAGTAAATAAAATAAAGTAACTTTATAATTTGCAGTTATATGTGTTTCATGCTTGACATCGCCGTGTTTGGCCCGCGACTCACAGGCACTTTTTCATTTTGGCCCTCAGAGACAAAATGTTTGGGCACCCCTGGTCTATAGGAAAAACCGGCTCTGGATACTTACTACTAACTACTACTTATAACTAAAACTACTTCGACTCCTCTTAAAGTAGAGAAAACGTTCAAAGTGCAAGACAAGCCAAGGAGGATGATTAGTGCCATGTGACGCTCGCTGATAGCTGAGCCGAAGGGATTTGTAGTTTTTTAGTGGGAGGGATTTGTAGTTTTAGTGACTCCTCTGATGTTGAAAAGGTCGGAGGTCAAGTCCCCTTTTATCGTGCTCGTAAACGGGAGCGCGGGTTAAAGAGCTTCTGTTTCAGCGTGGGCCGAGTATTTACGGACGACACCCCCGTTTAAATATATCTATATGAGGCTTGTGTCAGCGCCGCTATGTGACTCCTGCGCCGCCAAATACCTCCGTCAGATTACAGGCGTGACGCGGCGGCAGAGGTCACCGAGCCTGTGCACAATGTGTTAGAGACTTTCTTCGTTCGGTTTGTGGTTTTAGCAGAATGTGTCTCTTTCGACGCAAAGCAGCTTCTGTGAGGACATTCAGTTCAAGCCACGACAGTAACGACGTCCAATAAAAACAAGATTTAACGTTTACTGCAGCCACAGAGGGAAAACATGGACACATTTTTCATTCTTGCAAACTCCTCTGTAATGTGATGTCTAATGGGACGGAGAATTAAGAATCTGTCATTACAAGAAAAACTACAAAAGTCACAGCCGTCTATTGTTGATTTAGTAACAGCGTTTAAACAGGCAGAAGGAAATCTAACTGAAAATTACTCTTAACGCCACAAACGCAGAAAACAATCTGCACATATTTCATTTCTTAAGATTTGCAAATATTTCATCCAACAGAGGAAAGAGAATTGAACAAAAAAGTTTTCAATTTCAGCCAAAACAGCAGTTGGACACGTTTTTAAAGCATCACTTGGTATTTTCTATGACGGGCAAAATTGTTCAGCAATGTCATAATTCCAATCCAATTTGATTCTTTCAAGGCCTTGATTTCAGCTAAATTTATTTAAAGACCCGCAAACACCCTGTGTCATGAAACTCCATATAAAATACACATAAAATCCCCCCAAATTATTGAGGGGTTGGTCATTGTGGAACGATTGAGTTGATTAAATGAGTTACCGTGGGAAGAAAAAGTGAGTACATGTTTGGAATTTCTTTCATTTCTGCCTAAATCAGTCACTAAATGTGGGCTGGTCTTCATCAACATCATAAGAATGATTAAACAGTGTCTGAATAAACTAAAACCACTCAAATATTTACATTTGATCATATTTTTATTGGTCATAATATGTAAACATTCACAGGACAGCGTGGAATAAGTAAGTACACCCCCTGAGTCTCACTGAACTGCAGCAGCTTTGTTATTGCTGCAAAAGACGGATCGGCAGATATTTAATACAGGGGTTCACTTACTTATTCACATATGTTGTGAATGTCTCAGGTTTGACAGTAAAATATCTTTGAAAATGTTTTTTTCTATTGATGATAGCAGGTTGTCCAGGCCCCACACCATGATGCTCCCAAACTATTCAAATTTGGGTTAATCAGTCCACTGTATATTTTTCCAGTAGTGCCGTGGAGCATCCAAGAGCTCTTTCACAAACCAAAGTTGAATAGTTTGGGAGGAACACACAACGTCATGTGTGGAGGACAAATGGAACATCTAAACCTCTCCTCACTGTGAAGTCCGGAGCAGGAGCATCAGGGTGTGGGGCTGTTTTGTTTCCTCAGGGCCTGGACAACGTGATATCACCAACAGAAAAATATTTTTCAAAGATATTTTGCAAGAAAAACCTTCACAACAGTGTGGAATAAGTAAGTGAACCCCTGTATTAAACAGCTGGCTGACTCAGGGGGTGCACTTACTTATTCCTCCCTGTCCTGTGAATGTTTACATGTTATAGCCATTAAAATGTGATCAAATGTAAATGTTTGGCTGGTATCAGTTTTCGCAGACACTGTTTAATCGTTCTTATGATTTCAGGAAGATCAGATCACATTTAGTGACTAATTTAGGCAGAAATGTGATCAGTTCCAAACATGTACTTACTTTTTCTTCCCACTGTATATAAAAAAAAGGTAGAGCAAATATAAAGTTGTTTTTGGGCGTGTATGATGGAGATGTTTAGAGGAAAATGCAAGTCTCCAATATAAAAGATATGAAAGCAAAAGATTCTGTAGAAATTCCAAACCCAAGCCACATCACAGTCAAAATGATTATAGATGGAAAAAACAAATCAAGCAAAATATCCAAGAAAGTTCATAGGAAATATCACGCATTAATCAAGACGGTTGCCATTTTAAGTCATATTTCTCGTCCATCTGTCGCCTCTGCTTCAGTGATGACGTAACTCCTTTACGCGTGAACTTCAGTGAACTTCCCCCTGACCACAGCCTGACCCCGTGTGGACCCTCCTCAGACCTGAACAAGGCCCAGTCCAGACCCAGTCCAGACCGGAGTCACGCACGGCGAACAAAGACGGCCTTATAGCACCGCGGCTGCACGTGAACAGTTATGTGTTCAGAAAGTTTCACAGGGAAGGAAACACTTTTCTGTTACTGAACAGCTCGGATTTTTACAGCACACCACAAGAAACTCGTCATTTTCCAATACATTTAGATTTAACGCTATTTCTAATGACATTTAAGTCCTTGATTTTGGCGACATTTATTTAGTGACTTCTTAACCCCCACCTGAGCTGAGCACATTTTCTCCAGTTTAAAAAGTGTCAAAATAGCGACAAAAACGAGACGAAAATGTGGATGAAAAAGTCACAAAAACCCAACAAAAAAGCCACGAAAGTGCAACAGAAGAGAAAGAAAAAGTGATGAAAAAGTGATGGAAAAGATATGAAAAAGAGACGAAAAAGAGACGAAAAAGAGACAAAAAAGAGAAAGAAAAAGTGATGAAAAAGAGACGAAAAAGAGAAGAAAAAGTGATGAAAAAGTGACAAAAAAGAGACGAAAAAGAGAAGAAAAAGTGATGAAAAAGTGATGAAAAAGACGAAAAAGAGAAGAAAAAGTGAAGGAAAAAGTGACAAAAGAGAGACGAAAAAGAGAAGAAAAAGTGATGAAAAAGTGATGAAAAAGACGAAAAAGAGAAGAAAAAGTGAAGGAAAAAGTGATGAAAAAGAGACAAAAAAGAGTAGAAAAAGAGAAGAAAAAGTGATGAAAAAGTGATGAAAAAGTGATGAAAAAGACAAAAAATAGAAGAAAAAGTGAAGGAAAAAGTGATGAAAAAGAGATGAAAAAGTGATGAAAAAGTGATGAAAACTTGACGAAAACTTATGAAAAAGAGATGAAAACGAGATGAAAAAGACATAAAAGTGATGAAAAAGAGACAAAAAAGTAATGAAAAAGTGATGAAAATCTGACAAAAAAGTGACTCAACAGTGATGAAAAAGTGACAAAATGCGTGGAGAAAGCACAATAAAAACGTGGCAAAAAATGTGGCGAAAGCGCGGCGACAATGCGAGGAAAAAGATCCTTCTCGATCAGTTTTGCAGGATTTATCTTTCTGATGAGGCTAAGACCAGAGTAGCGCCTCTTATCTTTCAGATGAGGTGTTACTCTGGTCTTGGCTAAAGCTGAACTGGAGAAAATGCGCGTGGTAAAGACGCAGGAAGAAGAATCGAACTCGTGACTCTCTTTCTGCTCTCTCTGCTGCGCCGCAATTAACGATTCCACCACCAGAGGCCGACAGAATCAACAACTCATCGAGCCTCTTTCCTGAGACCTCGTCCTGCAGCTTCTGTCCCCGTAAAAACAAACAGCGACTACGAAAGAGCGTAGAAGAAGTGGACACAGAAGAGGACACGGTGTAAGTTGGGCGGCTCACCGTCGGCGGCGCCCTCGCAGCCCTGGTTGAAGTTCTCGTACGAGTCCCATCGGATCAGCGGGTCCTGGGTGTTGTAGTCCACGGACACGGTGGGCCCGTTCTCCAGGTCCTGCATGCCTAGACCCGCACCACGAAAAACACACAGAAAAAACGTTAGCATCCTGAGTCCCTATACATGTGTTCTTCTGCTAGGAAGTGATAAAGTGTAAAGTAAAGTGTGTTTCAAGAAATTTAATACAATTCTGTGCTTTCTGCATCATTAACACAGAAGGTTTAGCATTTAGCTCAGAGCCCAATTTAACTTGTACGTTTTTATCTATTTAATGGTTGCTTAAATAGAAAACCTCTTGAACATTCAGCCTATGTTACTTTTGTTACCCTGACAAAACAAGAGAAAGAAATAGAAGAAAAGAAATAACAGGCAAAAGAATGTTAATATTAGCCCAATCTATATGAAGTGATATCCCCCCTGATCTGTTGTCTCATGAATTCACTATAATCACAAAAGAGTTCCTAAACGTATGGACTGATCAGATGATTCTTACGATCAATGCTAATGCTAACCTGGCTTTGACATCATCTAAATGTGGTCGAAGGCGAGACAACGGCTGAAAACATCTGGATCTTTCCTAATTATGTGCTAAATGGTGGCTATATGCTAACAGGTATAGGAAAAATACACTGAACAGGCTAACAGATGGCGCTAAAGACTTGCTAGATGTCCATATACGTTTGTTAAGTGGTGACGTAATAGCTCTACTTCCTGGTTCGCAGATGTGCAAGAAAAAAAAAAAAAAAAACTCTTTAATACCACAATCAATATTCCTGAAACGGAACAGAGAGTTACTGAACATACTTATTTATGAGACACATTAGCCAAAAATGCTGAAACTACTCCTATGAAAGTAATATTCACCAAAATCGGTGTATTCAGGTGAGCGGAGAAAAATGCTAACGGCGCAGCAGCTACGCTAACCCCGGAAGTAGTGACTTTAGTAAATATGATTTTTTTAGCAGTAGATGCGGCATTTTTGGCTTATGGGCCTGATAAATAAGTATGTTCAGTAACTCTCTGTTGAGTTTCAGATTTTAAGAGTTTTGTTGTGTGTTTTTTTTCTCACATATTTGCCGGTCTGCTCGTACCCGGAAGAGGAAGTCATGAGGTCACACTTGACAAACGTATACTTTATTATTACTATTCCTATAGGAGTATAGCCTCGTCTCGCCAGAATGAATATAAACTTAAACATTATGTCTCAGAAAAATATTCATTGGACAGATAATCACTGTGTTAACATTTTTATGCAGAATGTAAATACTTTAGTAGAGCTGGTTTGTCTGCAAGGTCTTGAAGCTAAAGGCTGATGTCTATTTTAGGTGTCTAATGAATGTTAAAATGGCAACAAAATCTGAGCTAATTTGCATTTGAACAGCTTCACTTCACATCCATCCAGAAATGTACGTTCCAAAACCATGACAGGAAACGGTTGTGAAGTTCACCACAAACTTCCATGCACAGAACCTTCCACATCTGCACGATACATCCTGTACCACGGGGCTCATTACGGCGATGCCATGATGATGTATCTCACCGTAAGATTTAATTCTACTTTCCCTTTTATAACCTTCTCCCTCGTGCCCATTAGGCCACACTTTGAAACCTTCAGGCCAACACTCCGCTGCAGCTAAGTGCATTTATTCATTAAATCGTGAAACTTACCATGGATTTTCTCTGGACCCAAGGAGAAGACGAACTCCACCTTTCCGTATTCAGGAAATCTGTCATCTGCACCACAAAGACAAGGGTGTTTATTCATTTGTGCTAATTTCATGGATGAACTATATTCCACAGTCTTGACCTCTGAAGGTGTCGTCCAGCTGGTCCTTGTTGAAGACCAGCTCCAGGTCGTGGACGGCGCACGTGTGGAACTGCACCCGGAAGATCACGTCTCTGCACGGGCCGCGGAAACGCTTGTGGTAGCACTTCAGCTGGACACAAGGAAAACAATGACCGCAACGTCAGAGAAGAGGCGGCTCACATGTTTGTGAAGGACATGGAGGGACAAAGACGACTGATCGTTCCCTCATGGACGATGAGTGAATTGACCTGAGTATTGTTTTCTAAATGTGGATTAATGAGAATGAAACAAAGGTGAGGATTTTGCCTTGAGCTCCCCCTGCAGGCAGCAGTGTAAACAGAGACTTTTTAACTTGCTACAGCGGGGTTAGCAGCCCTTGGTGTCACAGTGAACAGACCTTGCTCCTTGATCCAGTGTTGGATTATGGGATTTTATAATATAATGGAGTTTTGTGGTTCGTGTTTTTCCACTGATGCAAAATAACCAGGAAGTAAAAATCAGGGCTTGAATAGTAGAAGAAGAAACCCAAGGAGACACGTTATTTTGTTGTTCGCAATGGAAATTTCACTGCTTACATATGAGCGATCGTGATGTTGTCACATCCGGGAGCTGTGGAAGACCATTTAATGTTTTAAATAAATATATAATAAGACTTATAGGCAAAAACAATGGGTCTCAATCATGAACATCTTAAGAAACTTCTTAAAGAGGGGGTATTATGCTTTTTTCAATCACATAGCTCCAGTCTATATCACACTACAATGATGACCAAACCTTCTGTTGGTCTGTAAATGCAGTAAATTAGAATAACTGCCTTGTATAAAATGTCTCTCTCAAAATGGCTGTAGTGAATGTCTTGAAATAGGCCTCTGTCTCTTTAAGAACCTCTGACCCTTTACGACACGCCCCCTCCACACGCTGTCTGTGGCATCAGTGGGGAGGGGGTTCTGCTGAGGAGCAGTGGTTGGTTACTCGGCTGGTGACGAAAGCTTGGGGGCGTCTCCAGGAGGTGGGGGCGTTCCTGGGAGGACTCAGGCAAAGCTATCCCTAAAATGGCCGCCATCAGAGTTTTTACAGATTACTCAAAAATACATGAATGTGTCAAGGCAACACTTCAGGCATGTTTTTAATGAGGGAATGACATAATAATGACATAATAACATGATGTAAAGCTTGAAAAAGTCAATTTTGCATAATACCCCCCCTTTAAAATCCCTTCTTACGAAGGCAGTGTCAGGAAACTGCGGCAGATTCACGACACGTTCTTAAGTAGGAAAATCCTTGGCATATGTGCTCTGAGTTTGTGAATCCCAACTTGCAAGCGTGTGCGTGTGAAGAGCAATAGCATATGTCACCGCCTCCGATTCTCCATATATGGACAAAAAAGTGCTGCTTGCAAATGGCAGCCAAAGGAAGAAATGAATGACCAAACACGAATCCAAAACTGATAATAACCAACAAACCCCCAAATAATCGTCGCCACACGCTCAAGAACCCTCCTAAAGCTTTGGGCGAATTATCTCTCATTACAAAATGTGGTAACACTTTACATTACGGGCCGGTGATTTTACCAACTTATTTCTGTATAAAGACATCTGTAATTTATAATGAGGATATTTGCATTCTGGAATTAATTAATACATGATTAAATATGTTCAAAATATACGACTCAGAATGCTGGGTCCCATCAGGAGCAGGACTGTGAACAGAAGTGGAGATTTCTTTGTGCTTAAGAGTCCTCATGAGTGTTCTTAGGATGTGTTCTCAGAGAGGAGTGTTTTCAGCTAAGAACAAGTTTTGTGAATGCCAAAAATCTTCTTAAAGGGGGGGTATTCTGCAAAATCGACTTGTTCAAGCTTTACATCATGTTATTATGTCATTCCCTCATTAAAAACATGCCTGAAGTGTTGCCTTAGCACATTCACGTATTTCTGAGTAATCTGTAAAAACTCTGATGGCGGCCATTTTAGGGATAGGTTTGCCTGAGTCCTCCTAGGAACGCCCCCACCTCCTGGAGACGCCCCCGAGCTTTCATCACCAGCCGAGTAACCAACCACTGCTCCTCAGCAGAACCCCCTCCCCACTGATGCCACAGACAGCGTGTGGAGGGGGCGTGTCGGAAAGGGTCAGAGGTTCTTAAAGAGACAGAGGCCTATTTCAAGACATTCACTGCAGCCATTTTGAGAGAGTAATTTATACAAGGCAGTTATTCTAATTTACTGCATTTACAGACCCACAGAAGGTTTGGTCATCATTGTAGTGTGATATAGACTGGTGCTATATTGATATATGATTGAAAAAAGCATAATACACCCTCTTTAAGAAGGCCTTAAGCACAAATGTGTGTGGAAGAACGTTCATGAATGAGGTCCAATGTTCCCAAACAGTTTTATAAAACAGAGTTATAGTCCTGAACTATATGATATGTGACAGTAAACTGACGACCAGCTCTGGTATAGATGATGTAAAGAAAAGAAATGAGAGACTGGGCTCGTCAGGATTTTTTAGATGGCCTAGAGCGCCCTCTGTAGGCAGCCGTGGGGAGGATACTTTATAAAACTTCAAACTAACATCATACTAACAACTCAGTGGTGCCGTGATGAGCGCACTTTGAGCATGAACTGCTCAGAAACAGGTTTGGTGATGGATCACAGGCTTAAAAAATGTGGAGACAGTTTTGAGTTCGCTCTATGATGCAATTACAATCCAGGAAACACATGAAAGCGCTTCAGCAGTTGAGGAAATGGCCACAACTTACTCCTCCAGGGAGGTTTTTGATGAAGGAACATTGAAACTTGATTTTGTACGTCTCTTATGTCGGCTTTATATGAGCCAAAGAAGCTACGGGACAGAATCCTTTGTAAATCAAGAGGCTCCACAGTTTCACGGAGCGGCAGGCCGTTTGGAGAGCGCCGAAAAGTGACTAAACGGTGCAGAATGAGAAAGCACTCAGCCTCCAGTCCCCGCAGCCTCGTAAATGCTACGGATTCACGAGGAACGAGGAGGAGACGAGCCAAAGAGGAAAGTTTGGACGAAAGGAAAGGCTAAGTGCAAAGTAATGTAGCTTTCCAACTCTGGCACTGGGCGTTTCAGCTCATTCACAAATCACCAGAGGACTTTAGAAAACTGCACACGAGCTGATTTTACAAAGATATCGAGTTGGATGCACTTTAAAAACATGACATTTTCAATTAAGATAAAAACACGAGGTGAAATCCTGGGGCAGGTCATCATCTGATCCACCACATTTAACCTCTTCAACCGACCACCTTTTCCCCAGTCTGGCCTTGCCCAAATCTAAAAGCCTCTTAGAAAAAGCATGACGAAAAAGCCACAAAAAAGCCACGAAAGAACAAAATGGCGGCAGAAGAGTGATGATCAAAAAAGTGATGGAAAAAGATCAGTTTAGATCAATTTTGCAGCTTTCAAATGAGCCGTTACTCTGGCCTACAGGCTGTGAACTCCAGTCGAGAAGCTTTTAGATTCAGGCAAAGCTGAAAAAATTTGCTTGGTTAAAGGAATATTGCAACGTTTTTGACCTCATATCCTAGTTATCCAGAGTGTTGCTGATTTCTGGAGATATTTTTTTTTGTAGTTCATGCAGTTCTTATATTTGAAGAGTTTCGTGACGCTAGGCTAATGCAAGGCTAGCACATTTCTATGGTATCAGCTAGCCTGCATTAAAAACAGTGTGACCCGCTCCACAGAGCACCTGAGGCAAATCAGTTATAACATCGGACTAACCATATAAATGTCTGTGTCCATAGAATCATTTTTGGAATACAGGGGCGGATCTAGAGGGGTGGCACCTCAGGCCTCAGGTCTTGCCGCCCCAGCTGCCCCCCCATTGTGAAGTCACACATCTGGTCTAGAAGCTACCTTTTTGACAGGACAAAGAATTAGAACAACTTTAGAGCTAAATAAGGTGCTAGTTGCAACTCCTGTGGCTCCAAAGATGCTGATTGTTTTTATTTTTTTTATTACAAAAGTTTCAATTTTACCTGAGTTAGACCCCCTACTATGTAAAATCCTACTATTTGACGCTTATTTTTTGGGGGGGGCTCAGCCTGCATCTAAACTGAAAAATTGCTTTGCGATCAAGCTAAACATTTGCTATAAACATTCAACATTGTAAAATGTGTTGCCACCCCAGAAATTATTCCTGACCCCGCTTGCCACCCCGTGATTTTTTTTCTAGATCAGCCCCTGTTGGAATAGCTGATGCTGCTCAAATATAAGTTATTTAAAATGCAAAATGGTTAAAATGACTCTATGGACACAGACATTTATATGGTTAGTCTGGTGTTATAAGTGATTTTCCTCAGGTGCTCTGTGGAGCGGGTCAGACTGTTTTTAATGCAGGCTAGCTGATACCATAGAAATGTGCTAGCCTTGCACTAGCCTAGCGCAATCAGGAACACTCTGGATAACTAGGAAATGAGGCCCTATGTCAAAAATCCTGAAATATCCCTTTAAGGCGGGTGTTAAGAGGTTAAACATTTCCTACTACTATAACTATAATCTGCTCTTGTTTTGGATTTGTACCTTGATTAGTTCAACTTTTACATACTTTTTACAGTGTTTTTAGACCATTTACTGCGGGTCGTGGTTCATACACAGCTTCCCACCGTGCGTGCCGTGTAAAAGCGCTTTGAGACCACGTCTGTGAAAGATGCTTCACAAAAACAGCATATGTCTATAAAGTCCTTCCTTCCTCTCCCTCTCGATGCCCGTGTGCGCTTTAATCACATCCTCACCTCTCTCTCTGTGGGCGGGGCTACAAGGTAACGCACTCATTTCCTGCTCCACGTCGGCCCGTTTTGGTTTAGTCCTGGAATAACTCGGCTTTAGCCTCTATTTACTTCAGAACTGTTTCACTTTAGGTCATGTATCCGTGTTTCACTTCCACACGCAGAACCCCCAGACCCTCTCCAAACTCCGCTCCTCTGGCCTGGCTCCAGGAGGAAGTGCCCCGCTCGCTGACGTCAGAGTTTCCAGTTCACACTGAGCTAACGAGGCGCAGTTACAGAGGCAGGAGCCAAACAGTCCCCTCTGGGTTTTACACACGGGGCCCATTCTGCAGAGAACATGTGCCGTAAAGCGGGAACAGGATCTCAAACAATCACAAAACCAGAGGGATTTCTCAGCTGGAAAAGACGCACTGGAGTCAGATACTGTGCATGATTTTCAGTCTGTGAAGCCAGTCCTGTGTTTAAAATCCTTATGTTCACTGCTTTGAGTGAGACCACTTTATACAAACTACTGATAAAAAACAAAATAAATGGATAAAAAAGACAAATCTTGGAGCCATTTTTTTACTCCCATCAGAGAATCCTGACTTTCAAATCGATGAGAAATGAAACACGCCTCTGCTTTTTGTCTTTTACGATGATTGGAGGGTTTTAGATAGGATTGCACCGGTTGCTAAAGCAGATCTTAAAGCAGGGGTGTCCAAACTTTTTTCATGGGGGGCCACATATTGAAGCGTACACGGGGTGAAGGGCCATAGATCGGTGGTTAGTGCCATGAAACCTTTGACAAGCAGAGGTTTAAAATGTGCCCCACACCGTAATTTATGCTTAAAACCTTCGTGCCAGCTCTTTGTAAAAGGTTCATACTGTCTTCTTAGCCTATTATAGTTTTGTTCTTTTAGTAAGACAGAAGGTTTAGTTTACCTGCTTTAGTTTTGATCACTTCCTGTGATCATCCTCCATGCCAGCCAATAAAACCAATAAAATGTGCTCTGTCTCACATTTTATTGTGAGACAGAGCACATTTTATTGGTTAGTTAGGTTAGAAACAACTAGGTTAGTTGTTTCTAACCTAACCTAGTTGTTAGGTTAGAATTGTGTCGAATTATTACATTTCAAATAAAAAGGACCATCTCTGATATTTACTGATTCAGAAAAAAGGCCAAGGGCCAACAAAAATTGGTCTGAGGGCCGCATTTGGCCCCCGGGCCGCACTTTGGACACCCCTGTCTTAAAGGGATATTTCAGGATTTTTGACATAGGGCCTCATTTCCTAGTTATCCAGAGTGTTGCTAATTTCTGGAGATATTTTTTTTGTAATTCATGCAGTTCTTATATTTGAAGAGTTTCGTGGTGCTAGGCTAGTGCAAGGCTAGCACATTTCTATGGTATCAGCTAGCCTGCATTAAAAACAGTCTGACCCGCTCCACAGTGCACCTTCGTGGTTGTATAAGCTACGCAGCGGCGGAGTGATCTGTTAGAAAATGGTCCCTCAAAATGTGATCATTCATGTGATGCAGGTCAGTTATATTCCAAAAATGATTCTATGGACACAGACATTTCTATGGTTAGTCTGGTGTTATAAGTGATTTGCCTCAGGTGCTCTGTGGAGCGGGTCAGACTGTTTTTAATGCAGGCTAGCTGATACCATAGAAATGCGTTAGCCTTACATTAGCCTAGCGCCACGAAACTCTTCAAATATAAGAACTGCATGAATTACAAAAAAAATATCTCCAGAAATTAGCAACACTCTGGATAACTGGGAAATGAGGCCCTATGTCAAAAATCCTGAAATATCCCTTTAAAGTTGCTTTTTTTTCAGGTATTTGGGAATAATATCACATCTTTATCAATATCTTATATTGTGTTTGTTAGAAAAGAGGTCCAATACTTTCACTTCCTGATCCTTAAGCCTCTCACCCTAAGCTCCCCCATCGCTCTCCTCTTCACCACTCCTTTATGTAGATTTTTTACTAAAGAGAAAAAAAGTCACTTCAAGTACTGTTTTTGCCTAAAAATAACCTCTGGCAACATAAAAACATAGTCCTAAGGTTTATTGGTTTTTGGTGAGAAAATACTGTAAGCATGAATAATAGGACCAAATATGGACAAAACGAATTAACTTTAGGTTTTAGTGAATATGATCAAATATGTGAGTGAATTGAGCGCGACCGGTCTTCGCTGATTGGTCAAATGCACACAGAGGCGGGATCTGTGATGAAGGGTGATCTCTCCTGATTGGCTGAGTGAGGTCCACATGCTTCTTTACCTTATACTGATGTGCAGCACGGAGGCCTTATTCTCTCTTTAACATTTTCTTTTCGATGTGAAGTCTATGATGTTACAGAAATCCCCTTGTCTGACTCACAACCTCCTCACTGAGAGGCAGATCACAGGCTGGCCACTCATGCATGTATTTCTCACCAGTATATCTCCCTTCAGCAGGAGTCCGGGTTCGATGGTGATGCAGATGGAGGTCTGACTGTCTCCCTGGACGTTACTGTGGACCACAAAAGCATTTAGCATTGTTTTGTTCTTCATGTGTGCTGTAATCCAAAGTCCTGTGAGAGAGTCCGACTCACTAGATCCCCGAGGTGTAGACGGGCTGCATGGCCTGGTAGATCTTCAGGAACGGACGACAACCTGAGAAAAGAACACACAGAGGGGAACCAATGAAGACGGCTGGATTAAAGACAGTGAAGAGGCCTCACTGACTCTCCAGCAGAGACGCCGCTGTGCATCAGTCGGATGTAAAGACGCACCTCCTTTGGCCTCGAAGTTGGGGATGCCGTGGAGGATGACGTGGTGCAGGAACAGAGGCTTGTTGTTGATCTTGATGTGTCCAGACAAAAGTCCACTGAAGTACTCTACGTATCTGCGACACAGGATAATGCACATCTTAAATGACACAGAGACAGAGTAAAATAAGTGTATCTGATCATTAATATCTATGGGGTGCTCCAAAAAAAGGCACGGATTTAACAGCAGACTCTACGATAATCTCCCAAACGGAAAACAAACTCCACTGGGACGAGTTTCTGCAGCGTAAACACACTGACCCGCTGCACACGGCGAGAGAGAGAGACGTATAAAAAGTCACTTTATTATTTCAGAGTGAACGCTGCGGCTCAGAGCTCTTTACGAGACGGTCCATGTTTTCACAGCTGCCTCTGCACTCCAGGGCAGAGTCCGGCCACAGGGGGCAGTAATGAGTCAGGAGTCATCAATGAATACTTCTCACTTTTTCTCCAGATTAACCCCTACAGTTCGGCTTTACCCGCAGCTTCTCGACTGGACAGTGTAATGTCTCATGTTTTTGAAAGTTGAGGGCAGATAGAGTAACCAGAAGTGCAAGCGATTCATAAACTTGAGCGGCGGGTCTGTACCGTCTCTGAGAGGGCTGTCCCACAGGCAGGACTTTGTCTTCGTAGAAACGCTTCATGGCGAATCTGTCCAGGGCCTGGTCCGCGCTGAACGAGAGAGAGAAAAGAGTTAGAACATCGTCCGTACACCGTAAAGCAGGGGTAGCGTCGACGCTCTGGCCCTCGGGATTTTGTTTTGAATTTTGTTTGAATATTCTAAAAATGTGAAAAACACTCAAATCCTTCAAAATGTCTAAACAAAGCATCCAATTAGGTCATGTATGGGGCTGAGTAACGTTCAATATCTGAACGATGCTTTATCCGATATCTATCCTAAAATATGTGTCGTCTGGAACAAGAAAACAGAACAATAATGTGTGGAAGATCTGCACATTTACAATATCAGGTTCATCTCCAATGACAGGAGATGTATGAAACATGGGGAATAATTTGGGAGAAAATGTGGCTAAAATGTGGAAATGTGGGGAAAAAATAGGGAATAAATTTAGAAATTTGTAAGAAGGAAAAACAATTGGGAAAAATAAGAAAGAAAAAAAGATTGTGTGAAATGGGGCAAACATTGGGCAAGAAATTGAAACAATGGAGAAAAAAATGGGAAAAACAAATCATTTAATTTGAGCTGAAACAACAAAGTCTCTTCATTTAATGTCCCTGGACTAACGGCATCAAAGCCTGTTATTTTTCTTCCCCGTTTTTGCTTTATATATCAGTAGAACCTAGACTAAAATTGGCAGGTCCTGGCCTATCCCTGTGCTGTAAAGGATAAACCCGAGCCCTTGTACTGGATGGTCGACCTCAAGAACATTATACGTTACTAAAAAATCTCTAAAAAGTTTTTTTTTGTATAATACTTCTCCTTTAAAACCTGAAGCCTGCAATGAGGAGTCAGGCGGGTACAGTTAAACGATACCAGTCTGGTATCGGGAAAAAGTACTACTGGTATAGACAACATTAAAGTATCGAAAGCAGATACGGAGAAAAAACAATTAAACCTTGTCCAGGGACAGGTTGTTCAGCCCTCCAATTTCTTATTTTTGCCCATTTTTTTCAAATTTTCCCTATTTCCCTAATTCTTTTCCTCTTCATTTTTGCTAATTTGCTTTAAATTTGCTTAATTTTTGACACAATTTCCACCATTTCCCCCCAAAGTTTTCCCATATTTGTTACATTCGACACATTATTGTTCTGCTTCCTGGTTCTAGATGGCTATCACTTTAGTACAGGTATCGGAAAGAGTATTGTTCAGGTATTAGTACTGAGGTATTGGTATAGTAAAGCAAGTATTGTTAAAGTACTGGTGTCTGGTAAACTGTAGCGGTGAGGAGACTCTCACATGCTTCATAACAGGATTATTCCATTCCCTTTATTCAATCTGCAGCACTTTACATACATTTGTCTTTGTTTTCATCCGTTTCCACAAATTAAAGTCACAGAGTCTCACAGTGTCCGACCTCGTGACGCCTGAACATTTCTGGATATTATTTCTGGTTCTGTTCCCGGTATTTGTTTGGACAGAGCGGCTCGTCTTGTGATCTCTGGTGGGTCTAAATCCTGTTAAAGTCTTTTGTTTCCTCACCTGGCAGAGATGTTGCTGTAGTGCATGTAGGCGGCCACCACCACGCCGGTCCGGCCACGATTCCCCTGAAGAACAAGGACACATATTTAGTTAAACATAGAGATAATGTGACAAATGAAGTCAATGCAGTAACTGTGTGATCAAAGATAGACACGCACAGGGATGAGTGATGAGTGAACCGGCCCATTACTCTGGGCCCACAATAGAAACTTACTGTTGTAGTAAGTTGACCCAAAACTCCCAGGCCAATTTTTTCTGAGTTATTCATGGAGGAAGGCAATGAAGGTGGGTGGAAGGAAGGCAGGAAGGAAGGACGGCAGGAAGGCAGGAAAGAAGGAAGCAGGGAAGGAAAGAAAGAAGGAAGGATTGGAAGAAAGAAAGAAAGAAAGAAAGAAAGAAAGAAAGAAAGGAAAGAAGGAAGGAAGGAAGGAAAGAAGAAATGGAAGAAGGAAAAAAGGCAAAAGAAAGAAATGAAGGAGGAAGGAAAGAAGGAATGGAAGAAGGAGAAAGAAAGAAAGAAAGAATGGAAGAAAGAGAGAAAGAACGGGAGAAAGAAAGGAAGGAATGGAAGAAAGAAAGAAAGAAAGAAAGAAAGAAAGGAGGGGAGAAAAAAAGGAAGGAATGGAAGAAAGAAAGAAAGAAAGAAAGAAAGGAAAGAAGAAAGAAAGAAAGAAAGGAAAGAAAGAAAGAAAGAAAGAAAGAAAGAAAGAAAGAAAGAAAGAAAGAAAGAAAGAAAGAAAGAAAGAAAGAAAGAAAGAAAGAAAGAAAGAAAGAAAGAAAGAAAGAAAGAAAGAAAGGAAAGAAGGAAGGAAGGAAAGAAGAAATGGAAGAAGGAAAAAAGGCGAAAGAAAGAAATGAAGGAGGAAGGAAAGAAGGAATGGAAGAAGGAGAAAGAAAGAAAGAAAGAAAGAAAGAATGGAAGAAAGAGAGAAAGAAAGGGAGAAAGAAAGGAAGGAATGGAAGAAAGAAAGAAAGAAAGAAAGAAAGAAAGAAAGGAGGGGAGAAAGAAAGGAAGGAATGGAAGAAAGAAAGAAAGAAAGAAAGAAAGAAAGAAAGAAAGAAAGAAAGAAAGAAAGAAAGAAAGAAAGAAAGAAAGAAAGAAAGAAAGGAAGGAAGATAGATGCTTTTCATTTGCAGTGACCCATTTAGTGCTGGACCTCGTAATCCTAGGCTGAAAGTTGTGCCCCAAAGCTGAGGCCCCAAAGTCCCATCACAGGACCATGACCGGGCTGAGGTCCCAAAGTCCCATCACAGGACCATGACCGGGCTGAGGTCCCAAAGTCCCATCACAGGACCATGATCGGGCTGAGGTCCCAAAGTCCCATCACAGGACCAGGACTGGGCTGTGATGGGACTTGTTTAGGACGTATAATTGACATTACTAATCTTCTCTCAGTCTGGTTTAGCTCAACATTAGCAACATTGTAAAAACACATCTCGTTTCTGTCCAGATGTGTTTATTTGTTTTTCGTTGTTTAGTGCGTTTGGTTTGTCCCGTCTGAGATTGTGTCCGTGTTTTCCTCGTCGGCGGCCGTGGTTTCCCACAAAAGTGTCGCAATGAGTCGCACTGGGGAAAACATGTTTGTCAAAACCTCAGCTGGATGTTGACTTTAGACCCGCGTCCACTGATCAACAATGATTCAAGAATAATGAGGACAAACCGTGTATTTTAACAGAGCAATTACTATAATATAAATACTATATTATCTTTTTCAACTAAGATTAATATTTTTGAATTAAAGTCATGTAAATAAGGAAGCAAGGAAGAAAAGGAATGGAGAAAGGAAAGAAAGAAAGAAAGAAAGAAAGGAAAGAAAAGAAAGGAAAGAAGAAAGAACAGAAGGGAAGGAAGGAAAGAAGGAGGGAAGGAAAGAAAGGGAAGAACAAAGGACGGAAGTAAAGAAAGGAAACAACAAAGGACAGAAGGAAAGAAAGGAAAGAAAGAAGGAAGAAAGAAAGAGAGAAAGAAAGGAAAGAAGTAGGGAAGGAAGGAAAGAAAGGAGGAAAGAAAGGAAACAAAGGAAAGGAAGGAAAGAAGGAAGGAAGAAAGGCAAGAAAGGAAGGAAAGGGAGGAAAGAATGGAAAGAAGAAAGGACAGAAGGAAAGGAAGGAAAGAAGGAGGGAAGGAAAGAAGGAGGAAGGAAGGAATGAAAGAAGGAAAGGGAGGAAAGAATGGAAAGAAGAGGAAGGAAGGAAAGGAAGGAAAGAAAGAAGAAAGAAAGGAAAGAAGTAGGGAAGGAAGGAAAGAAAGGAGGAAAGAAAGGAAACGAAGGAAAGGAAGGAAAGAAGGAGGAAGGAAGGAATGAAAGAAGGAAAGGGAGGAAAGAATGGAAAGAAGAGGAAGTAAAGAAAGGAAGGAAAAAAGGAGGGAAGAAAAGGAAGGAAAGAAGAAAGGAAAGAAAGAAAGAAAGGAAAGAAGGAGCGAAGGAAGGAAAGGAGGAAGGAAAGCATTTAGAGCTGTTTATGCGCACTGCAGTGTAAATACAAACTGACCTTGTTGTGAATGACCACCACGTGTTGACTGTCGGCGCTGAGCCACGTGTCCATGGCTTTGCAGATGCTGCAGATTTTGTCCAGGGCGGGGGCGTGGTGGTCGGGCCAGCCGAAGTCCAGGACCTGGACCCGAGACAGAGCAGGTTTTAGGACCATCAGACCCAGAGAACACTTTATCAGACGGGGCGGGTTTTACCTTGGGGTGCAGCTGGCTGATGTCAAAGCGCTTCTCACTCAGGTTGAAGAGCTGAAGAAACAGAAGAACACACTTTTAAGTTTCCACAGTTAGAAGATTGTTTTTATTTCCCAAATCAGGACTAAAGGTTCACACCGCTGCCTAAAATACTCCTGATAAAGCCAGTTTATAAATGTGCTGTTGGCGTTAGGCTCTCAGCTGACTGTCTCCTGATGTTCATGTCTGTTCTCAGCGTTTGGAAGAAGCAAAACATGTGGAAAAGGACAGACAGCGCAGAGAAAGAAAGAATACAGCCTAAAGAATATGCAAAATATGTAACATGCAACGAAGGAGACACTAAAACTACAAAAAAGCTCTAGCTTAATTAAGCCCTGATGAAGTCCTGGTGGTCGAAACATATTGGCGTGGCCATCTGAATAAAGTCCTTTTAAGTCTTTCAAATGTGTAAGCCCTTATAGGACCTACTGTTCTGGTCCGGGCATTTGGATGCAGGGTCACACAAGGGGGCGCCATTCCAGCCTTCTCAATGTAAATGTGAATTGACTTTCTGCAGAGTGAGACTTTAGGTCAGACACCATGAGTGACAGTAACATGACGCTAAACACAGTGAGCTCTTTGTTTCCAGTAAAAAGGCTGAGGCCTCATTGCTCTTCAGTCACAGACTCAGAAGTGAAGAAGGAAGTCATGGAGATTCTGCTTTAGACAGAACTTCAGACTTCTGCTGTGAATTGTAAAACTAATGTATGTAGTAAATAAATTAAAAATGAAATGAAAATTCTAATTAAACTATTTCAATTTTTTTTAAAGCACACAATTGATACATATAAAGGTTGAAGAAATACCCATATATATGATCTGCTGTAGGTCATGTGTGTCCCAGTTCCTCTGAGTCGTGGTGGGTCATGGTGGACCATGACAGACGTGGACAGGACTGTGGTAAATCTATTTTTATTTTGGAGAAAATAGTTACTATAGTAACTGTTGAAGAAATGAACCTCATGAGCTTCTTAACATCTGTCCACATCAGTCCTGCTGCACCACGACTCAGAGGAACTGGGACAAACATGACCTACAGCAGATACAAATGACAAGGGTTTGTTTATTTAGAATTAGAGTCTTTAATAATTAATTAACATTTTAATTATATAAATACAGGATTTTCATAATTGTTACAAAGGAAAACTTGAATTTCAACTTTTAATTGTTACATCCAGCAGAAGTGTAATGTTCTGAATCTCCATGACTTCCTTCTTCACTTCTCAGTCTGTGACTGAAGAGCAATGAGACCTCAGCCTTTTTACTGGAAATAAAGAGTTCACTATTTAGTGTCATGGTACTGCGACTCACGGTGTCTGACCTACAGTGTAACTCTGAAGCCAATCAGGTCACAGAGACTCAGAGTGGGCGGGGCTCAAATGGGACCAAACACCAAGATCCAAGATCTGAGACAAAAATAATAAAACCCAGGGCTTAAAGGGTTAAGTACTTCCTAATTTTTTTGCCATTTGGATCCCTTTACCAAAAGCACATTAACAAACTTTTGGAATCCATTTGGACACCTAGACTAATCTGGTTTCAAGAGAGACTAAAACTATCGAGGCTAAAGCCCCGGCCTCACGTGAAGTCGAGCAGAAAACAACATATTAGTCATGAGTCTCTCCCCATGTCCCGTGTGCTTCCTGTAGCTTAAAGTAAATGTGGAGATATTCCTTTTTTGGGACGATGTGACCGTTTTGGGGCGGGGCTTTTGCAAAAGATCAATTTAAGTTAATGTAAAATCTTGAAAAAAAAAAAAAACACTTTGTGTGCTGGGGTTAAATGTATCCAAGGAGGGCGCATTACCAGGTAGTTTTGGCCGTGTTTGGAGCGCAGCATGCTGGACACCTCCCTCAGGTTGGCGGCGTAGCTCTGCTCCTCCACCGAGCTGCAGAAGGACACGGAGATGATCCTCTCTGTGATGTAGAGCAGGTCCAGCTCCACGCCCTCCTCCAGGGACTGCAGCAGACTCCCGCTCCTGGAACACACGGCAGTATTAAGTATTGGCCACGTCTATTCTCAATCTGACCACACACAACTCTGACAACAAAACTCCAACAACAAAACATCTTTCTAATGGACATGTATTGTTTTTCCAGCTGAAACGCTGTAGACTAAGACATGATCAAAAGTAGAAGATAGTTTTGATGGTGGGCGGGCCGTGCTTTGAGAACCACCGCTGTAGACATTAGTCAGTCGGCACATGGTTCAAACCAGACTTCCACAGTCTTCGCCCCGGGACGTGCTGAAGTCAGCCTGCGAGAGCGTCTCCATATTAGGCTCTTGTGACAGAGACAGAGCGCAGTGTTCAGGTCTGAATCATTGCCTCCATTACACTTATGTAAGAGCTCGTCAGGCCGTTAGCGGCGGCGGAGCGAGCGAACGTTAGCGCTGGCACCAAACGGAGTTTTTTATCGTTCTCCCACTGAGCGCTTATAAGGAAACGAGCGCTGAGAGGACAAAAGGATTGAAGAGAAGCCACTTCAGGGGCTGAGAAGGAGCTGTGGTGTCTTGCTAAAGGACACAACAACATATCTTCAGAAAACACAAGGTCTTAGCTTTCAAATGAGGCATTTCACTGACCATGAACAAAAACGAGACAAAAAAAAAAGAGGAAAAAGCGACAAGATAGCGAGAAAAAAAAGCTGTGAAAAATGACCAAAGCAACAAAAACACAACAAAAGCAACAAAAGACCAACGAAAAATTAGGTAAAAAATGAGAAAAACGCGGCAAAATTGGGAGAAAACACAATGAAAAGAAATAAGCGCAGAAAACACAACAAAAAACACAACGAAAAACTGACAAAATCGTGACATAAACGAGTGGAGGACGTGACAAAAAAGTTTAGCTCAGCTTTGAAGGTCTTAGCGTTCAAAACTTGTGTTGACACTGACCTGTAGGCTGCAAAGTCTCCAGTAAAAACGGTTTGGGTAAAGCCGAACTGGAGAAAAGGAGCTTGTTAAGGTAGGACTTAAGAGGTTAGAGGAACATCCGCGCTGTAATATCATCAAAGTGCTCCAGGTGTTTTTACGCCTCACAATATAGTGCCCTTTTTATCCACTTAGAAAACTGCCATGTTTGATTTTGTGTAACTAGACTTGGATCATGTAAAGGCTCACGTGACTGTATTTAAATAGGGAGAACGTGGAACAGCTTGGAAGCTTCTAACTCACCCCAGTTTGGAGCTGTACCTTTGCTGTGAGTGGAAAAATGCTAACAACATTTGTGTGACTGAGCGCACGCACAAAGACCAGACAGTTATACATCATATATATATAAGCTCAGGTAAGAATATAATCTCTAAATGTAAAAACGGTGGCCTGTGCCTTTAACATACACTGTATGCAACAAAAAAAACAATACACTTTGTCAGAGATCATTTCAGCTTTGTTCGGCATTCTAAGCTGCACCATCAAATGCATACCTATACGCACCACAGTCACATTGCCCAACATGTTACTAGTCAAAATGATAGATTTGGGTAAGACAAAGGTCCTATAAAACACATGGACATATCCATGTAAAAATGTATAATGTATAATGATGTATAATGTTAATTTTTACAGATATTGTTGACCTGTTTGAAATATATGTTCAAGTGGTGGTATTTTTATAGGCTCAGAGTGTGTTTTATCTATCTATGGCAGCTTTAAAATTTAGGCGAGAATAAAGACAATTATTCTTTTATTCAGTGCTGTAGTTGATAACTTGCCAAGAGTGGATCTGATAGTTATACTGATTGTTGTGGCTACAACTAGAGACTCACATGCAAGAGCATTATGTAAATTCCATAAGGGACATTAACAGCAGGCGTCATTTTACAGGCGAGGGAATCAAAATGACGTGCTTCAGTAAAGGGTTAAGACCTGGTTTATCCAGTTTAGAAATAATACCGGTCTTTTTAAAAACCTTTTAGAGCTGGTTTAGTCACACATTTTATTTAGTCTGTTTTAAACTCTCAGGAGTTGTCCATCTTAGACGACAGTTCTTGATTCAAAAACATTCATCTAAGATATTTTTTTAGGTCACATTTTATTTAAGTGAGTGAAATGTTTGAGCACCACTGGCCCAGAACTTTCTAACTACTAGAGTCTACTCTGGGGCAGACTGACAGAGGGGAGGCTGCTGATCTACGCCCTCCAACCACCACCAACTATACTCACACTCTCATTCATTCAATTCTGGCCTATTGTACATGTTTGAGTACCTGGAGGAAACCTATGCAGACCTTCTAGCTGTGAAACATGAGCACTAACCGCTGTGCCACCGTAGTAATGCAGATCAAAGGCCGATATCTCTCAAACCAAATGTGACCAAGAGTCTGTTTCACTGGAAACAGCTCAGTCAGGGCCTTAAAATGACTTCCACCCACCACTTCCTACAGGCCTCACAAGTTTGTTCACCTCTGATGGTATTTTATAAACTTTATGCTGCAGACTTTCGCTTATTATTTCAGAACCACAAGAGATGGAGACTTCCTGTTTTGTTTTTTCCTCTGAAGAACCTACTAAACATGAAGGTCCTTGTTTAAAAATAACGAACACTGAAATTACTTTTCCGAAGGAGAGCATTCACGGCAAATGTGATGCTTGTCTTACAAATCTTCCTCATCACCACAAGTCACTGAAGGTGCAGCTCCCCCACTGCCTGAAGAGCATGGGTAAATATGGCCACCAGCTGCAGACTAATCCCAGCTGCTGCTTCAGACGATGAGACACTTCCTCCTTTAGATGAGCAGAGGTGACCAGTGTGGGAAACTCGCTTCTCTCACACCACCACCCCCCGCCTCACGCCTCACGCCTCCTCCTCCTCCTCCTCCTCGACTCTTGGGAAACTCCTCCATGGACTTTGTCATGGGGAAAAGAACCAGATCTGTTTCATAAAGCACGTCAGACTTTATGGGCTCTGCGGACGGTCCGGTCAAGGCCATGTTCGCTGCATCATCTTCCTGGAAACATCTGCCTTCGTCTATAAAAATGTCTGACATATTTCAGGTCTCGGGTCAGTGCTTTTCTAAATATGGGTGGGCTTAATCGCATCTAACGTTGCTTAGTTGTTGATAAGTAGAAGCCTCTGTTCTTTCATAAAAAGCATGTGAGAGTGATGCACGATCTCCACCAACGGCATCCAGAACCAAACTGGATCAAAAACATCAACCACGGCTTGAGATAATCGGCCTATTGTCCTTTTCACACATGCACTGATCACTGAACAAAGTCCTGATGAGGAGATCTGTGAAGACACGGATGCTTTGTGTGTGTCCTGCTGAGAAGGTCCAGGTCCAGGTGAAGGTGTTTAGGTGACCGGCTTTCATTTGGAGTTTCATTTGGATCATTCTTGTGGAATCACCGAATAATGGAAACAGCAGGGTTCAAATCCCCCCTGGAGTTTGCGTGTTCTCCCTGTGTCTGCATAGGTTTCCTCCGAGTACTCTGGTTTCTCCTACCACAAAAAACATGTACAATAGGCCAGGATGACTGAGAGTGCGCATGGGGGACGACGGATGGAAATAAGCTCAAGGCAACAATCCTGACTTTAACCCTAGAACACTATCACTGAAATCCATAACACCATCACTAACGTCGGGTGATTTTTACCCAAGATAAAACACCCGATAAAAAGTACTTCATCAAAATCTATCAAAACCAAAACATAACAATACATGACACATGTGAGTCGTGTTCTTTTATATTAAACTGTGTCATGTCTAAAAAAATGAAAGAAAAGCATCATGAGAGGACCAGATAAAAATGCTCCAAAATGACTGGAAAATTAGGAATTTGGGAACAAAAACATGGTTTTTGGTCGACCCATCCCTGGGACATGTGAGACTTCTCTATATGTCTGATTTTGAATGGGTATATATGAGCAGCTGACTAAAATATGACATGAACTTTGTGACAGGAGCAAAGAAATAAATGTGTCAGTCCTGAATGTCAACCTTGAAATGGACCAAGAGCCTGATTAAATACACTAACCCTGCCCGACCTTCATCACTATTGCAAACGTGAGCCTGTAGGAAAACACCCAGGCCATCAAAGATGTCAAAGACAAAGCTGAAGCTCAGAGACCCAGGACACTCAGATAAACTCAGCATCATGAAAATCACATAAATGTATTTGCTCGGGTGAAAAACACACGGCAATAGTGTTCTAGTGTCCCTAGTGTTCAATAGTGTCCCTTCCAAATAAACTAATAAATACAATTTGATTATGTGAAACTAATAGACTCATTACATGCAAAGTGACATATGTTCAGCCATTGTTTGTTAACATTTTCATCATTATGGCTTACAGTCCATTTTCATAATATTCTAATTTTATGAGATTTTTTTTTTTTTTTTACAAGCTGAGCCATAATAATAAAAAATGTAACAAATAAAGGCAATACCTGTCTCACTTTACATGTAATGAGTTTATCATTCACAGTTGAAGCTGAATAACAGAAATGAATGCACTTTTTAACAATATACACATTTTCCGAGTTTCTCACCAGAACGGCTTCAGTCACAGAAGTGGCTGAATAAGGTGAGGATTTCTCTTCGTCCCACATCACACATAAACCTTCTTCCTGTGTGTACTCTGTCCTGTCTTTATCTCTGTATTTGCAGTACGGGCCTAAAGTACAACGGCGAGTCTTCAATTATCTGTAATCGTATCTCGCCTCAGAATCAGGAGTTTGAACACATTAAACAGGTTTCTCTGGGAAAGTCTCAGCGAGAGCCACAACAAAGGCTCCGGGCCATGAGGACGCAGTTACAGAGGGGCCCCTGTCGGAGTTTACAAACAAGACGGGCCCCAGAGCTCCCACCTCCTGAAGATGAGCATGTTCTGGAGAGCGGAGAAGATTAGAGGACGCTCACTGACGCTACCACCAAGAAACCAACATGGAGGTCATTTCAAGAGGGTTTCCCAGGATCTTTGTGCAACTTATCGGCCATGTGTCAAGTAAAGCACTTAAGATCCAGAGAGAGAGCATTCATATGTGCCAGTGTAGGCCTTTAGTTTTGTAATAGCACATGTTAAGAGGAACACGCAGAGGTACTAATGACCAGCCTGGGTCCAATAATGACTGGAAGAGAAGAAAAAGTTGGAATGGAAAGGCCATAGGAGTGACCGGGCCTCATCCCAACTTCCTAAAGATGCACCGATTCAGCTTTATTGGTTCTGATACCGATACTGAGGGTTTGAGCATCTGCCGATACCCGATATTAACCGATACTGAAGTTACTTTATGTTGTATTGTTGTTTTTACTGTACTTTGGTCACATTGAGTGTTCTAAAGGGCTTTATAAATACATTTTGATTGATTGATCGACACCAGGACACTTTCTTTAAAGTGGTCTGTTCTCTAAGTGAAAAAGTGATAGTCCTGGCTCCTCCAGCAGTGGCTATTTTATTTTATCAGGTGGTCCAATCGTGAGTTCTGTCCCCTTAATCACTTGATGTTAAGCATTAAGCATTACTACGATCTACTATCTACTGTTGTTTGCCGCAGCATTTTGCGCAATGGTCAAAAACACATTTGCGGAGGTTAAAGCAGAACTAAGTAACTCTTGCCCCTAGAGGCCCATAAGCGCCACTGCAGGTGTCGTAGGATGTCGCTTTTTTTTACTCATTAATTGTCCGTGAAAGTAAATACTATGAAGATTGAAAAGACAAAGGGACAGAGGGATATTGTTCATCCAATTACACAATGGAGATTTTTTTTTTTACTCAAACTTGGCTGTAAATACTGTTTAAGTGGTGCTAGCCCGCAGTTAGCTTTGCCCGTTAACCTGTTAGCTTCTTCATGATTCTTTATAGTGTGTTGGTGACTCCGACACAGAGGCAGTCAAGTTGCAATTGTGGTTTTCTGGCCAAAGACACCAGGGAGAGATGAAAGACCCCCCAATCATCCCAATAACACTTGTATTACCCCCAGACGGACTACGGGAAGGATTTATTTATTTATAGGTAAACAAGCTACTTAGTACTACTTTAAAACTAACTCAGCAATTGAAAGGTACCGCACTTCAAAATGAGGTCCAGATCTGTCCAGATTCACTGATTTACTTGGTGAAAGGTGTGTTTTTAAAATGTTAAGAGCCAAAACATGTATCGATTCAGTATCGGCTCCGATATCCGATACCAGTGTCAGACGGGTGCATCCAGCACACCGTCTCATTCTGTTCTTTACAAAGAAGTATATCGGGGATCAGGGGTGGTCTCTTTGGATTTCCGATGGCCGTCTTAACCAATCAGAGAAAAGCCGGAAAAGATGCAAACGGCATGTGGCGTAAACAAGGAAGTTAGTGGTTTTACGTAAACAAATGTGAAAGATCTACTGTATGTATATTGCTGCAAAAACTTAAGGATAAAAGGAGTCATTAAGGTCCATTCATGTTAAGTATATTCAAGAAAATATTTTACTACTGGCTATTTCTGTCTTCCTGTCGTGACAATGTACTCTGTGGTTGGGTCGATGTAATACATTTCAAGATTTGATTGGCTGTTCGCAAAGTTCCAGACGGTTATGTTTTTGAACAGAAACAAAGAGCAGGAGTGGACGACTGACCAGACAAGCCAACAGCAATATTAGGCCCGTTCTATCTACAGTCTGGGTTAAACTCGTCAGGAGCAGTTTTACCTTTAAGGATAAGCCTCAGACTCAAGAGCGCTCACAGAATGAGTCTCCTCTAGCCAGGACTAAACCAGGAAGCTTATTAAAGATAGAAAGATGTATAAAGCGGATGAGAAGGTCTTACCTGGACGGTCTGCGTCTGGAGTCCATGGACTTGGAGGATTTCGTGGAGCCCTGAAACACACACATATAAAACCATTACATTTTGCTTTGAATCACTGCAATGTCCGACATCTGCTGCGAATGACTCCCATCGCCGGTCCTGGTCCTTCCGCTCCGAAACCGCACACAAACCTCGCTCTCATGTCTTCATTCTGATGACTTCGTGGACTAAACTGCAGTTTGTTTGGATGTGGCCCCATTGTTTCGCGTCTGTCCCGGTTCAGAGAGAGTTTACAGAGCGCTCCGACCGCAGCTTCCACAACCAAACTCAAACAAGACGCTGCACATTGCGGAGCGCAAAAGCATGAATGAATCACCGACCCAGAATAGAGAGCGAAATATGCTACGATGCGGGGATCTGAGGAGGCGCTTCCAGGGCTACAAACGGGATGTTTTGTTGCTTAAAGGGGCTAGATGCAAGTTAGCCATTTTATACTCACTACTGCCACCTCAGGTCATACGTGTAACTGCAGCTTCTATATTAAGCTCGTGCATGGCGGTGCAGTGACAGTGCAGGATTTTAGAGGCAGTTGTGGTGAACAGGTCTGAGCTCATTCTACACAGACATGGCTGGAACATGTAGGGGGAGGAAAATACTTCATTTTAACATTTTTAAACTCTGTACAGTCCCTTTAAGATTCCGAGATCAGTCAGATTGAAATCAAAGCTCAAAGTCATGACATATCGGCAATAATCAAAGGAGACTTTTACTTGACTCTGGTGGTGCTGAGAAGAAAGGAAGAACATCTAATGCCTTCACAAACAAATCAAACCAGGGACTATCTTTCTGTGAGGAGTAAGAGCTAATATCTTATATAACTAATCCTATGCTAAAACAACATCTAAGATTCGATGTTTCTCAGAGCAGCAACCTCAGGAAAAGTCTAAGCCAGAAGTGACACTGGGCTGGTCAGGAAGATAGGATGATGAATTTAAAGGGATATTTCAGGATTTTTGAAATAGGGCCTCATTTCCTAGTTAGAGTGTTAGAGTGTTGCTGATTTATGGAGATATTTTTTTTGTAATTCATGCAGTTCTTATATTTGGAGAGTTTTTGTGGTGCTAGGCTAGTTCTAGGCTAGTGCATTTCTATGGTATCAGCTAAGTGATTTGCCTCAGGTGCTCTGTGGAGCGGGTCAGACTGTTTTTAATGCAGGCTAGCTGATACCATAGACATGCACTAGCCTAGCGCCACGTAACTCTTCAAATATAAGAACTGCATGAATTACAAAAAAAAAAAAAATCTCCAGAAATCAGCAACACTCTGGAGGCCCTATGTCAAAAATCCTGAAATAGCCCTTTAAGCTTTCACTTTTAGCCAGCAAATCCATAGGCGTTTTCACACCAAACAGTTGTTGGGGACAGTCCCTGAACCCCCCCAGTCCGTCTTTAGTCCCCTCTGCTCGGGTTCACAGCAGGTCGGGGGCTCAAAGATGCACTAACCTGACACTACTGCTAGAAAAACAAACTTTGTAGCATGTGTCTCAAGGCATCCAGATCGCATTTAGCATCGCTGAAAATTCAGAACTGAGCAAGAATGCGGCATGCAGTGAGCGGGCTTTGGGAGTTTATGGAGTTATATCACTTCATTTCATGATGCAAACAAAACAAAGAGGAGCTCCACATTCAAGATTAAAGTGGGAGAGTCTGATTGGCTGGAAATCTATCTGCCAATCGCAGTGATTCACATGTATGTGTTAGCTACATAGGTTTGTTCATTGGAGAATAAGACATATTATATTCGCCTGCTATTCCAAGAAGATGGTGCTAGACTGTTGTGGAGAGGAGGAGAAGCTGACCAGTGCAGGACACCACGCTCTGAGACAGGGACAAACCCAGGAGGTGCTGCACCGTTTCAGAGGATCAGAGTATCTGAGGGCAGCCGGGTTTCCTCAGGGTGCTCCGGTTTCCCTCAGGACCTCAGGACAAACCCAACAACTGAGCGCAATTTTGTTGTACAACTATACTTACCTACATCTTCCTACAGAACCACGTCGCCATAGAGTTCCTGGTCTGACTAGAAAGGATTACCCCAAGGACAGGAATTGGAAAAAGTTCCTCAAAAAGTGCCCCAGTCCCCGCCTGTCTCAAAGCAATCAAATGGTGCAAAGAAAAGCACAAAAAGTTCTGTGGTGAGAAAATGCCTTCCGCTGCCGCTAATTAATTCTCCATAGTATTTGTCAAAGTAGAGACTATTCTTCCACAGGTTCCCTCTCACAGTATTACAATTTCTACAAAACTCATACAGTAAGTTCACGCCTAGTTCAGTAAGATTCAACAATAGAGGCCGGGCACGAGAGAAAAACAACAAAACAGGTGCTTTACGATTACTAGAGCTGCAACAATTGGGCATAATTATATGAATATATGAAATTATGCAACAAACTCCATGGGATTGGTCTGTTTCCGTAGGCCGTAGAAGAACTGAATTAAACTGGATTAATCAAAACTGTGAGAATGAACAATTAACAATGGTGTTCCGAGAGGATAGATGAAGATAGGCAGCAGTCTGGATGTCTTATACAGAAGATGTTTATTTACCATCGGTGCGGGACCCGAGACATTGCGCTCGTCCCACCATTCAAGTCTGTCTGAGCTTCCACAGAAAAGGGATAAATACCCTCTCAAAGTGTCATACTGATATGCAAACAAACATTCAGTGGTTGAGAGTCTGAGCACCACAGTCCAGGCTATGCCAGGGAGAGTACCATGTACAGCTGGACCCAGTGTCAGAAATAGCGATTTAATGTTTTCCTCTAACACTGTCTGTTTTCACGAGGGAACAATGGTTTAACACAATTAGAGTGCATATGACAGGTTTGAATCCTTTTCTAAGCTTGCATATTGAAAGATTGAAAGCAACGTGTTCATAACTCAATCATTTAGTTCAAAAGAGAAAACCATAAATGTGGCTTAACACTTGTTTCGTCGAGGCTGTAATCCAATTTACTCGTGTAGAAATGTGGAAAGTCTTTGAGGAGCTGCTCGGAAAAGGCTGGTTCAGGTTTCAGGCTAAATGATGCAAACATAGTGTGAAGGTACATGGGGTTGATTTGTGAGTTGGCTTTTCAGCCCAGAGGAGACCCCAGATGCCCCGGAGCGCCCACGTGACCCGGGGCAGGAAGTGCAGTTACGATGATGGAGTGTGTTTAGATCTGCCTCCTCCAGGCTCGGGCCAAAGTTCAGGAGGTCACGATGACTCCAGCGCTCGCACTCAACCGAGAACAGCGCCTTTTTCTCCAGATCTCTCGCACTAAAGACTCGTCGTGGCCGAAGAGGAGCCTCGGACTAATCGTACATTCACTCAACTATGCCACACTTCTTTTTTCCAATCTGACGCAAAGACACAGTGTTTGATGTCTCTCTCTTTCACCTGCAGTGTCTCGCCTTCATTCAGCCACTCCGTCTGTGAAATCTCCCGTGCGGACCAGTCTATCTTTCTAGGTTTAAAGTAAATGTTTGTTTTTCCAAGTGGCTCCAAACCGTTCCCTGGAAATCACCCCCAAACCAACACTAAATATGGAAGAGGAATGTGGAACTGGAGGATGCTGGGAGTTTGGTTCTCTGGATTTAAATATTTAGCCCAATTGTTTGCAGCGAAACTGATGAGAAATGTTGTGCACCTTAGACTTGGTAATCTTCACTGATTGTCCCGGTAAACAACGATGTGGGGCCTGTAGTTTGCATCAGAAGATAAGCTAAGATGCTGTCACTGTGTTTAGGTAACTCTAGTAACGATTGAAAGAAGGCTACAAGGACAAGTCATAATTGAAATAACGATTATTCAAACGATTATTTGCTACCTTTAAAAAAAAGCCTTTATTTTATTTATCGATTTATTCATAAAAAAAAACTATGCTGAATATTTTCTGTTTTCTGAACAGTCATAAAAGTACAAATGATTTCAAGTTTGCCTCGATTAAGGAGAGGTCTCTGTTTCACACCTGCCCCCTGCTGGCCAGCCCTCACACCTGCGCAAGTAAACTGAGCAGCGCGGCCTGATGACATCATCACACAGCGCCGTTTGTTTTCATGTCAGGTAAAAGCATGAGCCATGGCACGTGAAATGCGAAGGGAAAATAATCCCAGCGCCATGAAATAATGCAAGCTTTGCTGATTTTTTTATTATGCTAATTTTGTAATCGTTTAGTGTAATAATTTAAATTGTAATCGAATTTCAATTAATTGCACACACCTAGCTAAAGCATTGAGAATGACCACTGTTCCACCTGAGCCGACTATCCAGCGCTAACCTTAGTAAAAGCAGGGAGTTAGATAATACCAGACATCCGCCTATCTGGTATCGGATGGACAAATGTCCACACAGTTGCGCCTCTGCTTCCATAACAAAGAGTATGTGGATGGTGCCACAGAAAAAGCATGACACATGGCAGCATGACACACAATGAAGACAAAAAAAATAATGAAGCCAAGAGCTGCCGGTGAACACTGTGGACAAGTGTGGAGTGAATTAAATCATTCAGACGAGCCAAGCCAAAAACTAGAGGAAAGAAGCAGCTAAAAGACGACTGAGGAAGCAACATGCGGGACATTAAAGGGCCTATACCTGATGTTTTCATTTCAAACAATGAAGGGAAGGGAATCTTATTTGTATTGCACTTTTCATATGACACAAGTCACACCCAAAGCGCTTCACACATGAAAGGGAGGGGGGTTCATTCACTCCAGGCTGATGGTGGTAAGCTACATTTGTAGCCACAGTTTTCACTGGGGCAGACTGACAGAAGCGAGGCTGCTCACATCTGCGCCAACGGTCCTTCCGACCACCACCAACCACTAAAGAAGGAAGAGGAAGCCGCTAATTGAAATGTTGGTGGGGGCACAAACTCATTCCTAATCTTCCTAACATATTTGTAGCATCCCAATTCTTAACAGGGACATGTTTATAGGCACGTTTCACTACTGCAGGGTCACTTTCACAAGAATGATGATACAAATGCTTTATAATTAGATCTACAGTGTTTTCCCCACAAATGTCTGACAATACACTTAAGGAACACAAAACTAATTACATTCCATAACTAGAAAATAAATCAGACGTAGCTTCTTTAAGGTGGGGGTCTTGCAAGTCAGTCAATTTTTGTCAAACTGAGTCAAAAGCTAAAACAAAGACTTCAAACAAACAAGAATAAACCAGATTTTCAATGTTATCGCACCTAAAATGTTTACAAACATATCTACATTTGACCGTGGGGGGTCCTGAGTTGTTGTTTTGGTCCTGAAAAGTTTAAGAAACACTGACACAAGTAGATAAATGAGAACAAGCCATTCCTCAACAACTGGAGGCTGCATTAGTCCCTTTAAGTTTATTCCCAATCTCGTTATAGCCACATAAACACCAAAATAATCATCTTAAGAACGACAACGGTCCAAACTGGTTTTAAATGTGTCGCTTCTGAACAGTTGTGTTGCCCTTCTGCATCCAAATAAGTCCTTCCTCGGACTCGCTCTTCCTGGAATCCCACTCCCCTCCGCAGGGACCTCGCTCATTTATTGTTTACATTAGAAAGAAAGAAATTAAGATGACGGTCCAGGCCTGAGCTCTTATGACACAGCGCTGGATTCCCCCGCTCACTGTCCCAGAGCGTCAGAGGCTAAAAATAGGGCTTATGTTTTCATGCAGAGCTCGACACGTCCACCGTGTCCAATGCAAACAATGTTACAACAGTGTTCGCTGGTCCGAGGCGCACACTTCCACATGATACGCTTCATAAATCAACAGGACGAGACAACTCCAGATAGATGGACATATCTGTAGAAATCAGTGGTTCCCAAAGTCCTGGTTTGTGCAAGTTTAGCTCTAAATGAAGCATTAGCCCATAGAGGAGGTGCTCTCTTGTCAAAACAGAAAAGTTTCTGTTTTGAGTTATCTTCCATGGCTGAAGGCTCACATTTGTATTCCCTGGATTGTGTTGCAGACTGCGGAACTGTCCTCCACATTTTTAAAGCCCTTAATCCATCAATGGACCCGTTCTGTGCATTCATCACACTGCCATGGATTTGCTAGCATGCTGTTGGCTGAAGGAGAAAGCTTGTTTTCACTCTTTTACACTGTGTTATTTCCACTGCTGCCTGCAGAGGGCGCTTCAGGACAATTTAAAATCCTGACCAGCCCAGTCACTGACTCCTTATGTGTTTGTTTTCTTTCCAAAGACATGTACAATGTGAAATAGTCAATGCTGTGGTGCCTAAAAGCCTCGATTATTCACCAACCTGTGTGTCCACTTTAAAGCTGGCAAAGAACAAGCAACAGTAGCAGAAGTTGCAGAAGTTATGGCTCTTTGTAATAATAGTATAGTAGTAGTAGTCAGAGGTGGGTAAGTCACTAAATGCAAGTCCCAAGCAAGTCAAGCCAAGTCGAGTCTTTCTTTAGCCAGCAAATGTCACCATTAGGCCTAATTCTTCTTTTCAAAATGTGTTTAATCTACTTGAAAATATAAAGATTTAGCGATTTAGAAAATTGAGGCTAAAATAAATTTTTTCAAAATCAAATGGATTTGGAATCCAAGTGTAATTAATATTAAATCGCCATAAAATGTAATATATATATATGTTTTAAATCAAGCCTATGTACAAAATTAGTGGGACAGCATTTTAAGGAGGTTGCCCGGGGGGGCCTACTTAAAAAAAATTGAAACAGAGTCTTTTAAACATGAGCTGCTTTTCCCTGTTGTCTGAAAGATAAATATAAAGTATTTTTATTATATAAAAATGTATAGTTTTTATTTGTGTTAGTTTCTGGCAGGTTTTCTGTCAGTGGTTCCCCTGTAATGCCCCAGCCCTTGTATACTCAGATTCGCTCCTGAGCAAAGTAGATTCTGCACAGTCCGTGTGCGCCCGCCTGAAGCCAATAAAGCATGTGGCTTATTACCAAATGTAAACATAGATGTGCCGCTTTTACACAAAGAATCCTGATCTTTCAACAGTTTCACTCAAATAAATAATAACTATAAAGTCACAGCAAGTCATTGGCCTCAAGTCCAAGTTAAGTCTCAAGTCACAAACGGCAAGTCCGAAGTCAAGTCAAGACTTATTGGAGCTGGAAATTTGCAATTCGAGTCTCTGTGCTGACTCTAGTCTCCCACCTCTGGTAGTGGCTGTTGTACATGTTTGGACAACCACAGCAGAGAGGGACATTGGTGGTTGTTGTGGCGTTGCATACATTTTTCACCAAGATCTAATATTGATGATGGGAGAGTGTGGCCACTGCGCAAAGCCTTCTCCAGCACATCCCAAAGACTCTCAGTGGGGTTAAGCTCTGGACTTTGGTGGCCAATCCATGCCTGAAAATGATGTCTTTTTCTCCCCAAATCTGGCATTGTCATCATGGAATACACCCGTGTCATCAGGGAAGAAGAAATCCCTGCATATTTCACTACGTTTCATGTAGTTGTAGTCTGAATTACATTTGTGTGAGAGCAGGAGAGTGGTTCATCAGTTTGACTTTTACACTGGATTCCCTCTACTTCTCTTTATGATGTTCCCAAAACAGTGACGAGGAAGTCGGGGCTGATGTTTCCCATTAATTATTGCAAAAGAAAAGATATTCTGCTCCTAATCTTTTCACAAGCTCGAGCTCATGTCCATAAAAAGACATGAATAGAACTGTTTCCTAAAGCGGTCATTGAAAGTCTGCCACATCTTTGTTGATATTAGCGTCTAACTCTCGACTTTTAGGTAGGTTTTTTTTCATGTGTCTCAGACTGACGGACTGAGGCCCAGGGCTGTGAACTATTACCACTAATGACCACGGCGCTGGTCCTTTGCTCTTTGAAAGGGCAGCGCAAACATGTAGAGGTGCCTGAATACATTTTAGATCTACTCGACTAAATTTACGACTAAATCCCTAAAGTTGACTTCAACTTCATAAAATCTCAAGTTCGTTTTATCGAGGCAGGAAGATATCGCAATAAACGATATTACTGACGACCTTTTTAGGCCTCAGAAACTAAAGCTGAAAAATGACACTTTGTTTTTTGTTTTTTTTAATTGTATTTTTTTATTTATTGTGCTGTGTGAATGTGAGCAGCCGACAATAATGAATTTCCTTCGGGATCAATAAAGATTCCATCCATCCATCCATCCATCCATCCATCCATCCACCCACCCATCTCAAAAAAGTGACAAAAACTCAACAAGAAAAGTGGCAAAAATGTGACAAAAACGCAATAAAAACAGCAACAAGAGCAACAACAAAAAAGTGGAGAAAACAACATGAAAAAAACATGATAGCATGGCGACACAAGGAAAAAGATCTGTTCAGATCAGTTCTGTGGGTTTTAGTTTAGTTTATTGGTTTATTTGGTAGGGACAGTGCAAGTTAATGAACCAGCCACACCGACATCCGTCGTCCCCATGCGCACTCTCAAACACACTCTCATTCATCTTGGCCTATTGTATATGCTTTTAGTGGTATGTCCCTGGTGGGAATCGAACCCGGACCTTCGGTGAAGCACAAGCACTAACCGCTGTGCCACCATGCCGCCCAGGTCTCAGGCATTACACTGACCTATGGGCTGTGAGGTCTCCAGTCCAGAAGCTTTTAGATTTGGGTAAAGCCGAACTGGAGAAAATACACTTGCTAAAGGCGGGTGGTAAGAGGTTACCTGCAATAAACATGGAATACAATGAAACACAACTTTGGGTAAAAAATACTACTTTAGAAAAATGGGGGAAAATGCGAATACATGTACGGACAATCAATACTGAACCCAAAAGTGTCGCCAGCCCTCCTTAAACTAAATGACATGTCCACGACTCAAGCTAAAATCAGCTCCTCTGATGAGATGATCAAAGTTCATCTGATCTTATTTCACGATAAGATCAGATTCATGTGTTGCAAAACTCCCCAAGGCGCGAATCATCGTCTGATAAACAACTTCCTATTTTAGCCGCGGACCGTCCAGGCACTTAAGTCTGGTCCAACCTAAAGGCAGTGAAAGAGCATTTGCAGAGAGTGTGTGTTTGAGGGGGTTGGGGAGGGGGGGGAGGGGGGTCTCCAGATGAAAAACATCTGTGGGGTCGCCTTTACAAGCAGCTCGTACAAATTAAGCATCGGGGAAACATGAGGAAAGCGGGAGGAAGCACATGGGGGGGCGGGTAGACGCGTCCCGAATGAAGCCAACCCGGCCAAAGCTAATCTGACAAAGAAGCTCAATCCAACAATCCAACGATCCTGCCGAGGTTCAGGTTTGGGGGGGTTCAGGTCCTCTTACCTTCCTGAAGAGGTGGCCCGTGCTCCATCGCCAAGCCCCTCGCAGGGAGCTGAGGCGCCTCCGCAGAGAGCCCCCGCGGCGCTCCATGGCGGCCGGAGGAGTCCGCGCTCTCGGGTCTTCGGGTCGTCGGACTTCGCGCTCTCTCTAGGACTTCGCGCTCTCTCTAGGACTTCGCTACATCCGATTTCCCCCCCACGTTTCACGGTCTCCGGACTCTCCCTCGGACCTCTCTCCCTGTGGCGTTGAGCCGGCGCAGGGGAGGGAAAAGAAAACTCCCGGCTCTATTCTGGGCAGCAGCGCCGAGCGAACACACATCACGTTATCTGTCTCTCTCTCTCCTCTCTGGTCCCTCCTCCTGCTCCAGCTTCGTCTGATTTGTCGCGAACTTCAAGCTTTTAGTGACACTTCAAACACACGAGGACAGGTTTTCTGTTTCCTTTCAACACTGTAGGAAAGTTTGAATTCTCCAAACTCGTTGCAAACTTTCCTCACACATTTCTAACATCTCAGTTCCAGTCCAGTCTCTCCCATCTGGACTAAAACTGTAAACTAATATCAACATCTTCAGCAGAGAGCTCAAACAGTGGCTGAAATCAGACCTGAGTTGTTCCCATGTGTAAAATGTCGTGGACAGACAAAAAACGTCACTGTACGATGAAAAAATAAAAATAAAACGTTGATTGATCATTTTCAAGCAAATCAACAGGAAAAAGGGCGAGAGTTTTCTACATTTGATCCCAAAAAGTCTATCAAGTCTTTCAACAATCCCTGCAGAATCAGATTAATCCTTTTTACTCTGGCGTTTGGTCACATTTGAGCCCCGTCCACTCTGAGTCTCTGTGATCTGATTGGCTTCAGAGTTACACTGTAGGTCAGCCACCGTGAGTCACAGTAACATGACGCTAAATAGTGAACTCTTTATTTTCATTCTCAGTCACAGACTGGGAAGTGAAGAAGGAAGTCATGGAGATTCTGCTTTAGAACATTACACTTCTGCTGGATGTAACCATAAAATATTGAAATCCAAGTATTCCTTCATAATAAGTGTGAAAAATCCTGCATATAATTAAAATATTAGTCAATTATTAATGACTCTCATTCTACAAAAACAAACCCTTGTCATGTGTATCTGCTGTAGGTCATGTTTGTCCCAGTTCCTCTGAGTCGTGGTGCAGCAGGACTGATGTGGACAGATGTTACAGAAGAAGCTCATGAGGTTCATTTCCTCAACATTATTCAACATTATTTAGAATTTTCATTTCATTTTTCACATTTACCACATACTTTCAGAATCGACCTCTAGCAGCAGAAGTAGAATCTCCATGACTTCCTTCTTCACTTCTCAATCTGTGACTGAAGAGCAATGAGGCCTCAGCCTTTTTACTGGAAACAAAGAGCTCACCGTTTAGCGTCATGTTACTGTCACTCATGGTGTAACTCTGAAGAAAGTCAGTTCACATTTACACTGAGAAGGTAGGGAGGGCGCCCCCTTGTGTCCCTTTGTGTTCAAATACCGGGACCATAACTGGAGCCACATATGGCCCTTTAGAATAGAAAGGGTTAAAATCATAAAACATTAACATTAGACAAAAATTATAAGCGTTGGTGTAGCATAAACCAGAGCTATTTCTACTCTGAACTTCAGTTTGAACTTGCAAAAGAACAAAGCTGCAGTGATGGCAGCGGAGTGTGGCCGACTCATGCAGTCACAAGACCGGCAAACTGCCCCGGGGCGGAGAGGCAAAGTACACACTGACTGACTGTAGAGTGAAAGACGGATGTTTCGGAGCAGACGAATGTGACAAACTTTGAACGTATTTTTCCCCAAAACTTGACATGTACTTTCTAACACGGTATGGAGGGTTTTTGCACATGTTTCCGATGATAATGAGTTCAGGACACGCCTTATACTGTATTTCTTCACTGTTCTGCCGTTCTGTGAGAAGAAAATGGAAAATGGCTCAAAAAGAAAAGCCTGTGTTTAATTGACTAAAGCCCCAGATAAACCTTGTCCTCGGATGCCATTTTCTACACAGCCTCACACGACTTCACGTTCAAGTCAGATTCATCCCAAAAATACAGCTTTGTAACAGACTTCCATCCAAAAACTACACTTGGAATCACCACAGACAAAAACAGTGGTTCCTTCAGGGCCCTGGGATGTTTCTTTAGACACCGGGGTCCATCCTGCTGATACCCACGCCGTGTGTTTGCTTCTGTCTTGGTGCAGTCTGGGTTTAGTCTTAGTTTAGTCTTTTGTTTCTGTTACTGTTTCTGTTACTGCTTGTACTAAGTAGGGCTGGGTCGGTACTACTGGTATGGAAAGAATAAAAGTCTTTTCACAGGAGTCAGGTCATAGAGCTGGTGAGGTCATCAGCCTTGTTTAAAGCAGGGCCGCTGCTCGCCGTTTCGGTGCCCTGAGCAAAAATGTTTAGCGATGTAAAAAACAAGTGGGGTGAGGGGGATACAGTCTATTAAACACACTCTCTCTCTACAGAAACAGAGGCAGGCCCGTCGACAGGGAGGGGGCAACAGGACCGGGGGGGCCCATCAACTTTAACAACACTCAGTGCACCTGCACATCTGGAAATACACTCACGCCGTTGCTCTATGTTAAATTGTTGTTGTCATTATTATAGCTTAAATGCAATCTTCTTACGCCTGCCCTTATAGTCTTATAGCCTTATAGTTTAAAGTCTTTATAGTTTATTATTTATCTAAAGGTATATGTTAAATGCTTACTACAGAAGTGTGTTTTCCTGCGTGAAACCAGTGAATTTTTCCAGGCTAACTTTTCCAGTGCGACTGATGATGCCCTGGCTGTAAGCATGCACAGCGCCCCCTGCTGACCATTACGTTTCCTGAGCCAACTCGCCTTCAGAGCGTGTTTTAAGACAGAAGGATGTAGCGTGGATTTACCTAACTCATAATGCATTGAACAGAACACTAATGACCGTGCGTCTTCTTTCCCTCTGGTCCAATGTGTGTGTGTTGGGATAATGTTGCTAGTTGTCATTGTGTTGCTGTTGCTGTAGAAGTCGGCTCTATGGGAAGTGGATTAATGCAAGAGACATTTATTTATATATCACCTGTTTGCAAACCTATTTTTTTTTCTTTGATGCCACATTTTTCTTGCTTTTTGCGTTTTCTCCCCCCTTGTGCTTTACGGGGGGAGCGGGTATGGCTTATGTAAATGAGATGTAAATGAGCCCTATTGCCACTCGAGCAGCAGCAGCAGAGAGGGGAAAACTCAGCAAACTTTAGAGGCCGATTTCTGTGGTTAGAAATATTCTAGGTCCTTAATTTCAAATTGCTCTCACTTCTCCAAATATTATCAGATTTCCATGTGTTACACATTGTTGGAAAGCTTGGAGATTATACTTTAACAATCTGTGAAATGCTCAAAATGCCCCTGAACTGACTTGTGTCCCTGGTTCCTGTGACTAGGTACATATATTTTATGTTTCATGTTGCACGATCGACCAAAAAATATCCTAGTTGTTCCTTGTTGTTCATAACCATAAAACCAATTCTGATTCTGATTCTGAAGGACCCACTTTATATTTTCCCCTTTTCTATTTGAGTAATATACTTTTTAATTTCATTGTTGCTTTGACATGTGTTTTCATGCGTGAGATCATCTCATGATGATTTATTTTTGTCCATTTAAATTTTTTCCTTTCTTGCACACTTCCACTTCAAACAAATGTTACGGCTCCGCATCCCTGTTCACCTCCACCTGAACCAAGCACATTTTCCCCAGTTCAGCTTTATCCAAATCTAAAAGCTTCTTGACTGGAGTTTACAGTCTGTAAACCAGCAGTGTAACGCCTCATTTGAAAGCTAAGGCCTACAAAACTAATCTTGACTTTTTTGTCCCGTTGTCGCCTCATATTTGTTACATTTTTGAAGCGTTTTTGTGGTGTTTTCGTCTCATTATCGTCTGTTTTTTATAGTATTTTTGTCTGTTTTTCATCTTTTTTTTTTGTTTTTGTTTCTTTTCTCGCTCGTTATCATCGCTGTTTTGCATCTTTGTTCAAGAAGCTTTTAGATTTGGGTAAAGCCGAACTGGAGAAGTCAGAGGTGAAACTGCCCTGAACAGAAGAGAATCAGCATGTCCTCGTCTAATCCTAGTTTGGCCTGGTCCAGTCCTGCGTAAGTCTTTGTCCTGGTTTGGCCTTGGTCTGAAACACTCGGCTCTAAAAGAACCATATACACATCATTAAATCACACAAAACCAGGGCTAATAATATCTTAATTCCAGTCCATGTTTTGGCCGTACACAAAGTCCCGGCGTGGCGTGTCTCTCCAAACTGTACAAAAACACAACCGTGGCCAACAACAGCAGCCACACTGAATTCTTTCTCAAATCGGACGTTTATTTCGGTCTCGTGGACGCAGCGGTCGCCGGACTTTGGGTGGTTTCACAAGCTTCACTTTACTCCCAGACCGAAAACATGCTTCAGGAAGTCGTCCGGAGCTTCGAGGGAGTTTTTTAGGAGCGGAGAATGCGCCTGAGTAGGTTTCGAGGGACTGAAGAGGCGCGATAAACACCGGGTTGGAAGCTGACCGTCTGGAGCTGATTTGGAAACGCGAGAGGAGGCGGAGCACGGACACTTCCCCCTGACCAACTATCGAAGAATCAGCTTTTACACTAGTTTAGGAAATAAAACAGGTAAGAAACACATATTGGACAACTATAAGATGCTGAAAACACCTGAGGTTTTAAGCAGCATGTTTCATGTTTCTTTCATTGAGGTCGACTGGTCAGACTGTATATAACACACAGTATATTTCACGGAATAGAATTAATACAATTAGCCAAAGCAACAAAGTGTGCCTTCAGCACAAAGCCTCCTGGTGCAGTTCTTAAAGGAAGAGGCCACCATTTTTCCATACGGAGATAATGTTCTTACCTGAGCTTAGACGAGTTGATACGTACCTGTCTGGTCTTTGTGCCTGTGGAAGAGCTTGGTCACTTCTAACTTCACTCCCGTTTGGAGCTATAGGAATATAGTGGGAGAGGCTAAATGCTAACAACAGGCAGGTACGTATCAACTCGTCAAAGCTCAGGCAAGAACATTATCTCTGTATGAAAAAATGGTGGCCTGTTCCTTTAAATATTTGAAAGAATTCTGGCGGCTGATTTGTACTGAGTTTTTCTTTTACTTATTTGACCTTCACTTAACCAAGTAGAGAAACTCACTGAGATTTACAATGTCTTTTACAAGAGTGACTTGGCCAAGAGGCAGAAACACACAAGAATCCATAAACACTTCACAGATCAAAGATAAGACAAATACGAAGAACATCTTTGGTGAAACATCTGCAGCCACCAGGGCTTTGTACCTTCTCTTTATCTTTATTACGGATCCCCATTAGCAATGCTCCTTCTCCCTGGGGGCCTCTATTAATATGACTTCAAAAACCTGATGTGACCAGGGGACTATTCAGTTATTTTTACTGTAGATGTATTAGGAGAGCCCCTCCAGGAACCGCCACCTTAACGTGGTGGAGGGGTTTGAGCACCCGAACGATCCTGGAGCTCTGTTGTCGGGGGCTTTGTGCCCCTGGTAGAGTCTCCTAAGGTCCTAAGTGACGGGTCAGACAAAGAGCAGGTCAGAAGCCCCTTATGAGAGACCAACAGGCCCGGTTAATTGTGAGGCCGTCCTCCTGTGGACCCACCAGTGCAATGTGATTTGGGAAGCTCGGACAGTTGCCCCCACGACCCGGGAACGGACAAGTGGAAGAAGATGGATGTATGGATGGATGGATGGATGGATGGATTGGAAGAGCCTCATACTGAAGTTTGACTTTACCATAATACAGAGACTAGTGCAGTGACAGCATTGCCGTCTAAACCCAGGTGGACACTCCACAGTGTTGTCCGTCTGCAACGAACGATCACTGGTCGTGGGGAAAACCTTAGGTCGTAGCTCAAAATCACGTTTTATCCGTCATGTGACCTCGACCGACATCAGGCAGTGTCTGATATTTTGCAGTGACAGTCACAGAGTGAGCCTCATCTCGCTGCTACGAGGATCTCTGTCAGTGTCTCGTCAACGGAGTCACAGGTAACAAACACCAGGCACGAACGGGACACATTTGACTTTCCCTGCAGAAATAAACACTGCTTGCATGCGGCACTTCACCTCAGCTAAACACACGTCGTCTGCTGATGAAGCTTTGGTCTTTGTACAATTCTCTCTTTGAACAGTCGTACAGCGGAGACGAGAGCAGCCCACAACTTTACAATCCCCACATCCTGAAATAATAACCTATAAGACTAAACAATGGTGCATTAACTAATATAAGCTGCAGCACATACGTGTGATGTGTCCCGGCCCTCAGACAGACTTACCAGAGTGTCTACATGTTTGAGCGGGAGGTCAGGACTCGGGGCCTGTACAAAACACACAGAAGACACAGTCCATTAGTCCCATCAGTCCCATCAGCACACGTGTGGAAGACTTTGTTATGACATTTATATAAGCAGATTCACACAGTGCACAAGAGCTGCTCTCACTGTGTTTTCACCAACTCTTTCATTTCAACACAGACGGCAGGCAGAGTTTAGACATCATTCTGTCCAAAACATTATAGAGTCTTTTCAGACCCGGCGTGACTGAGGAGGTCGAATACTTCATGAGGCGATAAGAAAGAGCTGTGGTTCCAACATGTGTCTCGCTTGAGTCGTTCATTTATTCTCAGAGTATCTCCTACCTCGAGGATGTTGCCAATATTATTACAAAGTGACCAATTAAACTCACATTATTCAGTATTAACATCTTAACCCCCACTGTAGCCAAGCGCATTTTCTCCAGTTCGGATTTACCCAAATCTAAAACCTTCTGACAGCCGACAGGCCAGTGTAACGCCTCATTTGAAAGCTAAGTCCAGGCATTAAATCCAAATCTAAAAAGGATGAAAAAAGACCAAAAAAAAGTGACGACAACGCATGGAAACACGAGGCAAAAACTTGCCTGGATACCTGGATAATAACTGGAGAAAATTAGGGGTTAAGATGTTAATAGCGTGTTTGTTGTTCTGAGTTTCACTTTGTAATCTGAAATAATTCTACCCCCTGCTAAGTGCTCACGTACCCCCAAGGGTCCCCGGACATCTACTTTGAATCCAAAATATTACAAAAATAAATAATGAAAACGTCAGATTAAAGATGGTAAAAGTGGTTTGGATCCTGAGATCTTTCAGTTGTGTAAAGGAGACCCCTATTGTCTCCTCCTGCCATGTGTAGGGCTGGGCATCGTTACATTTTTTTAGATACCGGTACTTTAACGATATTTGGTTTTCGACACCGATACCTGAACGATACCTATACTAATTTATTACACATATAGAACCAGAAAACAGATTAATAATGTTCATTTATTCCTTCCATTTAATTTCTTTTGCATTTGTATCATTTGTTTGAAGTGAAAGAACCGAGAAACTTTTCAAGTTTATATTTAACCAGTTTTCTCATGTCTTTCCCCCCAAATTTCCCTTATTTTTTTCCCCAAACTTACCCATTTTTTTCCACTTGCTTTTGTACATTTTTCTATATTTTTTCTTTTTTTCTCTGTGCCAACAGCATCAAAACGTGAATATAAAGATTACAGTCGTACATATAGCTTTTGTCTCAATACCAGACCGTATTGTTTGACAGTACCCAGCCCTAGTCATGTGTTATGGCTGGTTATGGCTGGAGAGACATCTGACTTAATCCCTTAACCCCCACCTGGACGGAGCACATCTTTTGCAGTTTGGCTTTACCCAAATCTAAAAGCTTCTTGAATAAGAGCAACAAAAACGAGACAAAAAGGCGATGAAAATATGGCAAAAAAAAGTGATGGAGAAAGATCCATTAAATGACATAAACTAAACTCTTGATGTGACTCAACTACTATTAGATTGTGTCCCACACACATATACAAAAGACTGTGGAGTTCTTCCCTCGGTGTCCCGCCCTGAGCCCGCCCTGGGCCCGTCCTGGGCCCATCCGGGGCCCATCCATAACTCTCCAGAGCAAATATTTACTTAAGAGACAGCTCCATTAGAGAGAGGAGAGGTTTAAGGCCTTATACAGGCAACACAGAGGAGCGGGACATGGCCACGGGACCAGAGACCAGGGACGAGAGACGAGAGACGAGAGACGAGAGACGAGGGACGAGGGACGAGGGACGAGAGACGAGAGACGAGAGACGAGAGACGTGAAACCAGAGACGAGAAACCAGAGACGAGAGACGTGAAACCAGAGACGAGAGACGAGGGACGAGGGACGAGAGACGAGAGACGAGAGACGAGAGACGAGGGACGAGGGACAAGAGACGAGAGACGAGAAACGAGAGACGAGAGACGAGGGACGAGAGACGAGAAACCAGAGACGAGAGACGAGGGACGAGAGACGAGTGACGAGAGACGGGAGACCAGAGACGAGAGACGAGAAACCAGAGACAAGAGACGAGGGACGAGAGACGAGAAACTAGAGACGAGAAACCAGAGACGAGGGACCAGAGACCAGAGACGAGAAATCAGAGACGAGAAACCAGAAACCAGAGACCAGAGACGAGAAACCGGAGACCAGAGACCAGAGACGAGAAACCAGAGACAAGAGACCAGAGACGAGGGACCAGAGACGAGAAACCAGAGACCAGAGATGAGAAACGAGAAACCAGAGACCAGAGACAATAAACCAGAGAAACCAGAGACCAGAGACGAGAAACTAGAGACCAGAGATGAGAAACCAGAGACGAGGGACCAGAGACCAGAGACGAGAAACCAGAGACCAGAGATGAGAAACGAGAAACCAGAGATGAGAAACCAGAGACTAGAGATGGGAAACTAGAGACCAGAGATGAGAATCCAGAGACCAGAGACCAGAGACAAGAGACGAGAGACGAGAAACCAGAGACCAGAGAAGAAAGACGAGAGACGCTTCAAAAAGACCAGGTTCAAGTGGAGGATTGATTATTCATGTTTTTGAGCTTCAAAATGATGTCAGTGAATGTCTACTGCGAGGCCGGTGTGAGTTTTTAGTATTTAAACAGCTTTAACATTGCCAACAGCATCCTGACAAATCAAGGGCGTCATCATGAAAGCAGCTTGAGCGCAAAACTGCAAAGAAATGGCCACAGTGAAGGTTTATGGACTTCCAGGTTCTGACTATTGTGCGATAAACTCCAGGAGGTAAAGATCGGACGGCAGAAGAAACAACAGAAGAAGAAACAAACATCTATCCAACCCAACAACAACTGTTTATTTGCTCGTAGGTGTTTGTATCCCGTGTTTAAATCGTCTATTTCTTCCAAAAACGACTCCGCCTGTCGTCTTTGAAGTGGAGGGAGGGGCCAAAGCGGGCGGGGCCGACCTCAAAGACACATCTAAGTCACTGCAGACTAGAATAAAGCTTTGATAATGAGGGGTTTCGCTCATATTCAAAATGGGACGTGCAGCTATTGTGGTCTGGAATAATATAATTTTAGCATCTTTAAAGTCTTTCCGAGGGCCTATCGTGGAGCCCAGGGTTATAAAAGCGTCCAGAGCCCGTTTCTTTTGTTTTTGGGGGTTGCCAGATTTAGCCAGAGTGCTCTCTAGATCCAGTCAGTCTGCTTTGTCATGCATTGGACTTTCTGCTTTTCATGTTATGAGAACCTACAATGCCATCGAATGATCCTCCTCGTCACATATGTCTTCTTCTTCTCTCTTGTGATTAAAAGAAGGTTCTGAGCAGCTTTCATGTCGAACGCTTACGTCACAAAGTCGAACTCCTCTGAACATGAAAAGAGAGACTCGCGCCGCCGCTGTGGTCACATCAGAGACGTCAGAGTCTGGAGAACACATGGTCAAACGTCCAGGCTAATAAAGAGCTCAGGATGATATGAAATGTTCTGCTTATATTGTCCTTTCTTTGTGAAGCTGCACGCTCTCATCGGGACTTGTGTTTTCTGATGCCAACAGAAACATGCACTGAAGACTAATCCTCCAGGCCTGAACCAAGACCATATTCTCCAGTTCAGCTTTACCCAAGTCTGAAAGCATCAAAACAGCGACGAAAACGAGGATGAAAAAAACAGGGACAAAAACTAAAAAGTGATGAAAAAAGCCACAGAAGAGCGATAACAAAGTGACAAAAATGCAATGAAGAAGCAACAAAAGAGAAGCAACAATAACACACTAAAAAGGGAAAAAACACGACTAAAAAGTGACAAAAACACAACAAAAAAGCATTAAATGGAAGAAAAAAAATAGATGAAGAAAGCAACAACAAAAAAAGACAAAAAAAACAGATTAAAACGTGCCATAAATGCAGCGACAACAAAAGTCACAATCAGCTGTGTTGTTCTTAGCTTTCCAGGAGGCTGTGGGCTCCAGTCGAGAAGCTTTTAGATTTGGGTAAAGCTGACCTGAAGAAAATGTGCTCACTAAAGGCTTAGTCATAAGCTCTTCATCATAATCCACCGTTTATACAGGAGCAGAGTCAAATGAATGTCCAAATACAATATTTTTAGTAAATCATGTATTACTTGAAAAGATTTGTAAATATTACATAAAAAAATTGTGGACACTTAGATATAAAAATGAAACCAAGGAGCAAACTCAGAGCAAAACTCAAGTATAATTTCAACAGTAAACGGTGACCAAGCTGCTTCTCAGAGTAAAAAAGCTGTGGGTCAGTGTGACTCAGACCTCATCATTCTGCAGTAAACACCTCCCTGACCTCAGCGACAGGACTGATAGAACCGTGAAAACACTTCCTGGACTGACAGAAAGAAATTTTCTCTGGATTCTCCCAATTTTCAGTTTTTCAGGGAGAAGGATCCGGGAAATATTTGATCTGATATAATGGGGTTTAATGAGATGTTCCAGCAAACGTTTTGGCCTGTTCCCCCGAATCCATCACATCAGACCAAAAGTGTTCCTGAAAATACTCATTTACAAATTAAGCACTGGCAGCGGCAAATCAGAAGAATCATGTTTAAACAACTCTGTGTGTCTTGTGCTGTTCAAACCGCAATTCTGATGCTCGCGATAAACGAGTGTTTGGATACTCGCTGGTCTTGTTGGGTCAAAAAAAGCTGCATCATTTTACACTGTAAAAAAGTGAACATCAAGCGTGGGTTTAAACGACTTGAATGGAGAATTGAGAGATCGAGCTTTGAGCGGTTTCACTCATTTCGACGTTTTTCCTGATCTGACCAATAATACTTTGCTTGTTTGACGACATTTCAGGTGGTTCTAAATTCATCTCGCTTGGAGTAAGAAAATAAAAGTGCCAATGGGACAAGAAAATGTTTCTCATCCCATTAAGAAATGAACCTGAAATGAAGACAAAATGTATTGAAATGAGTCAGAAGTCTCGAGTCTCAAATTCAAATGATTGAGACAGCTTGAGACATCTATTCTAATCTAGTTGTGTATTTTTTTTCCCGCTCCTGGAACCGCCTCCTTAGCGTGGTGGAGAGGTTTGAGCCCGAATGATCCTGGAGCTCTGTTGTCGGGGGCTTCGTGCCCCTGGTAGGGTCTCCCATGGCAAACAGGTCCTGGGTGACGGGTCAGACAAAGAGCGGGTCAGAAGACCCTTATGAGAGACCAACAGGCCCGAGATCCATGACGCCGTCCTTCTGTGGACCCACCACCTGCAGGAGGACCCATAAGGGCTGGTGCAGTGTGAGTCAAAGGCCGCCCCCACGACCCGGCAACGGACAAGTGGAAGAAAATGGATGGATGGGTTTAAATGACCTGAATTAAGATTATTTGTCTTGAGCAGTTTTCACTCATTCAGTCGTTTTTCCAGATCTGACCAACAATACTTTCCTTGTTTGACGACGATTTCAGATGGTTCTAAATTCATCTCACTTGAAGTAAGAAACTAAAAGTGCCAATGGGACAAGAACAATTGTCTTATCCCATTAAGAAATGTATCTGGAACTAAGCCCTTTATTGCATCGGGCAGGGTACCATGAGTAAAATATAAAATTCTTCCTTAGGGGAATTTTGTTTCCCTTATGACATAGATAATCTGTATGTAATGTTACTCTTGTATTGTCTGCTTTAGAGGAATAAATAAACACAATATTGAGAAAAAAATTGGTAAAATAAAAAACAAACAAAGAAAAACCCTGAAAATGTGGGGGAAAAAACATGGAAAAAATGGTTAAAAATGGGGAACAACATAATGGGCGACACTTTAGCCTCAGTGATCGGATCGATAGCGAGTCCCAGATGCTCCGGCTTGTGAACAGGACAGGGGCGCGTCCATCTGGCTCCGCTCGTATCGCAGTCTGGTGTGAGGCGGCTGTGGCCACGTTCGCTCCTCTGGTTTCACTCAAAGGGAAGACGCGGTTTGTTTAAAATTACACAAGAATGAACGGGTCACACTGCGCGGGGTCCGGTCGGAAATAGCTCGCCGTAGATCTGGTAATGACACGTTTGGGGCCGTCAGTGGATTTCTCAAAGGTAAAAAAGACTAAACACTGTGACGCCCCCCCCCCCCTGGGAAGGTAAAAAAGACTAAACACTGTGACGCCCCCCCCCTGGGAAGATAAAAAATAAAAAAAATTATCCACTACCTGGTCTTGCGTTTTGATGCTAAGTTAGTAATAATACAAACATATTATTTTTTGTAAAGTCCCTCCTTCCCGGATCTCAGCAACTAAACAGAGTCTAGTCTCCTCCCGCGTTGACCAATGAGACGAGCTTTTCCTGTGAACCCGGCCTGTCTGGTCCAATCAGGAGGAGGGGGAGGAGCTTGACTGTTTACTTTTGAATATTCTGCTTTTGTTTTCCTCATTTTTGCAAACCAAGAAGGGCTTTCTGGTTAAAGAGGGGAGAGATTTGATTGTTTACTTTCAGATTTCACTCTCTCTCTCTCTGTCTCTCCTCACTTTACAAACTTACAGACTATCACTTTAAGTCAATTTTATTTCTTAATATAAGTAATAAAAGGGACTATATGGAGTTTAAAAATGAGCCCAGACCTTTTTACCACGACCGCCTCTAAAATCCTGCACTGTCATGCACGAGCTTAATATAGAAGGCGCAGTTACACGCATGACCTGAGGTGGCAGTAGTGAGTGTAAAACGACCAACTTGCATTTAGCCCCTTTAAGTATTAGCATGTCAACAAATGAATTTTGGTAAGTATTGAGAACAAGTGAAAGCAGAAAGGTGAGTCTGGAAAGCAGTCAAAAAAAAAACCTTGTTACAGTCAAGCCTCAGTCCACCCCTTCTTTCTAAGCCACGCCCCCCCACCCTGTTGTTGGGCCTTATATCTTTAAAGTTTTGATGCCTGTTAGTCCAGGGACAGCATTAAAGACACCCCAAATAAATGATACAAATTTAAAATAAATGGTCATTAAGGAAGGGAACAATATTTGAATATACGTATTGTTCAGGTATCGGTATCAAAAAAAAAAAAGTACTTAAAATCATCGGTTCAAAAATCCAACCCGAGTCAACCAGCGCCTCCACGAAGTCGGGCAGAGTTGTATCTTTTCTCAATCCTCTGTGTTTGTTATTTCAGACCGGCGTTAATGGTCGTCTGTCATGTGGACGTCACACTTCATCAGCGTGACACCAGTGCGCACACACACACACACATGCACACACACACACACACACACACACGCACACGCTGTCATCCACGTGCGCCGCTCGATCTGAGTCAGTCTCCAAAATTACAGGCTTCTCCTCCGGGACAGAGGGGCCCAGAGCTGAGGCTGCGGGGAGTTTCCCTGAGAACGCGAGGAACTGTGCAAACTGTGCACTGCTGAATACAACTGTACGGGACAGTGGGAGGGAGAGAGGAGAGGGGGGGGGGGGGCAGAGAAAAGAGGAGAGAGAGGGCAGAGGAGAGAGAGGGGAGAGAGAGGGAAGAGAAGAGAGAGAGGGAGGGGAGAGAGAGAGGAAAGAGGAGAGAGAGGGGAGAGGAGAGAGAGAGGGAGGGGAGAGAGGGAGAGGAAAGAGGAGAGAGAAGGGAGAGAGAGGAAAGAGGAGAGAGAGGGGAGAGGAAAGAGGAGAGAGAGGGGAGAGGAGAGAGAGAGGGAGGGGAGAGAGAGAGAGAGGAAAGAGGAGAGAGAGGGGAGAGGAAAGAGGAGAGAGAGGGGAGAGGGAGAGGAGAGAGAGGAAAGAGGAGAGAGAGGGGAGAGGGAGAGGAGAGAGAGGAAAGAGGAGAGAGAGGGGAGAGAAGAGAGAGGACAGGGAGAGGAGAGAGAGAGAGGAGAGTGAGGAAAGAGAAGAGAGGGGAAAGGGGAGAGGGAAAAAGGGAAGAGAGGGCAGAGGAAAGAGGAGAGAGAGGGGAGAGGAAAGAGGAGAGAGAGGGGAGAGGAAAGAGGAGAGAGAGGGGAGAGAAGAGAGAGGAGAGGGAGAGGAGAGAGAGAGGGGGGAGAGAGAGGAAAGAGAAGAGAGGGGAAAGGGGAAAGGGGAGAGGGAAAAAGGGAAGAGAGGGCAGAGGAAAGAGGAGAGAGAGGGGAGAGAGAAGAGGGGAAAAAGTGAAGACGGGGAGAGGAAAGAGAAGATAGGGAAGAGATATATGCGAGGGGAGAGAGGAAAGAGAGAGAGGGCAGAGAAAAGAGGAGAGAGAGGGGAGAGGAGACGAAAGCAAAGCAGAGAGGGAAGAGAGAGGATAGGAGAGAGAGGAAAGAGAGAAGAGGAGAGAGAGAGGGAAGAGAGAGGAGGAGAGAGAGAGGGAAGAGAGGAGTGATGGAATTAGTCATGAAAGAAAGGCTGGCACCCTTGACATTTTTCCATTAAATTAAGAAAGTTTAACCAAAAGTTTGCACAATTCCACATGTTTTGGTAGAAAAAAAAAAGATCTACAGTATTAACTTTGTGTGCACTGGAACAACACAAAAGAGCAGGCGGGGGAAAAAAGGCAAATTCGACAAAACTCAAAACAGGCCCGGACAAAATTTTAAAATATTGTCACCCTCTCCGAATCGTGGGTAAGGATTTCTTGTGCTTATTCCCCCGTACGATCTGGCAACCCCCCCTGAACAACATGAATCTGAGCTTGTGCCGCAGTCAGTGAGCGAGAGCGTCTTCCTCCATGTCCAGCAGTGCCCCCTAGTGTCCACCACACAGACTGCACATTACAGCAGTAAACCTTTCTTCTTCTCGACCGTAAACACAGAACAGGTGCTTTTCCTCCCGTCGTCCCTTCAGTGGGAAAAGCCCTGAGCCGACCCCTCATCATCATCATCATTATATAACAGCGGTACTCCAAATATTTGTACTCCTGCTCCCCCCCCCCCCCCTCTCTCTCTCTCTCCTGTGTTCATAGTTTGTCCAAATACAGTAAAAAGTCCCTCTCATTCTCTCTCTGAAGCGTGTGGTGGGAAAACGCAGACCTGCACTCACACATCATGAGGACATTGGTACCACTGGCTTTAGAGCGATTACATAACATACAACATGTTACAGGAGGAGGGGGTTGGGGGGGGGGGGCGTTTGTCGTCACGGAGCCGTGTGAGGCGCGTTAGTGGGATATTTCTGAGCGCCGTAATGGGCCACGATGTGAAGGGAGGTGTGAGGGGAACTCATCGGTTAACCTGTTAGTCGCCGTGTGATTGGGGTTCAGGGGCGGCAAATGTGCTTCACTCACACAGATCATACACGCGTTTTTTAGAAAGTGGAAGGTCTTAGCTTTTAAATGAAGTATGACACCGGCATGTCGGCTGTAAACTCTCCAGGCAACTCGCTAATTGCAAACCCGAACTCCAACTTTAACCCTAAGCTGGCAGATAACAGGTTCATCGACAACTGATCGATTGTTGACATGGCTGACAACTATTTTAGTAATTAAAATGTGGTGTTTTTGATGGAAAAACGACTTTGTTTTTAGGGTGAGGCTCTGTAAACATGATCTTTTTTCTTTTTTTTTTCTTTTTTTTTATTGCAAAGTCAATTGACAATGTATGTAAAAATAATCAAGAACAAAAAAACAATTAAACATATAACATTTGTTACAAAAACATCAGGGCATTGGCTCATATATAATAATATATAATTTTCCACATAGTTTTAAGGCACAGAGACTTATACAAGGACATCAGTTCATTTTTAAAAGGAACAAAATTGGGATTTACGTTCAGGAATCTACACCTATGTAAATAAAATTTACTCAGAATTATCAAATTATTATACATATATTCTATTTTTTTGTCTTTGTCTGTGTCTCAGTTTGGAAATAAACTCTCACTTCCTCAATCCCATCTCCTGCATCCTACAGTCATCAAAGGAGGACGTGGACGTTCTTAGCTTCCAAATGAGGGGCGTAACGGTTCAGGTCTCTCACGGTTCGGTTCGGTGCATCATGGAGCAAGTACAATATTTAATTTTTTTCTTTTTTTTTTACTCAGAGAAGCCTTTCCAAAGCCACGCTGATGTCATGTGTTATGGAGGAGGTGAAGGTGCAGGTGTGGAGAGTCTGCGGCCTTCAGCTTAGTGGTTAGTGATGATGACACATGTGCTCTGTGTTTAGGTGCACGTGTACACATGCCCGACACCACCGAGCTTAAAGGAACAGTTCACCGTTTTTCCATACGGAGATATGTTCTTACCTGAGCTTAGACGAGTTGATGCGTACCTGTCTGGTCTTTGTGCCCGTGGAAGAGCTTGGTCGCTTCCAACTTCACCCCGTTTGGAGCCATAGGAATATACTGGGAGAGGCCAAATGCTAACAACATCTTTGCTTTTTTGCGTGACTGAGGGCACACACAAAGACCAGATAGGTACGCATCAACTCGTCTAAGATCAGGTAAGAACATGTATGGAAAACGTTGGCCTGTTCCTTTAAATATTAAGAAATATGGACTATATTACACCCGCTTCAGCAGAAGAAGAAGAAACAGGATTAGTCAAACCTGCTGGAACAAAGCAAAACACTCATGCAGGGTTTTGCCATTTTAATGCCTAAAAACAATCATATTAATGCCACAAATGGTAAAAATCTTGGCATATTTCCTTTCGTAAGGAAGAGGATTGAGGGGAAATGTTCGTATTCAAAATGAAATTGGACAAAACGAGCAACTTCTGAGCAAAAGATTGTAAAGTTTCAGTTTGAAGCCATAGTTTCTGTTTTCCTGATGAACGGTGTCCACGTGTCCCATGTGTCCTCACTGTCTGCGTCTCCGGCCTGAGTGCTGACCTCTGCTGCAGGAAAAACATCCCTTTGAGAAAGCGACGGCTTCATGATTTCCAGGACACGTTCCCACAAAGGGCTGAGTCCACGCTTAGTAACTACAGCCCCTATTTTTACACACGGACCGAAATACGACGACTGCACCATCATCACTTCACAAAGATCCCACTGTGTCCTCTGTAAGACGCCTCGGACGCTCAGCGACTGACCTTTAGGTGGACACGCTGCTCGCGGAGTCGTGTGAAAGTATTCGGTCCCACGTCGCTGCAGTAAAACGTTTGTTTAAATTTCTGGATCAGTGGAATATAAACACTTCAGCTCATGTCACTGAAACACGCAGCAGCGATTTAGGGCCTCGGTCTGCGGGTCTTTACGGCGCTGGATGAACAGAATTTGTACTTTGTTCGTTCAAATAAACATTTACCTTCAAATTAGCTCATGTTCAGAAGCAGCATCACAGTAGAAGAGTCACTTTAGGGGATGTTTTCCTAATATGTTTTGGTAATTACATAATAGTTTTTGTTGCTTTTAAAGCCACACCGCGTAAGATTTGACCCAATAACCAAAATGGAAATACAAGAATTTATTTTATGATAGATATTTTCACTATTGAAAAATACCTCAAACAAACATACGCTTTTGGTCTGAGCGGCTCACCTCTGCTAAAACATGACTGTAACTTTACCGGGAGTGGGTTCGTCTCGAGCTCGTTTCCATGGAGACGTTAACTAAAGTCAGTAGAATTGAGAGTTAAATAGGTTAGGTCCTCATACAGATCCATTCTTTGAGTATCCACTGCAAAAAATTGCATTTTCTGTGTCGAGCTGGTCATTGAGAGCAAGTTTTGTGCTGATGGTACAGTATAGTCCAAAATGTTACGCAGTGTGCCTTTAAATCAGTACTAAGTAACTCTTGCCCCTAGAGGCCATAAGCGCAACTGCAGGTGTTGTAGCAAGTTGCGATTTTTTTAACGTATTAATTGTCTTGGAGAGTAAATACTACGCTGACAGAAATGGCGAAGGGAGAGAGGGATATTGTGCATCTAATTATACAATGGAAATATTTTGTTTCACTCAAACTTGGCAGTAAATACTGTTTAAAGTGGCGCTAGTCTGCAGTTAGCTTTTCCCGTTAGCCTGCTAGCTTCTTCTTCGTGATTCTATTAGTGTGTATTGGTGGCTCCGGTCCGGTGGCAGTAAGTTGCAAACATGAGACCCTCCAATCATCCCATAAACACTTGTATTACCCCCACAGGGACGACGGAAAGGATTTATTAAGGTTAACACGTTACTTTGTACGGCTTTAAGTTTAGTTTAGTTTATTTGGACAACAAGGTTGTTATTGGTAACAACGATGTTCCCAAAGGGAGTCAGCAGAAGAAGAATTTATAAATGCCCCCCCCCCCCCCCCCCCCCCCCCCATACAGTAACAAACAGAGCTGTTGACATTCATTCCATTTCATTGATAATTCCACAATTCCTTGGTTGATCATTTCTAAGATAGAAGCGTCCACACAGTAAAGTGAAGATATTACTGCGCGGATATTGAACTACTCCTGGTATTATTACGCCTTACAATATAGTTCCCCCTTTTTATCCGCTTAGAAAATACACATTGTTTAATTTTGTGTAATTATACTTTGTCATGTAACACTTCACGTAACCATATTTAAACAGGGAAAACGTGGAAGAGCTTGGTGGCTTCACCTGGTTTGGAGCTATAGAGGAGGAGAGGCTAAATGCTAACGCCGTCTGTGCTGTGTTTACGTGACTGAGGGCACGCGTGAAGACCAGACAGGTACACATGAACTCGTCTAAGCTCAGGTAAGAACATATCTCAGTATGTAAAAACGGAGGCCTGTTCCTTCAAGTTCCTCATCTTGGTCATTCCAAAGATTTTCCCCCTTCAGTCAGGAACGGACTCTTTAAGGAGGTGCGGACCAGTTGTTTTTGACGGCTCATCTTTCCTCGAAGTTTGTATCTTTCATCTCTATTGCTGAACATCTTCTGAATATTTGAAGGAAGCTGATTATGTTTGATACATTATCAAAAGAGAGAGACTTTAGATAAAGAGGGTTTGTGTGGTCCCCTCCTGGAACCGCCACCTTAACGTGTTGGAGGGGTTTGAGCTCTGTGGTCGGAGGCTTCATGCCCCTGGTAGGGTCTCCCATGACAAACAGGTCCATAGGTGACGGGTCAGACAAAGAGCGGTTCAGAAGCCCCTTATGAGAGACCAACAGGCCCGGTGAAACCGTGAGGCCGTCCTTCTGTGGACCCACCACCTGCAGGAGGAGCCATAGGGGGCTGGTGCAGTGTGATTTGACCCGGCAACGGACAAGTGGAAGAAAATGGGTGGATGGATAACGAATATTGCACTTGTTTTAAACAGGGCCGCTCATGAAAAAGACTCTCATTGGGCCTTCCCTGTATAAATAAACCACATTAAAGTGGCGGTTCATTGGGGGCACATGAATCTAATCCTCATCCAGTCATAATTTGTGAGGAAATGACAGTATTTTGCATTACACTGTATATACATAACAAATCAAATTCTCTTAATGTCCTTATAGAATCTATTTTTGCAGGTTTTGGCAGCGTGCTGGGTTTTTCCTGATCAATGTACCACGAGTTGCTCTCTCGTCTCCTTCACACCTGCCCGAAGTATTTGACGTGCAAATGAAAATAATGGATACAAATCTATTTGAGATTTGATTGGCTGTTTGCAGAGGGTTTTGAACTGAAACACTGCTGGACGTGCTAGTTATTTAACCCCTTAACTCCCACCTGAACCGAGCACATTTTCTCCAATTTGGCTTTACCCCAATCCAAAAGCTTCTGGAAAAAATGGTGTGGAAAATAGCGACAGAACTGAGACGAAAACAATGATGAAAATGTGACAAAAAAGTGAGACAACTTTGACGAAAAAAGTGACGAAAAATGTATGAAAAATGACAAAAATGTGACAAAAAATTCTGAAAAAGTGCCAAAAATGTCACAAAAATGTCACAAAAGATGTACAATAATTTGAACAAAAATGTCACAAAAAATGTCACAAAAATGAAGAAAAAAAAAATTACAAAAAAATGAGTTGAATATCCCCAAAAAATGATGGGAAAAAAAAATCTGATGACGTGAGGGAAAAGATCCATTTAGATGAGTTTTGTAGATCTTAGCTTTCAAATGAGGCATTACACTGGCCTACAGGATTTGGGTAAAGCTGAACTGGAGAAAATGCTCTCAGTTCAGGCGGGGGTTTAGAGGTTAAGTAGTAGTAGTAATATCAGTGGCCGTAATAGTAAGCCACACTCAAACATACACTGTTGGCTCCGGGTTGAGTCCTGCTTCAGTCCAGGTTTAGCCCCAGACTCCTCTGTTGCTCCACTCTCTCCTAAAACCTGGGCGTCTCCTCTCACTGTGCAAACCCATTAGCGAACACTGCAGGACTCATCTGTTCCCCGAGCACGGGACCCATCCGCGCTCTGTGCTGTTTTCTCCGGTTTCCGCGGTAACGGCGCAAACAATAAATGGCCGGGCGCGTATTGGTTTCAGGAATAATGACGGGTTTGTGAAACACGGCTCGCGGTTTCATCACCGTGTTGTAAGGAAAGCAGAGCGACGTCACGCTCCGTCAAAACGTGGAGCTCCCGGCGGGTGACGAGCTTGTTCTGCGGAGACGGCGAGGGAAACCGCCTGCTACGTGTGAGACGCCATCTGAAAATAATATATGTACAAGCCAATGAACCAAAGGCACGGATCATACAATACTCCTTTCACCAGCTCCACTTCCTGCTACTATTTCCCCTCATTACTAGGGCTGTGCAATCAATCGAAACTCAATTACGATTTCGATTACAACAGTAAACGATTACAAAATTAGCATAATCGCAAAAAAATCGATTATAATATTCTTTTTTTCAATTTTTTTAGTTTATTTCAAGGCACTGGGATTATTTTCCCTTCGCTTTTCACGTGCCATGGCTCATGCTTTTGTCTGACATAGAAAACAAACGGCGCTGTGTGATGATGTCATCAGGCCGCGCTGCTCAGTTTGCTTGTGCAGGTGTGAGGGCTGGCCAGCAGGGGGCAGGTGTGAAACAGGGACCTCTCTTTAATCAAGGCAAACTTGAAATCATTTGTCCAGAAAACATAAAGTGTAGTGTAGTGTTTTGATAAATAAATAAATAAATAAAATAAAGATAGACTTTTTTTTAAAGGCAACAAATAATCGTTTGAATAATCGTGATTTCAATTATGACAAAAATAATCGTGATTATTATTTTTTTCAATAATCGAGCAGCCCTACTCATTACCTCTGCGTAAATCCTGTATTCTCTGGCGTCTCATTTCCCTAAGGCCCGACTAATGCTTCCACTACAACTAACAGCAGTAAAAATATGTACAATAGGATCCCCTCCAGAGTCTCAGAGACATTGCGGGGACGTCACAGAAACGTCTCACAGGTTGAGGACAACATCACAGAGCGTCCGCACCACAACTGCCTGAGACCTGTGGGAATCGAGTCTGTTCGTTCTCACCTGGAGACTCGCCTTTTCTCCAGGGGACGACTCGGAGACATCTCGGTGACCAGCGGGAACTCGAGTCTCCGACTAGTCCAGGCTGGTAAGTTAAGTTATACTTCATTCACCTCTGTGGAGAAATGAGTTCTCTGCATTTGACCCGTCCTCGATGTCTCTGGGTGACCTGTAGGCTGGTGGTCAGAAACACCTGGCTGGAGGATTAACCTATTGTACATGTTTTTACCACTAAGCTACACGGGGAGAACATGCAAACTCCACTCGGACAGGCCCCGTCCAGGTGGGAATCGAACCCGGGACCATCGAGCTGTGAGGCATGATGGTCCCGCTCTAACCGTGCTGACATTATGACAAAAATGCACCGAAAAAGCAACAATAACACAATCACAACCCTGACAGAAAATGACTAAAAAGTGATTAAAAAGCCACAAAAAACGTAAGAAAGACGCAACAAAAGACGGACAGAAACGTGCCGGAAAAGGAACAATGACACAGTAAAATAACACAACATTTTAGATTTTAAAAAACCCTGTTTCGTACCACTACTGCAACATTGTGAAGAAATATACGTATATTACCAATGATCCTCTACTTTTGGACAAAATAGTTTCTCTGTAAAAGCCGCAGGATGTGGAACTCGTTGCCATTAACTGTTGGAGAGAGCAGCACCTTAAACAGTTCAAACTTAACCTGAAGAAGTGGTTGAAAGACGGTCAAATTTGTGATCATGAGCACAAAACTCGCCTCCTGGAACCTCCACCTTAACGTGGTGGAGGAGTTTGAGCACCCGAATGGTCCTGGAGCTCTGTTGTCGGGGGCTTCGTGCCCCTGGTAGGGTCTCCCATGGCAAACAGGTCCTAAGTGACGGGTCAGACACAGAGCAGTTCAGAAGCCCCTTATGAGAGACCAACAGGCCTGGTCAGAAACGTGAGGCCGTCCTTCTGTGGACCCACCACCTGCAGGGGGCGCCATAAGGGGCTGGTGCAGTCGGATTTGCCCCCACGACCCAGAAACGGAAAAGGGGAAGAAAATGGATGGATGGATATAATTGCTATTGCTAGTGTAAATACTGTAAATATTGCATCTGAGCGTTTGTTGAAATTTTGTCGTTGCTTTATATGTATTTTATATTGTGAATAGACTCTAAAGCAGGGGTGAAGGGCCGTTTTATTTCATTATCAAAAGACTAAGGGCCGAACCCCCCATTGTCGCCCGAAGTAAAGCACTACTTTCCATCAATGGCAGTGTTGTACATCATACATGGCTTAATTTGGTGTTTTGCTAAGACATTTTAAAGGAATTGACAGTATTTTTCACATTTTTCCTTTAGCAAGCATTTGATCTCTGATTTCTAAAATGTTATTTCTCAATATCATCTTGAGGGCCAGAGGTTTGATGATGGTGGGCCAGATTTGGCCCCCGGGCCTGACGTTGCCTACCACTGCTCTAAAGCAAGATGCTCATTGGCCACTGTATAAACCTGCTGTCACTTTGCCTCTGCCCTGGGACGACAGATGAAGATGAGCTTGTAGCTATCTCTGGTCTGTGCAACACATACAACGTCCCTGTCAAATAAATACACAAATAAATAAACAACTAAGTGACAAAAAGTGACACAAAACGTGATGAAAACACGTCAAGAGAGCAACAAAAAAACGTCAAAGAAGAGACGAAAACACAACAGAAATTCACGATCACTTTTGGAGGTCTTAGCTTTCAAATCAGGTGTTTCGTTGGCCTATTGGCTGTGAGCTCCAGGCGAGAAGCTTTTGGATTTGGGTAAAGCTGAACTGGAGAAAGTGCGCTCGCTTAATGCAGGGGTTAACTCACCTATACTCAAATCAAGGACAATATCATAATATTCTACTGAGAGACGACCTTTTCCAGTGTCCGGCCCATGTTCCTACTTTCAGAGAGTCCAACTCAAAGCAGGAAATGTCTCAAATCTGACCTAAAAGTACAGACATTATATAATACATAATACATTTAGACCAAAGTGTTTCTGTGAGTTCAGTTTCCCACCAAAGCCCGTCCTCTTCCTGTAAACACCATCTGCGCTCCTTAATAACACATTTGCTTGTTATTTCTTCAACTTTTATGAAACAAAAACACTCGAGCCTGTAAAGAAATATTTTCAGTGGAGCCGAAACAAAGTGCCGGGGATGTTTGTCAAATTCCCAAAACCATCACCAGGGCCCTGAACGCAGCGCCAAATAAGGGAAACAGCGCGGCCGTAGCGGGTTTTTATTGGCCTCGCTCGCATCTGCAGCTCCCGCGAAGATAAGCCCAAAGTCAAAGTCACGTTTCTGGCGGCGTTCCGCGCTGATGAGTAACGCTACTGGCATTTTAATTACAGTTTGTGCAAATTTGGTAGCGCAGAGGAGGCGGATTTGAGTTCCTAAGCCCAAAAAGCTGCACTCAGGAAGGGCTTAGCGGTAATAGCCTCATTATGTCAAATAGTTAGCACGTTGTTGCTAAAGTCGGGCTGTTTTTAAAGCGGGGAATTGCACACACGAGGGAGACGGCAGGGGAGTGATTAACCGCGCACCGCAAAGACACAAAATATGCAGACTAATGATTCAGTTAACAGCCGAGAAACAAGAAAATAAAGAAAGTACAGACAGAACGTTTGCTGGATGCAAGAAACATAGGCTTAAAGCCAGACACTGCAGGTGAACAGGGAAAACATCTCTCTCTATATATATGATAGAAATATTAGGGGGGAAATGTATTGCAAGTTGCCATTTTATGTTTTTGCATAAAAATAAGACATTTTAAGGTTAAAAAAAACTTGGGCAAGACACTACTGACAAAGTATAACAGTCACAGACAGGGATGGGATGACATTTTGGGTCATGATTATCTTAGCCAAAATAATTTAAAAAAAAATTGTGATTAATGATATTTTCACCCATCCAGACACAGGAGAGGTATTATAACCTGCTATAATGTCATATTGAGTGAGACCTATATAAAGCCACGCCCCCTTTGCTCTGCCCGACCCTGTCAGACCTGGGAAGCTCAGCAGGAAGGGCCTGGTCGGTACTTGGATGGGAGACCGTTTGGGAACAGCAGGAAGCCTGGTAAATGTAGTGAGTGGTTGGTGGTGGTGGTCGGAGGGGCCGATGGCGCAGACTGACACTTCCGTCAGTCTAACCCAGGGCAGCTGTGGCTACAATAGTAGCTTACCACCACCGAGTATGGCACGTTTGCTTCGAGGAGGGCCGATTTTCATCATTGCCAAAACCCCAAGGGCCGAACCTCATCATAGTTCAAAATAAAGAACCATTTCCTGCAAATGCCACTGTTTTACATTAGATATACGACATATTGGGATGTTCGGCCAGGAAACTTAAGAAATACTGACAGAATTTCACGCATTTCAGAGTACTTTAACAGGTATTTGATTTTGATATTTCTCAAAATCACCTTGGGGGCCAGAGATTCTGTGCTGAAGGGCGGGATTTGGCCCCCGGGCCTGACGTTGCCTACCCCTGGAGTATGGAGTGAACGAATAATGCCATGTAAAGCGTCTTTGAGTGTCCAGAAAAGCACTGTATAAAACCAATGCATTATTATTATTATCATGATTATAAAGTAAGTATTTAAACAAATTCAACTCAAAACTCATCAAAACTCTTTTTTTTTTTTTTTTTTGCAGTAAATTATAAATATAAAACTAAAACCAGCTGTTCCTTTTAAAGGCTACAATCGAGAGTGAATCATTGCTGGTTTGAGGCAGGACTATACGAACACAAAAGAACCACATGAACACGTTACCTGTTAGAGATCATGCATATCCAAATCTCAGAGCGTATAGACCGGAGAGTTTACAGCCTATATGCCAGTGTGACGCCTTATTTGAAAGCCAAGACCTTCTCATTTCTACAACTATGTTTAAGATCTATGTGAGCGAAACACAACTTACATCACATTTGCTGTTTCTAACCCTAACTAAAAGTAGTCGCCTGATGGGGGGACGGTAAGGAACAGGTTAAACATAATTCAAGGCTTAGGTCGTGTCAGCAGCACGTCGGCAGATTTCAGAGGAAGCAGTTCTTCAGATATATTATATAATATATTTCAGAAGCAATTGGTGGGTTGCAAGTTCTAGAATATGATGATGTCACGGGACCCAGTGGGGGGGGGGCAGGAGCCAGTTTTTCCTATTAACAGCATTACACTTTCACAAGTTGTAGCTAAAGGAAAATGCATGAATTAGAAAGATGATCATTAATATCAGTCACTGGGTCCATGATCTCTCTTTACAAGACCAATATATTCCTCAAAAACAAAATAATGTTTCCTCTATATAATAGTATAGGCCTTTAGAACGCTGTGATGTCACCTGCAACCCAGCAATACGGTAAAGCCAGGAGCCTGTTATGTTTCACGTTTGTCTGTGTGAAGCTTTGCAGACGAGGGCTGCCTCTCAGACAGTCTTAGATACTTCAACATGTTCCTCATGCGGGATTTTCATCTTAGTTTCCTGTTGCTGTCAATCCAAAAAAATCAGACTTTACTTTCCTCAGGGGAGGGTAAAGTTCACCTGTCCATTTATTTACTTTTTACTTGTACTTGAGTAGTCTTATTTTGAAGTATTTTGAAGTTGCCTACAGACAGTAAAGAAACTGACACTCACCAGCTCGTAGTTTGTGGCCGGGACGCAGGACGAAGAAACCTGCAGAAACAAAGGACTCGGTTAGAGGTTTGTGGATCTGAGACTCAAATGAATAAAGAGATAATTGTGTCAAAGGAAACAGAAACATCACAAGAGCAGGTTGTAGAAAATCACATGCGCTCCATGTTTGACAGTCAGGTTGTTCATGGACGTGTGAGTCTCCGCTGCTTGACCTGAACGTTCTTCTTCTTCTGCGGTGAACTTGTTAGTGTAAACAGAGCCTTGCTGTCAGCACTCATGGCCCTAATGTGATCAGCGGATTCTAATTGTGGACTGCGGAGCGCGGACAGGAAGACTCGAACCAGCATGAAGACAGATCCACAGATAAACGACGCCATCTCTGTTTCCTTCCTCTGATGGAGGCCGGTCTGACCTGTGGATCTGTGTCTCCTTTCAGAGACTCCACGATGTCACTATTGTGTCATTTTCCTTTGTAAAGAGAGAGACTGTGTTTGCTTTGTGACGGAACGTATGTGACAAGTCATGTTTTAGCTTTAGGACGACAGCACAACAGGAAACAACAGCAGGAGGAGAAGAGAGATGAGGAAATACTAAACAGGATAAAGAGCTCGGATAAAGATGACAATATATTTGGTTGGCTGAAAAGAAGAGAAAAGAGAAAAGAAGAGAGAAAAGAGAAAAGGAGAGAAAAGAAGAGAAGAGAAAAGAAAAGGAGAGAAGAGAAAAGAAAAGAAGAGAAAAGAAGAGATTAGAAGAGAAAAGAAAAGGAGAGAAGACAAAAGAAAAGAGAAAAGGAGAGAAAAGAAGAGAAGAGAAAAGAAAAGAAGAGACTAGAAGAGATTAGAAGAGAAAAGAAAAGGAGAGAAGACAAAAGAAAAGAGAAAAGGAGAGAAAAGAAGAGAAGAGAAAAGAAGAGAAAAGAAGAGAAAAGAAAAGGAGGGAAGACAAAAGAAAAGAGAAAGGGAGAGAAAAGAAGAGAAGAGAAAAGGAGAGAAGACAAAAGAAAAGAAAAGAAGAGATTGGAAGAGAAAAGAAAAGGAGAGAAGACAAAAGAAAAGAGAAAAGGAGAGAAAAGAAGAGAAGAGAAAAGAAAAGAAGAGACTAGAAGAGATTAGAAGAGAAAAGAAAAGGAGAGAAGACAAAAGAAAAGAGAAAAGAAGAGAAGAGAAAAGAAAAGGAGAGAAGACAAAAGAAAAGAGAAAAGGAGAGAAAAGAAGAGAAGAGAAAAGAAAAGAAAAAAAAAGAAGAGAAATGAAAAGATCCATTCAACCTCTTAACCCCCGCCTGAACCAAGCACATTTTCTCCAGTTTAGCTTTACCCAAATCTAAAAGCTTCTTCAAAAAAAGCCAGCGTCAAAATAGCGACAAAAAATGAGGATGAAAAAGCAGCAAAAGAGCAACGAAAACGTGAAAAACAATGTGACGACAACGCGGCAAAAACGCACGGAAAATGATCCATTCAGATGACTTTTGTGGGTCTTAGCTTTCAAATGAGCCGTCTCTCTGGCCTGTTGTGTGTAACCTGGGAAATGGTGAAAATACACTTGGTTAAAGCTGTACTATGTAACTGCTGCCCCTAGAGGCCATGAGCGCCGCTGCAGGTGTCGTAGCAGGTTGTGTTTTTTTACTCATTAATTGTCCGTGAGAGTAAATACTACGCTGACAGAAAAGACAAAGGGACAGAGGGATATTGTTCATCCAGTTACACAATGGAGATCATTGTTTTCACTCAAACTTGGCTGTAAATACTGTTTAAGTGGCGCTAGCCCGCAGTTAGCTTTGCCTGTTAGCCTGTTAGCTTCTTCTTTGTGATTAGTGCGTATTGGTGGGCCGGTCTAAACAATAAAACTCCCGGGTCAGAATGAGGTCCCAACACGCCCCTTTAAAGCACTCTGGTAGTGGCGTATTCCCACAGGGCTTTACCCAAACACTCATTTAGCGCAGCCCCGTTAGCCCCGTCCCAGCGCGGCGTGTCTTTGTGCCCGGGGCCAGCCTGATGTTATCTGGCCTATTCAAATGAGCCTAATGCAATCATGGGTAATTGTGCCGTTGCATTCCCCTCGTGCCGCCGCTAACTGCATTAAACCGGAGCCATTTCCTGCACATTTAGGTTTCCCCAGAGCAGCAGGCTCCTATAGGGCCGGGACGCTGCCATCCATGTGGAACAAGAACCTGCCCCATGGTCCACGATCAGAGCGAACATCACAACACGCCCATCTTCACCAGGACGATCGAGACACTTAACAACAACATGAGCTTTTCCTTTTACTAAAGAGTTTCTTTTCTGGTCCCTTAGCGATTTAAAAGAGTGACTTGAGATCACATTTCGTAAGTTGAACGATAAATATATATTTATAATGTGACATCAACAACATCTCTTTCATTATCTTACACTTTGTTGGTTAGAAAACGCAATATAGACTTAAAACAGCTATAACAGCATATCCAGTAGTTTCACTTTGTGTTTTTTTAGGCGAACTCTCCAAGCTCCTCCCACCTTCTTTCTGCTCCCCTTTTTTGACAAACAAAAAAAGCAGTGAAAAAGCCAGTGTTGCTGCAGTGAAACTATAGGCCTTATAGCTATAGTGTTTTTACTCAGCATTTCCTGGATATAAAGGACCTCAGGAGGAGCTTTTCGGAAGCTGTTGCCGCACAACGATATACGGCAACGAGTGAAGATCCAAAGATTACAAAGAATTGCCCAAAAGCCTTGAAATCTCCATCCATCCATTTTCTTCCGCTTTATCCGGGGCCGGGTCACAGCAGTCTCAGCAGAGATGCCCAGACTTCCCGATCCACACACACCTCCTCCAGCTGTTCTGACCCCGAGGTCACACCAGGCCAGCTCGGAGACATAGTCCCACCAGCGGGTCCTGGGTCTTCCACGAGGCCTCCTCCCAATAGGACATGCCTGGAACACCTCCCGAGGGAGGCGACCAGGAGGCATATCACCTCGAAAAATCCCTCCAGATAATGTTAAGGTTTGGCAATATTTGTTGGGCTATATCTGTAGAATTATACAAGACTTTTTCCCTACAACAGACCATGTGTAGAACTTAATGTGAAAATCTCATTCATTTCGGGCAAACTACGGAGGAGTTGGAGTTCATCCAACTTTAGCATTTTGAAAAAATATGTAATAATCTAAGTCTAACTATTTCACAAATGTCAAAAAGATCCAACTCCATACTTCACACACTCACTACTGTGTTCATCAACAACAATCAGGAGCTTTTCAGAGATTATTGAACACATTATTTTCCCAAATGGATTATACAACAAACAACTAATGAAAACAACTCAATAAAGCTGCCCAACTAACTATTTTCCATTTCTCTGATGCATAATTGAAAAACAGATACATTACATACACAGTTTAATCAAATCAAAGACAAAGAGCTGCTTCTTAACGTCATCAACATCTGATTTGATTATTGTGACCACTAAATTATAATTAGTCTTTTTTATTGACACCATTCTCTTTATTTGCCGAGGCCAGTGCGTCTCCAGTTCTCAGAAACAGCTGCAGGGGTTTCATCTCATGAAATCTATCTAATAGTAAATGAATGACAGCCATGTGAGTGTCCACACCAGTCCCTTTAGTGATATAGTGCACTATATCATGGTCAGGACATTTATATATAAGTACATCAAGGACAAGGCTCCGACAGATGACGTGCTCAGTGAATGTCTCAGACAATGGGGAACAGAAGATGAGGTGCTGGAGGTCCCGTCATGGGAGGACGAGCCCCTACACGGCATGTATATCAGGGAATCCTACCAATGGCTGGACAGAGCTGGACTGAAGGACAGCACAGAGGCTCATCATGGCGGCACAGGAGCCTTGAGCACCAGAGCAACAGAAGCCCAGATCTACCAGACCAGACACGACCCCAGACTGTGCAAAGAGGCCTAGGAGACAATCCAGCACAGACCTGCAGGGTGTGAGATGCTGCAGGGAAAGCTTACATGGAGCGCCATAACCAAGTGGAACATCTGTGCAGAGTATGAGCTGGGAACCCAGAGGTCAAAGTGGGAAACACTTCCAAAGGTGGTAGAGAATGACCGAGCCAAGATCCTGTGGGACGTCCAGATACAGACGGACAGAATGGTAATCAACCAACCAGACATTGTGGTGGTGGACAAAGACCAGAGGAAAGCCGGTGTGGTGAGATTTAACCACCAACGTTGAAATACATGAAATATTATCTTTGAAAGCTTCACTTAAGGTGAACAATCACACTTTTGCCTCTGCATCAACTGATAACGACTGGAGAATGGGGTCTTGGAGTCAGAACGTCACCAACACAAAGTGACCGATCCGCGCATTTCTGCAAACCAAGTGCAAGACAGAAGCGTTCCTGTTTCGAGAGAGCACTGACTTTTGCACGGTCAGCTCGTCCCGGCACAGACCCTCCTCTGATTGGCCAAAGCGACGTGCCACATATTCAAACGGGCCTATCGCGTCAGCCGTGTGCATCGGAGCGCGCCGCCGTCCAAACCTGTCTAGACACACAGCTCCTTCTGCACACGGAGGTCACCAAGTTCTGCCAACCTGCCCCAGATGCATTCCTCTGGGGAGAGAGGAGGCTGTGATTAAACAAAAATTAAACACGTCCCGGAGGCTTTCACTCAGACGTTTAGGTTTACGTTGCATAAATCACTTTAATGATTTACTGACAAGCTAAACGTACAGCGCCATGTTCCAGAATCAGTCTGTACATCCAGCCCGTCTCCTTCCCTAAAGCAAGAACACGCCTGCCCTCCACGTGGTGATGTCACATCTCTTTTGTAGAGATCAACATCTGCATCACTGGTTTAGAAGGTCAGCGCCCCCTTTAGGTGAAACAGAAGCCTTTGAAACGAATGGGCTGAAATTGTCCGAGAGCTTCTGATGTCTGAAAAAACAATTAGAGTTTTAGTTATTTGTCAATTATGAAAAGGATGCAAAAGAGAATTGACCTTTTGCAAAACCCAAAATGGCAATTGTCCAATCATATCCGAGCAACCGTTACTGTGAAGCTTGATCACTAAGCACTGGGCAGATAACCACCAAAAACCCTACCAGAAGAAAAAGCAAACTGGTGAAGTGATTTTCCCATGGAGTCGTAATCACTCCAGACACTAGGTACCACAAAAGTGTGTCTACTCTACGGGGAGTCGAGTTCTTTCCCAAAGCCGGAAACACGAGTGGAGCGTCGCCAACAATGGATCAAACTAGGGCTGGGCAATTCATCGAATTTTTATCTAATCGTGATTTTAATAAAGGTCGATCTCAATAATCGTGTGGTGCGTTTTAATCCAGGAGAATTGGCCAGTCCTGTCGCATTCTGGAAAAAAATATGGACAGCGCATCTGCAGCGCCTGTCAGGTCAATCCCAGGGAAACACTCGGCCCAAACAAGCAGGAAGCACAGGATGGCACATGCGGCACAAGAGGACCTGGTGATTATAAGGGTAAAATCAGCTACAAAGTTGCGCTAACTCGTCTAAAGAGGAAAACGAAATCACGCAGAAGCCCTAGAGACCAGGACGCACACGGGGATGAAGAGTTTAAAACTATCATCACTAGTTGGACCAGGTGGATTTGTTTTGAGGCTGCAGCCGTGGATCGTAAGTTTGATTGTCTTTTTCACTAATAAATGTGCGGTTAATAATGCGGTTTACTAATTTCTTTATGTGCATAATAAGTATGTTTATCGATTAATAAGGGGAAAATAATAATGCTTTTTTTTTTTTTCAAAATCGGCCAGCCCTAGATCAAACAATGCCCAACACTAAATGTTTCGAAAACAAACAAGCAAAGCCTACACACGCCTGCTCTAAGGTAAGGCTAGGCTAACACCTTAGCTAGCTAAAGTGTAGCTATTTATTTATTTATTTATTTATTGACCTTTATTTAACCAGGATAGTCCCACTGAGACTAAGAATCTCTTTTTCAGGGGAGTCCTGGCCCCAGAGGGGAATCTATTGTACATGTTTTTGTTTTTTAGCTACTGATATAACGTCACGTAAACTGGAGCTGTTTGGTGTAACTTTCACACGCCTCAGTTCACAGTCTCACAAAAGGTGCTAAGTACCTGTTCTAAGTCGTACATCTGCCTCTAAATTCTACGTTTTCTTTTGCTTTAAACATAAATTGTTAATCAAATGTTTAGCTGTTTACCTTCATGATATAAACACTGTGCATTTTGTCGTCACAGTTTTAACAATAACAAATAAGCGTATTATCACTGGGGCACCTGTAGATATACAGTAGCTAGCGTAAGCTAACTTTAAAGGGACTATACGGAGTTTAAAAATGTTAAAATTAAGTATTTTCCTCCCCCTACATGTTCCAGCCATGTCCTAATGTGTAGAATGGGCTCAGACCTGTTCACCACAACTGCCTCTAAAATCCTGCACTGTCACTCAGAAAGTTCATGCACGAGCTTCATATAGAAGGTGCAGTTACACGTATGACCTGAGGTGGCAGTAGTGAGTATGATAATGACCGACTTGCATCTAGTCTCTTTAACAAACCGAAGCAATATTTTTATATATTTTTAACAAGACTACAATAATAAATCAACAACAGTAGCAAGGGTAACTAAGGGGGCGGGGCTTTTACGAAGGTCAATTGTTGCTTGAGATGATTCATAGAAAGGAAACGTGCAACAAATGAACTCACATTAACAATGGGGAACTGCAGGAGGATCTATGAGAGCTAGAAACGAATTTGGGCAGCAGCAGCACCACATCCGAGTAAAACGGCAGCTTTAACCAGTCTGACATTGACAAGAAGAAGGCGAAATGTCCGGTCTAGTCGACGAAATCAGATAATCTACTAAACCGGCAAATGACTAAAGCACTGGGAGCCTACGCAAACAATCTCGTCCACCATGAATCCTTCAAAAATGAAACACACGCTCCACATCTGGCTTCACAGTCGACAAATATGACACAGACTGAGCATATCAAACCTTTCTGATAAACGCGTCTGACAGATTGATATTGTGTCTGCTTCGTTTATCTACAGTCGGCTCCAGTCCAGACTCCGATATGAAGCTAATGTTTAGATTTCTGTCATTGAAGCGTAACACCCTCCACTAAACGCTCCTCTGTTTGTCGACTTTCACTCAAACACTTTCCACAAGTATCGGCTCCCTCTGGTGTTGATAAAGCGTCTGCGTCGTAAAGGGCCGCTCCTGGACTCGCCGTGTTGTGTCGGCGGCTCTAAAGGCTTCTAATAAATTCCTGTAGATTAGATTAAGGAGCTGGAGTGGGGCAGCGGAGCCAGGGCAGAGACTAGAGATTAGCCTGAGCAGAGAGAGAGAGAGACGGGGTCAGAGCGAATGGTCTGCTCTCACTGATGACCTGCAGACATGTCAGAGCTGGGAAATGACCTTCATGCATGTTCCTCAAAGCACGGACGACCACACTTCACTCTGTTCCACTGACGACAGAGGAACTCCCCGCTCACAGGAAGTGCTGACACAAAGAGGAAATGCTTTCACAACAAAAGTGGGCGGGGCTGACAAAGGTGAACTCTTGTTTTTGTCCCCAATTGTCCTCACGCATTTCAAACATCGCACTTCTTCACAGAGATGTGTTTTTAAGCACGTTTCACTTCAGCTTTAAGGCGAGACACTGCAGGTGAATAGGGAAAAAAATTATATTTACAGATATCAATTTGAAACTTTTGCTGTAGATCACTGGCATAAATGTAAGAAAAAAATACATTGCAAGTTTTCTGTCATTTTATCTTTTCATATAAGAACAAGGTGTTTTATGCCTAAAAATGCCCCAAATTTCCCATCTTTTCGGCGATGAAATCTGAATAATGGATAGAGCTGCATTCAAATTTATGGTTTCATTTTATTGATGAAGGAGTTACCAAGACTTTCTCAGAGGGGATTTAGGATTTCTTGTTTAGTTTTAAAATAAGCTGTTTTTTAGTGGGAAAATGTGTAAAAAACTTCATTTTCGCCTTATTTTTTGACATTCAAAACTCAATAAATGGGGCTAAGGATTAAATAATAAAAAAACCTTCTGAAAAAATCTTCCAAGTATTGTTCAGTCCAAGGCTGGAAAATTTGAAGTCTTGAAGTCGGACTGACGTGAACATAGCGTCGCCACAATGACAGAAAAATGTGTTTTGAGAAAAAGGCCCTTGAAATTGCATTCTCCCATATAAGTCTATGGGGGAACATTGAATCAGCGCAATATTTAAACATGTTATTGTGAAGATTAGGCATATTTTCTGTTTCCGGGTGAAAGCTTGTATGTTCAGAGACCAATTTTGAAAAAATTGAGTTTTGCCTGTAGTGTCTCCCCTTAAGAGAGCAATGATGTCACAGTGATGTAAACCAGTGGTTCAGCTGATATGGAGTCAAGACCCACAATCACCCTGGGACGACTGGCCACCACGAAAACACCACTGAGATTAAAAGTTTTCCTCAAAAATGGTTGTTGAATAAGAATTAAAGTGATTTTGTACTTTTTCTGTCTTTCTTTTTTTTCTTTTCTTTTGCTACAACGGTCTGCTTTAACCTCTTTTTCTCTAGCTCAGCTTTCCCCAAATCTAAAAGGTTCTCGACTGGAGCTCAAGGCCAGTGTAACACCAAGCTTCTTCCTCATTATTATTATCATATTTTCTCATTTTTGTTTGTGTTTTTTTGACATGTTTTGGTCACAAAAAACAAAATGTGGCCAAAACACACCAAAAAAGCAATAAAAACGTGACAAAAATGTGACTAAAAAGCAATGAAAACATGACGAAAGAGCAGCAACGACTAAAACGTAATAACAAAGACAAGGAAGAAACTTGGATGAGTTGTGCAGGTCTTAGCTTTCAATTTAGGCATTACACAGGCCTATAGTCTGTGAGCTCTCCAGTTGAGAAGCTTTTCAGATATTGATTTTTAGGTAAAACTGGAGAAAATGTGCTCAGTGAAGGTGGGGGTGAAGGGGTTAACAAAATACTGACGGTATAGATTTCAAAATAAAGGCTCAGACCTGAAAAATAAAGGTTGTAGAAAGAGACTGGTATAATAATTATAATAGTTGGTGCCGATTTAGTGCCACTACAGTGAAAACTGTTGAAGCTATTAAGGAGTAATGTCCACAAATTGTTATATTTTATTATGGATTTCAAAAAAACAATATAATGTATAATAACAAAGACAAGGAAGAAACTTAGATGAGTAGTGCAGTTCTTAGCTTTCAAATTAGGCATTACACAGGCCTATAGTCTGTGAGCTCTCCAGTTGAGAAGCTTTTTCGATATTTATTTTTGGGGTAAAACTGGAGAAAATGTGCTTGGGTTAAGGGGTTAATTAATACTGACAAAACACAGGACTGCACAAAACATTAAAACAATGAAACAAAACAGTGTAATCCTTCCCGTGACCAGGCAATCATCACATAAGTGTCAGCAGCAGATGGAAATGTGCCCTTAAACTCTGACAGTGGGAGAAAAGAGAAGCACAGAAGGAGAGATCCACTCCCATGGACGGACAGGCTCTAGATAGACCCAGGGCCGATGTCTCTGCAGACAGGCCAAGATCACAGAACGTCCAGGCCTTGCTGGAGCTTCAGTTCTTGTTTTTCAGTCTCTGTTGTTTGCTTTCTTAAACTATTTGTGGATTTGTGCAACACATCGCTGATCCCTCATGGGGAAACAGCGAGAGAGGAAGGTCAGCGGCTTCGGGAGAATTCATCACCAGTTCTGTAATCGTGCTTTGATAAAAAAAAACTCAAATCTGCACAGCCCTCACTCAGCCACTGCTCAGACACTTTCACCTAAAGCCACAGCTGCCACGGGACGACCTACTGTGATCTCTGTTAAAGCAGCACTAAGTAACTCTTGCCCCTAGAGGCCATAAGCGCAACTGCAGGTGTCGTAGCAAGTTACGATTTTTTTTACTTATTCATTGTCTTGGAGAGTAAATACTACGCTGACAGGAAAGGCGAAGGGAGAGAGGGATATTGTACATCCAATTATACAATGGAAATATTTTTTTCACTCAAACTTTGCTGTAAATACTGTTTAAAGGAGCTATATCATGCTATTTTAGCCATTCCAAAGTTAAGTATAGGCATTTATATGATATATTGTACCTCTACCACTATGGAGCACTCATTTTTGTGATAAATATAAGTGTTTTCTGGAGGTATTTTTCAAACCCGGAAGACACAACGCTTCGATTCAGTTAACTCCGCCCCCTCTCTCCGCACATACAACTTTACCGTAATATAAATAAACAACAATAAGTGAAGTTACTTCACGATGCAGTTATACGGAGTTGACATCTGCAACACAGCTTCATAAATGGCTAACACACATGCTAATATGCTAACACACAAGCTAACCCGCGTTTGGATTGACTCACCGCTCTGTCCATCGCTGTTTACATTGTGGGACTCGCGTTGGTTATAAAAGTTAATCCACTTTGGTTCTGGCGAAGGTTCACCAAACATCCATCAGTGACAGTCACAGAGAAACAATATTTTGGTGATAGTCCCTGAATCCCGGAAAAAAAAACAGCTGAGTGGCCTCTTCCTGAAAAAGGTTGAATAAACTCCTCGTCCTCGTAGCCAAACGCGCTTCTTTTTCTCCGTGACATTATCGTTAGGTAAGAATGAAGAACAGGTGTGTCAAGAGTAGGTAACGAGCTCCATCTTCAGCTGCAGCGCAAACGTGACTGATCTGTTCAGACGGGATGTGTTTGTTTTGGCCACAGCTGACCTGGAAGCACTTCGGGCACATCCTTTTTTTTTCTTTTTTTTTTTTTTTACTCTTTGTTTCTCTCTTACGACAGAAATAATGAAAACGCTGTTTTACAAATTAAAATCTGTCCGTAAGCATAGAATTAAGACATTACATTACAGACGTCGAGCACTTCCGTTCCGCTGTTACGACACAACTGAACACTCAGTCGTTCACGAGGAGAGGGAGGAGCAGCTGCTCAGAGAGCAGGATTCAGGAGGATTGCTGAGAGCTGCGTGAATGAAGCCACAAACCACTCTGGGGGTGTTTTTGATAAGGAAATAGCATAACAACATGGCTAAAAGCTCCAAAAAGTCGATTTTGCATGATATAGGACCTTTAAAGTGATGTTAGCCCGCAGTTAGCTTTGCCCGTTAGCATGTTAGCTTCTTCGTGATTCCATAAGTGTGTATTGGTGGCTCCGACCCGGTGGCAGTCAAGTTGCAAACATGGTTTTCTGGCCAGAGACACCAGGGGGAGATGAAAGACCCTCCAATCATCCCATAAACACTTGCATTACACCCACAGGGACTACGGGAAGGATTTATTAAGGTAAACAGGTTACTTAGTACTGCTTTAAGCGTGGCTAAAGCTCTGAAATGAGAGACGGTTATTCCGTGCCAATGCTGCAAACTGTGCATGGTCCATCTAAATGAAGGACAGAAAGCTGAACTCTTAGGAACACAAACAGGGGGAGCAGTTGGTCGGAAAAACTGTGCAAAGAACGACAAGTCAAATATGCAAATAAAGAAGGCGCTAAATATTCACACATGCAAACAACAACAACAGTGACGAAAGAACCGCTCATTTGCACATTATAAAGTCCACAAAAGCTAATCTGCCTCGTAATCCCTCTGTAATCTGCTCGTTTCTATGGATTCCGCTTGACTTTTCCTCTGGCTAATCCTCGGGTAAACCTGCCAGCCCCCTCAGAATGACGGCTCTGTTTCTCTGCACTTTTGGCGCCGTGATTCCAGCGTGTTTTAACAGGTTTCTGCAGCTTCGTCCCATATGTTTTCACCAGAGCCGAGCGTGGTTTAAGGTCAGAGTTTAGCTCCAGGTTTTCAAATAAATTGAGTTGGGTTTTTAACCTCATAACCCCCACCTGAACTGAACACATTTTCTCCAGTTTGGCTTTACCCAAATCTAAATGCTTCTTTAAAAAAAGCATCAAAATAGCGACGCAAAACGAGGATCAAAGTGCAAAACCTGACAAAAAATGGCGAGAAAGTGATGGAAAAGGTGGCCATAAATGTGATAAAAGTGCAACAAAAAAAGCCGCAAAAAAGGGCTTAGCTTTCAAATGAGATGTTCCACTGACCTACAGCTCTCCAGTCGGCCGAACTGGAGAAATGCGCTCGGTTCAGGTGGGGGGTAAGAGTTTAAGTAAGGGATCGAAATAAGGGATAGACTCAGGTTTAAATCAGTGGGTGTTTTGTTGATAAAAGAGATTGGATCTTGTTCTGTTTTTGAAAAAGCTATTTATAAGAGAAAAAAAATCTGTAAAAGTTCAGATTTCGCCTTGTTTTTTTGGGTTCTAAGCTCAATAAATCAGACAGGAATCAGATATGGTTTATAAATGGTCTCAACAAGATCAGACATACCCTTAAAGGTGATGCATCTTTCTCAGAAATATGGCAACCCTTTTTGAAATGTGCAAAAGTAAAATTTTGTGAATTTTACTTGTGTCATTGTGTGATTATTATTGTATGACTTTATTTTATTTTTATTTTATTTTATTTTATTTTTTTTTCCTCGCTTGTTCGGCTTAGTTTGTTTCAAAGGGAGGGCTTGAGTTGAAGTTTTGTGTGGGTTATTTTGTATTATTAAACAAAAATGTATAAAAATGTTTACCAAAAAAAATGGTCTCAACGTGTACAAGGACTGATTGAGGAACACATTTTTTCCATCCAACCATCCATCCAATAATGTGTTTTTCCACCCACACTTTCATTCATATTCTAATGCAGTGGTTCCCAAAGTGGGGTCAGTGAGGCACTACAGGAGGGCCCCCAAAACTTGTCTGCAAAACAAGTACAATGAAAAAAGTTAATTTTGATAGGAAAAATACATTTATCTGGACAAATGCACCAGTTTAAACCTGTATTCAGCCTACTGTCATTGCTAGATGTTACTTTGTATGTCATTTTAGCTGTAAAATTCTAAAAATGTCCTTTGAATGGGGGCCCAAGTGATTTTCTGATCAATAAGGGGTCCGCGATGTCCCAGACTTTGGGAATGGCTGCTCTAATGTATGCAGACATTGGAGGCAAGGTGACTGAAGTGTCTTGCCCACGGACACAACGACAGTGTGCACATTGAGGAGGCGAGATTCAAACCCACGACCTTCTGTTCAAGGGACAACGTGCTCTACCAACTGTTACCTAATAATCTGAATTAATAAAAAATGTGCTTGTTTTACAGGCAATAAGAGGTTTTATTTGATCTAACATCACACCAAATCTACTTTAGATCTCCTAGTACAACTTTGTCCAGAGAACCCCCGGTGTAGATGACTACAAAGATGTCCTGAAAGGCATAGATGTTCTTCCACTGAGGTATTTATCCTAAATAATTCAGCTCTGGATCCAAATCCCCCAGCTGCGCTCCTGTGGACCACCTACCGCCAATGGGAGCCTTCATTGGCCTCAAACCCTGGTCTGTCTGTGCGTCTGGGCCGGGCCTGGCACGGCTTGTTTACGCTGCTAATGTGCTGTGGCTGCAGGTATGTGCCCGCTCAGCCGTTTGGCAGCTCCAAACGCACGGCAATAAAATAAATAGGACTGCCGTTTTCTAGCCCCGAAGACAGAGAGGCAGAGTGTGACATCAGCGCGGGAGGATTCAGGCCACGGTTTCACGCTCGGCGGGCCACAGCGAGAGAGAAGAGCGACTTTTAGAAGTACAGAGCCGAGTCTTCTGATGACATTTGCAAGTGGAGCTTCAGAGCAGACAAATGACACCAAATCAACTTGTTTTTTGTGCTTTTAACAAGGAATGCCCCAATCCTTGTTTTGGCTCTCACCGTTTTACAAACAAATCAGTGCGACATTCCAACTTTTACCCAAAACACAGCCACTTTCCCACAAATTTCTTCACAACATTTCCTTAAAGGCACAACACTTGATTTATTTCTAGTAACGGAACAACCTCTTTGCTTTGTGGAGTTCCCCAGGGCTCCATTTTGGGCCCTGTGTTGTTTTCACTTTATACGTTGCCGCTAGAGTCAATCATTGCTCGACACAATTTAGCATTTCACTGATACGCTGATGATTGGCAGCTTTACTTACCAGTGTTTCTAAAACAAAAGAGGGTCCCTACAAGCCCTAACAGACTGTACTGCAGAGGAATGAGGATACAGTACAGTTTATTTGGCGACAATGAACTTTCTGGACTTTCAGCATATCTGTGAAAGTGACCCTGAAAAGTGACCCTGTCAGTTGTGAAACCTGATTATAAACTCATTACTGTGAGGAATTTGGATGGTACAAATATATTAGGGATGAGTTTAGAGCAACATTAACATTTCGTGGGTTCAGGTACAAGGTCTTTAATTCTACAACCAAAGTGAGAGTTTCTGATTAGTTTTATCCATTTTACTTGTATTTGCATGAAGGATTAATCCATGGTTAACTCATTCAGATGGAAGTGGGGCTCAGGGAGGACTGCTGCATCTGCTCCCCGTCCAACTCTCATTCACCTCGAGGTAAAGTCACCAACTTCACAGCGAGGCCTTCTCTGTCTGGGTGCCCTAAGCAGAAATGTTTGACACCGTCTTCCTTCTCTGCGCCTCCCCTCTTTCCTTTCTCCTTTGCCGCTGCGAGAACAGGCTCCAGCGAACACTACATGTCATTAAACTTTTCATCATGGTCTGAACTTAAGTTTGCAGCAAATTAAGGCAAGGCACTGCAGGTGAATAGGGGGGAAAATTAATGAGATATCCATTTCAAACTTTTGCTGAACATTACTGGTATAAATATGTTTTCATATAAAAATAAGACCTTTTGTGCATGGAAATGGCCAAAATTGCCTTTTGGGCAACAATTGAGCCAGATTTAAGTGTATGGTTTTATTTTATTGACACATCAGTAACTATGACTTTTTCAGAGAGAATTTTAGATCTTTTAGTTTTTCAATAAACTCATCATAAGTGAAACAATCTGTAAAAACTCAAATTCCGCCTTGTTTTTGGGTTCAAAGCTGAATAAATCAGGCTTGGAATTAGATATTAAAAAATCCCTCTGCAAAAACCTTATACCAAACCAAAATATTGTTAAGTCCAAGACCGTAAGGTTTGGAGTCTGTATGAGTGACTATAAGGGCTCACCCACTGCCCAAGTGGGGCCTTCTCCTCATCTAGAGGAAACCTGCCCTGAACGTCTTGTACCGAGTGTGCGTACGCGGCCCCTTTCTTCACTCTTCCATATTTTCAGCATTTTATAGCGTCAGCACGGGGACCCTTCACACGTGTCAATATTTATGAATATTTCATGAATTTAATGAATATTTACTTCCGGGTTATCTCCGCCTCACTCGTGGCAAAAACCTCATGAAATAAACATCATACGGGGTAAGTTTTGTTATTTTTATGCTCTGACATGAAAGCTGAAAGATGTAAAGGGAGGAAACTTGAGAAAAATCTCCACTTCGACCACTGCATGAAAAATCAATACTTTCACCTGCCGTGTCTCGTTTTAAACTATGTTTGTACGAACGGGCATGAAGTCTCCTGCGTCGTGTCTTCAGTCACATTGGCCACATTTCTGTAGCTCTTCTTCCTCATCGTTCTCATTGAATACAGGCCGTTCAATCCTGTACAATGCCGTTCGGAGACTTGATGCCCGACGCCCAGCGAATAGGGAGCGACGGCACTGCTCCTCCGTCCATTTCTCTGCTACTCGACCCTTATTTGTCGATAGGCTTTTATCTGACAGAGGAATGCTGCATGTGCTTATAGATTGCTCCTTTTCGCTGTGAGACGCTTGAACCAGAGCTGAAATTCAATTAGTTCAGCGATAGGTGACATGTACACGCACTATTTCAAGTCTTTTCTCATTCCCCAGAGTCTCGTCGGTTAAAACTGCTGCACAATGCAAAGAAAAGCTCCCACAAAAGGATTACACTACTACAATACTGCGACAAAAACACTTCATTGATGCAGTTTGGGAGAATCCTGTTCACTTTAGTCATGTCTTGCTGCACTGCTGAGAACATACTACTCCACTTTGCTGATTGTGACCATTCAGATTGCTCTTTCGATCCCTGTTCTGCTGCAGTCGGAGGAAGAGGGAGGTCTGTGGGCTTTGGATCGGCGCCAGAGTCTCTGCAGCAGCTGCCAAAAGAAAAGCAGCTCCGACATTATTCACACTCGCGCCGTTTGCACAACGGATTCACCTCCGACAGTAAAACGTGGCCATTGGCTGTGGCTGTAAAAAGCGGCGCAGTAAAGTCACCGCAGCAGCAGAAGTATGAGAGCCGGTCTGCTCCCGGTGCCAGTCCCAGGCCCTTCAGTTCTTAAGAGACTTGTATCAAAGGCATCTGTGCCGCTAAAAGATTGTTGGATTGTGATATACCAGAAAGGAATGACCAAAAGGGTCCAAAACTAAAGATGAATTCTTCCAGACGGTCTACATCATGAATTGCTGACAGAACGAGATGTTTTTTTACATGTACAAGTTAATCTATCTTATTTTAATCAATTACCGCATTGACAATCTCACACTGCCTGACCCAGAAACAGGAGCCACAAAAACAGCCGACTGAGGCGTGGTGTGACTGCAACAAGCACTTCTTATCTTTACATTAAAGGAACAGGCCACCGTTTTTTCCATTCTGAGACATGTTCTTACCTGAGCTTAGACGAGTTGATGCGTACCTGTCTGGTTTTCGTGCGTGCCTGTGGAAGAGCGTGGTAGCTTCCAACTTCACCCCCGTTTGGAGCTATAGGAATATGCTGGGAGAGGCCACATGCTAACAACATCTTTGGTCGTCCAGACAGGTACGCATCAACTCGTCTAAGAACATATCTCAGTATGGAGAAAACGGTGGCCTGTTCTTTTAACATCGCGTATGGCCTCACGTACTTCCTTCAGCATTTCGGCTTACAAGCTCTCACAGAACGAACTACAAACTTTATTCCACTGTGAGTTAAAGAGAGAGAGAACAAGGACTTTACAACACCAGCACTCCACTCGTCTCCCCCACCGCGGCCCCTCCACAAAAACATTAATCCATCCATCTATTTTCTTCCACTTGTCAGTCGCCGGGTCGTGAGTCATTTTGCTCCAGCCTCCTATGGCTCCTCCTGCAGGTGGTGGCCCCATGGAAGGACGGCCTCAGGATTCTAACTGGACCTGTTTGTCTCTCACAAGGGGCATATGAACTGCTCTTTGTCTGACCCGTCAACTACGACTTGTTTGCCATGGGAGACCCGACCAGGGGCACGAAACCCCTGATAACAGAGCTCCCAGGATCAAAGACCTCCACCACATTAAAGGAACAGTCCACCGTTTTCCCATACTGAGATATGTTCTTACCTGAGCTTAGACGAGTTGATGCGTACCTGTCTGGTCTTTGTGCGTGGCCTCAGTCACGCAAAACGACCAAAGATGTTGTTAGCATTTGGCCTCTCACAGTGTAATCCAAGAGCTCCAAACACGTTCTTCGATGGGCACAAATACCAGACAGGTACGTATCAACTCGTCTAAGCTCAGGTAAAGAACATATCTCAGTATGGAAAAACGGTGGCCTGTTCCTTTAAGGTTGCGCTTCGAGGAGGGGGGGGAAAGGAGGGACAGCTATTGTACATAAATTTGGCCATGGGTGTCTGTCCAGCCCATGAACAGCCTCCTATCTAATACACAGATTGCACACTCGTCAGCACGAAGGTCTCGTCTTCAGTCTGCATTTCCCTGAATCACTCAATCCCAATGAGAGCCTGATGAATCCTGGCATTGTCGTCTTGTAAAATCCCCATGCATGTTAGGAAAGAAGAAATCTGGTCATTCAGGATCCAGATCGTACGTTAGTTACACCCAGGTGACGACTTTTTCTTGGGGTGGCAGTGTATTTCAAGACAGTCCAAACCTACACAAAATCAGCATCTTAAGACAAGAACATTTTAAGCTATTCATCTAGGATTTCCCAGCAGCAAATACAACAATTATCCTCCTTCTTCAACATATATTCAACTGCAGTTTTAGCTCAAATTGAATCTAAAGTTGCCTGTTAAGGGCATTAAAAAGCATACAATTTCACTAGTATAAAACTTTGAGGAAGAGAGCAGATGAAACTGTCATGTATGGACCAAATGAATCTTATTGGACAAACTCTATACTCACTACTGAGCCTAAATGCTTTTCTCAAAACGTGTCCGTCCAAATGAAGGCGTAGTAAAACCCCTTACCATAGTTTGCAGCCCACTGACCCAGCCTCTGCAGCAGCGTAATGGAAAAACAAGCACTTCCTAAACAAAACTGCCCCTCACCGCAGTGAAAACACGCATCAGTCGACGTCACTGTACAAAACATACGGAAAACCGTCTTACACGACTGACATGGGTTTACTGTGAGCATGCATCGGGGAAAATTACTCAGGCTTAAGTAAAATGACAACAAAAAAAAAAAGCACTCCGAGGGTTAAAGCACAGTTAAACTTTCCAGCGCACGTTCAGGAGCGTGAAGTTCCAAACTGTGGCCTCTTTCTCGGAGGCGAATTGGCAACAACTGGAGCCAAACATTCTCCGTGCGCTGTCAGAGTTCTGGAGCTTTTTTCAATGAAGAGCAAGGAGCGGACCGAGAAACAAGGACTGGGATTATTAAGGACTGGAAAAGTGGACCGAACCAGGGCCAGGAGCACTGCATTGAGTAAAAACTGACCTGATGGAGAAATAAAGGAATAGTACTACATTACACAGCAAAATGTGATGTTTATTGAGTAGTAGTAGTAAATATACCGTCACTCATGCTTACATTACTTCTTGTGGTGCAAAGTGTAAACCAGGAGTAGTAAAAATCTCTTGAAATATGTATATTTGCCCTGGATTTCAGCAGGAAAAAAAGTTCCTAGGTAACAGTATGTGTAGGCTCATTGTAGTGACTGAGTCGGTTGAGTTGTGGACGTTTCACCTGCAGAAGCTTCATCTTAGCTCTGGTGGTCAGAAAATGGGAACAGGTATTTTAGCCTGTATTTTTCATTTATTAAGCACAAAAATACTCATTTTAACTCATTGACTGCCAATGACGTCTATAGGTTTTCCAATGGGAACAGCTGCAGCAAAGCCTTGAGCATGTCTGGTGTTAAAATCTTAGTTGTGCTGCCTAATGCTGCCACCTAGTGACTCAATAAAAGAACTTGTAGTTCTTTTATTGAGTCACTAGGTGGCAGCATTAGGCATTGGTCTTTTGTTTTCTCAGCTTTTTGGTCAGAAAACAGCATTTTGGGTACTAAAGAATGGAAAGAGGTACAAACAAACATTTTTTTTTAGATGAAAGAAGAGAGTCTAATCTTTCTTTTGGTGGGTTTCGTGTTGACATAGACTTAGACCAAAATCTAAATCTTGAAAAAACTGTCAAAATCCTGAAAAACCTCTGGCAGTGGGGAGCTCTCTGATTTGAAAATGGCTGGCAGTCAATCGACAAGTCAAAATCACTTGTTGGACTTCACGTTCAAGTTACTGAGCTACACTGTGGATGTGATGAATGTTTTAATGATTATAGATACAGACGGCATCTTTGTAATCGCACATATGGTCATGTTTTAAGCAGCCAGAGGGAAAACAAACTGTCTCCCATTTCTCCACTTTTACTTGAGCAAATGCTGACGTATGAAGATATTTTCCTACTAAATAAATACAGAGACATGGACAGGAGCAAAGTGCTTCAACAGCCCATGAAAACTTACAAAACATACAATGCTAACCATGCTACATATGCTAACGTTAGCAAAGAGTGCAGTTTTTCGCTTCTACTGACAATTTGCAGTGAAAAAAACAATCACATGGACCTGATTTTGGCTTGACTTTATTGGTGCACTGAAAAAAAATCACAAAAGTGACTTGAAAGTGCATGACTTTTTTACACGACTGGAATTTGTGTTGGTTTTGAGAAGGTTAGGACTGTCTTCTTTCTTGCCTTTGACTTTTTGTCTCATTTCAAGGGTTTAGTCCTGGTTTGGACTGGTTTAGACCAGGTTTGGACTTGTTTGTGCTGGTTTAGAGGAGGTTTCGATTGGTTTTGATCAGATTTCAATCAGGTCTGGCTGGACTGGTTTGTGCTGGTTTAGATCAGGTTTGGACTGGTTTAAAGCAGGTAACTCATAGGTCTATAAAAAAATAAAAAATACTTAGAAAATACAAAAAAGGGTGTAGGGAGTAACATTAAAGGGTTAAGAAAATGTTATATAAATTTTGAGTAGGTTTGGACAGTCTTGAAGTAAGATGCCAATAGAACAAGCAAACATACTTCTTTACTGATTTCTAGATGACCGTTTCCCTTGCAAGACCAAAGTAGGAGCAGAAGTGCAGTAAAAACCCGTGAATGAAACCGAATCTAAACTGCTTTGGCTCTGAACCCGGCGCAGAGGCTGCTCTGGGGGAGACTTTGGCAGAGGCGTCCGTTCTGTAGATCTGACTAAAACAAAAGGACCTAAAGGCGCAGAGAGAGAAAGAGAGACAGAGAAAACATGCCTCAGGTCACGCCGGTACACGGGGCTCAGAGCTCGGCCCGCGGTCATGAGTTCGCAGTCGATTAGTCAGAACATTTATACAGAATGTGTAGGGATTAGCTACAAGAGTCTAGACGGCTCCAGAACGTCCGACGACGAGAGAACACACCGTCATCATCGGCCGGGAAGGTGGAGGAAGTGTTTCGCCCAAGGACAACGATATTTTATTCAGTGCCTGCTTTCTTCCCGATAACATCCTGGTGTTTAGCGATACCCGGTAACCAGACCTAAACTATAGAACAATCTCTACAGACTGACAGATGACATAGATAATATTGTTATACAGCATGAGGAGGGATGAGCCAAGCTCCTAAATCACTGTCCTCTTCAAACCTGCTGCTCACACGCCGGAGATGATTTAATTGAGACTTTTGGATCTGTCCTGTGATCGATAATTCAGTGTAAAACTGTCAAATCAGATTCTTATGCAGCGGTTTGTATCTGTCTTTAAACAAGTGAAATTCAGCTCTGTTATTTCCCTGTTAACATATTGAGGCCGCGAGTGCCAACAATCCAGACCATTTTTCATGATATTTGTAACACCAGTTATGGTTAGTTATGGACACATGCTGTGGCTTGTTTGAAAGGGGAGACTCTAAGCTCTCCATAGGTGAAAACAGTTTAATTCTACGTGCCTCGGTTCCTGAGAAATCTAAGCTAAACAGAGGCTCGTTTTGATCAAAATCACTGATTTTTTTTTCTAGATTCGGAGATAACAGGGGTTTTATGCAACTCTCTCCTTTCCTCTCTCCTTCTCTCTCCTCTCCTTCTCTCCTCCTCTCTCCCCTCCTTCTCTCTCCTCTCCTCCTCTCTCCTTCTCTCTCCTCTCCCCTCCTCTCTCCTCCTCTCTCCTTCTCTCTCCTCCTCTCTCCTCCTCTCTCTCTCCTCCTCCTCTCTCCTCCTCTTTCCTCCTCTCTCCTCTTCTCTCCTTCTCTCTCCTCTCACCTCCTCTCTCCTCTCTCCTCCTCCTCTCTCCTCTTCTCTCCTCTCTCCTCCTCTCTCCTCCCCTCTCCTCCTCTCTCCTCCTCCCCTCCTCTCTCCTCCTATCTCTTCCTCTCTCCTCTCCTCCTCTCTCCTCCTTCTCTCTCCTCTCTCCCTCTCTCCTCCTCTCTCCTCCTCTCTCTTCCTCTCTCCTCCTCTCTCCTCCTCTCTCCTCCTCTCCTCCTCTCTCCTCCTCCCATCCTCTCTCCTCCTATCTCTTCCTCTCTCCTCTCCTCCTCTCTCCTCCTTCTCTCTCCTTTCTCCCCCTCTCTCCTCCTCTCTCCTCCTCTCTCTTCCTCTCTCTTCGTCTCTCCTCCTCTCTCCTCTCCTCCTCTCTCCTCCTCTCTCCTCTCTCGACAGACACTAACATTATGTGAAGAGGCAAACGCCTAAATATCTCAGTTTCAAGTCAGTTTTCAAGGACAACATTGTTGACACGTTTTGAAACACGCGTGTTCTCGATCTCTTTTATGGCGTGTGCATTTACACAGCCTGGTTCTGGATTGAAGACTTTAACAGGATGTTTCTCAGCCGAAAAACTCAGAGAAATGTTAAAATCTCGACTGTTTCGATCTCTTCATGTGAAGCGAAAGAAATGTCGGTTTTACAGCTGTTCACTACACAACACCACGCCCCCTCAGACTAAACCACGCCCCCTCAGACAAAAAGAAAAGAAAGGCAATAATATATATAAAATGTCCAGATCGTGACTTTTGATTGACATTTATTTCAGTTCTGTTCATCACAGAGCTATAAAAATCACACAAATTCCCAATGTCCAATACAAACTACTGAATATCACAGAGGAAAAAAAACGTCAAACCAGTGAAAACATGTCTAGCGATTCTCCAACTTTAAACGGCAAGAACCACCATGACCAGACGAAGATCCAATCTATCAAATCTGGACTAAAGCGGCTCTAAAATAACTTACCCACATTGCTCCACATCAGAAAACAATTCTGTTTCTATTCTTTTATTGAGCCAAATAATCAGAAAGTGATGTTTCTCTTGCCCCTTCAGTTAATCCGAGTAAAGTCTGAAATTGCAGATGATGAAGACGCCTTTAAGTAAAACCAGTGGAGCCTGAGCCACAGCCTGAGGAGACCTGTTAGCCCTGTGCACTGTAAGGCTGAATTCCTGCACAGTCAGAAAGTCACTAATTATCCAAACAATTAACACAAAATCAATGCCTCCCTGTCAATCTTCTTTTCAGAGCCTAAGCAGATGCCGTCACAATCACCTCCTCCGTGCATTTTCTCCTGGAGATGCGTTCAGCAAAAGCAAACTGCAGACCGAAATACATCACGCTGAATTCTTCCTCCTTACCTGGAACACGGCCGTAGCCATCTCCTCCTCCTCCTCCTCCTCGTCCTCGTTCTTCCTCCTGAAAGTGCGTGAGTAAACTCCGCAGGGTTTTAACGCCGCATGGTCTTTATCCAAACGTGCTGCAGAAAGAATCTCCTCGCAGCTGCTGTTCCTCGCCGCGGCATCAAGCGCTCGCTCGCTCCGCAGCTCCTCTCTTTCTCTCTGCACTCACACTTTTCAAACCTGCCTGGGACAAAAAAGAGAAAAGCTCCGTCCCGCTCCGGCGTCAGCGTCCCAAAGCGAGGAAGACGGGGAGTGTTTTGTTCTGTGTGCAGCGGCGGGTGAGGAGCTCTCTCTCTCTCTCTCTTTCCCCCTCTCTCTCTCTCTCTGCTCTTGTTCCCTCCTCCCAAACTCAGACTCACGGGGATGGTCCAACTGCAGTTTTTTTTCTACACTATGGGAAATCTCATTAGCAACTTTATGAGAGAAAACAATCCAGCTCTTTCTGAGACATCTGCCTGCATCATTGACTCACTTTTGCAGGATTTACTACATGTCTCTATTAATGAATGTATAAATGTTCTCAGAGGCTCATAATCCCACTCAGAGCAGTGGCTCCATCACACGAGGAGCTGCCAATGGAAATGTGAACGTGCCCCCCTTTGGACAGTCAGCATTTACAGTCCAGGAGCTAAACTGTGGAACTCCATATCTCCAGACTTAGATCTGGGGGCTTTTGATTTAAAGTGCATTTTAAAAAGAGACGAAGGAACAGATCCTCCGCCTGGAGCAAGGACAGCACTGCTCCAAACGGGACGGTCATCTTGCCTGTTCACAGCTGTTGTGCTCATGACTGCGCCACTAGTGAGAAGGGCTGCTCTCCTATATCAGCAGCACAGCTTTTGCTTGTTCACATTGCGCTGCCTCATGTTCTTCCTTTAGCGTTACAGGCTTTTACAAGCTCCATCAGGTCAAACTAATAATGTTATTAAACACACTGTCCGTGTCCAGTGTCCCGAGAGAAAGAGTAGACACAATCGGTCCCGCTGTGGCACGCGGGTCTGCACTCACTCGGCCGATTGGAGGCCGCGCCAAAACTTAATGAGTTTGACCAGGAAATATGACCATATTAGTCCAGTGCTCCGGTCTCTGCACTGGCTTCAGTCGCTCAGAGAATAGAATTTAAAACAGCTCTGCTTGTTACAAGTCTCTCCATGGTTTAGCCAGAGCTGGGTGATTTTTCCCCCCCAAAAATGTGAGATTTTTATATAAACAACTCAATTTACGATTCGATTAGAATGTCTTCCCCCCATTTAAAACAAAATAACTGCGAACTGTAAATATATTTTGAATATTATATATTTGGTGTATTTAATGAATGTGCATCAACATAAACAAAATTGCAAAGGCAAATCCTTTGTCTAACTGAAGTCACTGTGCAACAAAGACTGTTAAACATCCAAATTATTTATACTGTATTTGGACTGAGCAATAAAACAACAAAAAATGTGAAGGTGTGCTCTGTTCTTCTTAGCACATTTGTACAGTAGGACCTTCTTCCTCTGAGCAGATGGCAAGGTTTAGCACCAAAGTCCATCTCTTACGTGTTGGAACCATCTAAGCTCTGAAGCTCTGGGAGGGGTCTCCTGTTTGATCTCAAAGTCAGGACTAAACACGCTAAAGCTAAAGCTAAAATCTGGAACAGTCTCCATGAGGATGTGAGACAGACCTCTGCTCTGACCATGTTCAAATCCAGGCTGAGAACAGTTCTTCAGAGCTGCACATGTCACTGACAGGACTGCACTCTTCACTTTAATGTGATGAGCTGATCATCTGGGAAGAAATTTGAATGACCTTGTTTTTGAAATGTGCTCTACAAATCAAAGTGCCTTGTCATTATCAGAAAAAAAGTCAATAAAAATGAGTGAATAACTGATGTTGCTCATCTCGTGTGAATTGTCCATAAAAAATGACCGTGTGGTAAATTCAGTTTTACCGAGGCCTCAAGATTCTCATCCCCTACAAACTAAAACAGCTTTTTCTGAAAATGTACACACGTTAACCCTCTACCATGAAAGACTCCAGGGTTCAGTGTGTGAGATGTTGACTCCTCTTCACTACATACCGTGTGTTCGTGTGTTGGTTTAATGCCGCTCATTCTTTCTCACAGTCAGTGAAGGAGCCCGGACTTTAGTGAAGGATTTCCCTGGGACCGAGACAAACGGTGCCTTGTGTCCGGACCGTCTCCTCATTCCTGCTGTTATCACAATATCACGTTTCACCCCCACCGCCGCCGCCACTACGACCCCCCCAAAAAACATCTCCGCTCCCACTTACAGGAAGATACAGCCTTTATTACGGCCTTTATAACGCGGTATAAAGCTGCTTCCTCATGAAAAACAAACCTGGAGTGTTCAGGAAGTGCCTCGTGAGGAGAGTGTGGAAGAAGGAAACAGACAAAAACCTGCACGGATGAAACAAATCCACAGATGAGGAAATAACATTATGACGTGATGTTTGTGTGACATGGACCTTTGAGGCGAGTAGACACGTACATTTTCATGCAGAGGTCAATGCTCAGATGTTTATCTAGTCTTGTCCCTGAACATTTAATGTCAGACTTTCCCACGCTTATTCAATCCACGTGTAGCACGACAGGCTGTGACCAGGATGACACTGTAATCCAAATATGGTCATTTGCTTTCTGGGAAATAGCAGTAACTAAAGACGGGAAAAACAAACATGTGCAGACGTTACAACACTTGTAAAGGTTTTCCTTGTACATTCTTTACAGGGTTGATACAGGCTGAAGCAAGTCATATGTAATGTTTTTAATGCCATTCTTAACGCCCAGACACATTCCCAATAGAAGTTTAAGACCACTTTAAAAATGGCAAAAATTCACATTTTGCATGATTGACTCCTAACAAGGTTCCAAGTAGAACTTCAATATCCAACAAGAAGAAAAGGAGTGAGACAAAAAAGAAGGAGTGAACCTTTTAGAAAACAACAGTTAAACTGTCGGCTGTGTTAGCAGCTGATCAAAAGTATTTAAAAATATTGTGCAAAAATGTAGATTCAGTGTCGTTTTCTGTCAGGGTTCACACTGTCGTGACATCCTGATGTAAAAGCAAACACAAAAATCACGTTTTGGGTTGTTGAGCTGCATAAGCAGGGCCTCTCGCAGTGGTGCGCGGTATAACCAATGGCCGCTCGTATTCACCACCACGACGCTCGGGGCCGCCATTGCTGCAGAACCTCCATATAGTGGCGGCAGAACAAGCTAGTTTTACATTGTATAGCACTGGACTTTAGACACGTTCTCAATAACTGTAAAGCCTGGTGCCTGTTTTAAAAACCTTCGACAGCTAGATATTCCTCCTGTGAGAACGCTGGGTCAGGCACAATTAAGGGACCAGGCTGGTTTTCGTAAGAAATTTTTTCGAAATCTCGTACTAATGAGGGTCGGACTGTTAGCATTGGAGCTGCACGAGCTACACATCACACAAGGGCCGAGTCTACAGTGAAGATCCCGCCCTTATGCCCTTTTTAGGAACATGCTTCGTCAGAGCTGGGGAGGAGGAGTCTGTAAATCCACCTTATTTCCCCCTCGAGCGTGGTCATTGTGGCAAACGAGGAGGAGTGAGGAGAAGCTATCTATTATTTTAATGGTCTATGCCCGGGACCCAAATGAAGATTGTTACTGGAGCCGACTGCAGCCCAATAACCGCTGTCCGTAACATCTGCCAGAGGCCGTTTGACCTTTGCCCTGCACCACCTGAAGCTCCATCGCTCCACTGAAGGACAAAGCTCCAGATCATTATGGCGCCCCCTCTCTGTGGCGAGGAGAAAACATCTCAGGTGGATCTGCCTGTGATGCCAGTGACGTTGGAAAAACCATCAGCACCAGCAAGGTCACTTTTTTAATCATCAGAGAATAAAACGTTCTTTCACCTTTATGTTTGGTCCAGTCGGGCGGTTCTGAGGCTCAAAGAGACGAGGCCTTTGTTGATGAAGCCCTTCAGTCGCAGATGCCTCTGATGGCTTTTGGGCTGCAGAAAACTTGCAATACATTTTACAGAAAACGTTTCAAATCTATATCTCTGAATTATTTTCTCCAGCAGCCTTCAGTTATAAAACATGAATTCTGAAAACATGACATGACTTTTCCCAAACAACACTTGGGTATTATCTTAGTAAACAATGAGAGTTTCCCCTGGTCCCAGACACCTCCAGTAGCACAAAGGCCCCTGTGTTGTTCTAATCACCACACATTAATGTGTTTTGGGGCGACATGGAAAGAACTGGCGTGGCTTTTTTTGATGTAGCGTTTGATAATTAGAGTCAGGTACATGTAAAACGGGGGCCGGCGTCTGCAGATGTGGAGAAGAATGCTCCTTAATGGGCGGCTCAGGAAGGAAGGGCCGAGCTCACGTGGCTTCACGCACAATACAAGGCTGCTGCTGTTTACGCTGGAGCGAGGGGGGGGGGGCTCTGCCAAAAACAATGTTTCAGTGTCAATGCAACAGCGCTGCGGCTTCAGGTTTTAGAGCTTACAGTAAATACGGGAGGCAAAATAAAGTCCAATACAGCACAATTTTTGTTCCTCCTCAACACTCTTTAGTTGTTTATGCTTTAGGGCAGTGGATCCACACCTTTTATGTCCCACATACTCTTTGAATCGTTCATTTATACTCCCAGTACCTCCTAACTCAAGGATCTCCCCAATATCATTACAAAGTGACCAACTAAACTAAGATTATTCAGATTCAGATTCAGCCAAACCTTCGTCCATCTCATAAATACAGCACAAAGAAAAATAGGCCTAACATAAAATGAGTCCGCAAGAAAACAAAAACTTGGAGCCATAATTGATCTAAGACGATACATTAATGACTAAAATGAGATTCATCCTTGTTTTGCAGCTTTATAGCTGAAGGTATGAAAGACAACAGATAACGACTCTTATCCAGTATTTAAGAGTGTGTTCAAAATCAAACATTATTAAGGGGCTTTGAGGCAATAATCTCCAGGAAAACATAACAATCACATCCTCTGGCATCAACAAAAACACATTTGGAACAATGAAACTGCAGTGTTCACTTTTGTGTGTGCTTAAAGGGACTATATAGAGTTTAAAAATGTTAATATTGAGTATTTTCCTCCCCCTACATGTTCCAGCAATGTCCTAATGTGTAGAATGAGCTCAGACCTGTTCACCACAACTGCCTCTAAAATCCTGCACTGTCACTCAGAAAGGTGTTCAGGTCTGAAGTGCCGTCATGCACGAGCTTAATATAGAAGCTGCAGTTACGTGTAAGACCTGAGGTGGCAGTAGTGAGTATAAAATGACCAACTTGCATCTAGTCCCTTTAACACACACTTTTTCATACGCCGTTAAAAACAGCTAAGCCCTGTTTCAACTTCCTGAAAACCTTTGGATGGTTTCTGAGGGGACTCTGGTGCATTCTAAAGAAACAGTAAGTCATCACAAGTACAGACCGTAATTTGACTCACTATAAATGTGAGAAGCCTGACGAATACCTGGCACATTGAGTTGCCTTGTCTACGAAATGCGCAGTATAAATAAACATGCCTTGAATTGCCGTCATCTTTTGTAGTGATGAGATTTACGGCTCTTTTCTGGTATTTAACTTAAACTAAACTTAAATGTGGATAAGTTAAGTTAAGTCTGTATTTTGCACATTTTGACATTTGACTTTTAGTCAGACAAGCCCCTCTGAGATTCAGAATCTCTTTCTCAGGGCAGCCCTGGCTCAAGAGAGACTCTATTGCACGTTTATTAGACAAAACCAACTCTTCATGCAGACACGGCGAGAACATAAAACCTCCTTAGGGCCCTCCTGGCCCAGATCAAACCAGGGACCTTCTTACTTTGAGTCGTGAGCATAACTACTGTGTTATAACATTAGCTCAACAGTTAACAACTCAAAAGTAATGGAGACATATTTAAAATTCTCTACATCCCACATTTAAAGCTTCATTTGGACAGGATCAATATTACAAAGACCTCGCAACAATGTTTGAAAATTAAAGACCTTGACCAGGAAAACGTGACACACAAACACATGGTAAAGTGTGCAGGATTTTTACACAGGGCCAACTCCCGACCAACAGAAGAGACTCAGCCCTGGGGTTCTTGAAGTAACACCTGATGCAGCGTGATCTTCGAAAAGGAGATTTGTGGAATCTCAAAGTGTCTCCCCATCAACATACCAACAGATCGCTGCTCTCTTCTTTGGGTTTTTGGACAAACTCAAACCACCAAGCCACTTCTTACTAGTGTGACCACCTGTCCCTGTTTTCTGCACAGCCACTTCGACCCTCGTCCCACCAAATTAAATCATGTCCAATGTTTTCAAGGTTGGATTGACATGACATATTATCCTGGCATAAATGTACAGTGTTGGGTGTGAGCTGTTGCTATAAACGGCTCTCACAACATTTCATCTCTCCAACCATGTCCTTCCACATAGCACAACTTTTCCAATGTTTTATGGTGACCCACAATGCCATACATTTAAGACTGGAATTGTCAGAACCAGCAGAGCGTCCTCATCCATATCACCCAAACTAAACTCAGGATAAAGCCTTGGAAATGTCCTGGGTCGTCTCTTGTTCCCTGTCCCGCTCTGGTCCTGTTGTTTGACAGTAAATCTTGGCTCCGGCTCTCGCATTCCTGTTTGCAGCTGGTGATGACTGCAGCGCTCACTCTCACCGCAGGGAGGGGGGGGCGAGGGGGGGGAGGGGGGGCAGGGGTCTGTTTTGTTTCTGCTGCTGCTGTCTCTTAGCACAAGTCTCCGCGGACACACCCACCTCCACAGAGCTGCTCCTCCACGTGGGCCGACATGTTCACACCGAGCACGAAACCAGAGCTGCAAAGAGGCTCAGGCCAACGTCAAGCTGAAGAAATGCCACTTTCTCATTGGGTTTGAAATATAGCTGGGCTGTATCCACAAAACATGAATATCTTAGTGTTTTTGGGGACTTTCTCCATAACGCCAGTGCAGCAATATTTTTGCAAACCATTAGAAATGTGCAATAATGTCATTTTATTGCTCCAAATGATAATTGTCCTTATATATATATATTTTTTCTTATTTATTTATTTTATTATTATTATTTATTTTTCTTAACTTTTTTCATATATTTTTTTCTATTTTTCATTTTATTTTTTTACAATGTTTTTCAACTTTTCCCAATTTTTTTTTTCCAATTTTCCCCCCCAATATTTCTCAACATTTTTCCTAAATTTTTCAAATGTGCTCCTCCGCTTTTTCCCAACATTTATGGACATTGGCGACAAACTCAATCTTGTAAATTAGCATATCTTCCAAACAGCAGTTTCAATGTTATTTTGTAGACGATATATCGCCCACCTCTTAAATGACAGCTGGAGCATCATCTCATACACAGTTGCCTTGTACGTTATTAAGTACTTAAGACATTAAGTATAATGTCGGGTTAACTGACAGTTAAGAACAGGTTTTAAAAGTAGAAGATTTGACCTAAATATGAAGCCAGGGCAGCAGATTTTCTGAAAATTCTATTCAAATAAGCTACTGCTACTGCAGCTCTTCTGGTTCTCGGTGATTTGATAATATAAACCAGCTCATTTACCTCCAGAGAAATAGCTCAACTCGTAAGGCAGGTGTAGGCAACGTCGGGCCCAAGGGCCAAATCCGGCCCTCCAGCATAGAATCTCTGGTCCTCAGATAATATTACACAAATCAGAGATCAAACGCCTCTCAGAGTGCTCTAAAAATGTGCGAAATACAGTCAATTATTTCAAAAATTCCAAACAGAACACCCAGTCAGGTCATGTTTTGGGTAAAATCTTTCGATAGGAATACCTGAATTTTTTTCAATATCTATACTAAAATATTTGTCGTCTAGAACCAGAAAACTGTAAATAATGTGTGGATGTGCTGCAAAGTTACAATATTGGGTTCATCTCCAATGTCAAGAAATGTGGGGAAAATGGGGTGTAAGTTGGGGAAAAATAGGAAATAAATTGAGGAAAATTGGGAGAAAAAAATTAGGGTGATAAAATTTGAGAAAAAGATATTTTTGGGGGGCAAAAATAAGAAAAAAATTGGGACAAACAAAAAAATTGGATAATTTTATTTGAGCTGAAACAATCAAGTCACTTCCTTTAATCCTGTCCCTGGAGCAACAGCATCAAAACTGTTTTTTTTTTTTTTTTCAGTACCTTCTTGTGTTTTCAGTACCTTCTTGATGTTTTCGATACCAGCAGAACCAAAACTTTTTTCCCCAACACCAGACTGGTATTGTTTAACGGCACCCAGCCTTAATCATGTACATACAACGCTGGCATTTGAAGAAAATTGTGCTTTAAAATTTACAATGAAGCTCTTTCTGATTTCAACTCCTTCGACAAAAAAACTATTGTGTAACATTATTTATGTCTGAAACAGCAGCCTGGTTAAAGCAGAGGGACCTGAGTGCAACTGTGAGAGTCCGTTATTCATTCATTCTCTGGAAGGATGGAACCTGGAAGGACGTGTCAAAAGGGGAGAGATTTCCTATAGTCTACAAATATAAAAATGCAAAATGTCCGCTCCCCTGTATTGTACTGTATAACACAATGCAAATGGGGTCTGATTGTTTTCTCGTTCTCTTGTTGTGAGGCGAGAGAACAATCAGCCTGGAGTGAGATATGACTTGATCCTTCTAAAATGTCCCTCACGCCCGCTGACGTCATCCTGGACCGACGACCGGACAGTTCGAGAGAATGGAAATTATTAGCTTTGTTATGAAGCAACAAAACATTACATTACACTGTCATTGCAACATCTGAGCACGAGACAGAGGTGGATATTTCTATGTTTGGAGCAATCCATGAAAACAAAATCTGAAATGGAATTAAAGAGATATTTCAGGATTTTTGACATAGGGCCTCATTTCCTAGTTATCCAGAGTGTTGCTGATTTCTGGAGATATTTTTTTTGTAATTTATGCAGTTCTTCTGTTTTGGAGAGTTACGTGGTGCTAGGCTAATGCAAGGCTAGCGCATTTCTATGGTATCAGCTAGCCTGCATTAAAAACAGTCTGACCCGCTCCACAGAGCACCTGAGGCAAATCACTTATAACACCAGACTAACCATATACATGTCTGTGTCCATTTTGCATTTAAAAGACCTTATATTTGAGCAGCATCAGCTTCGTGGTCGTATAAGCTAAGCAGCGGCGGAGTGATCTGCTAGAAAATAGTCCCTCAAAATGTGATCATTCATGTGATGCAAGGTCAGTTATATTCCAAACATGATTCTATGGACACAGACATTTCTATGGTCAGTCTGGTGTTATAAGTGATTTGCCTCAGGTGCACTGTGGAGTGGGTCACACTGTTTTTAATGCAGGCTAGCTGATACCATAGAAATGCACTAGCCTTGCATTAGCCTAGCACCATGAAACTCTTCAAACATAAGAACTGCATGAATTACAAACAAAAAAAATATCTCCAGAAATCAGCAACACTCTGGATAACTAGGAAATGAGGCCCTATGTCAAAAATCCTGAAATATCCCTTTAAGACGAAATCAATATCAAATCAAGGCTGAACTGGAATTAAAAAAAGACCTAATCAAGTGTCACCAAACTCTGAGTCCACGTCGAGAGTCCAGAGGAGAGCGGCGGCGCCTGATGTTTGTCTCTGTGTGGTCAGTGAGGTCAGGAGCATGTGCTCGTCCTGTGACCGTAATCCACTTAGCTCCTCTGGATCTGATCAGAGAACTGGGGCTTCCTCGTTTACAACAGACCAGCACTAAACTAGGAACAAACCAATGGATCCGGGATTAGGACCAAACAAAGACTGAACTAATGCTTCACAAACCATACACTGACCAAACAGTCACATGCTCTAACATTTGGCTTTGATTCCAGCACATTTTCTCTGTGGTGCTTCTTCTGCAAAGCTTCTGTAATGTCCAAAGATCCAGTGTTTCATTCTGTGTTCAAAAAGATCTTCTATTGACAATGGGAGAGTGTGACCACAGTGCAAAGCCTTCTCCAGCACATCCCACAGATTCTCAATTAAGGGTTAAGATCTGGACTCTGTGGCAGCCGATGCAGCTCATGCTCCCTGAACCACTCTTTCACAATGAGAGCCTGGCATCATCATCTCAAGGTCAAGGTATACTTTATCTTGGAATATGCCGGTGCCATCAGGGAAGAAGAAACCCCCTGATGGAATAACCTGGTCTTTCAGGATGTTCAGCTGATCTCGTTCTTTGGGCTCACAGTGTTGACCTGAGTAACTGCAGCAACCGCAGATCAGAGCAGTTCATCCAGGTAAAGGACACTTTTATTTTGTTAGGCTATGCATTTTTTAGTTTAACCTCTTAACCCCCACCTGAAGAGTTTGGCTTTACCCAGACCTAAAAGCTTCTTGAAAAAAGTGCCATGAAAAAAGTGACAAAAACGTGACAAAAGAGTACAGCTGACTAATGAACTAATCGATTATTGTTACACTTGACAACTATTTTAGTAATCGAGTCGCTTTCTAGGAAACACAGACTCAATCAGAGCAAAAATTACAAGAAAATGTTATATTTTTGATGAAAACCTACTTTGTTTTTAAAGTTAGGGTCTGTCTGTAGTGTTTTGTACATTGAAAATTTCATAAATATCTGTCTGTGTCTCATCCAATCAGAAGAAGAATCCAGAAAGAGCCTCGAACAAACATTGATTTTAAAGGGGCTAGATGCAAGTTGGCCATTTTATACTCACTACTGCCACCTCAGGTCATACGTGTAACTACAGCTTCTATATTAAGCTCGTGCATGGCGGCACTTCAGACCCGAAGAAACAACAGGTCTGAGCTCATTCTACACATTAGGACATGGCTGGAACATGTAGGGGGAGGAAAATACGCCGTTTTTTCTACACTTTAAGTTTACTCCATCAACTTGTCCCCAAGTGATGTCCCTTTTGATTTATGTGATAAAACATTTAAAAAAATACAAATTTCATTCATCATTTTAAAAAGTGACGACAAGACAATGCTGCAAGGACGCGAGGAAGCTGTATTGTCATGTTAAAAAGCCTACAGGCAATTCAGGTTTAGCAATGTTCTTTTCTAACACTTTTCCCTCTGTTTCATGGTGAATGAGTCAGTAAAGTTCCCGACTCTACAGCGAGGGCTCGGATCTTCATTATGGATCGAGTTCTGCGCGATGTTTAGTCTCCAGGTCCCACACAGAGAACATGATATAGACCTAGATGTTTTTATTGTACATAAGGTATTTTACTTTATTCTTTGTTGTTCAGCCCAAAATCAGATTCATAAATGTCCAAGCATGATGAGCTTTCACTTTGATATCGTTGTCAGAAATCCTGTCTAAACCAAGACTAAACTAGGACTTCACTTGAACTTCGACCAGGATCTGACCCGGTCACTGTACTGTGAACCCGGTTATGGATATCTGAGGAGACCACAGTGATGACGACACCAGAACTAAACCGGTAAAAGACTGGTTAATCCCGTTAGCTCTTTTCTCCAGATCGGATCAGCGGAGTCTGTGATGCTGAGGACCAGACCAGAGCGAACAGGAGCCGCCTGTTCTCCACGTGACCTCCCCAAATGTGCCCGGGGTTTCCTCCCATTCAAGAGAAAGGAAACAGGAAGTGGAGAGAACTTTCACTGCTGCGGCTTGGACGACCTTACGTCACCTCGTGCGACATCACAACATCGTAAAGAGGCTCTGTGTGGAGTTTGTTCTCCTCGTGTTTCCCCTATACCAATAAAAACATGTACAATCGGTGTCTTAGTGCTGGGTACCGATATTTTTTTTTCAATACAGGTACTTAAACGATACATGGTTTTCATTACCGATACCTGAACGATATTTTTTACGATGCCTATACTAATTTATTAGTCATATAGAATCAGAAAACAGATTAATAATGCTAATTTATTCCTTTTCCTTCATTTGTTTGAAGTGAAAGAACCAATAAACTTTACTACTTTACTACAAAATGCCAGAGAAAGCATTATTTATTATTATTATTATTTATTTATTTATTTTTTCACATTTTTCAACCTGTTTTCTCATGTTTTTCCCCCCACATTTCACATATAAATATTTTTTTTTTCCTTGAATTTCGGCCATTGTCCCCCAATTTTTTGCCTGTTTTTTGCCATATTTTTCATATTTTCTTGTCATATTTTTACTTGTCTTTGTGATTGTTTTCATATTTTTTCAATTTTTTTCTCTGTGTTTTTTTTATTCAAAAATCACATTTTTCAAAAATGTACCCAAATGTTTCCACTTGTTTTTCCCATTTTTTCCACTTTTTCTAAATTTTCCCCCTTATGTATTTTAAATTTCGATGACCAACAGCATCAAAACGTGGATATAAAGATTTTATTAGAATTTTCTGTGCCTGCTTTCGATGCTTTTAATTTTTTTTTTTCAGACAGGTATTGTTTAACAGTACTCAGCCCTAGTGATTCCTTTAGCCAGGTGATTCTGACCACCAGCCTGGCACCACATCTGGAGATAGGTCCCCAGGCCGTCGCCCACTGCTCCTTACGGGCCGTCCCAGCAGCGTCGAAGGACGGGGACAATGCAGAGGACATATTTCATTGCACAGTTGTCGTACAATGACAAAAAAAGAACCTTAGATTTGTTACATTTGAGGCATATGTAGAATACTGTGTCCTTTTGTTCTGTATTAGAATATTTTGTGACCTGTTTCCCATGTCTGTCCCTCCAGGTCCCACTGTGTCAAATGACTTGTCCCACTTTCACTACGAGTTCAGGTGGTCACCCTAGTTATAACAATGTAATACAATCCAATATGGAGGACGGTGGATGGAAACTCTTGGGTTTAGATCTGGACTCTGTGATTCTCCCTGATCCACTCCTTCACAATGTCAGCCCCCATGTGGACTCATTCCCTGACAAATGAAAAGCATCTCATAACGCTGCCCTTTCAGAATCCATGGCAAAGTTGTGAACGTCACCTTTCTAAATGATTTGTCTCCTTCACGGTGGTGTGAAAAAGCTTCAGTCGTCTCCTGCAGTTTCTCACCGCTGCCCCGTCCATGTGCCGACCAAATGTTTCGGACCCGTTTCCATCTGCCCCTCCAGGTGTTTGTCAGAAAAATACCAAACATCGATCTCTGACTCGGCTCCAAACCTCTGCTCCAGCTGTGAAAAACGTGGAGGCGAACGGTGCCAGGCCGGCCTCGACACGACGGGTTTAAATAAATGCTCCCCAATCAGAGGCAGAGCAAATAAACCCACCGAGACTGTGGGGGATTCTGGGAAATGGGGTTTCTCTGTAAAGTGAGCAGCCATGGCTTTGGGACAGCATAATATACGTCAACGTCGTAAGAGAATGTCAGATTGTAAAACATATTTAGTGATGTTCAGAAGACACTCATCCAGACATGAGGAGAACAGGCAAACCCCACACAAAGGAGTCTGGGAATCGAGCCCAGGACCTTTTATGAGGCGTTAGTGCTAAAATGTTCTAAATCTGGAAGAAAACGGGTCTTAAAAAGCAGGTCTAGGTTAGGCCAGGGCAGGACTTCTTTGAGGTCACATTGTTATCATAATTCACAACTGACCCAGGTTTTAAGGCTTTAAGTTTAGTTTTTAAACACTAAATATCAACATTCTAACATTTGCTTCGATGCACAAGTTTGTTCTTAATCATTGTCATTTCCCCATATTTGTGGATATAGTATCGAAAATGCAAAGGAGGGAGTTGGGGGAGTACCTTTTGTACCCTTTGTGCATTGCCTCATCCGTTCTGGGTGAGGGGACTGGGGGGGTCAGGCCGTCTTCCAAAAACACCACTGATGCCAGTTCAATAACCGCTCTCTGTTTCTGTCCTAAAGCAGCACCATCTGGAACTTTGCTGACAGCCAATCAGATCTTAAAAAAAAGTTTTATTTTAATCTGATCACAAAGCACATGGTCACAACAGGAGCCACAAACCGTTTCTTAACCTCTTCAGCACTACGGTCCCACCTATGGGACCAAAATAAATAAAAAACTAGCCCAGCACTTGGACACAAGGGGGCGCCCTTCCAAACCTTCTCAGTGTAAATGTAAATTGACTTTCTTCAGAGTGAGACTTTAGGTCAGACACCATGAGTGACAGTAACATGACGCTAAATACAGTGAGCTCTTTGTTTCCAGTAAAAAGGCTGAGGCCTCATTGCTCTTCAGTCACAGACTGAGAAGTGAAGAAGGAAGTCATGGAGCTTCTGCTTTAGACAGAACTTCAGACTTCTGCTGGATATAAGAGTTATATCATATTACGAAACTGAAAAATATGGTAAAAACAATAAATAGGAGAAATTATTATTACAGTTGCAAAAATAAACACATGATTGATGCATATATAAAGGTTGAAGAAACATCCATATATATGATCTGCTGTAGGTCATGTGTGTCCCAGTTCCTCTGAGTCGTGGTGGGTCATGGTGGACCATGACAGATGTGGACAGGACTGTGGTAGATCTACTTTTACTTTGGAGAAAATAGTTACTATAGTAACTGTTGAAGAAATGAACCTCATGAGCTTCTTCTGTAACATCTGTCCACATCAGTCCTGCTGCACCACGACTCAGAGGAACTGGGACAAACATGACTCCACAGCAGATACAGATGACAAGGGTTTGTTTTTGTAGAATGAGTCATTAATAATTAATTGACATTTTATCACATACATTCAGGATTTTCACACTTATTACAAAGGAATACTAAAATTTTAATCTGTTATTGTTACATCCAGCAGAAGTGTAATGTTTTAAAGCAGAATCTCCATGACTTCCTTCTTCACTTCTCAGTCTGTGACTGAAGAGCAGGCGTACATTGAGATTGACATTGAGTTTTTGTGGTTCACGTTTGTCTCAGCTCTTCTGAATCGTAAAACTACTAACTTCCTTGTTTACGCCACACCCCGTTTGCTTCATATCCGGCTTTTCTCTGATTGGTTAATGTGCTTGTCAATCACAACAATCGGAAACTCGAAGAAGGTCAACCATGCTTTCTATTTAAAAGCAGGAGAGTCTTGGAATTTCCCTGCAGAAAAGTGTTTTATTAAACCAATCACTGAAATTCTGAAGACAACATGCAGAAGACGTGTATGATTGAGAACAAACTTTAGAACTTCTGTTGAGAACCATTTGGGTACATGGCCTTGCTGATTAATCTGCAGAAAAATAGAAGAGCGACATCGGCCATTTTAAGAGAGGACATGTCCATCAGCAAGAGCCTCGGAGGAACAACAGAAAGGGAAGTTCCACAGGCCTCGAAAACTCAGAAATGCAGGAGCGTGAATTCAAAAACAAGCTTTCTGAGAAGTCAAGGAGGCGCGAGAAGAAAAACACTTTCTCTCTGAAAGATTAGTGACCGGTTTAGTTTATGGTTCGTCCGTTTTGTTTTGGTAAAGGTTTGTCATTAGCGCTGAGGCATACTCGCTTCCTTCTCCAAATACTGTATACAATGGAGTACTTCGTCAACTACTACAACTACACCAGCAGCATAACAACAGAAGGAGGTCTGGGCTCTGGGAACGGTTTGTCTCTTTGCTAAGTCTCAATATGTTTAGACCAGGAATCTTATCATGTATGTGGAAAGGAGGAAGGACTGAGCATCTCGTATGTTGTTTGGAGCGCTCTCCTTTCGCAGCATCAGGAAGTAACCGTAGTAAATACAAAATACAAGCTTACATTTTTAGCCAACAGTGCTCAAACAAATCAATGTGATAAATGCAGTTCTGAAAGAGTGGTTTCCAGCCATTTTGCATGATTTTCCCCTTTTAAAGTCCATGATCCCCATGCATTACCAACATTGCATCCTGTTGGTGTAGAAGCCCAGTTTTCATCATATTGGACACATTTTGAATATGTAATTTTCCTGTGCATTTCTGTTGTTTAAAGCAGTACTAAGTAACGTGTTTACCTTACTAAATCCTTTCCGTAGTCCCTGTGGGGGTAATACAAGTGTTTATGGGATCATTGGAGGGTCTTTCATCTCCCCCTGGTGTCTCTGGCCAGAAAACCATGTTTGCAAATTGACTGCCACTGGGCCGGAGCCACCAATACACACTAATAGAATCACGAAGAAGAAGCTAACATGCTAATTAGTATCTTCTGCTTTTTGCGAGGCTGGGTCGTGGAGGCAGCACTCTCAGCTTCCCGATCCACGCACACCTCCTCCAGCTGTTCTGACCCCGAGGCGATTCCAGGCCAGCTCGGAGACATAGTCCCACCAGCGTGTCCTGGGTCTTCCACAAGGCCTTGTCCCAATAGGACATGCCTGGAACACCTCCCGCGGGAAGCGACCAGGAGGCTCCGGAACAGATGCCCCAGCCACCTCAGCTGCTCCTTTCGACATGAAGGAGCAGCGACTCTACTCCAAGCTCCTCCAGGGTAACTGAGCTCCTCACCCGATCTCGAAGGGTGCACGCAGCCACACTGCGAAGGAAACTCATTTCGGCCGCTTGTATTCGCGATCTTGTCCTTTCGGTCATTACCCAAATCTCATGAGCATAGAAGAGGGCGGGAACGTAGATCGATAGGTAAATCAATGCCGCACCGATCTGTCTATCGATCTTACGCTCCATCCAAAAAAAGAAATTGCTGCAAACATCTAAATTGTTCAGGACAAAAAATTGGCCACATATGTAAAAAAAAAAATCCCATTTATTTTTCAAAATGTTTTTCAGTTTTTCACTATTTTTCCCAATTCATTCTCAAATGTTTTTGAACAATTTGTCCCACTTTTTTCCACATATTCCCATATTTCTTGACCTTGGAGTTAAACTTGATCATGTAAATTTGCATATCTTCCAAACAGCAATTTCAATATGAGCTCACAGACGAAGTATCACCAAACTCTGTCCACGATTGTTTTATTAGTGACAAGGGACAAAAGTGAAAATCCAAAATGCTAAAACCAGCTGCTGCGTTGATACATCCTCGACAAATACCTCACAGCGGTTTGTTTCCCGAGTGTTTGTGCCCCTGAGCTCAGCACCTCTGTGTCAAATGTTCCTGACAAGACTCAAGCTCTTTTCACATCCGAGCGCCGCGTTCCCACCACGTGAACAACATGGCTCCGTCACATTCATGTCCAGAGGGAGGGAGGGGGGAGGGGGGGCTGCCCAATACCAGAAAAGTTTACTTTTTCATTAACCGGTCAAAAAAAAAAGTTTTATTACGATCCTTATTTGGTGATATATTGATAAAAAATAAGAATGTGTTTATTATTTTATATATGTTATATATCAGGCACTGCTACATCTAAACTTCTTACAACTTCCTACCACTTAGCCTATAGATACAGACGTAATCTCTGCAGACGCACAAAAAGTCACTTCTGAAGCTGCAGGAGGGAAAATAACCACACTTTCACCTAATGCAACTACTTTAACAAACGCTGAATTATGGATACATTTTGTACCAAATAAAGACACAGAGACATGGAGAGGAGTGAAGTGGTGCAATGGCCCTTGAATACTAGGGTTGTGCTGATGGACGATATCATCGTCCATCGTGATGGATGAGCAACATCACGATGGAGAGCCACCATCGTGATGCCACGCCCCCTTCTGTCAGAAACACGCACTGGTCTTCTGTAGGCCTTGTAAACCTACAAACTTTGCAGAAATTTCACAGTAAATTAAATCACGGATATAACTAATATGCACGCTAGTGTCAGTAGCCTGGCAGAAGCCACGAGGTGTTAGCCGTAATTATTAAAGTAAAGACGAAGTGCTGCTCTATTTCTGACGGGGCTCTCTCTCTCTCTCTCTCTCTCTCTCTCTCTCTCTCTCTGCAGCTCAGAGTTAAACAGCGCGTGGTTTTGCTTTGCTGCGTACGGAAACTTAAACCGTTTTAAAATGACCAGATGGCTCTCACATCGGAGCTAGCTGAGCGCGCATGGGTTTGGATTATTCTCACGAAGGCCCGAGAGAGGAAAGAGAGAGGAGAGAAAGAGGCGGTGCAGGAGGTACGAGGTTACGAGCAGACGGACCGGGAGGCGCGTGGAGCGGCTTCAAAAATGTAAGCTACGACGCAAACTTCTAAATATTGTTCCACATTACGTTAAAGTTGAGCAAATGCAAATAATAAGCTCCGATTTACATTCGTATTAGTGTGATGAGAGCACTGGTATTGAGGAGGAGTTCACGCTCTGAATAAGTCGTTCTCCTCTCAGACTTTACGCACGAGTTTTAACACATTTCTTTTGCAAAATTTGTGTTCCATGACTCTATTCAGATCATGTTTAGTTTAGATCCATTTATCCTGCAATCTCACATTTTCCTAGCATACATAGTAATATGCAGCATATATATAGGCTATGTAAATGTCTTTAAAAAATACTTATAATGAGAAATGGACGATATCATCGTCCATCACGATGGTTCACTGTAAACATCGTCAACGGCCAATTAAGGGAACATCGCCCAACCCTATTGAATACATCAGGGAATGCTAACATTAGCTTCATGCTACATGCTGCACTTCTAGAGGACAATCTACTTCATTTTCTAATGAAAGAATGAGGCAAAACATTCACATGGACCTGATTTTGATCCAACCTTTTGTGTGTTTGCTGAACATGCTCAGAGTCCACCCAACAATGTCTACATTTTTTATTTCCATACAAGACTTCCTTTCCCCCGATAGGCCCAGGGTGTCCTAACCCTATTAGCTCCTGACCCTTAACCTTTCATGGGGTCAACTGTTAGATCTCTATGCAGTTAGTTGCAGCATTTGCCCAATTGGACCGTCCTTACCCAGGGGAAGGGGAAGTGACATCACCAACAGCTGCTGTTCTTCTCCTTTAAGGTTATTAGCAGACTGCAGGCAAACAAAGGTGCATGTCTCCACCTACTGTATTGCATTTGCAACAACATAGTGTCCAAATAAAGACATTTAAGGAGAAAAATGTGGCTTATGGGATGGTACATAATCACCGGTTAGTTAGCATCAGAGGTCCCTATGCTAAAGTGGCTATGATAGTTATTGATGATAGCATTGAGGCTCCTTTTCCTTAACTCCTTCCTAACTGACAGCCCAATTCGGAGGCTTCTTATCATGGCGGACGCTGACGCACTTCCGGTTTGGCGTTATACCTCGTAACAATCTGCCCGTTTCGGACGGGGCCAGTGACTCGGGAGTCAGGGTTGCCAGGTCTCAGGAGCCTGGAATGTTTTTGTACTAGTTTACAGAGCCATGTGCTCCTGCGATGATGAGAAACTGCCACTTTCTCCCTCTTTCTCTAAAAAAGCTGCTCTTTTAGCCTTGGGTTTGAGCTTATGTCATTAGAAATGGTGATTTTATAAAGAAATGATATGAAGGAATAAAACCGCATGGCAAAAAAACATTTGCTTGATCACAATAGTTTGTTCTGAACACAATGAACACAGACTATAAACAATTGGGTCAACACAATAAAGAATATGCAATAATCTCAAGTTCTTTAATTGTCTTGAAAAACCCTCTGAACTCCTTCTAAGTCGCATATTTACATGTGCCATCGAAGCGTAGGCTCTTTCTCATTTTTGTAAAAGTATCTCATACATAGGCCAAGTTCCGGATGGTTTTTACATCAAAGCAGCTAAAGCCCAGTGTCTGTAGGGCAGATAGAGATCATTGGTTTGGTCCCGCCCTTGTTTTTCATCTCACACTCATTAGCTCTTCCTGTACACTGTGAGGCAGGTCCAGGAAGTGGATGCGAAGAACATTCAGACCGTCGTGATGGAGAAAAGACAAACGGGTCTTTGCTTCGACTCGTTAAAAACATCTTTCTTTCGTTCATTTTGCAGCTGTAATAAACAAATGACTTTAACGTGATTAGTCTTTCAACCTTTGCATAAGCGACCATTGTATTCCCAGGTCCACTCCCATCCAAGCTCGTTTTATTTTTAGCCACAAATCCATCTCTAAACTGGGTCTGGGTCCAATCCAAACAGTTTTCGCTTCAGGGAGCTGTTTGGACATTCTTTACATTTTACTCCCCAAACTCCGCCCGAAAAGTCCGCAGAGAGTTTCAGGCTCGGAGCCCTATCTCTGACGAGGGGCTCCGTGAGGCAATTACAGGCAGATAAAGCGCGGGTTTATCATCACTACTGAACACGCATTAGGGAAATATGTGGAACAGGCTGGAGAGCGGGCTGAGATTCTGGAATCTAATGCAGAAGAACAGCTCTGGAGAGGAAAGGACAGTGAAAACCAACCTGCCAATGAATCTGACTGAGAAATGAGGCCTACAAATCCACAGAGTTCTTCTTCTGAAACACTGAAGAGGCACCAAGAGCCTCTCACAGCTGCAGCACAGTGGAGGCGTCACAAGAGGGGCTACAGGAACCGAAAAGGGACAAACGAGGAGGTATCCGGGCAAGACACACATGCCTTTGAACGCTACTGTTGTTCTGGTATACGTTAACTGGATAATATACGCCTGATACGCTCTTCAGAAGATTCTGAAAGACTGTTTTATATTCAACATTGTGGCGGAGTTTCACAGGTGACCCTCAGGTAAAGAAGAAGGAGGAGAAGAAGGAGAAGAAGAAGGAGAAGGAGGAGGAGAAGAACAAGGAGAAGAAGAAGTAGGAGGAGGAGAAGAAGAAGGAGAAGAAGAAGAAGGAGGAGGAGGAGGAGGAGGAGGAGGAGGAGGAGGAGGAGAAGGAGAAGAAGAAGAAAAAGAAGAAGGAAAAGAAGAAGAAGAAGAATGAGGAGAAGAAGAAGAAGAAGAAGAAGAAGAAGAAGGAAAAGAAGAAGAAGAATGAGGAGAAGAAGAAGAAGAAGAAGAAGGAAAAGAAGAAGAAGAATGAGGAGAAGAAGAAGAAGAAGAAGAAGAAGAAGAAGAAGAAGGAGAAGGAGAAGGAGAAGAAGAAGAAGAAGAAAAAGAAGAAGGAAAAGAAGAAGAAGAATGAGGAGAAGAAGAAGAAGAAGAAGGAAAAGAAGAAGAAGAATGAGGAGAAGAAGAAGAAGAAGAAGAAGAAGAAGAAGGAGAAGGAGAAGGAGAAGGAGAAGGAGAAGAAGAAGAAAGTCTCAATAATAAATAATAATAAAAAGTCAGTGATCGTTTTGGATGTTTTTCATGTTCAGCTAATTAATGGGAAATCCCTTCAAAGGCCTCGTATGTAGCAGCTCATTAGCAAAGGAAACCACTTTATCACTCACAGAAAGTCTCAGGAAGTCTCACAATGCCGCACACCCACATTTGCATTTTTCTTTCAATATCCGATACTCAAAGATTCAAACCTCAAAGCTCGGCCTCGAAAAAGAAACAAGCCGGATCTCTAGTGGAAACTCCCACAAACCAGATACAAGAAGATCGCGGGGCTTACCTTGACTTCGCATTTCTTGTGGCAGGAAACTCGACACACTGTGGGGAAAAAGGAGGAAAAATCGTTAAAGAAGTGACGGAGTGTCCAGTTATTCATCTGTTCTTTACCATCTTAGAAATATTCAAGTGGGGTTAAAGCTTCGTAATAAATCGATGTCCGTGCAGTTATCTCGCTCACATTCCTGTCTCCAACACGAGCAGCTCATCACTCTCACTTTCACTGCAGGACGAGCTGGTCCAGAACAAAAGAGCTGAGAAGTTTTTTTTTTTACAATTCTTCTACGTATAATTGCCACTGCGCTGGTGTTTACGACTCTCATTAATAATGGCCAGACTTCGGGCTCTGTTTCCTCCACAGTCTGTCAGCTGTTCCTCACACATGGCGTTTCCACATGTGAGCAGTGAAAGTGTTTGGTGTAATGAGCGTGTGCGGCGGCGGCGGAGGCGGAGGCGGCTCGTATTCAGACACAAACTCCTGCCTGAGCGAGGAGCTGCTCCACATTCAGAGTGCAGACTGACGTGTTGATTACAGGCCAAGACGTGTGGGCAGCACCTCCCAAAGACCTCCACCCAAAAACACCCACCAGCACACGGGTAAGTATAGATACTGGACTGTAAATATAGAACAATGCTCCCACACTGAACCAACATAAGGAGGAATCTTCTCTAGCTCTGACTTTATGGCTTTTTTAAAGATCGGATTTACTTGATTGATAAATGTGCATGTTTGTCGCATGTAAACTGCTATAAAAACAATTATTTAGGTTAAATTCACACCTGAGACTCGGTTCGATTGGGGACTAAAAGTGCAACTGTTTGCGTTCACGCTTCTTTTTGTCTATCGCAGGGGTGTCAGACATAGATGATTTCATTCATTTAATCCAGCACCTGCCCTGTAGATCATAAATTCCAGAGTATGTTAAAAAAAAAAGGAAGTCTCAGGCCCATTCCTCTGCAGAATTCAGATTTTTTTTTAAGAATAACCAGAATGCTCATTCTAGCCACTAGGGGGCATTAAATTAAACAAAAGGAAAGAGTTCCACATGTGTCCAGCAGAGGGTACTGACATAATAAGAGCTCAGGATATGAACAACACGTTATAGCCACGTGGTAAATGGACAGTCTGCCCCAGGGCGGCTGTGGCTTCAGTAACAGCTTGCCACCACCGAGTATGGAGTAAATGAATAATGACTATGTAGTACTTTGAGGAACCTGTGACACACGCTTGTAAAGTGCAAAACAAGTGTAAGTCGTTGTTATTAATAAAGCTACAGTCAAGTTGGGGCTTTGACCAAATCACAGCTTATTATTATTCATTATTGGAAAAATGTTCTGTACTATATACAGCCCGCGACACCCCTGGTCTATCGAACCATCATTTAAGATGGTTCTGCATTAAAACCTTCTACAGGAGTCGTGATGAAACACATTTATCTCATTGATAAACTTCAGACACAAATGTGGATCACTGATACAGAAATGCAGCCTGAGAAAGATGTGGATTCAGACCCAGATCCCACATGCTCAAGTCAGGCGACTCGATCAGAAAGAACATCCAACACCAACGTCCTGAAAGATGTCGCTCTCGGACCAGAACCCTCTGTCCCAGCCTCCCAGGCTCTGGTGGACAAACCAAGCTGCAGAGGATGGACAGGGTGACAGTTTTCTCACTTTTTAACCATGAGTTTCTCAAAATTGAAACTTAAGCGCAGCTTACACGGTACGTTGTAGAGACCCGCACCAGGGGGCATCTAAACATAACATGCTAATGACACGTTTACCCCAGAAAACTAAACATTCAACTAAACACAGCCAACTGTGTGGCATTTATAGATAAGAATGCACTGTATGTTGTAAGCCAACAATGTTAGTGCGTTAAAAAAAGTGCGCTTTGTGACCACCTGACACTCGGCTTCACTGAAATCACTGAGCAGTTTCATGTCTCAGCTGGAGGCCGTTCTCCCTCACGTCAACAGGAGACTACGAGACAATGCAGAACGGTCATGGCCCTGTGTGAACACTGACTTGCTAAACTCACCATCTCATTGTGCTGTGAAGCTTCCCACATGTATAGTTAGTCAAATAACGGCCTGTAAATAATCTGCAATGACTTTCTTCCACTTGAAGCTCCAGAGTTGCCTTCAAGCCACATTCACCCAAGGAAGTAGAAACATAGCGCTGTAGTTTCATAGGTTTTGTCGACGCTTCATCGTTTTCACATAAAAGCAGAAGACTTTAGCGTTTTCCTGGAGACTATGGCTGATACAGAAGTCATGGTGAAGAGAAGGACTTGTCTTGGTCATGTTATGGTTGTTTTTATGAATGTCCACTTTCATATTCTTGCACCTGCACCTGTTTCCATCCTCTAAACGCTTGTGTGTATACTTTGGTGTGATTAATGGTATAGTTGCTCGGTGATTCACGTGCAGTTTCCTGTGGTTTTGCCGTAACCTGCAGTCACCTCGCTCACATGTTCCCCTGCCCGCCGTCTGCAGAGCGACTGCCTGTTTCATGTAATCCACTACAATAATAAACACATCCCGGGGTCCGGGGCACGTGAGGCGACGCGCTGCCAGAGGAACACACAAGAGCTGGAGCTGCTTCCATATCGGGCGAGAGCGGGAGAGCCGAGGCGCGTTGCCTTCTTAGGAAGTCAGGAGTTTGAGCAGAAACAGACCGGGATGATAACCACTCTGCCACGGTAACACGGGGAGCTATAGGAAGTGGCCCCGCCCCCTGATTGTGTCCAGACTCCAGACCTCTCCGCGGGGACGGGGTTCAGAGGAAAGGGAAGGGCACACCCTCGGACTGTGCTCAGTAACACTCGCTGCATCCTTTGATACGTCAACTGCTTTCAAACCGCAAGTGCTCTGCGTCTTTGCTGCTATGCTTGGTAGTGGAGGAAATATGAGCACTGTCACGATCAGCAGGTGGAAGGCAAGTTTTTGTAGCTCGTTGATGACTCCAACGGGTGTAGAGTTAAAGGAACATGCCAACATGGGGAGAACGTGCAAACTCCACACAGAAAGGCCCCGTCTAGGTAGGCCTTTCAGTCATGTGACTTTTGTTGTTATGGCGGCCATTTTGAATACCGAAGTAGAATTGTGCAGTACTACAACAACAATATCTGTACTTGTAATCATTTTCAAGAAGACAACAGTCAAAACACGGCCCCAGAGACGCACGTTTATGTGAAGAAACCAGTGAGTCAAGCTGCTCAAGACGTTTGCATGCTACCGGTTAGCATTTAGCTTCAACACACAACACACAAGAGCTGGAGCTGCTTCCCTATCGGGCGAGAGCGGGAGAGTCGAGTTAAATGAAATTCTTGAATTTGGCAACATGGGGAGAATGTGTAAACTCCACACAGAAAGGCCCCGTCCAGGTAGGCCTTTCAGTCACGTGACTTTTGTTTTCATGGCGGTACAAGAACAACAATATCTCTACTCGTAATCATTGCCCAAGAAGATAAAGGTAAAAACACGGCCCCAGAGACACACATTTATGTGAAGAAACCAGTGAGTCAAGCTGCTCAAGACGCTTGCATGCTACCGGTTAGCATTTAGCTTCAACACTATAAGAGAAAGTCCTGAACCACACTCCAAACCTTGGCTACAACATGTGACAGAGGTCAGAGCTGAGCTGTTACTGTAGTATTTCCTCAGTGTTCATAGATGTGAGCCACACATTGATGACAGTTGCTAACCGGTAGCATGCTAACGTCTTGAGCAGCTTAAACACTCAGACTCTGTTGACATGAGAAACTGTAAAAATCACAGAGAAAGGTTTCTGCTTCCTCTTTGATGTGTTCGTTTAGTCTTCAGAGTGAAGCAGATCTGTAGCTCGACAGAGATTTCCTGGTTATATCACATAAACGTGAGTCTCTGGGGCCGTGTTGTCTTTCATTTTCATCCTGAGTTGAGATATTCTTATATGTACAGCATAATTCTACTTCGGTATTCAAAATGGCAGCTGGAACTGTGCGTGATGTCGTCGGAAGCACATGTATACCACGGCTTTGAGTAAAGAGTAAGTACTTTACCCCCCTCGGGTCCCTGCCCTCCAGGACTCTCATCCTGGAGTCTCGCCGTTACATCCACTGCCTCATGTTCCTCTGTTAAACTGTGTCGGGTCTGACTGAACCAGCTGTTACCGCGTGAAGTCCCTCCAGATCGTCACAGATTATGAAGCTGCAAGTTTCCAAAACCACGTCGTCCTTTGGCCTCATGTCCTTTCACTTCTGGATTCTGCCCAAAATAAACGAAAGCTGAATCACTCATCTCACTCTGCTTTAAACAGAGGCTCAAGGACCTTTTTGACGACTTATGTAAATGTTTTACTGATGAAGGATTTTAAAAGGTTGCGTTCAACTATTCCTCGGTGGTAACTATGGTAACTGTCGAACTGCGAATGTTACTGTGTCCGAATGTTCACCCCAGTCCTTAACCCCTCATTGACAATCGGCCTGCACTATAGTAGACTTTATTCTGTAGCCCCTACTTTCTCCTCGCCGTGGGTCGTCATGTGCGGCGAGGAGAAAGAAACATCAGCAGAATGAGCGACTACATCTGCTATAAGTTATTAAACTCTGGGAATTATGTATTTCTTATGTAGTTCCATAAAGACCGACCAAAGACACAGTGGAATATTTATAGACAAATTCACATGAATTTGACGTGAATGACCTTTGTACAAAATGAAATAAGTACGAGCGTATGGCAAAACCAGGCTAGGTCAGAGCTAATGTTAGCAACATTTTACCGTGACCATTTATAGTCAAGTAGTTTATTCATGAGAAATACGCAACATGTGAGTAAAACAGCTGTTTTCACTCCTTCGTGTTGTGTTTAGTTCAAAGACCTGTTGCTGTCTGTTCTCCTCGACTCTGGCAGTGCATTGAGGTCTATAGTGACCCGTCTCGTGATCGATGCTGCACTGCTTTTCAGAAGGCATTGTGGGAAATGTTGAGCTTCTCTCTGGAAACTTCGAACACCAGGACGAACTGGTTTGACCACAGTATAGTTCACTATAGTGAGGACATTCAGCAACCTCCCTCTCTTTTGGTACAGCTGCGTTTTTTTGTTTTTTTTATAAGTTATTTTTGTAGTTTCTGTGTTCCACATTGTTTTACTGGACCTTGTAAGGCTCAGTGTTATTTTTTTTACTGCAGAGAGTCCGAACAAGTCGTGAAGGACCCAGCTTTTTAAAAGAAAACAAACAGCTACAAATTTTCTTCTTCTGAAACTCTGAAGAGGCACCAAGAGCCCCCCCTGCAGCTCAGTGGAGGCGTCACAAGAGGAACTACAGGAAACAAGGAAGGGACAAACGAGGAGGTATCCAGATGGTGAAAGACTGTTGTGGGGTGGAGGGAGCTGCACAGGAGGAAGAGGAAGGAGGAGGAGCTGACCAGTGCAGGACACCACGCTCTGAAACAGGGACAAACCCTGGAAGACGAACCCAACAACCGACTGAACGCAATTTCACTGTACAAAATAACAAATAACATTCTCACACAGCCTTTGTCTTACTTTATGGCTCAAATCTTTGTAGATACTGGGAGAATCTACGTGAAACAAAAACGGCCTCAAAGTATATAGTCTTCTCTGTTGGCGCGTATGAACTAACTTGTGAATCTAGTCACTGCCATTTTCTTTTTGGAGATTTCTTTGAAACACTATGTCTCGCCCTTGCCCTATTCCCTGTGTGTAACTCTCTACTGTTTGTGTTGTAATTGTTTTGTTTCCCCGTCCCTGTTCCTTTAAGTGCACTTTAAGCACTTTCAGGCCAACACTGTAAACACAAATCTGGTCTTAACTGCTGATGAACAGAGTCCAACAACGCAGTACTTCTCTGCAGTGATTCCCCTCCAGCCCTCGTCCACATTTTGGAGGAGATCCCTTTAAACCCGGTCCAGACGCTGATGTCGTCCTTCCACTGAGTCACGGGGAGCTGCTCTTCTGACCAATCGCTCCGCTTTATTTATTCCTCCAGGACTGGGATTTCATGGGAATTTCGTGTTGGGGTTTGTCTGATGGAAACAGCTGCCTCTGGAGCTCAGTCACAGGAAAGTCTGAGTCCCACAGGAGGAGAGAGAGCAGAGAGAGAAGCGCTCTGCTGCCTCCTGGTGGAGAAACAGGACAACTGCAAAGGAAGGATTCATGATGTACTCTTAAATTTAGCATCACGTTTCTGAGCAATAACATCAAACATGATCATTTCAGTCCAAGTAAGTTTTCTGCTGAGTGAAATTAGACCAAAACCAACTAGATTAAAAGTAGTAAATGAGACTAAAACTGTGACTAAAACCTCCAGATAGTTTTGTCGACTCATGAAAACTGAATAAAAGAAAAGACTAAAATGCTCTGAACGTTTCGAGGATTTAAATATGTGCGGAAATATACAAAACACATGAAAACCTATGAAAACATTAAAGCCTGCCTCCACCTCGCCCGATCATTCATCCAGTGCCGTGTCAGTCTAACTAGATCTTATAATGATTTTCTACCAACTAATTGATATGGGGATAGACAGCATTTGGGACACAAAACTATTTACTATTCTGCATAAAGTAAAGCTGGTACAGCATTAGTAAAGATCAGCTGACCCTGAAGCCCTGAGTTACACAGCAGTGAAGTCACAGTGAGCCCTGGTTGTGCAGTGACATTAGCTCTACAAACAGTACATGTAAATATATATATGTAATTATTATACATGTAATAAACCACCACCTGAATGGTTGTGGTGTGTGGTTTTAAGGTTTGTGGGTCCATACTGGACTCCATCTTTGTTTAGTCTGCTCTATGAAATATTTAACACAAATCGTTTTGTCTTTGCTTGGTGACTCTACCTTAAAGGGACTAGATGCAAGTTGGTCATTTTATGCTCACTACTGCCACCTCAGGACTTACACATAACTGCAGCTTCTATATTAAGCTTGTGCATGCCGGCACTTCAGACTCAAATTAACACCTTTCTGAGTGACAGTGCAGGATTTTAGAGGCAGTTGTGGTGAACAGGTCTGGGCTCATTCTACACATTGGGACAAACAACAAATTGTGGTAACAAATGGTGAGGAAAGCCTCCAAGCGCCTTTGTTTCCTGACACAACAGGATCTACTGACCATCTACACCACACTCGTGAGACCCTGCTTAGAGTATTGGTGGTGTCATCTTAGTGGGGTACAACAATGGCCAGGCTATCTCTATGGGAGGAGTCACACCTAAGGTACCCACACTGCAGAGCAGGAGAGAGAGGGCCGCTGTGAAGCTGCTCAAAGAGATGGGCCACAGCGGACGGACACCCTCTGAGTACAAGTACCACACAGGAAGATTTGGACAATCTGTGCTGCCAACAGCGGTGAGGCTGTGCAATAAGGACTTGAAGATTATGAAGATTTTACAAAAGTGTTTTTATTAATAATGTTTTCTGTCTGACGCTCTGAGAGGTATTTATCCCTTTTCTGTGGAAGCTCAGACAGACTTGAATGGTAGGACTAGCACAATGTCTCGAGTTCATGTCTCCAGGTCCCGTACAGATGGTAAATAAACTTCTCCTGTATAAGAACATCCAGACTGCTGCCTATTCTCCGTCTATCCTCTCGAACAGCATTGTTAATTCTCTAACAGTAAATGCCAAAACAAATGATCGGAGACACGCGAAACCTATGATAAAAACTGGGGAACTAAAACTTGAAATTGTGAGTGGACACTGAGTCATTTTAAAAAAAATTGGAGAAGATGTGCTAAATTTCCATCTCGTTTCACCAACTGAAGTATTTTAATGAAAAAATGTATAAAGTGGATTTTAGTTGAGAGTTTGATGGTTAAGTTTTGTTTTTGTAATGTTTGCACCGAGCCAAAAGAGGGCGCTGCAGGAGTGGGACTTCTGTGTCTTGTTTTTGTATCTTTTCAACTTGACTCACTTTACTCTTGGCTTTAAGCTACAAAATGGAAATTAATGTAAACTGTATCTTTAGGCAGTGTGAGAGTCAAAGGCTGTTTTTTATTGCAAGAAATACGACTCATTCACAAATCTACACAAGTTAAAGCACAATTCCCGCACAAACAAACAACAACACCTGCACTTTTAGGAGCTATGATTACAGACAATCACTGAGAAAGAAAATATGGATCATTTAACCTCGCCCTCGCTCCTCTTGATCATTGTGTTTAGTGCATTAAAGCAATAAAGTGACTTCTCTGCTCAGTAATAACACATTTTATACACTGGCTTTACAAATAACACCTGGATGAAGCCTGTGATCACGGAGGCAGACGTGGTTAAAGACGGGTTCTGAAATTTCAGAATCATCGTCATAATTCGCTGCGTTTTACGAGCAGCGCCTCCTCTGCAGATGTGCGCAGCTGTTTAATCTTTCCAAAACAAGCTCAGTTCAGCCGGAGTGCACCTTCAGACACACTGTGCAGGAGGGGAATCCTCTTCCTGTCACATGACACGAGCACCTTCACCAGGGTAGTTTTGTCCTCATGCTACTGGTGGTGAGGTAGAGGAGACTGGGGCTGGTTGTCACTGGGGTTGGTTGTCACAGTGCTTTTTACAGCCACACTAGAGGGCGCTGTGACTTGATATTGTTACTGAACATCACATGTATTTGGTAGTTATCTCAAGTTGGTTAGAAAATGCAATATTGATCTAAAACAAAATATCCGGTAATTTCACTTCCTGATTTTCACATGTCCCACCGTAAACCCCTTCCACCCCCTCCTCTTGCTCCATTTCACTCAGAGATGAGAGGATTGAGCTTAGCAAGAGATGGAGAGGTGAGGAAAGCATCTCGAACAGATTCAAAGATTACTCAAAGATGAATGTGTGGGTTGAAACCAATGGGCGAGGGACACGCCTCTCTTTGGTCCTCATGGCGAGGCAACTCCAACAGACACTTTGTAAAACGGTCTTTGCACCTCCCTGACACTGCTTAAAAGCCTGGCTTAAAAGACAAAAATTGCTTTGATCCTTGTGACAATTCTGGCAGGTATCATATTTTATGATCTGTAGGATTAAAAAGTTGAAGCCTGAGACTTTGATTGACAGGCTCGAGGGCACTGTGGAGGATTGTAGCTGCTCAGCCCGCCTCAGGGGGCAGAGTTTCCCGTCTTTCTGTCTTTGTTTGGAACATGCTCTGTATGAGGAGCCATCTTGGATTTTCTCTCGAATTGAGTCATTTATGTAAATGGGGAGAAGTGAGCAATGACAGTCTATAAATAGAGTCTATGATTGAACACAGCTCCAGGTATTTTTTTTATGCGAGAACAACAATGTAACATTGTAAAAAGCTCTAAGAATAGTTTTGTATAATACACCCACCTTTACAATAGCATTTGTGCATTTTGAGTACATATTTAGAGCTAATTGCACGATGCAGTGATGCACATGTGCTTGTGTAACTATGTCACCAAAGTGTTCCTGGTCTGACTGAAAGTGCCGCCCCCCAGAGCAGGAGCTAAAACATTGCCTCTGAAAAGGTCCCAGTTCTGTCCGCGGTGCGTTCACTGACCTCTGCAGATGAGCCCGTCCTGGAGGATGCTCTGTTTGCAGACGCTGCACAGTTTGGTCTTTTTGAAGCTCTTCAGTCTGAAGGTGTGAGAGTGCAGCACCTCCAGCTCCTCGGGCTGTGGAGACAAGACCGACACGGGTTCATTTGACATTTACAGGAGACACAAAGGCACGTCACGCTTGTTAGTTCACACAAATGTACAGAGGGATCAGACTGAGCAGCTCGGACCGGATCCAATGAGGGTTAAGCCACGTCTGGAACCGCCCAGGGTCTGACTGTCTGGATGAAAATGTTTTACAAATGAAGAACTTTACAGGAGATATAAATAAGTTTCCACATGAGTGCAGGTTAGGGGGATAATCCTGCCTCCTCCTGCTCTTTGGACCTTCAGGTGTCCGTCATGTGTCAGTCAGTCTCCTCTGAACACTCGATCAAACTCTGTGAAGCTCCAATCCTCCATTTCCTCTGCCGCTGGAGCCTCTCAGATCTCCATAATAATTCTGCTCTCCGTAACCTCCTGTAATCTCCATCACGGCCCTGTTTGCTCAGCTGGGATGGCTTCTGTGGGATCTATGCTCTCATAACGCTCGGAATAACCGTAACTCAACACACAAAAAACGGTCTCACGATGATGACATCATGTGTGTAAATATTGCTCAAAAGATGGAGATATTTATTCCACTTCATAGCAAACGCAAATGACTAACTATGAAAGTGCTTGTTTTGTTTGACAGTAGCACATTATTCCTCCACATGACTCCTTCTGCAGGCTTAAGTGACCCAATTCCTATTGTTTTGCCCCCATGTGACCTGTATCTGATCTTTTCATGATCAGATCCTTTTCAAATGCGACCCAGGCCACTAGGGTATGTCCTAAATCTGATACGTATATGATTTTTTGCAATGCGACTTCAGTCTGAACGGCCAGGTCGCACTAATCCAACACACAATGGATGCCATTCATTCTGCATTCAAGTTGATCGAAGAGTTAGATGAGCAACATCACGATGGAGGAGAGGAGAGAGGAGAGAGAGAGGAGAGAGAGGAGAGAGAGGAGAGAGAGGAGAGAGACGAGAGAGGAGAGAGGAGAGGAGAGAGAGGAGAGAGGAGAGGAGAGAGAGGAGAGAGAGGAGAGAGGAGAGAGAGGAGAGAGGAGAGGAGAGGAGAGAGAGGAGAGAGAGGAGAGAGAGGAGAGAGGAGAGAGAGGAGAGGAGAGAGAGGAGAGAGAGGAGAGAGAGGAGAGAGAGGGGAGAGAGGAGAGGAGAGGAGAGGAGAGAGGAGAGAGAGGAGAGAGGAGAGGAGAGAGAGGAGAGAGAGGAGAGAGGAGAGAGAGGAGAGAGGAGAGGAGAGGAGAGAGGAGAGAGAGGAGAGAGAGGAGAGAGAGGAGAGGAGAGAGGAGAGAGAGGAGAGAGGAGAGAGGAAAGAGAGGAGAGGAGAGAGGAGAGAGAGGAGAGAGAGGAGAGAGAGGAGAGGAGAGAGGAGAGAGAGGAGAGAGGAGAGGAGAGAGAGGAGAGAGAGGAGAGAGAGGAGAGAGGAGAGAGAGGAGAGAGAGGAGAGAGGAGAGAGAGGAGAGGAGAGAGGAGAGAGAGGAGAGAGGAAAGAGAGGAGAGGAGAGGAGAGAGGAGAGAGAGGAGAGAGGAGAGGAGAGGAGAGGGAGGAGAGAGGAGAGAGAGGAGAGAGACGAGAGAGGAGAGAGAGGAGAGAGGAGAGAGAGGAGAGGAGAGAGGAGAGAGAGGAGAGAGGAGAGGAGAGAGAGGAGA